>NC_063448.1:9963693-10577661 GCF_020379485.1 Brassica napus
TTCTCTTTCTTTTTCCAATCTCCACTTACACACGCAATCACCTTAAACAATCTCTTTGTAAGCAACTTCTACACTCAACATCTTGCCGTACGACATACGTCTTGACACACCTTCTGATGTATATCACGAACTACATCGGAACTTCTCTCGAAATATCATCTACATGGGTTGCTGATCGGTGATCATAATTGACAATCGTCTTTAGTAGATGAAATGTCACGGAAAGAAAAAATGTATAGCAAAGGCAACACTCTTAAAACGACGTAAACCCCACAATCCCATAAAATAAATATACAAGTGTCTAGTAATAAAACGACAGGTGATAAGTGCCACGGGGGACAATAACAGGCTACGCTGGCATTGTCTCAATTTATAAAGTGAAAAGAGGTGATATCCAGTGAAAACAAACCACATGGGACTTGTTTAGTAAGAAGAGAACGAGGAGAAAACTGCAAGTCATGCAAGGCCAGGCCAGAAAGAGCTGAGACTTGCCGAGTTACTTCTTTTTTTTCTTTTGCATTATTGAACACTCAACCAAATGAACATGCATGGATCATTTATGGCCACCACTCCTCCAACTTGAAACCCCCTTTTTTTATAAGTTCCAATTATTTTTTTGAGAAAGGGATAAGTTCCAACTTGAAACCTTGATATCCTGCTATAATTTTGTTATTGAACAATAATAAACAGTTGATCATGATTAAGGATGGTATGATAGTTAATTATGATGTTTCAATGATGAACACATTGTATGTGGATGAGAGATTCTCAATGGTATTTTTTGAGTCGAGATAGTCAAAAGGGATTAAAAATCAAGATCATCACTGAAGAAGGGCTGGCTAAACGAAGATGATTATAAATATATCATTTAATAATGATGATTAAACGAATGAATACAACTATACAAGGAAACATTTTGCATCAGGCCTATATCATGTTGTGTGTATGCATTTCTTCATGTCTTCTTGCGAGACGTGATTCAAGTGCAAAACCCAACAATAACAACGATCATGGTGGTTAGACTATGCTATGCTATTTTGTTGAAGATAGTCTCATGCTAGTCTAAGGATAGTGATAGTACTAACCACGGTGCTCGAATAGCAAAGCCAATAAGATTTTAGCAAAATATTGATGAAAATTAATATCATATGCCTACAAAATTAGACAATTATTAATTATATATTAGGCTTAAAATTTTCCTTAACAAAATTTGTGATAAACGCAGTCAAATTGTTAAAGTGCTATTAATTTGAAAATTGTGCTAAACTAGTCAAACTTAAAATATGTCCATCACTGAAACATCATAATTAACTGTACTTAGTTGACAAAAAAACTGTACTTAACTTGTTAATAATATGGTTTTAAAAATATAAAAAACACTTACAAAATTTTTTAATCAATTTTTATTAAAAAATAGATGTTTTAAAATGGTAAAAATGACATTTATAATATTTTAATGAATTCTTCCGAAAAACTTAAAACTCCAGAAATGCTTACAAGTTATAATTATAACCCTATTAGCACTGAGCCGGATTTTAAAATATACCCAAAATATTTCCAAACCAGGTGGATTGGACTCGAATATTTACGGGTTTTATGAGTTTTAAGTTAGACCTGCACAGTTGACACCGCTACAAATAAATCCTTGAAATAGTAATCTTTGCAAGTAGCAACTATATATTAATACTCCAAGTAAATTCAGTTAATGAAGTTGAAACTACACAATAAAGTGATAAACCAGCCTTAAGACAATAATAATAGTTGGTTGTAGAGTTTACAAGACGAACGAAACTTAGAAAGTGCAGTGATCCTTCAAGACCTGCCTCGCGAGATCAAACGCTCCACTGTGCTTATATATCAAATGCAGATTGTGCGCAGCCTCTTTGCGTAGGTCACAGTTAACAGGTTTACGCTCTTCCGCAACATTAGGATCTTCGTTTGGGAGTTTCGGCATTGGATATTCTTTCTCGTAAACCGCTAAAACCTTCTCGTAGTACGAAGCCGCAAGAGTCACAAGACCCACGTGATGATACGCCCTAGCAACGTTATACAACGCCTCTTGACTGTTACTGCAGATTCTTATATTGTTGTATAGAAACGCAAAGCCTTGAGCAAGACACTCATGTCGGTTCTTGAGTCGGAAACCGAGGGCTAAGTTGATTAAAGCAGCTCCTGAAAAAGAAGATAGAACAGGTGTGAACACTTTATTTAACCGATTAGCTAACTCGTGAAAACGGAGAGAACAATATAGATGCATGCTTACCTACGCAGAGGTTGATTAAAGGGCTATCTGGCATTAGTTTATATGCTTCAAGGTATTCTCTTGCAGCATCTTGATGTCGGCTTGTCACGGTGAAATGGTGACCGGCTATCAGAATAGGCGGTACGCAATCTCTGTACTTGCTTCTTAAGTGATGCATGAACTTAGCTTCACTCGACGCTCTTTTCCCTAGCCTGCACATAATAACACGATATTCATACTGCAAACAAAACAGAGTCGACAGTAGTCTCCAAGTGATATGAAACACCGCTCTGTATACCTTGAAATGACTTTGTAATAGCAGTTCCAGGCATTCAAACGATACGGATGTTGCTGAATGACAGATCTTACACAGTCAAACCACTGCTTTGGATCCATAGTATCACATGATATTTCTGTAAACATCAAAAGAAGAAAGCGCTGTTAACCATAAACCAACGAAGACTTATCTATAAGTCTTGAAGAAAAATGGATATCAAGGTTGGGGTTAGGAGATTACTAGCTCCAAGTGACTGAAGCTCCTTTTTTATCTCAACAGGCAGCATTTTGGCGTCCAATCTACGAGCCAGGTTAACTATCTCCAGAGCTTCCCAAAACCTTTGCAGCGATGCCAATGCCTTGCACAACTACAAGACATGCAATTTAAGGAGTCATGACAAACATAAAGGAGAAGAGGGCATCAAAGAAGTTATAATAATATGTGGAAGGGAACGGTCAATTACATCTACAAAGAGACGGTGATACTCTTCATCCTTCATAGCTTCTTCCTGAGTAGAAAAGTCAAAAAGTATAACCCCGGTCAACATAAAAGGCAAAAGCATTTTGAGTAATTAAAACAAAGAGGACATAGCTGGCAATCCTGGTATACATAGATAGATACCTCAGATTCACTGCACATATCTTCGTTATGAGCTTTAATAGCAGCCCGTTCTCTGATTCTCTTTGCCTCATTTAATGTTGCCCTGATTTTGCGCCACTTTTTGGGTCCGCCTCTCAACCTAGCTCAACATGTTTCGGAACAAAGGTTACTAACAATGTCCAGACAGAAACGGCAAGGCTTACAGACTATGCTGGATAGATTAATTTTATACTCACTCTGAAGCTTGAGCATCTCTAGGACGTCGGCGTCTTCTATTTCTTTGGAGCTCCGAAAGAACCGATCGTTTTCTTTTTCCCTTGACCTACACGTTTTCATGAAGGCGCCAGCATACAATTTTTTTTTATCAAACCACCTTCTGCTAATGCTAAATGAAAGAACTCTAACGAAATGCTGGATGTTCAGATGGGTCCAAGTACGTTTTTATTCAAGAAGCAGTAACTATTTATGTTGTCAATTTCTTTAGCATATTTCTTATATGAAACTTGGGTACAGAGCTATTACCGTCCGCCGCCAAACCCACTTAAGAACCAACTGTAATGCTGTATTGGCAAATTCCTCAAGCATCCCCTCTGAATAATAGATCTGACAAAGATGCATCCTGATCTTTCTTTTCTTCCACCATGCCTTCTGTTTAGAAGTATCAAGATCTACACTTAGAAAAAAGAACCATTGTTAGCAAACTTATATCTTATGACAAAATAGTTGGACGCAAATCGCATAACTAACATTTGGAAGAAAAAACAGTTAAGATATCGTAAATCCATTACTTGTACAAAGTTTAGCAGTGAATCTGACAAAAGTGATATTTAATAAGGTATTGTAACATGGGTAAACTATACACTCGTTGAGATAATACGGCAAGAGAAGAAATGTTCTTTTTTCTCTGCTGACCTGGATTTTCCGGAGGAGAAAGCACTGATATAGCTTCATCTCGATTGCCATCTTCCAGGAGAAGTGAAGACAGAGTTATGCGAGCATCAATTGGATCACTGAGTTCATTCAAAGCTGAGGGAATTTTCAGTTAGCAACAAATAGAAAAAAAGCTAACGAGAAACTGAAAATACAATAAACAATACGATTTTAATTTGCACGACATGGAAAATCATAAGATATTTGAGTTTCGAAACCTTCACAAAATATCCAATGTAGTTAACTACAAACAGAACATAGTGAAATTGTATCTCTACTATTGACAAGAGGGGGCTATACATATGCACAACACCTAAATCAAACTCTTACTAAATAGATTAAAAAGCACCTTTATAATAGAAAATGATGGCCTGATCTCGTTTGGCCAACGACGTATAACAGCGAGCAACTTTCACAAACAAATAACCATCCTACAAGGAAAACCACGGAACTAGTTAGCCCAGGGACGAAGCAAAAGTTGTAAGAGAAGAAACAATCGAGTACAACTGCTTATCAACTTACATTCACAGTGTCATTGACTGCTAACAAATAGTATTTGAGAGCAGTGTGAAAATTCCCAATGTTTGTTAGCTCATCAGCCAAATTGATGATGAGGTCTGAATGTTCGGATACAGCCTCCCGTGGTAGAATACTTAAAACAATCTGCAGATACGGCAAGCAACATCATTCACAAGAGAAGGTACATCAACGTTTTGAAAAGAGAAACCCCTATATAAAAGACTGCACATCATACTAAAGATCATAACATAACAGAACTGACATACTTCACATGGTGTAAAAAAGTGAGACATGAACTTGAGAAGAAATACGAAGTAATAAGAATGACAAGGACCAATGCAAACCACATTCTCTTTAGATAGATTTAAAATCTCTTCTTTTTTTTCCCAAATCTTGTTATCCATCTACTAATAATTAGAGGAGGGTATAGTTTTAAAGCAATCATTGGGATAAAAGATTAGCAGGTTTATAATGTAAGATACACAAACCTCTGCTTGCTTCATTTCTTGGAGGCGAACATGACAGATGGCTTGTCTGATTTTCAAGCTGGAAGGCAGTTCTTTTCCTGGATTGTAGATTTGGCGCACATCATGAATATACTTAAGAGTTCTATCATACGCATTAATTTCCATCAAAACAGAAGCCAGTAGATCCAAGACATCAGGCCCCACTTCAGATGGATGAGATTTTATATGATCCTCTAAGATGTTTGCTGCTCGTTCACCCTCGCCGGATTTTAGAAAGTACTGAGAAACCCAAGAAGAAGAAATAAGTTCATAAAATTGGCATTAACCATTTGTCTTTTTTTCTGGGGTAGAGAAACTACATCACAGAGATTAGCAATTTAGAATAAATTTATACTCATTCAGCTTATAATACCTTTGTCCCCCAATCGAGGACCTCAATTCTCTCAGGATACCGACGAAATATTTGCTCATAGGTTTCGGCAGCTTCTTTATATTTTCCAGCATTTAGGCAGAGGTCTGCATATTCATATTTCAAAGGGAAATTCTCTGGATCAGCTTGTACTGCTTTGGACGCATAACTCCTTGCAGACAAGTCCCCTTGCTCCCTGAAATCAATTAGTTTTGTAAGTTAGCTTGGCACTGTCAAACAAAATTCTAAACAGAAAACAAAACAGCTTCCTGCGTTTTCGTTTTACACTTTTTCCCAATAACTATATTACCAAGGCTAATGACATTGGGTTCTTGTTACTTAATTACTTGCAAGCCCTACAATCTCTGATACGGTCTTACTGTAAACAACTATCTTGACATCTAGATAGCCGTTATTGACAAGCAAATAGTAGTAACATAAATGTTTCTGCGTTCGCCATTTCTGCTGTATAAAAATGAAGACTGGCATGAACAAATAGAACTTACTTGGACCTCTCGTAAAGCAACTTCCAACAAGGTGATTTTGGACCTTCAACAGTTGCAGCAATCCTCAATACTCGAGTAGACAATGAGTCGGTCCTACCAAGTTTATCATATACAAGCGATAGGTAATGATACGCTCGACCGAAGGTTGGTGCTTGCTTAATAACGTCTAATATAATAGGTAAAGCCTGGAAGAAAGTAAAACAACATAAATCTGGATCAGTCCATAAATAAATATAAATAATATGACACAACACAATTTAGGAAAAGGCACGATACCACAGAAAATAAAAACTTCATCTGGGATTACCTCACTGTTTTTATTATCTGCGTGAAGAAAAAAAGCCTCACTCAACCTCTTCTGAATTTCAGGTGAAACTTTTTTCTTTGACCCCTGTCGTCTACCCCTTTTTTTATTCTGCACAAGTACATACACTGTCATTAAAAAAAAAAAAAAAAAAAAAAGTGGCAGCATATGCAGAGTTGATATATGTCCCATCATATAATTTCGTGGAGTGTAGCACGAGAAAGTGCACAAGTGAAGCAGGAGGGAACTTGTATTTCAATGAGGTTCAAGAACAAACATGCAGTTCATCCCTTTTTAAAAAAAAAAAAGAGTTAAAGCTAAATAATAGACAAAAGGTCAAACTTCTTGATGCAAGATGCGGACTGAAGACACATGAAATACAAGTTAACTCGTGAAATATTAAAAAATAAGCTGTCCAAGGAAAACGTACCTTCCTAGACTTTCGTCGGCGGCCAGTATCGTAGAGTTCCATGAATCCCTTCTCGCCCGAGGTGCTATTCCAGATGTTAATAGCATCATACCTGGATCTCTTATCTGAACCATCACTGTCACATTCACACACAAAAAAAAAATCAACACAAAATATATGTTGGGCAACACAAGGGGGAGTACTTGACCAACAAATCCAACTAAAAGCTACTTGAATGGGATTTTCGAAAGTATAAAGCATTAAACAAAACTTATGGGAGATTTTAAACAATTTATTCACCGAATTGCACAATCTAGGAAAATCAAAGTTATTGTCATTGCATCTAGAAACATTATACCAAAATAAAGAAACAAAAGGAGAGTGAAAGACGAACCGTTGAGAGTCAGTAAATGCTTTGCGTTTCTTCTTAGCGAGAGCTTCATATTCAAGGCGTTCGAATGTTGTTGGAATTCCACTGACAGCTTCAGACTCATCTCTTTCTTCAGAGTCATCATCATCATCATCATCTACCTGGCCTCCTTCATCACTGTTTCCATCATCATCAGCGTTATCATCACTAGCATCACCACCGTCGTCTTCCATATAGCTTGGGCCCCCTTCTAACACAGAAAAGGAGGTTTGCTCATCTTCTCCCACCAGGCCCTTTCCCTTATCTTCCATCCTTTGAATTTTACTTCCCTCAAGCTTCCCTATCTACAATAGTTTCACGGAGAACCAATCAAAAAGTTAGCATCATTTTTCTACCACGCAGCTGCTTACTAGACACTGAAACCGTTTATAGTCTTCTTTTTTTTTTTTAATTCTCCCAAAAAAAAAATAGGGGATCTGAGTGGGTTACAAAGATTCGGGTTCACCGGAGAAAACAGGTCTAGGTTACGGGTGACACAGCAAGGACAAACAATATGCAATCGAGTAAACTAGAAGAAAAGAGTCATGGGAAAGAAGTCAGAAGGAGAGAGGAGAGAGGAACCTCCGTGAGTCGCCGGAACTGAGACCGATGATCATAAAATTAAAGAGGCAAGAAAGATGTTGCTTAGGGCGAACTCAGAAGAGGAGAGACAAAGGCCGCTCAAAGGCTCCAAAAAAGTAAAGGCTCAAAAACCCAACAAGAACTCGAAAGTAAGCCCTTGAGAGCTGCTGTATACACACAACCATAAAAATTTCGAAAACCCTGAACAATTGAAGAAATTTGTTACCTGAAAACCGCGGCTTTGTCTTTTCAGTCAAACTCTGCTTTGTCAGTGTGTCTGAAGAACGAAAAAGAAAGGTTTTTTTTTCTCTTCAACGACAAAACAAAAACCAGAAGAAGACCAGATGCAGAGAGGTTCTCTGCCGGCGATGGAGAATACGATAGCCACGGAGAAGAGAAGACATTACGAAAGATGGGTCAGAAATACAATATGCTAAAAGGCTCACATGTAAGCCCAAGAGAGATATTTCTATCAATGATGTCTTCAAAGCCCAACAGAAGCTTTCTCATGTACAAAGACTGAAACAAGAAGCGCGCTCATTCTCCCTTCAACGCCAAAACCAGACGATTGCCTGAAATCTCTACTTGGTTTTCATGTCTTATTATCTATGTTATTAAGAACTTCATGAGCATATAAACTACTTGCTTGGATTTATCTACAGTCTACACCCTGGAAGGTCTTCCATCAAACCAATCTCTCAATTGCCTTATGGGGGTGTTAAGACTTGAGAGATTGTAGCTCAACAATGTGCCCCAAATCATACTCTTGTGCCCTAACTTGAACAACAAGAAACACGTGCATACACTGAAAAGGAAAGAGGGAAAGGGGTGAATAACACACAGTCATTCAGTGAGGATGATCATTTCTGCCCACATGACTCCTAACATTATTAACCAACTTGCATGCAAAAATACTAGTCCTAGAACATTCATCACCCAACATATTAAGCAATTAACAAACATAACACATCATTTATTTCAATACACATTCATTAATCGCATTAACATTTGTCATCTCATAACCATTTCCAATATTAATAATAACATGACAACTTAGGCTGGCCGTCACCTCGAAAGGTCGTACGCCACCTTGGGCTCGTCATCCGGTTTACGGGCTTTGACGGGATCGCCATATCCTCGTCCTCAGTCCGACTTTACACATTTAATATTTACCTAACAACTTCATCACTTATCACTTTAACATTTATCAACTAACAGATCGTCATCAACATTATCATCACATATAATCATCAAACAATCAAACATACCAAATTCCTAGACCTACCATTTAAGAATACAACTTGAGGTTGAAAGTGGGTTCTGAAACTAGCGGGTTGACACTCTGTTCTAGTGATCTGAAACTCTAAACAAGATAACGTCAACAGATATAGATTCCTTGCAGCTAGATCTTTCCAGCGACACCTTACTCGCGTCCTAACTCTCTCTAGTTCACCGGGAAAACTTCTCACAAAACCCCTATGTGAAACTGGAAAAACAGGTTTCGGACTTAGAATTTCTGGATTCAGAAAACAGTGATTTTTCTTCAAATTGAAGATCAAATAACTTCCAGAGTTTACCTCGTAATGAAGCATTCTTAGTGGATATAGAAAGATGGTAACGTCAGTTTCTAACAATATCACGACCGTCACCTAACTCCTTTTGTATCAACCAGAAATCTCTTCCCAATATGGCTCTGCGAAACAGAAAAACCAGACCTGAACCGATTTCAGAAACGTAATGGTTTTCTCTCAACTTGTAGATTGAGTAACTAACTGAGATTACCTCGTAATTGAGATCCGAAAGTTGCTGTGTCTTCCTTGCAACGACATCTATCAATCCAACTTTAGTTCTTTGCCTAACACTTTCGTATCTGGTTGCAAACTTCTCTCCAAAACCCCAACTTGGCATTGATATCTCAGAGTAACTGCAGGCTGCGTTGTCTCTCCCTCTCCTCTAGGTCGTGCCCTCAATATATATGTAGAAGAGTTTAGGGTTTAGATCATTCAAAATTACTAAAATACCCTTTTTAGGGTTTTGGCTTAAAACGTGGGCTTTACGGTTAAGGTTTTAAAATTTGATGGGTTTGGGCTGTGACAATGTCGTTTCATGGAAAGAGAATAAACAAGACCCTTACAGGGCTCGTAAATCTCAACACAGAAGAACAAATCAGAACCAAGGCTTTACATGTATATTAGAAGTTACGCTTAGACTCTGGTATACTCAACAGTAAGTTGTATTAAACTTATAAACACAAAGGTTTCGTGGTGTAGTTGGTTATCACGTCAGTGTCTCCGGTTCGAACCCGGGCGAAGCCATTAATTTTTCTTTATTAGTTATGAAATTTTCAAATACTATTTTAAAAAGTTATACGCCGATGCCGGGTGATAGGCGAGAATACTAACCACTATACTACAACGACATTGAAAATGAAGATGACAGTATTATAACTAACAATAGTTTTCATAGATGGTTAAAAAGAAAATCTCTTTATTATTGTCTTCTTTAGCTTAGAGGGCCAAACATATTCAAACTGCAATAACAAAATTTTGTTTTTGGAACACTAGCAATAGACATAGTTATAGACATTAATCTACTAATAATAGCAATCCCAATTAAATCCAAAGGTTACGTATTCCAATTATGTTAAAAGGTTGTGACTATTGAAAAGTTGTGATCAATCATATACGTATCTTTTTAAATTAAAAAGTGGTGACTATTCATATAAATATATTTTCAAAATAACTACATTTAAAATGAAAGAATGTGACCATTAAAATTGAAAAGATGTGACTATTCAAATAGATTTTAAAATCTATAAATAGTCGATGTACATACATTTCTCAAAGTAAAATGTTCACTAATCTAACTAATTATAAAATGGTGAAAAAAGGTTTCATGCAGTTATTTGGTTACAAATTTTTATAAAAAAATGACGTCATCGTTATTAAATCAAACAGCATCTTTTGTCATCCTCGAACCAATGCCTTCCCTCGACTAACAATGGCACCTCTTTACAAGATTTATGTATACATGCCATCCTCTCTGATATTGTACTCCTTCCATTTGTTCTTTTATATCTTCTGAGTTTTTATTAATCAAAGTTATGTCTTGTTCGATTTGTGGGTATTTACAAGATCCCATTAATTGAATATCAATGGGTTTTGGAACGAAGTTAGTACCATCTTTTTCTCTTCATGTTTAGTTCACAAGAATCCATGTTAAAAACCACGCGCCCCAAAATTTCCTCTCAACCCTAACCTCGCGCCTCCTTTTTCCCTTGCTCCGATCACCTCTCCAGTGCCCCTCGGCGCTGTGAGAGGGCTCTTGACGATCCCGTCACATCCAAATCCATCTCCGGCGTGAAGATCTGTTGGTGACGTGACTTTGTTTCGGTTCGTCGTCTTCACAGATGGCTTGCATTGACTTGTCGAAGTTGAGCGGGATTCGCGACGCGGTGCCTCTAGCGACTGTGCCGCCGCTTCATCCTCCTCAACACCAAAGCAAACGTTTCCTCTCCTGACGTCTGGCTCTTCTCGCTGGTGAAAGTTAATGTCGCTTTGGCCTCTGCCTACAAAGGCTAATCGGGTACGCGTTTCCTAAGCTAGAGGTCTCGGGACCTCAGACTTGTTGCGATAGGGTCATATCTGTCGCTCCGTCGAGTCAAGATTAGGTGGTTAGCTACTGAGTGATGCATTAATTTAGCTCATCTCCCCTCCTTTGTTGTTGGTGTTGGCGTTGCTTGTTAGTCTGGATTGGAATTGCAGGTTTAAACGTGATGGGTTGTGGAGGCTCTTTGTTTTCTTGGAGCTCGGAGTAATATTTTGTGGTTGGAGGGGGTAGTAAGACTCGGGAGGTGGTGATGCTGCCCCTTTCTCTGTACCGACTTAGAGGGCGAGTGCGGTCGAGTTGGTTGAGCGCTATTAAGCACCCGTGGTGTGTGTTGTCCCGTCTGTTGCTGGAATCCGGGTTTAGTTCTTTCCCAGCCCGGACCTAGAGGACAGTCCTTGAGCGGGTCTGTTTCTGATCCTCGGAGAAAAGCAATTTGTGCAGGCAGCCATTGAATCCACTTCCCACTAGCATTGTGTTCTTCATGTTCTAGTTTCTTGGATCTCTCCTTTCATGCTTATGTCGGCTAAATCTTCCGTCCAGTTACTCCAAGTTTGTATCGATATTTGATGTCCTGTTCGCTCCAAAGCAGAACGGTTTCAAGATCGATTGATTCTGCTTCCATGTTTTTACCTTTTTTTGCCATGGAAATATGTTTTTTAGAGGTCTTATAGTTTGTTTATCACATATTGTAAGCTTCAACAATTCATTTCTGAAATAATATTTACCATTTAGCAAAAAGAAAAAAGAAGAATCCATGTTAATTGTCTTTTGAACCAGTCCAATTTAAAGAATTGTTACTTGTAACGTTTCGAGATATTTTTTCTGTTAATATAAATCTCCCACTGATATGGTCATTTGAAATTACAGATTACAGTCTTCGTAGATCTAGATTTGTGTTTTGTGTGATGTCGTAACGGTGTCGATGATGTTACTGTAAGAATAATATGTGTTCTCGAATATAGGTTCTCGAATTTAGGTTTCTTCAATCAATCCATGTTCGATTATGGGTTCTTAGGTTTTGAATTACCTTTTAACCTTAGATAATTGTTGAATCGGACCACCAAAGGAGTTGAGCCGCGAGCTGGACACGAACGGGACGCAAGCTGGAATAGATCGAGTCGCTTCTATCGGGTCGCGGACGTCCTTTGTTGCTTGATCGGGAACGCCTTGATCGTAGGACGCGAGCTGTCTGATGCTGTCGCGAACAAGGAAGAGGTCGCGTGCTGGAGCTGCTCTCGGGTCGCGAACGTCTAAACTAGGATCAGGAACGCCTTGAGCTGAAGATGATCGGGGACGCGAGCTGGAACATATGCGGGAACAAGAGACGCGATCGGGGTTTAGGGTTCGTCGGATCGCCGGCTCCGGTTAGGGTTTTTCGATTTGGGTATTAGCTTAGGGATTTAGAGTTTCGTGCTGATAACGTGTTATAAAAGTAATGGAAAAGTCTATGTTTATTCATAACATTGAGGTTCCTTATATAAGAGATTACACTGTCATAGATAAATGGAAAGATTACAAATCATAATCAGCCATCCACAATCTCGTGCATAACATTTCAAGTTTTTTTTACATTTTTGATAAGCTCGAGAATTTTATTCTCTTGTAAACTTGAAATTAGTAGACTTAGATCTTGCTAAACCTAGCAAGATATCTGACAATAACCTCAATAGGTCGGGAAGGAAATGAAAAAAAGAAGTAAAAAACAGAAACAAGGATAAAAGATCAATCATATGTTTGGTTTGGTTTGTTCTTCTTTTTGTGACTAGACAGTGTAGTGGCCTGGAGTTTCAATGTCCAAGCCCTTTAGCTTCGCTACTGATTCCACATGTCCCTTGAGTGTGTGCAGCTCCCTTAGCCTATCGTTAACATATAAAACATGCAGTTAGTGTTTAGTTGCGGTCAAAGAATCGATAATACTTCAACACTGAGAGAAAGGTTTAGTATACCTAGCGATCTCAGCTCTTCTCTTGGCTTGCTCAGCAATCTCAGACAATTCTCTGTAAGTTCCTTGCTCAGGAATGATGTGAACAGGTTCTTTTGGCTGCAAACCGTGAAGTGTCCTCTGAGAAACAGCCCATTGAGCCTCCCTCTCTTCTTTTCCGAAATCTTTCTTGGTCGTTAAAGCCGTCCTGTTCTCAGTCATGTTGAGCCAAGCCTTTCCACTCAAGATGTAGCGAATGGCAAACTTGAGAATGTCCAGTGGGAAGTATGTTATAATACTGTATAGCCATATCACTCCAGCCCATCCCCATCCAATACCTCTAACCTCTGCGAACTCCCAGTTGGCGTAGACCGCAATCAAAGTGGCAACCTGATGTTTAAAAGTAACATAAAAACAGTGAGAAAAATCCCTCAAAATGTTTAGTATCGATCATGATCTTCTTACAAGTTGTGCAATGAGGAAAGCAATCATCAGCAATGCTCCAGGACGTTCAACAAAGGACCAACTCCTTGATTTTGGATTGCCTTTAACCAGGCCCGGTCTAAGACCGGCCCAATACCTAGAAGATGGAGAGACGGCCGAAGCCCTAGAAAGAGGAGAAAGAGAGCCGACTTCATGAGAGAGAGAGGCGGCCACAAAGCTTGGAGAAAGGAAAACTCTTTCTTTTTTCTAGTAGATGTAATCTTTTCATTATTATGTATTAGTAGTTTTCCTAATCCTAGTGAGTTTAGGTTTTGGATACTTTCCATTTATCTTCATCTTTTAATCCTTATATAAAAGAACCCCCTAGATCATTAATAAGAACACACAAAAATATTCAGTCTCTAAACTCTCTAATTACAACGCGTTATCAGCACGATAGACTCCAAAAACCCTGAGAAAGAAAAACCCCTAACCCTAACCTAAAATCCGTCACACATAAACCCTAATCCAGGCGCAACTTAAAATCGATCTATCTCTCAAACCCTGAGGAACCAGACGTCTAGCCACATATCATCTTGAAGCTCTTGACAAGAATAATCCATCAGCGCAAACCGTTTATCTATCCGATCTCAGACGCGCCCTCAGTCGCAGAAACAATACGCGGCGCCGTCTTGGTCTTTTGGAACCCTAATCCGAACCAACATGATTTTCTAGCCAAATTCAAATCCTGTGAAAGATAAGTTTATCATACCTTAGTTGTTTGATGATATCTTTTTCAGATTATGGTGTTCATGTAATCTAATACTCCTTGTTTTTATTTCATGAGCTAAGAGGAGTTGGTGCAAAGATCTAATCCCGAAGAACTCTAACTTGTTCTTGCTTCCGTTCCGGCTTGCAAACACCTGATCAGCTAAAGCTCTTAAGCGTTCCTGATCCTAGACATTCGCAACTTCGTGTACAAAACAGAACCAGCTCACGATTCAGATCAGCCGCTTGCAGCAGCTCACGAACTAGATAAGAAGAAGACGCGTCCCGATCGCGTCCGACTACCTCAGCACACGTCCGTGACCAGAGGCAAGATGTTCCAGATAGCTCGCGTCCCGTCCCAGCTTGCGACCCGATAAGGAGCCAGCTCGCGTCCGTGTGCAACTAAAGGTTCATCTGACTTTGGTGGTCCGGTTCAACCCTACAAAATGAAGGTAATTCGAAATCTGAAAACAAGAATCGAATTTGGTTGTTTTGTAAAGATTGAAACCTTAAAATATAATCTCTAAAACTAAAGGCCATAGGTTAAATAGATCAATCCCCTATGAGTAAATCGAAGCTCTATAAGTTCGATCTAAAACCTAAAAACGAGATTGATCCATTGATCAATTAAAATTAGAACCTTAAAGGTTTTTGAATCTCAAATCAAATCCTCTTGATCAAAGATCAAAGTTTTCAAAATCCCTAAAACCCTAATTTTGGAAAATCGGTTTTTAATTTTGATTTGAAACTTGAGTGTTTGATTGATCGCCTAGAGCTATGATTAAGATTGTTTTAAAACTTGAATCTGAATCTTGTTTAAACTAAAACCCTAATCTCGAATTTTAAAATTCCTAATGGCCTTGAAACCTTTAATCTTGATTGATATTTCTAAAGGCCTTGAAACCTTAAATCTCTCATTACTTAAGGCTTGAAAGATTGATTTAAAGAATTTACATATTGAATGAGAGTTAGGTTGCTAGATTATTTAATTCTAAAACCTAATAGATATGCAACTAAGCAATAGGATTGAATACACTTAGATTAATAATCCCGTTTTGTATATGGCCGTGTGGCCTAATACATTGTACACACTTGCGGCCTTGTGCCCTTGATTGATTAAAAGCCGTTTGGCTAAATGCATATCCATATGGCCGTGTGGCCTAGTATCCGGATGGTTATATAAACCGGATTGCATCATGATCCGATCCATAAGATCGTTGTATCAAATAATGGCCGTGAAGTCTAAGCATTACAAAACATGACCGTGTGGTCCAAGTATCATAGAGAGACTTATGAAATCATATGCACTGATTATTTAGTTGGTTGCAAGAATTCTAAATCATAAATTGATAATATGATTTCAATGCCGAGATTTGAACCCATGGATTATACCATTCTAAATCTCTCTGGAAGATATTATCCAAAATGGAAATGAACACTTCAATTCCCCTGAAGTCTAGAGGACTCGGAAAATGTTTCATTGAAAGAAATGATGAAATTGAAAGTGAAAAGTTAAGAGCCATTACAATAATGCGCCATCATCTCACTGAGGAATTAAGAAATCAGTATCTACATATTGAGAATCCTCGTGACCTTTGGACATAATTAAAGTCCAGATACACTATGGTATTATTACCAAAGGTCAAACATGAATGGATGAGTCTCAGATTCCAAGACTTTGAGACAGTGGCCGAGTTTCACTTTGCCTTGTCTAGGGTCGTGTACCAACTGAGATTATGTGGAAAAGAGGTAACAGATAGTGATTGTCTATTCAAGACATACTCCACATTCCATCCAGAAGATTTGTTGTCAAAACATATCTACATAGAAAGAGGTTCTACCACTTACAATGACCTGATCTCTTGCCTAACGGTGATTGAGAATGACAAGGTACTAAAGAGGAGCAGTGAGATGAGATACCCTGATACAAATAAGACTGATATAGATCAGGATGAATCCAAGGGAGCCGTGTCCAATATAACTCAAGGAGTGGCCAGCATGTCTATTGACTAAGAGAGATCTCGACATTTTATTTTAAAGTCTCTGATTTGTGTTAACCTAATTAGGCATTCACGTTTCTATATATAAATAAAAGTTTGTTTTGACTTCATTATGCCTTGCCTGATCTTAATTGAACATATAAATGATTTTAAAGAGTTGCCTAAAGGGCATAAAACCAAGTAAGAAATCATGAATGGGTATAGTAAGCATAGTAAAGAAACTATGAGGCATTGCCTTAAAAGGCATTATACACACCCAAAAGAACATGCGACCCATTGAAGTTATAATGTATGGTTTCCAAGTAGAAACAATGGGTAAGGAAGGAAACAAGTTCCTTTAGATTTTAAGAATAAAAACGCCTAAGACCTTGAAAGAAAGCGGTCGAGACTATACATATGATCTCTACTGATTTTAAACTATGCTACAAGATCAATATGATAAGAGGCAAGAGAAGTGGTGACTATACTGATATATCCCACGGAATTTTACACTATATGACATGATAGGATTGGCCATCCTAAAGTCTAAACTTGATGCAAAGATTGAAAAGGCACAGAGTTATCCCGTAAAAGATCTCACGTTGTGAAACATGTACACAAAGGGAAACTCATTAGGCTTAATTGTCCCAAGAACCACGACCTTATAGTATGGTCATGAGGGGGAGAGAGGATAAACCCATGATTAATACTACAAGTTTGTGTATTACTATAACGGCCAAACAATAAAGGCCATGAGAGACAACGGCCTTCGGCCGCAAAGGCAATAACCAGGCTCGCGTACTACTATGGCCTAAAACCATGTTTAGGATGGCCAAACCATAAGGCCATTACTCGGCCAAAGAGACCATGTTATGAACAGGTCGGCCGCAAGGGCCATAACCGGCCAGAGAGGCCATTATCGATAAGACTAAGATTCTAAAGTCTATAAGCTTGGGGACATTATGTTTTACATGTATAGAATGATAATATGATCATATGGATCAGGCCATATAAGTGAGCATAGATATTCCCACTCAAATTGAATACGGGTCATAAACCAGACATACACCATCTTAAGAGATTTTGAATAAACCACCACATACATACATGTGCTGTCTAAGATGGAACCTCAGAAGAGGATTGGGAATATATAAGAATAAGATATTCTCCACGAAATCAAAAGGACCGAGAGCCAAAACATGGGTGATCAAATAGTGGCCAGGTACGGATTGCATGAAAACAAATGAATCCGGATATTCAATATTAAAGGAGAAAGATTATAAGCCGGATAAAGAATGTTAAAAGTACGAATGGTTTTAACCATCATTGTCTTGGCAAAGATCCTCAGACTATACATTATGATTTAAGACGTCCAAAGAAAGATTATACAAAGCTATCTAATTGAGAAGTTAATCGAAATGCCAGACACTGACCCGAGAAATGACTAACCAGCTTAGCACCAAATGAATGTCCTAGAAGAGACATAATCAAGTTGCTATAGAGTCTATACAAGATAGACCAAATGTTCCATAAGATAAAGGAATCTCGGATAGAAAAGAAGGGTGCATAGAATACATATCCGAGATTATAAGAGAAACCATACCAGACATTGAGAAAAGGCTGCGCAGCTACACATCTAAGGTACCAAACCATGTGGCTTGGGACGCCAAGCTACTAGGTAATAAAGGTCCTGGATAATAAGATCTCAAATCTATAGATCATGTCTGGAACATAATGGAACCACATGAAAGTGTCGACACACGCACACATTTGTATAAAGATACATAAAGTTATAGCACTTGAACATAAAGAGATGAACGAGGATCATGAACCCACGAAAGAGTACTTATACAATCATAAAAGATCATATCTTCCTACTTAACAGCACTAGATTATAGCTTGTTACACAAGGTACTCACAGAGATCAAAGGAACATGTTATAAGGAGATAAACTCTTATGTGGTGGATGCTACTACAGATTTTCGAAATTGAAAATGGTCTTGTCATAAGAAAGAAATTAGATACAAATGATGTAGTAAGAAGCATATGGATCACTGGATAAGATGAAAGAACAGCTTCGTTCCTAAGCTGATTCATGGACTGAAACCTAAAGCAGCTGCATATAGTATGTAAAAAAATTGATCACGCATGATCATTGATCTTGGAGTTGTATAAAAGGCAATCCAATACAGTCCATATATTTGAAATTCCTTGTGATTATACTAAACCTAAAAAGAGGTTAGTAGGCATAGAATAAATCTATGTGGGCGTCCGACCAAAAGCGTCCGGCCCCGGCCCTTCAAACTAAAGATGTCCGACTATGTCCGTCTAAGGGTGTCCGGCTCTTCAGCAAAGAACGCCTGGCTCTTTTACTAGACGCGTCCGGCTTTTAAAACTAAAAGGCGTCTAGCCCTTCTTCTTGATCACGGGCTAGTAGAGACAAAAGATCAACCGGATACAAATGTATTGTAGTCCATAAGCTTGTGAGAGCCGAGATCCATGACCTAATAATATATATTTCAGTGTGTAATATAATCCACAGCAACAGAGGTCATGAGACACCATCAAGAGATGGATAAATGACTACAATGCCCGAGATAGATATGGTACTGCCTAAAGCAAGAAATATCGATGTCCACATGTGAGATACATGAGAGTGTTTTCGGCCGCAGAGCCATAATAAGAGATTATTATCTCACATCAATGATCATTGATCTTAAACACTCATGAGACAAGTAGTGGACATGTATAGACGAGGTCTATGACCCAGACATGGATCGGCCAGATAGAGACATAGGTTCATGATAACCATGTCTAGTACATTGTCCATAAGTACTTATTCTGTCCGACCAAAGTAAAGAGTTAACAATAGACAATCACGTCTAGACTATGGACACATGCAAACATGATTTGCAAAGAACCAATAGTGATCTATGAGGACAATGTGATTCACATTGCTTAGCACATATGCTTTACCAGGACACTCGATGTCAAGAGACATGAGAAATGACCTAAGAGGTCAAAGTGGTCTAGATACGGCTTAGTAATAAAACTTGACCGATTACTCCCTTCCTACATATACAGGAAATATCACGCATCAGATGCGTAGAATGTAGAAACCTACAGTGAGGTTCACATCAGGGGGAGTAGTGCGTGTTGTACTCTTTTTCCTTCATCATGGTTTTGTCCCACTGGGTTTTCCTTATAAAGTTTTAATGAGGCAACATGAAGCGTACTACAAATCTTGTATGGTTATGGCATCCAAGAGGGAGTGTTATAAATCATGGAGTGGATTGCCATTAACCAGACCCGGTCCAAGACCGGCCCAATACCTAGAAGATGGAGAGACGGCCGAAGCCCTAGAGAGAGCCGGCTTCAGGAGAGAGAGAGGCGGCCACAAAGCTTGGAGAAAATGAAACTCTTTCATTTTTCTAGTAGATGTAATCTTTCCATTATTATGTATTAGTAGTTTTCCTAATCCTAGTGAGTTTAGGTTTTAGATACTTTCCATTTATCTTCATCTTGTAATCCTTATATAAAGGAACCCCCTTGATCGTTAATAAGAACACACAAAAAAATATTCAGTCTCTAAACTCTCTAATTCATTAAAAGTATCAGTGTAATTAACCAGCATGAGAGTTAACGTGAGAGTGACACATAAGAAACTGAATCCTCAAATAATATTATAAAAATTTATATAGATAAATAATAAGATTATACATTAAAGTAAATATCCGCATAAGTCCGTTTAGGCGTCCGCGTATACATCTAGCCGCTAGGCACTACGATCACCTGGATAGCCTATTTTAGAACACTGGTGTTGACTATAAAAGCTTTTAGCTTAGCCATTGGTTCATTGTAACAATATTTAATTATTATTCAATTGTAAAATAATTGGTCAGATTGGAGAATCCTGATAGCCTCAAATTGTTTTCTCGACCCAATGATCTCAGGAGGAACATAAAGGATTCACCTTTTAGTGAGAGCTAGAGAGAGAGAGAGATTGAAGAAGGAAGAAACTTGGAGAGAGAATAAACACGTAGGAGGGTTCTAGTCCGTGGTTGCAAACGAAGGACGCACAAGAGTACACGACGATACTCTCTGCGTTGCTTCCTCCTTTCAATTTAATTCCTTCTCTTTCCCCCAAATTGTCAATCTTTCAATTTCGTTGCTCGATGTCGCACGAAGAGTCTCTTCCGGCATTCACTTTGTTCGGTTTGGATGATGTCGAAAACTATGGTCTGGTGAGTGCTTATGATCACTTGATTGGTTCCTTCTTTGATATCATGTTCTAACTGAGGCTTGTATTAATTCACATCATCATTGAGGTTGATTATCTGAGACTTTTGTTCTTGATATTGCAGGTCAGTGAAGCTGACAATTCATTGCCTTTGGACATACACAATCAGGTGTTTCAACTTGTTGAGAAGGGAAACCAATCATTCAAAGATTCTCGCTTTGAAGAGGTGAATTATTGAATCTCTCTTTTTAAGTTTTTTTTTTTCTCTTGGTCTTGCTACTTCATTAGGAATTGCCTGAAACGAAGCAGTGATTAGTTCAAAGCAAACTGATTTGTTCTGTATGTATTGGATGTCTTGTAGCTTTTTGGTGTAATTTACTTTTGGAGTAAGTTTCTTGCTGAACATGATAATGATCGTAGCACTTTTCATATGATACATACAAATGCTTACTGTCTTCCAACAGAACATTCTGTAAATTTGTTAAAGTTTAAAGCTTTGGTGCTGAAACTCTCAAATGAGACTCTCAATTATGTTCTTGCCAATAACATATCTTTTTTCTTCTTCCAGGCGATTAGCAATTATTCAAAAGCCTATTCTATTAAGCCTCTTGACCCTATTGTTCTAAGCAATAGAAGTGCTGCTTATATAAGGTAAGCTTTCATCTAACCTTTTCCAGACTTCCAATGGAATTTTCATGTTGTTTAACTATTTTTTTCCCTTTTACTCGGTTCACAAATTTTACCGGTACTGACACATTCTTATATCTTTCCATCTTTCAACCTCTTGTTTTTTTTTAAGACTTGGACAATATCTGAAGCAGAGATCTGCATCAGTTTCGGAATATACACCTCTGAACGGTTTTGATATGTCGATACTTGGTGAAGTATGTACTCTACTTACTTAACCTATTTTACTAGCAGTTGCAAAATTCATCAACTCTGACTCACCCTTGAAAACCTGATAATTTCCTACAGCTTGCTCTCAAGGATGCTGATAAGCTAATGAATCTCCAGAGCAGTTCAGTGAATTCATATACCACAAAGGCTTGTGCCCTCATGTTGGTATGTGCCAAATTATTCTTATATTCATTTTTCTTTTAGTCAACAAATCTTTCTCGCTTGTCTTTATTTCAAGGTACTATCAAGAGTTTCTCAGTCTGCTTCGTTTCACAATTGTCAATTTTGTTTTGATTCTGCAGCTAGAAAGATACGAGTTAGCACGTGACACTATCCTCTCCGGTCTACAGATTGATCCTTTTAGGTACGGTAGTCTATGTGTACCATTTCTGATTCTGTCTTGATGCCTAATAGAATGTGTAGTTTCTAAAGTGTGAGGTTTCTTTATGATTGCATGAAGTTATCCTCTCCGATCCAATCTTCAGGAATTGGAGAAGGTCATGCCTACGTCGATGAGAAAGACACATGGAAAGGCTGAGAGGACTGATGACTTTGATTGCACCGTTTGCCTGAAACTGCTGTATGAACCTGCTACAACTCCATGTGGGCATACATTCTGCCGATCATGCCTCTTTCAGTCTATGGATCGTGGTGAGTTTATACTTTATATGGTTCTTCTCTTTACTATTGTGTTGTTTATTAATGCTTTGTGGAATATATAGGCAACAAATGTCCACTATGTCGAACTGTCATTTTTATGACTCCAAGAACATGCGCTGTCAGGTAAAAAGGATTGGAACGCTTATGCTTTAAGATTCTTAAAGGTCCAATGCCATACCATGTAATAGTATATTGGAACGCTTATGCTTTAATATTATGTGATGGCAGTGTGACATTGAATAACATCATACAAAAGAACTTCCCAGAGGAGTATGCCGAAAGGAAATCAGAGCAAGACACTCTGGTCCACTTAGGGAATGAAAGTATGCCTCTTTTTGTCATGGATGTGATCATCCCTTGTCAGAAGTTGTCTCTTCACATATTTGAACCAAGATATAGACTAATGGTGAGTTCTTTCGTTGTCTTTCACGGTTCTGTACATTTTAAAACTCCCCTGGCTCGCTTTCACAAAATTCTTAAATGATATTAGAAGTAAAAGCTGTTGTAAGGTCTTCATAAATACATATCTCATTTAGGAGAAGAATAAGCCAAGAAAGTCAAATGTAGTCAAGATAAAAGGGGTCTCTACATAAGAGCTAGTGGATTGAAACTTCTATGGTTCACTCTAGCTTGCAGCAGTATTGCTATTTGCATTCAGAAAACTTCTATCTGAATATCTACAAGTCTCTTTGATAGTTGTACTTTGATTAACATGCGCTAACTGAAACAGGTGAGAAGAATAATGGAAGGAAACCATAGGATGGGAATGGTGGGTGTTGTGTCTTTTGCCTTATTGCTTCTTGACTATACATTCATAAAACGTTTCTGACTACTAAGTTTGCCCATTCTAATGTTCATAGGTAGCTCTTGATTCTGCGACAGGTTCACCAGTGGATGTTGCTTGCGAAGTCGAAATCACAGAGTCTGTTGCTTCTTTCTTTATGATAATTCTTAATGTCCTTCAGTAGATGAGTTTATCTCGGGATCTACTCACACATAGTCTGCTAATGTTTTGGAATTACACAGGTGTGATCCACTTCCTGATGGGCGTTTTGTCCTGGAGGTGAATATTATTTACTTCTCTTGTGGCTTTATTTAATGTGTAAGTTGTCAAAGGATCAACTTAGTATATCTGCTTTTTTCAGCTTGAAAGCCATAGAAGGTGTCGCATTGTAAAAGCTTGGGATCAAGATGGGTAAGCTTAGTATGATTTGTTTGAGTGGACCACTGTCATTTCTGAATCTCTATCTCATACTCTAATCATTTCCAGTATTATGACAGTACTTGATCTTTTTATTCCTGATTTTCTCCTTTTAAACATAGTCTATGCATTCGTGTTAAGAGTGTGGTAGTTACATGTTCCTACATCGAATATTTCCATAAATTTTTCAACATATGTGAAGATCAAATATTCAATCCACATGCAACATGGGTGTGGAACTTTGTGTCATACATGTATTATCATTTTGGTCATATCCAAACACAAATGCATAGCTTCTAAATATCTTTTTTGTTTTTTCAGATATCGTGTTGCAGAGGTTGAATGGGTGACAGATATACCACCACAAAGCGACCAAGAGAAAGCAGATGTATGATTACATCTCTTTAGCTTATGGCATTACAATACTTCTTTGCCTTTATAACGAGTTTATTTCCCTTTCTTATTTTCACTTTTCTTTGCGACTTGTTACAGCTGCGGGAACTGACGACTAGTGCAGCATCATTTGCTCGGTCATGGCTAGAGAGAGCAAGGGAAGCAGCTAGACAAGGAGGTAAGAAACTATTTTTATCAAGCTGCGAAACGAAAGTGAACTAACTAGTCATGAGTTCTGTTTTATGACAGTAACTATTAGTTGTGCCACTTTGTATGCTAATTAGTCTTTTAGCATTTTCAGACATGATCTAGTCTTTCACTTCTTCTTTTTCTAATTCTACGCAGACAGAAGAAGACTTGAAACACTTCTAATTGTTGAATCTATGATGCCTACACCTCAAGATCCAGAGCGCTTCAGTTTCTGGGTAATGCTGTTAAATTTGCAAAGCTCTCTCTAAAGCACAAACTCTTGGGATATATTGTTTCTCAATGTCTTTATTTTTTTGGGGGGGCGTCAGCTTGCGACATTAACAGATAGGAGACCTTCAGAAAGATTGGAACTACTTCGGCTTCAGGATACTGGAGAGGTACTTGAATATCAACTAGTCTACTTTGCTTGATATGAGATTGTATCTGTTTCACTTCTTTTGATTTTGGGAACTTTTTGTTGCAGAGAATAAGGCGCGGGTTGATATATCTTCGGTCAGTAGAACGAGGATGCACAATGCAATGAACCGTCACCGTGTACAAGCAAGAGATCAAACTTGGGATCTGTTCATAAGAAATTTGACAAAAAAAAAACATGATTTATTGAAGGAATACAAAAATATAAGAGATTATTGGGGGGATAGATATCATCATGTTGTGTATTGAAACCAGACTACCATATTGTTCGTCATGGTGATCCTTGTAGGATCATTATTCAATTTCAACTCAACACTTTATTAAGACATAACAAGTGAAAAGCCATCGAGCAATTGAGGCATATAGTAAAATAAACTAATGTAACATAGCATTGATGATCTTTAAATCTACATGATATCAACATAATCCACATTGTATAATTCGCATTTCTGACCCTTGACAATTTCTTTGACAGCAAATCGCACTCTTGATGAGGTTTATTTGTCTTAAATTCAAAAGTTGAAGGCTTTTATTGAATTAGATGAAAGTCGGAGGTTCATTTCAGATACTCAGAAAAGAAAGAAAAGAAATTAAGATGCGTCCATAACAAAGAGTTAAACATAAAAGGATACGCGGGGCAGAGGATAACTATTTGATCGGAATCAGATGGCGGAGGAAACTCTGTCTGTCTGTCGTCGTCGATGACCTCCGTCTCCTATCGGAATCTCTCCCCTTCCTCACTACGATTCTCTTTCGTTTCTGCACATTGCACAATCTCCTACCCGATCTCTCTGTCTCTCTCGGGAGCTACTTTTATATGCTTCTGCCTTTCGATTAAACTTAATAGGTTTTGCAAAATCTAGTATCCATGTCTGTGTGCGTATATGTTTCAAAATCATTAATTGCCATATATACTTTAGCCACATTAGGAAATTCCGTAAATTTTATTTAAGGAAATAATAAAGTACATTAATGATGAATTTATTGTTAGTTTAATAAAAAGCTTATTATATAATTAGATGGACAAACATATTTCTCTAATGATTCTAAGAATCATTCTAGTGATGACACGTGGTTACAAAAAGAAGTTGTAATGCTTCTCAAATAATATATAGGGGATACGCGGGGCAGAGGATAACTATTTGATCGGAATCAGATGGCGGAGGAAACTCTGTCTGTCGTCGTCGATGACCTCCGTCTCCTATCGGAATCTCTCCCCTTCCTCACTACGATTCTCTTTCGTTTCTGCACATTGCACAATCTCCTACCCGATCTCTCTGTCTCTCTCGGGAGCTATTTTTTTTTTTTTATTTTTTTTTTTGATAATCCAGGGGTTCCCAGGTCATTCCCGCATGGTGTCCAGAAGAGTCAGGGTAGTTTCCGCATGGTGGGAATCGAACCCGGACGGTGATTGCCACCACAGGCCCGTCCTGCCACTTGGACTACCTCGTACGGACAGCTACTTTTTATATGCTTCTGCCTTTCGATTTAACTTAATAGGTTTTGCAAAATCTAGTATCCATGTCTGTGTGCGTATATGTTTCGTGACGTTTGCTGAATTCTCCGTTATGAATTGGTTTATTAAAACCAGAAGAACATGAATGTTGAAGGTTGAAGCTTGTTGCTAGTATTTTTGTAGTCTTGAACGTGGAAGAAAGATTTGCTAAACTGCTTAACATCAAAGCCTCTTCTAGTTTTTCATTCTCTCTCACCGGCATGGAAATATACTAAATTGTAGAAGGAAAAACGTCTCTTTGACATGGTTTCTAAGATAACTCAGTGTGCTGTGTATTGCTGTTAGTAAGTACATGTAGTTAGGTTATGTGTGCATGTCAGATATTGGAATGTGTACCCAAATTTATTTGAGGATTAGAGTCATTAGACTTGTAGTAAGTGTTTTAAGTGGAAAGTACATTGCAGACCAGCTTTAACATTTTTTTTTTTTTGTTTAAATTGATCATTACAGGAATTCCGGTTCAGGATACATGTGATTTTATAAACGTCGGTTGGTTCTTTGTGCGCTAAATTTATTTTACTTATTTATGTTGTGTATTAGCTTTGCTAATACTATATAGGCTGTCAACAAATCTAGAATGGAGAAGGGACTATCCCTTGGCGTTGAGGAAACAGCAAATTATCAGTCATGTATACTGTTGCGGTATACTGAAAAAAAGAATAAAGATTTCTTCTGTTTTTATAAAAGCAAATTGAATTATTTGATAGTTCCAGCTTGCAACATATTATAGAAGATCTTCAAAGAGAGAATGTTGCGGTATCCCGCAAAATATATAAAACGTCCTCTGCTGGCTTCTTTTACCATCTTCAATTCTAATTCTTAGTATATAACATATTGTTATAGAGATCTCAAACTCAGGTTTTATGGCAACACGTTTCAAAACCCTGCGTCTAAGTTTCAAGGTTTCAAAGTCATGGCTGATTCAGGTATAGACTCTGAAGACTTTTACCCTTATACACAGCTGTTGGTTCTTGTTTTTTATTTATGCACATGATTACTTAATGTAGTAGAATTACCTAAGCATGCTTTTGAAACATCCTACAAAATATCCAAGCAATCTGGCATGGTTATTCATATGTTGAAGTTGCTAAACGTTTTTTTGGTTCATAAATGTTGATGTTGGCAAGGCATATTGGATCGAGCAAAGCATTTTCTCTAGCATCAAATATATATATATATAAAAACGACAGCATTTCTCCATGATCTAATTTAATATTATTTAATTAATTTTTAAAGGAGTCCCTTCAGATTGTTGACTTTTGATCTCCATCATCTACTAGTTCAGAGCCGTGTAGTTCAGAGAGGGGATCTACAAATCCTGTGAGTAAAAATAGAAAGGTTCACTGATTATGGTTAGTAGATAGATGTGTACGGTTTAAGTGGCATCTTCAGGTATCTCTCTGTGAGTGACATCTATAGAAGGAGCGGCAACAAGTGAAATGGTTCAGGATGCGTTGAGAACCTCCGGAAGTGGTGGAGGACTTCCGAAAACGGCTGTATCTAATGGCGGAGGGAGAGGCCGTGGCTTGTTGTTACGCGGCTGGCAGGTCCAGAATACCTCAATGAACATCAAAATCATGATTCTCTGCGGCTTCGTGACCATTCTCGTTTTACTTGGCACAGTCAGTTTTGGTAACCTTGGAAGCTCCAACGCTGACGACGCTGTTAATCAAAATCTCATCAAGGAAACCAAACCGATTCTTGCCAAGAGCCCATCTGCTTCGGTTCCGAACGACTTGGACTTGGAGGAGCCGCCGAAAGCTGAGGTTAATCCCAACGTGACGTACACTCTAGGGCCCAGGATCACCAACTGGGACAGTCAACGCAAGGTATGGCTAAATCAGAACCCTGGGTTTCCTAGTATAGTCAACGGCAAAGCTAGAATCTTGCTTCTTACCGGGTCTCCCCCTGGACCCTGTGACAAACCCATTGGAGACTATTATCTATTGAAATCAGTGAAAAACAAGATTGATTACTGTAGGATTCACGGGATAGAGATTGTGTACAACATGGCACATCTAGATGAGGAACTCTCAGGGTATTGGACGAAATTACCTATGATTAGGAGATTAATGCTGTCTCATCCAGAAGTAGAATGGATTTGGTGGATGGATAGTGATGCTTTGTTCACTGATATACTGTTTGAGATCCCCTTGTCTCGGTACGAGAAGCATAATCTAGTGATACACGGGTATCCAGACTTGTTGTTCAACCAAAAGTCATGGGTTGCGTTGAACACAGGTGTTTTTCTGTTGAGGAATTGTCAGTGGTCATTGGATTTGTTAGATGCTTGGGCTCCAATGGGACCAAAAGGGCCAATCCGCGACGAAGCTGGGAAGGTACTGACAGCTTATCTGAAGGGTCGGCCAGCTTTTGAGGCAGATGATCAGTCAGCGTTGATTTATCTCCTCATTTCACAGAAGGAGAAGTGGATGGACAAGGTTTACGTTGAGAACCAATACTATTTGCACGGGTTTTGGGAGGGTTTGGTTGATAAGTATGAAGAGATGATGGAGAAGTATCATCCGGGATTGGGTGATGAGAGATGGCCTTTTGTGACGCATTTCGTGGGTTGCAAACCGTGTGGCAGCTACGCTGATTACGCAGAGGAGAGGTGCTTCAAGGGCATGGAGAGGGCTTTTAATTTCGCAGATAACCAAGTGCTGGAGCTGTATGGGTTTAGCCACAGGGGACTGTTGAGCCCCAAGGTTAAGAGGATCAGAAACGAGACGGTTTCTCCTTTGGAGTATGTAGACAAGTTTGATATCCGGAGAACGCATGCGGAAGCAAAACCATGAAGTGAATCATACACAGCTTGACGAAACTTGAGTTAATGTTATAGGTAACAAAGAACACTCACATAATCAAATGCAATATTTTTGTCGTTTTAGCATGTACTTGTTTCTTGTGCTTTATTGCATGTTGTTTTCCAGCTCTGCTAATTTTTTTTTTTCCATAGATAATTTTGTCTTTTTCAGTCAATATATGGAGAAATTTGATATTGCAATTCTGCTTGTTACTCCACTTTTATTGCAATGTATCTTCTTCCTTTTGCAGTTTATTTTGGCAGTCATCTTCTTTTTTACCGTTAATGGTTGTAAACTATTAGCTCAGGATATAAATGATTATGTATATACTTGTATTTCTAGAGAAAATGGAATAATAAAGGAGAGAGTGAGAGTTGGTCGTGAGAGAGAGAGAGAGTTGGATTTAAACTTATTTCCCATTTCTTCTTTTACGTTTCATATATATTAGGGGTTGTCCCGGGCTACGCCCGAGATTTTTGTTTAAATTTTAATTTTGAATATATATTTAGTATGATTATATATATATTATAATTTATTATAAAAAACATAAGTAGCTAAACAGTTATAAATTTATTTTAAATTATTCATTTTTGTTGTCTTAAGCATTTCAAAATTTTTAGTATCCAATTTTTGGCTATTGGAAGTTATATATAAGGTAATGAGCAGAATGAACAAAAACTGAGTAATTTTGGTTTATGGTATTTAATTGGGTTAAATTGTAGAAATGTTTCATTTCACTTAAAACTATTTATATATTTTGTTTTTCATTCGTCTCGATGTAATTTAATAGATCATTCCCCTTAAACTTACAATCATATACTTGTACGTTTTATTTTTCTTAATTCAGCGGTTTAAAAATTATAATATTTTCTAGATAAAAAAACTTACAACTATATCACTTGAAATTTCAGTCCAAATTCTTACATCAAAATTTCTGCATTTACAACACAACTAATCGGACTCATTATCTAAATATTCTTTTTACTTATATAAGTTTGATGTAACACTACAAAAAAAGATGATCAAACATCATTTATTTTATATTTTTGAGTCACTTATAAATGATGTAAAAGAAATTTATATCATTTATATAAATGACTCTGAAAGTGGTGATGCAAATAATTTACATCATTTTATTAATAATTGATGTTAAAAATTTGAATATTTGCATCAATTTTTAAGTGATGTTAAATACATATCAATTGCAAAAAATGATACTAAAACTTACATCAGTTTTTTTTAAAATGATGTTAGTGTTAACATCAATTATAATAATTGATTTCAATAATTTATTATTTATTATTTATCAATTATTAAAAATTAAAAATATTAAAATTTGGAAATTATTTTAATGATTATATTTTTATAATTTTAAATTTAAATATTATTAATTATTCTTATACAATAAATAAACTTGTCAATAAAAAAAAAAATTAATTGCATTGACTATTTCTTATTCTTTTCCACTGAAAGTATAATTTGACGAGAAAAAAAAACTAAAGAAGCTTTACAGATAAATCAGTAAAATAGATGAATTTAGAGAAAAAATAGTTAAAAATAACTGATCATGATTTTCTTCTATCTAGATTCTTCTTTTTTCTTCTTGTTCTTTGAATTTTATTTTCATCCTTAATCTTCCATCATGGAGTGAAGCTTGTTGCTCCTGCTTTTCCAATTTATACTTCAGACAACATGAGGCAGTCCTGTACTCTTCATCTTCAGACCACTATTCTGCTTTCATGCATGTACTCCAGACACGACAATACTCCAGCATCGAACCCAATTGCTATTGAAACATGACAACAATAGTACCAATCTTTAGGAAAAAGAGTTGCCACATAACTAAGATTTATTCTAAAGTCAAATCTGTTTATAATACCTTCAAAATACCAAGAACCCTAGACACATCATGTCTCATCATCTTCTTCCTTAGATATTATCATCATTTTTTTTCTTTAAACACCTCATTGTCATCACAATTTGAAATCTCGACAATGTACAAAAACAAATATATATATATATATATATAGAGAGACCAGAGACGTTAATTCAATTTAAGAAAGAAATGAATAATATTTGTTGAAAAATTTAAACTTACAAAAAATTTAAAATTGAGAGAAGAAGAAGAACTCATGAAATGAGGATCACGATAGAGAAGAATATTTTTGATTGAGGTAAACAGTTATAAAATAAATACTAAATGAATTACAGAAAAACAGACCAAACCCAAAGAATATATCAGTAACTACTTCACGTATTGTTTGGATTGTGAAGTTTATAATAGTTTTTAAACGGATTGGTTTTAGTGGGTTGTTTTATTTGGTTTTGTGATTGTTACATCAGTTCTTGTAACTGAAATTATTTAACATAATTATATATGATATATAAAAAAAATTATTAGGATCGGTTTTATTTATAAGTATCACCTTAATAAGTGATGTCAACAGCAAAATAAATACATCATTTATATAATTGATATAACTTTATATAATAGTATCATTTTTTGTTAAAGTGATACAGCTTACAACAAAAATATGTCATTTTACTGAATTGATGCCAAATAATTTAATAAAACATCAATTTCTTATAAATGATGCTAACTTTTATATATTTGTCTCATTTACAAAAATGATATAAAATAGAATCACTTTATTTTGTGATATAAATTAAGTGATACAATTCACTTCTTTTTTTGTAGTGTAAGACATTGTAAAATGTACAACCAATTAAATTGATACAATAAATAATAGCGACAAAATGACTTGGAGATATAGTCGTAGATCTTTGTAACATTATGTCTAATTTTGGTGGAGTGTGAAAGTCGAGTTGACATTGAGTGCAAAGCGTGGTATCATAATCGTTTTTTGTATGTTTTAAGTGTAAAACACAATTATCGTACTTTTAAAATAATTAAGAGGTATATTCTCGTGCAAGTCACACAATTATGGAATTGAATTTGAACCAAAGGGGTATGATGAATTTGAATTGTCGTTCTATGAGGCTTTAAGCTTCTATTTTTAACTTGGTCTAATCATTCCGCATAAAGAGAGTGATATATCCTTATAGGATCTTGTCTTTTACCTAAAACCAAATCTTTATATATAAAGATTATAATCTGAGAAGCCAAAATCTATTGCCTTCAACTGTAAGGTGTCTTCTTTTGAGGCAAATAGAAAATTCTGAAGCAAACAGTTTTAGGTATAAGATGGCGATAAGACATCAAATGTATAAGCAAAAAAAAGGGCCTTTAATCACCTCGGGTTTGAGATCTTGTTGTACGACATGACAAAATGCAATTATATACAATATTTGTATCATAATAGTCTTTGTATCTCCTCTGTGTACTGCCCCCTTACCGTGAGAATATTCAATCCTAAAGCTCTCCTCCTTCACATAGATTAAAACAACAAAACACTTGTTAAAGATTCTCGTAGGCTGATATAGGAACAAACTCTAAACTAAAAGAGAGCTTACTCCATCACTGTATGGATATTATCATGATCCTAATACGCATCATAGAAATAAAGGAGGTCATCATGGCCAGACAAAGCTCTCAATATCTTCACTTCTCTACTCACATCTTCAATGGCAATAGCCGTCTTCATCTACACAACAAATTACAAACATTCTAATAGATCTCATCACTACAACAGAGCCAGAAGATATCAAATCAAAAAGCACTAACCTTTTCTTTGAGAATAACTTTAACAGCGACTTGTTGTCCTTTTTTTATCACCCTTAAACTTGCATGACAAGTGTGTCAAAAATGGTCACGACCGACTTATCACCAATCTCGTACTTGCTAGATAAACTCTTGGAGAATCCAAAGCTCTTATCCAAACCCACCCCACCTCCTTCAGCTTCGCTACTTTCAAGGATTGCCGTAGAGTGTGGATTCAAGGAGCCGTGCGTCTCGTGAGAACAGCTGTGATGGTTTTAGCCGGAGACGGAGGAGGAAACGGCCGTTCGAAGAATTTCTTAGTCGCGGAGTTCCTATTAATCGTCGGAGATCTGTTGGAGAAGTGGGCTGGAGTCAGACTGTAAAATGTGGGAAACCGCCGTGATCTGTTTAATTTCACAGATGATTGGTAAAGGCAACTGTTACAGAAGGTGTGGTCCAGAAGCGTCGTGATTTGAAGACCACATCAGTTTTCCTATGCAATGCCAATTGACAGTGAAGTGTGAAGAAATGCAGGATTTTGTATGAGTTTTAAGTAGGAAGAAGTAATGAATCTGTGAGAACCATCAAGAAGGAGCTGCCTATTTATAGATCCAAAATCGCGAAGAAACCAAAGAGATCGAAGGTTGTGAAGTAATGAGAAGTAGTGGGGTTCGACTTAACTAAGATTAAATGTAAGGTTTATGGCTTCAGCATAAAGTGATGAAGCCGTTACTCAGTTGTGGTGTATGACTAAGAAGCTGAGATTAGGATTTAGAAGACGTCGGGGTTGAAGACGATACACAAACATAATATATCTAACTCTGGGCCAAACATACCAAGGTCCAAATATTAAAAATTCCACAAAACCCAAAAAAATACATAATACAAAACAAACGAAAGCCCAAAATATACGATCCGTAAATGACATTTTAAACGCAGGAGAGAGGGTGCTGTGCTGACGTGTCGCGATTTGCCCTTCCTTCCTTGCTGACGTGGACGCAGGAGGAGAGAGGCAAGACTCCTTTATTATATAAGATAGTACAAGAAAGAGATGTTTAGTCATCTTGTGTTTAATGAGAAGAAGACAAGTATATGATGATGGTGATAGATGACTTGGGGACCTCTGTCCCACAAGATGAATCATCAATTATATAATACTTCCCCTTGATTATTCATCTTGTGTTACGTAGTGCTTCGTTAAAAACCTAGTCATGGAAAAATTATTGGGACAAAAACCATGACAAGGGAAAAAGAGTACACTGCCATAATCTCCCCCTGAAAATAGTGGACCTAGCTTTCTTGTCACAAGTCACGCATATGCCGCATTCTGATACCATAAACGTGTTTTCAGAATGTTGTAGTCGGAAGAGTTTTTGTGAACAAGTCAGCCGGATTGTCGCATGACCGTACATATTCAATGTCCACTTCTTGGTTATGCGCTTTGTTCTGTCGCTCTTAATATAACCTTCTTTGAGTTGAGCAACACAAGCCAAATTGTCTTCAAATATTTTCGTCGGCTCTTTTTCGTTGACTATTCCACTTTTTTCTTGTATGTATTGGCTCATTGACTTAAGCCACACACATTCTCGACATGCTTCGTGAAGCGCAATAGTTTCTTCATGATTTGAAGAAGTTGCAACCAGAGTTTGTTTCTAGGACCGCCAAGAGATCGCGGTTCCACCAATTGTAAAATTATATCCGGTCTACGTTCGACTTTATAAATAGCATGTATCTGCAAAACCATACCAAACTCGGGGTTTCTAGGATAAATCAATCCTAAATCAATACGTACCTTGGAGAGAATGAATATGTTCTCGACGCCGTTCTAATTTCCATAAATAGGAAATGAGCTATATCTCACAAAGACATTAGTGTCTAAAAGTATATTTAATCAAATACAACTCGCAAGACATATAAGCTCACATATGCTTTATTATCATTAGCATCTCCAAAGTACTTATTTATATAAGATCTTACCAGGATATTTTAAAACAACATCTCTTTTAACATCGAGAGATCTACCAACCATTGGAGTACTCAAAGGAGTTGCTTTATCCATATAAAAGCGTTTCAATAACCTTTTCGTATAGTTTGATTGATGCACAAATATTCTTTCTCGGAGATGCTCTATCTGGAGCCCAAGACAAAACTTTGTCTTGCCGAGATCTTTCATTTCGAACTCCTCTTTCATATGAGTTCGAGCATCATCAACCTCCTTTTGAGTTCCAATTATATTCAGGTCATCGAACAAATCTCCCTGGATTTTTCTTTCAATGCCCCTGGCATTTTCAATCCCTCAGGAAGTTTCATATATATATCGTTATCCAACGATCAATACAAATATGCAGTCAAAACGTACATGAGATGCATTTCAAGATTTTTAGACGCCGCTAGGCTCATCAACAATCTAAACGTAATTGCATCCATTACCGGGGAATACATTTCCTCAAAATCAATTCCCGGTTTTTGAGAAAAACCTTGGGCAATTAATCAGGTCTCCAAAGACATTCCTTTTATTTAGGGAGAATAATTCAATTCGAATGGCCTTCTGCCACTCCTCCCAATCATGTCTTTTAACATTCCAAAATGGACCTTGGATCGGTATCATCACTTTTATGATCGATCTCTTTGGACAGAAAAGAAGAACATTTCATCAACATCTTTTATTTTATAACTTTTCATCAAGGGCGTAGTTGATGGAAATCTCATACTTTTCTGTTCCCTTTTCGTCATCTGGATCATCTTTATTTGGTTTATCTTGAACCTTTTCATCTATGCCTTCTTTCAGACATTTTTCAGTATCAGGTTCTTCTGGAACCTTTCCACTTATGCCTTCTTTCAGACATCTTTCAATATCAGGTTCTTCCCAAACCTTTCTGCTTTGCTCAACAATTTTCTTTTTCTTTCGGGGATTTTTTAATCTTTAGAACCCGCTGGCCTCCCCCTTTTTAACTGAACCCTAGGTTCATTCATTTTGTTTCCATCAGTTTGTTCTTTAGGAACATCCACTCTGGATGGAACATTTTCAGCGGGTATACATGATTTCGTCACCCTTCTCGTATCTGTGAACGCATTTGGTAACTGGTTTGCCAAATTATGCAAATGCACAATTTTCTGAACTTCCAACTCTCTTTGATTCGTAGGGGGGGATCAAGGTGTAACAACAACGGTGTACACCAAGTAATCTCTTTAGGAATTCTATTAATTCCTCCCCCTAACGATAGAAATTCATCCTCATTAAAATGGCAATCGGCAAATCGTGCCGTAAATATATCACCAGTTACCGGTTCAAGATACCTTATATTCGGCTTGTTCTAACTCTTCTAGAGTTTTATACTTTCCCGAGAGCATCTTTAACTCTCCAGGGACTACTAAATATCAAAAGGCAGCTCAAGTCATTTATGTCCTGCCAGACATTTTAATATACTGCATCTATTTTTAAATATTCTCCAGTGACCTTGGAACAAGCCGTTTTTCATACCGCAAGGTCATCTTTTATTTTATTCTCTGGAGAAATATATACCTTGGGCTTTTGGACCAAAAATCTCTCGTTTTTCTAACGAGCTTTATATCGAATTGATAGCCAATCAATTCACTCTACCCTCATACATAAAGGTAGATTCATAATCCTTATTTATATAGCGCTTTTTCATTTTATTGTCGGCAATCTATTTTCTCTTTGGTTCCATCTTTTTATCCGTACTGATATGGTTAATCGAGATCTCTTTATCATCGATGATTTACTTAGGTACCTGACTATTATATTAACCATATCAACGGTCTCATCATGAGATTAATCCTCTATTCATATATTTGCTCCTTTTCGAGGACTCTTTGGAACCAAAGTGGTCTATCACGTCTCTAGCGTGCCATAGACTCATATATCGTCCGTTTATGACACATTTTATCATTGGAGCATTTTCAGCTGGAATATGAGATTTCATTATTTCATCAAAATGTCTGGTAGGTATTTTGTAAATGGATTATCCTACTTTTCATTGTAATCCATTTCACATATCTCATTCCATCAGCTTATCATATGCTTCTAGCAAACTTGCGAGCATATTTCTAATTATCCATATACTTTATCCCTATGGATTGTATATGTCTTTATTACATGCACAACTGCATTACACCCTATCATGAGGATCATCTTACTTGAATTTACTTTATCAAGTTCTTTTTCAAGTGCAAACATAATTTTTCAATGTTCCACTCACTAGGATTCTTTAATTCTCCCCCTCAAGATGATGACACTCCATGTCTAAAATCTCGTACTAAATCCTACTCTAGAACCAATAACATATTCATTTTTCCCATTTGGGATGAATTATGTTTCAAATCCTTTAGAGTGAGATCTTAATTTGGGGCCTGCTTAAAGAAATCACATATTGTGAACTTGTTTGATGATTCATCACCCATGATGGTTTCCTTTATTTTCTTGACATGCTATATGTGAAAAACTTCTTGTTTTTCAACATTTCACAATAATGTCGATAACATTATTGGAAATGACTTTATATCAGTAAACTTCAGGTTTACCACTCATTTATAATTTTGTCATCTTTTTCTTATGCATGTATTTTTATCATAAGCTCTTCTAGAGCCAATAATATGTTTATATTACTAGATACTATACTTATTTAATTTGAAAGAGGAAAGATATTTGTTACCTTTAGTAGTCATGACGATGACCCAATACCTGTCAGGTATATTTTTCTCCGTCCTGAATCTCAAAATCTTATTCAGGAAGATAATTCTCATATCACATCGATATTTTATTTTCATTTTCTGGACCAACCAGAAAATCTGAATCATCAAGATGAGTATTCAAGCTATGAAAAATGGTTCGGGCTCATAAGAGACGAAGTTTAATATACTTCCTTTCTCTTTTTCTTTTTGATTCTCGATATAGATCGGCTAAATAATTGGCGTACGACAACTACGTACCCAATTTTCTTTCTGGCTGTATCTATAGCAAACTTTTTCTGTTTGCCTTTTATCACCCGATCACTTTCATTTTTCGTGGAAGTTCTAATTATTTCATATGGACGGAATCTTCTTCCTCGTCTTCTTCCACGACCATGATAGCGACTTTTACCGCATCCAATTCCTCGTCCTTTTCTAGTAGGACCGACTTGATGGTTTAGTATCATGATTTCATTTTTTTTTCAGTTTTCGCGGAGGATTTATATCAACTCCGACTATTTAGTGAATCCTTTCTTTCAAGGATTTATTTATCAAAGATCTTTTAGATCTTTTCTCATGATACACCTCATCTTATAAACCATCATTGAATTGGTGTAAATACCATGGCTTTATCTTTTTCTCATCCGATATAGTTTATATTTACAAAAGCTCATTTTCTTTCAGGTGCATCTTGCACCCACTGCCCAAGTCTTATAATTATTTCCCGTAATATCAAGGGCATTTATTTTGAGCTTTGTTAAATTTAACATGATAACCGTATCCATAGAATAATAATATATAAAGATGGAAATTTAAATGTATAAATTAAAAGCATAAAATAAATACATAAATTAAATTGCAGAAATTTAAAGAGCAATAAATAAAATTGGAGGCTTAGCCTACCACATGATCCGAGGAGTCTTAGACTACCATATTGATCATTTTTCAAAGTCCGAGAAGACATGGTCTACCATTTTGACTTTTACTTATTTCAAGGTCGGAAGAGACTTAGTCTACCATTTTTGACCCTTTTTTTTTTCACGGAGGCAATGCCTACCACGTGATCTCTGATCGTGAAGGCATAGCCTACCATAACGACCAGTCGGGAAAGGCAGCACCTATCATCCCGATAAATAGACGGAGAAGGCCTAGCCTCTCACTCTGAAATAATAATAAAATTTAAATAAATGAAATATATTGAAATACTAAATTTAAACATTACCTCGGTTGGTTTAAAATTTTTTGGATCAATTATATAATATTAATGATTTTTAACTAAACATATACAAACAATAATTTTGAGGTTTGAACAAGATGCGATTTGAACCATAAAATAGTATTATTTCAGTTAATATATCCGAACGAGATTCTACAACACATCAAGAGATTCTTGATCGGAACCGACGGCGAAGGAAGCTCCGTCGTCTTCGATGCCGTCCGTCGGAAGAGCCTACGCGGCTCCTATATTCATCTTCATCCTCGCTATGATAGTTTTGGGTATAAAGATGTACAGTTCAGTGGAAGTCGTGAGAGACTATTGCTTCTAAGTGGTAACTTTATCGATGATCACGGGAATTAGTTAATTGTTTGTGTGCCTTCTCTCAATTCAAGGGTAGTCCAGAAAGTAAAGTAGTATGTGTGCTTGTGCGTTTCGATGGCCTCTTGAGTTCTTACTTATGAGTTACCTGTAATCTTGACTACAGAAGTAGAATTATAATGAGATATGATTGGTAACTGCTACCAATACCATAAAAAGCTTCTTGCTACGTTTCCTTTTCTCCCAGCACCATTGCAATATGCTAATTAAGACACAGTTAAACAACTTATAAGCAATATGCACCATTGCAATATGCTAATTAAGACACAGTTAAACAACTTATAAGTATGAATTTGAGAACTAGACTTAATGTGTTCCAAGTAGAAAGTAGGTTGGAAACACACTTGAACAACTTTTTGTCCTCATTTAAAAAATAATAATAATTGTCACAGGGATTCAGATTCAGGAGATGCTAGTCCAGCTGATTTTATAAAGGCTGGTCGATTTTTGTGTGTGCGCTAACTCTGACAGCCTTTTGTTGCTAATACTATAAGTGATACAAATATTTATGCAGGAACAATACGCCTATGAGCTGTTAACAAATGTGGTATGGAAGAGGGGACTATGACGTATGGCATAGACGAATCAGTAGTAAGTTCTTATCTCTGTTTTCTCAATCATGTTGTCCACAAAGAAGGAAGATTTATTCTGACTTTTTTCGAAAATCAATTGCGTGGTTTAATGGTTGCAGCGTATTATAGAGGAGCTTGAAAAACAATATATGATGTGGAAGATTTTGTAAAAATAAAACTTCCCCTGCTGTAGGTTGTTTCTTATGGTCAGTAGTTAACTGACAGATTTCTTTGATATTTTCGGAGCCTGAACGTGAAGGTTATATGACAATTACGTCCCAAGATTCTAAGCCATGCATGGCTCATTCAGGTACGTATCTTTCTGGTTGTATACACAGGGACAGGTGTGTAAATTTGTGTATACACTGATACTGGAATACCAAGTCTAGAATGCCTAGCAAGCGTTTTGAAACCTTTCTTACAAGAGATACAAGCAATCGGGCATAATATTGATAAGTAAATAACTAAATATTGGCATGCGTGTAACCAAATTCTCTTGGAAGCCCTTTGTCGTACAGGCGGAGGAGGAGAAGTAGAAGAAAGAGAGAACAATGAATGAGGAATACAAAGGGTGAGGAGGATCCTGCTTCCATCACTGATAACGAACCTAAAGATGACGTCCAGATTCTATTTCAGGTTCTGATTCTGACTAATATGTTATAAGCCATAGAAATCTACTTTCTTTTCACATTTTACATTGTTTCTTTGTGCTTTTTTTTTGTTGTAAAATTTAATGAAATTCAGTTTCATGTTGAACAGTTAACTATATATAAAAAGAGTACATGCAACTCGACTGTTTTGGCGGTAGATAGTGTGATCGCAATAACTAGTATACAGAGTGATCAATCGACCAAAAGATAGCACAACTCCTCTATAGCATTTTGAGAAGACAAGACTTGTACACTTTTAATAACACGTACATACTCGCTCATTATATTTTGAGTTGATCTTATTTTCTTCACCTGTGCTATGAAAATTTAAGAACGAGCCAAAAATTCAGTCATTTGAAGACAAAGCAGCTACTACTACATACACTGCAAATGACTATCTTCATCACCATGCAGATGCAGGTCTAGATACTCCAGTGCTTCGTATCAACTCGACGAATATATGTTTTTTACTTGGTAGTTGGTATACTATATAGTACATTATACATGATAAGTGTTATGTTTAAATTAAAACTCCACTCCTCCCTCACCGAGAAAGGGATCCATCCAAGTTTCATTTCGTCAAACTTTTTTTTTTCATTTCGTCAAACTTTATCTTATCTAACCCAAGTGTTTATTTTCTTTCAACTTTATTTCCTCTAGCTCTCATTTTTTGTTTCCTATCAAAGACAATTTTCATGCATTTTGTCTTTTAACTATAAAAACTAGATTTTGACAAAAGCGCGGGATTAATTTTTACCAAAATAATTATTAACTGTTTTTATAAAAACATTTTAATATTATATATAATTAAACTAAAATTTCTATAAATATAAGTTTTATGAAAATAAGATCATTCATTCATATACCCGTCCATATATCTTTACTTGTACTTTAAAGCTTTAAATTAACATATAAATATATTTTTAACTTCTTACATTAGTCAAAATTTATTTTTATAATAGAAATTAACTATATATGTCATTCAACCCGTCTCATATTTGATAAATATTTATATGTTTTTTAAATAATCCGCAAAAAATGTAATTGTAAACATAACCTATAGTTCGATGTACCATATAATCAAATAATATTAATACCAACTAAGTTTAGTATTGTTATTTTTATCAAATTAAAATATATTTAATTATATTTTAATATTTTAGTTTAAATATGTATATTATAATATAAATTGTTTTTATTAGTTTACATATCTTACTTCAATATTTTATTTTAATAAGCTGAATTATTTTTTAAAAAATTCATGATTATAGTTATTCTGTATATGTAAATATTTTGAATTTTATAATTTATAAAATATAAAATATTTAATAAACGGATTAAGTAACTTTATATTTATTAATTGGTTTACCAATTTAATATGGATATGAATTATGTATATTTACATATTATAGTAATTTATTTCTTAGTACAAATCAAAAGGTATTAATACTTATTTGTAATAATATTTACTATTAATTACAAATTTTATTGTTTAAAAGTAAATATATAAAAATTACATTTAATAAAAACTAATTAAATATATTATTAAAATGTAATCTTAGAAAAAGATACTTAAGAACATCTTTTAGATATCTTATTTTGATTACTTTAATATGTTATTTTAATAGTAACTAAGTTAATTATATGAAAAATAATAGGAAGTTAACTAATGTAATGGTCCAACTATGACTTTTTGTAAGTAGATTTTGTAGTGATTATGTTTTAATAGTATAGATTAATACTAAACAAATTTATATAAAGATAAAGGCTAATTCTCAAAAGGTAATAATTGAATTAATTCACAAGCATAGACAGCATAAAATTATGACGTAGAAATATCATATGAAACGTGAAATCCTAGTAATAATTGTCTTTTCAATTTAATTTTCTTTTTCTAAACTTCAATGTAGTTTTTGCTACAATACATATGTATCCCTAGTCTAAACTAATTATAAGATTTAAAATAAATAAAATTTTAAATAATTAGTTATTGAACACTTACTTTTTTTTTGCCATCTGATATTATATTATATTATACAAACATAAAAGTATAAAAGGAGGCCAACCAACAAGCCCAAACAAGCAAAGCTAAAGAAAACCAAAAGCCCACACCAGGCTAAACTTAAAACCCAAAGACGAAGCCCAAAAAAACTCTACTAAACCCACTCCTGTCAAAAGACATGTTATGCAGCACGTGTACGACGGAGGAGAAATTGAAGAAACACGCGTCAAACACGGAGTGCCTCCATGCCTCCACCGACCCAACTTTACGCCGGAGATCAACCTCCTCGACGCCAACGCTGCCACCGGATACCTTCTGGGATCACTATCAACGAACCCACCCTTTTCAAACGAATACACCTTCACCTTCATCTTTTCCGACTTCGAACTTCTCCATCGATCCAAACAAAGCAATCGACCACCGGATTCCACCGGGAACTCAACCATAACCACCGAAGAAACCCACTTCCAATGACTGTATTGGACGTTTTGGGCTTCATCAGCTACAACACATACCCAGTTTGGAGAGCATCAATCAATTAAACACCGAGATCTCATCCAAAACCCATAAACGTGGACTAAAGCCGAATGATTTCGCCAAGAAGATCGCGAAAAAACCGGAGTCAAAGCTATAGAATATGAAGGATAATTTCATTGATATGTAAGAGTACATATTTATACAAGTTACATACAACATAGAAGGGAAAGGAGATATTGAGCATTTACAGAGTATTATACGTAACGTGATATGCAAGTATAGAGATTGATCTTCTTTCCTTAATATTTCCCCTCAAGATGGAGGTTCTTTAGCAACACCAATCTTGTCTGAGAGCATCTGGAATGGTGATCGAGACAGTGGCTTAGTCAGGGCATCAGCAAGCTGATCTTTGGACGAGACATGAACCATATGAAGCTGTCCGGAGGTGATCTGATTACGGATGAGTGGTAATCTAGTGTCAGATGCTTCATTCTGGAATGAAAAATAGGATTAGCACAGAGGTATGTCGCCCCAACATTGTCACAGTAGATCACAGGAGCTGAGGAGATGTGTATGCCAAGTTCAACAAGTAACGAACATATCCAGCGGATTTCTGCAGACGTATTAGCAACTGATCTGTACTCAGCTTCAATGGACGATCGCGCGACTCCTTTCTGCTTCTTAGAAGACCAAGAGATAGGATGCTTACCTAGATAAATTATGTAAGCATTTGTGGAGACAAAATCATCAGTATCTCCAGCCCAATCAGCATCGGAAAACGAATGTAAGGGGAGTGTATTGTGTCGACTGAAGTATAAGCCATGCGACGACGTGTCTGCCAAGTATCGTAAGACCCTCTTCACAGCTTGCATGTGATCCGACGTAGGCTTGTGCATGTACTGAGACAAACGGTTGAATGCGTAGGAGATGTCTGGCCGTGTGAAAGCAAGGTATTGAAGGCTGCCCACTGTTGAACTGTAGACCGCTGGATCAGTTAAGGGCGTGCCTGATTTTACATAGAGATTTGGAGTAGTGGCCATGGGAGTTGTAACCGGCTTGGCATCAGACATTACATCGTTGGAGAAGGTCAAGAATGTACCGGTGCTGAGTTAAATGAAGGCCTGCTGCGGTTCGGTGAGCTTCGATGCCGAGGAAGTAGTTAAGATCTTCCGGATCCTTAACTGAAAAACGAGTGGCGAGAAGAGACAAGGTCTGTTGCAGCAATGCAGGATCATTACCAGTTACGATAATGTCGTCAACATACACAAGGATGTATTTTAGACTTATTTGGCGCCGGAGGATGAACAGACTTGTATCAGCAAGAGAGTTGGTAAAACCAGACTTGATGAGATAATTGCTTAGTTCTCGGTACCAAGCACGGGGAGCTTGTTTTAAGCCATAAAAAGCTTTATGCAAACGACAGACATGGTGGGGGTGATCAGTATCAACAAAGCCAGGCGGCTGTGTGGTGTAGACTTCTTCAGTTAGAGTGCCCTGAAGAAAAGCGTTGTTCACATCCAACTGCTTGATCGGCCAATTTCGACTGATAGCAATGTCGAGAACCAGGCGAATGGTGGTGCTCTTGATCACCGGACTGAACGTCTCTGTGTAATCAATCCCTGGAACTAGCGTATAGCCTGGTGCGACAAGACGTGCTTTATACATGCGCATAGTCCCATCTGGATTATACTTTATCGTAAATATCCATCGACAACTCACAGTGTTCTGGTTTGAAGCTGGTGGAACCAGAGAGAACGTCCCATTCTTAACGATGGAGTTGAACTCATCCATTACAGCTTTACGCCACCGAGGATCAGCCAGAGCTTGTGCAATCGTCGTTGGAATCTTATGCGTTTCTTGTTGAAGCTGAGCTCTGGTCGCATATTTGGTATTTGGCTTTGAGATACCCTTTTTAGCTCTTGTAGTCATTGGGTGACGGTTTGGTTGCGGCTCTGGGTTTGGTTGCGTGGGCTCAGGAGATGGTGAACGAGGTATGGTGGTGGAGTTCTCTGTTTGGTTCTTGTCAGTGGCTGACGAGGTGCCTGTTGGTGAGTTGCGGTTCACGGTTGGTGACAGAACAGGCAGAGACAAAGGCTGTTGTTGAGGAGATGATGGTGTTGGTTCCGGTGGTGGAGACGGTACCGGCAACATCTGCATCTCATCAGAGGTCAGTGTTATCGGAGTAGTCAGAGGAGAAGAAAGTACCTCGTCATTTGCAGGTGAAAGATCATTGCTCAAGGGAGTTGTAGGAGCTGCTGCAGGAGTGGGCGTTGAGATCGTGTGAACTATCAAGACAGGTGGTAGCCAGTCTGAAGTTGTAGCTGCAGCAGGGGTTTGAGTTCGTGAGAGGGTTTGGTACGGAAATGTTTGTTCATCAAAACGTACATGACGTGAGACAAACAAACGATTGAGCACATGATCAAAACACAAATAGACACTTTGGGTTAAGGAGTAACCAAGAAAAACACAAACAGTTGATCGTGTTTGGAGTTTATGATCACGGTAAGGACGAAGCCAAGGAAAACATTGACAGCCAAAAATCTTGAGTTTTGAGTAGTTAGGTGGGGATTTGAACAAAAGCTGATACGGTGAGTTTAAAGAAAGAACAGGGGTGGGCATTCGGTTTATGAGATAGACAGCAGTAGAGAAGGCATAAGACCAGTATGTGTTTGGGATTTTAGATTGATGAAGAAGAGAAAGACCTGTTTCGACAATATGTCTGTGTTTTCTCTCAGAAAGGCCGTTATGTTCAGGAGTGTGAGGAGGAGAGGTGAGATGAGTGATCCCCGATTGAGAGAGAAAGTCACGTAGGGCAATGAATTCACCGCCATTGCCAGAGAACAGAGTTCCGATCTTTGTTTGAAACTTGTTTTCTGTGAGAGCTTTGAAACGAATGAATGTTTCCTTGACATGAGATTTGAGTTGAAGAGGATAGAACCAGGTGTAAAGCGTGAAATGATCAACAAGAATGAGATAGTGTTTGTATTTGTCAACTGAAATTACGGGAGAAGTCCATAAATCTGTGAACAAGTATTCAAGAGGACGGGATGAAGTAATAGATGTTTGAGAAAATGATAGTTTATGACTCTTATTGGAAAGACAATCAACACAAGAATAGTTTTGTGAAACAGAATCAGAAAGCGGTAAAGAGAAAGTAGAGATAATAGTTTTGAGAGTAGAAGGAGATGGATGGCCAAGCCTTGAATGCCAGTCTGAGAAGGTTGTTTTGACGGTTGGTGTAGCAAAATAGGAAGCTGCTGCAGCATTCACGATCGGCCACTCATACAGCTCCTTACTGGTACGTTCGTGGAGTAACGGGGTTCCCGAGCTCCGATCTTTCAATTGAAAATAAGAGGGAAAGAATTCTACTGAGACTTTGTTGTGATTGCATAAACGATACACTGATATCAAGTTCTTATGTATTGCAGGCACATAAAGAACGTTAGACAGAGTAAGCGGTTTTGAAGAAGATGAAGAAGAGAGTGATGTTGAACCCGTTTGTGCAATGGCGAGACCACTGCCATCACCAATAAGAACTTTCTCACCGCCTGTGTAAGGTTGATGGAGAGCCAGATTATTCAGATCAGAGGTAATGTGATGGGTTACGCCAGAGTCGAGAATCCATGGTTGAGAGGCAGAAGTAAGAGCCATATTTGCCCGCGGGTTCCAGCCAGTTGGTGTAAGCAGTAACGGAGGCTGAGACATCTGCTGAAACTTCTGAAGTTGATTGCACCTTTTCGCAGAGTGCCCCTGAATCCCACATATTTGAGACCTCCCTTGATACCCTCTTGATGGTCGTGGCTGATTGTTGTTGTTGGGAGTTGTCCATGTTGTGAACGGCTTCTTGTTTGGTTTCTGACCGTAACGTGGATTGCTTGCATAGTTCGCTGTGACAGGAACAGAGACCATAGGTGCAGAGGCGCTGAGTTTGGCTTCATGATTTATGAGCTTCTCATGGAGTTCAATCAGCGATGGTGGTGATTCCCGACCCTCAATTTGTTCGACCACGGATTTGTAATCCTCTGGCAATCCTTGAAGAACATAGTCAAGTCTATCTTCATGGTCGAGAACTTTGCCGAGTAACGCCAACTGATCAAAACGTGTCGTGAGTCCTTGAACGTACTCATCGATCGTTTTCGTGTCTTTAGTCCAAGACTTGAGCTGCTGCAAGAGAAGTTTGATGTGTCCACGCGTAGGTTTGGCGTAAGTAGAGGCAAGTGTGAGCCAAACGTTTGCAGATGTGGGAGAGAGAGAGAGACAAGCGGTTGAATAGTTGGAGAAAGAGCACCTAGGAGTGCGCTGAAGATGAGTTTGTCTTGTCTCTTCCAGACAGAGTACTCTGGATTCGATATTGTGACACCATCGGTCGTGATCGTTGAATCCGGTTTATGTGCCGATTCGTCGAGATGAGCACTAAGCTCATATCCATCCAAGAGCGCATGAACTTGACGACTCCAGACCAAGTAGTTGGATGCCGACAGTTTCACAATGTTGGACATGTTGATGTTGAGGAGAGTAGAAGAGTTGATTTGGGTTGTATCGATGGTGGTGGCACTCGTGTTTGAGTTTGACATGATGAGAAAAAGAAAACGAGAGAAGAGGATGGCAGCTAGGTTAAAATAAAAACCTGTTATGATACCATATAGAATATGAAGGATAATTTCATTGATATGTAAGAGTACATATTTATACAAGTTACATACATCATAGAAGGGAAAGGAGATATTGAGCATTTACAGAGTATTATACTTAACGTGATATGCAAGTATAGAGATTGATCTTCTTTTCTTAATAAAAGCCAGGTACACTGTGTCAAAAAGACCACCGTGCACCAGAGTCGTTGCCGTGAACCAGAAAGGAGGAAGAAAAAATGGGAACCACGGACACTTGATCTGTCTCTCAAAATCTCTTAAGGGAAAGAGAGTCTACCATTCCCCGTAGTTATTGAACACTTACACTATTGAAAGAGAAGGGCATAAGCCTTTAAAAAAGAAAGAGAGAAGGACATCATCATCTCGACTATCTGTCTCTCGTTCTTTTTTCTCAATTTCTTCATTGGCGACAATTTTTTTGTGTGGACCTTCTTCATTTATTACTTCTTTTGGCAAATTTGGTGACTGGCTATCTCTCTGTTTGTCTTTTCCTCTTTTGGATGATATTTTGTTTATAAGAAAAATGTGATTCGGGACTTTAAATCGTGTTGCTCCACATGGGAAGTGCCGTGTTTTCATTTTACATTGATAATAACTTAATATTTAGTTTCAAACAGAAAAAAATATTCAGAGTATTAATTTATGGATATTCTGAGGATCATGTCTCAATATATTTGTTATTTAAAAATAGTAATAATAAGAACGTGAATGTTTTAACATCCCTAGGTACATCCAAGAAACCAACAAATTATAAGGGTTAGATATGTGCCCTTTGACTCATGTAAACACAAAATTATTTCTGGTCTCCAAAATATAATATCAGAAATGGTTCTGCCTGTTTGAACTGGAACACATAGTCATGAACTGTCATAGGTTGAGTTTATCTGTTTAATAATAAAAAAATAAATTGATCAAAAAATAAAAATAATAAAAATTAAATATTCTTACGATGATTTAATACTAATGTTTTACTTTGGTATGTCACAGGAACGGACGCAAAGCCAACGGTTCGTCCTACTCTTATGCCCCGTATAATTTTAAATTTTCTTATAGTAATTAGTACAAAATATAAAGAAATAGTGCCCCCAATTTAAAATTAGATATATGTACAAATGTCATGTGCCATCTATATATATATATAAACCAAGATCCGCCTCTGGTATGTCATGATCCGGCTCTGCAAATTGGTGGAAGTATTGCTGTAATCATATAGGTTTTCAGCTGGAAATTCAGCATTGACAAAGCCATCAACACCACCTCGATGCTTTTTCAGAGTATCTCCGTTTTTCCTTGTGCGTGAAATCTCCGGAGGTGGTGCGATAACACAAGTTTATGAAGACATATTCTATTATTTTAAGTAGGTCTGGGCATAAAATCCATAATCCGAAATCCGAACCGAACCCGAACGTGAAAAATCTGATCCGTACCCGGTCCGAAATGTAAAAAATATCCGAGTGGATCTTGTAAGGTGATACAAAACATATCCGAACCCGAAGTGTTATAAACCGAATCCGAACGGGTAACCCGAAAAACTGAAAAAATCAAAAAATCCGAAAAAAATCCGAAGAAACAGGTCCGAATGTCCAAACTAATATACAATGTAATTATATGAAACATGAATATATATTTCAAATATTCAATTTCATATTTATTTTGATATGGTATCTAACAATAAGTATTTAAAATTTAAATAACTACTTTAAATACTTAATTATATATAAATAAGTATATATTTCTTATGTTTTGCTTTTAAATTTTAGATTTCATTTCGGGTATATCCAAACCGATCCAATATAACTCGAATCCGAATGATATATGGTTACTTTATGGATTCTATGATGTGATACAAAACCGATCCAAAATCCGATGTGTTATATCCGAACCTGACCCGTACTTGCAAATTTACAAGAATGAGACCTAAGAGATGTTATAAAAAAGAACTGAAATCCGAGAAATCCGACCAGAACGCCAACGGGTATCCGAACGTCTATGCCTAATTATACTATTCCCGTATTTTACTCTCGAGCACATATAATTCTATTTTTAAAATAACGACTCTCGCTCTTATAAAAAATCTTAGTGAAAACTGGCGAGTAATTATTCCTTTTATTCTTAGCCTTTTAAAGTTCTAAATCAATGTGAACAATAGTATAGTGACGTACTGATACTGTTTCGGTGTAACTCATGTATTTAAAGAAGGGCTTTCTGCAAAAGTGACTCAAAACTTGGAGTCAAACAGAAAACTAACCTTTTCTTTTGACTCTTTTTTTTTTGAGATTTTAACCCCACACCTGCATTTTATCTACGAAAATGCCATTAACATTTTTTTTTTCTTTTCGAAAATGGCTTCTTTACTGTCTCAACCTCATCTTCTTCAAGTATTTACAATATTGCCACTGCAATGAATAGTGGCAACAACCTTGTACGAACTTTTTGGAGCTTTTAATGCCCTTTAATGCACGTAAATCTCTTTACACTCTCTCTGTTTCAATTGTTATGAACTAAAAACAACATTTCTTTCACTTTCTCTCTATATTCATCCAAAAAACTCAAGCTTTTGATTCAAAATATGGGCTATGGTTGACAGAGCCATATTTCTTTCGTTTTGACTTACGGTTGCTTTCGTTTGAGGTTCTGGGTGGTTGGAGAAGACCCTGTGTGCAAACGAAGTCATCTCACCTAGTTTAAGGTACGAATTTGAATTTTTTTTCAAGATCTGTTCGCGTAGAAGACTTACTAGTAAGTCATCTGTATGTAGAAGACTTACTGATGAGTCTTCTGGTCAAACGGACGACTTAAATTAAGTCGTCCAGCTTTGTTTGTTAAAAAAAACACTCCAGACGACTTATATATAAGTCGTCTACGAGAAACGGGCTAGTTTTGCATTTGACCGAATCGTGTCAGATCTTTGACTATTTCTGGACGACTTATAATTCAGTCGTCTCTGGGAAAGTTAAAATTTCAATATTTTATGAAAACTTGACGACTTACGTGTAAGTCGTCCTAGGTTAGTTTTGTAATTGAAAAATAAAACTTCATAATTTAACTTTAACCAGACGACTTAATATAAAGTCGTCCCTCCAGAAGACTTAATTTAAAGTCGTCCGGGGAAAGCAAAGTCGTCCAGAATTTTTCCCAATTTTCTGGTCAAACCTTGCTTATCCCGGACGACCTTAAATTAAGTCGTTTAGCTGGACGACTTTCATCTAAGTCGTCTGGAGAAAGTTAAATTTCAAGTTTTATTTTTCAATTACAAAACTAACCTAGGACGACTTACACGTAAGTCGTCAAGTTTTCATAAAATATTGAAATTTTAACTTTCCCAGAGACGACTGAATTATAAGTCGTCCAGAAATAGTCAAAGATCTGACACGATTCGGTCAAATGCAAAACTAGCCCGTTTCTCGTAGACGACTTATATATAAGTCGTCTGAAGTTTTTTTTTTAACAAACAAAGCCGGACGACTTAGAATTAAGTCGTCCCTTTTAATTTTCAATTGCAAAAGTGACCTCTTTAGACGACTTACCTTTAAGTCTTCTGGACGACTTAATGCTAAGTCGTCTGCGGCAATGTTTATTGAACTTCTTCATTTTCTCTATGTTTACTAATGTGTTTTATTTTGAATATTTGCAGATGATTTTTCAGTTACATGCAGTGTATGGAGAATGGTTGTTGAGAGATTTCCGTTGGGATTTTGTGGTTGATGATCTCAAAGGAGCAAGATTGTTTTTATTGAATGAAGATTCAACACATGCTGAACTTGTTGCAATGGCTCAAGAAGATTATAACCTGGACATGAGAACAGTGAGTGTGGAGATTAGCTACTCATTACCAGCAGAAATGATGATGGCTCCAGGCAGTCTTCCCATTCATGTTACAAGTGATAGACAAGTTCGAAACTTGCTGGAGATACTCAAAACCCATAGAGTATGTCTTTGTGTATCAAGCCGCAGCAAGGTCGAAACGGTTTCAGAGAAAAGGGATATTGATGAAGCTGGTGAATGGGAAAAAGATGTTGGTGATAATGATGAAGCTGGTGAATGGGAAGAAGATGTTGGTGATGATGATGAAGCTGGTGAATGGGAAGAAGATGTTGGTGATGATGATGAAGCTGATGAATGTTTTGAAGATGTTGGTGATAATGAGTTTGTTGAAGATGAAAATCAAGATGGGGAGGAGGAAAATGGGGAGGAGGATGCTGATAATTCTATTGTTGGTGAAACGGATCAGAATGGTGGGGATTACAGTCTTTATGGAAAGGTTCCAGATGAGGACGAGGAAGATGATGATAATATTTGTTTTGAAGAAATCCAAAAGACATATGCTAAGACAAATGCTATTGAAGGAGGAAAATCGAATGGTACCAGTATCTATGTCAACCAGAGTTTTGTTAGCAAGGGTGCACTGCTTTCAGAGCTGCGGTTGGCAGCAGTGAGGGGTAAGTTTTCTTTCAGATTATACAAATCAACGAAAACTCTCGTTGTGGCAACATGTCGGGTTAGCTATTGTGGATGGAAGGTCAGAGCGAGTGTCAAACATGGGACAAACACGTTTTGGGTAACAAAGTATGTGGAAAAACATTTATGCTCAGCGGGAGACCGAATCGCTCAGCGGAGACACTGTACTCCGAAGTATGTAGGTAGTCTTTTCATTGATCGTGTTGGAATCATTGATGGGATAACTCCGCAGCATATCACTGATGCAATGAGGAACATGTTTGGCATGGCGCTTGATTACACCACTTCATACAGAGCACTGTTATATGCACAAAGATTGGTGAGAGGATCAGCAGAAGAAGGGTATTCGCGTCTGGCATCATATCTCGAGCAAATCTCCATTGCAAATCCTGATTCTATCACGGCGATAGAACTTGATTCTATGAAAAGATTTAAGTATCTATTTCTCTCTTTTGGAGCTTCTATCAAAGGTTTTAAGTATCAGAGAAGGGTCATTGTGGTGGATGGAACTCACCTAAGTGGAAAGTATGGAGGAACTATGTTAGTTGCAGCCGCACAAGATGGCAATTTTCAGATATTCCCATTGGCTTTTGGGATCGTGGATGAGGAAGATATACCTTCTTGGGAATGGTTTTTCACAAAATTGGCTAGTTGTATATCTCATGACAAGCCTCTGGTGATAGTCTCCGACCGGCACAAGGCCATTAAAAGTGCGTGTGATAAGGTGTTTCCTTGGGCAACCCGAGGAATATGTTATTATCACCTTCAAGATAACATTGTCAAAAAGTTTAAAGGGAAACATCTCATGTACTTGGTGAAAGGGGCTGCTTATGCTCACACGGTTTACGATTTTGACCGGTACATGGCTGAGATACGGAGTGCAAACCCGGAACTTGCAACGTATTTGGAGAAAGCCGACGTCAGGCTATGGTCAAGGGTTTATTGTAAGGGGAACAGGTTCAACATAAAAACAAGCAACATTGCTGAATCTATTAATTCCGCACTGAAGCGAGCAAGAGGATTTCCGATTACGTTCCTGCTGGAGTTCATAAGGCAGAAGTTAGGAAAATGGTATTGGAAAAGGAGACAAGATGCTTTGAGTCTCACAACTGAACATAGCGGGGGTGTTGAATACTTGCTTGCTGTTCGAGAAGAGATAGCGGATACGATGACGGTCGAACCAATTGATGGATGGCATTTCTTTGTCAAAGGTGGCAAAATGGACTGTGTGGTTGATTTGGAACATGCAAAGTGTGATTGTGGTGTCTATGGAGTGGAGAAAATACCTTGCTCTCATGCTATAGCTGCTGGAACACATGCTGGTTTGCATATCTCCACACTTGTATGTCCACTGTACTCAAAGAATTATCTGTATGCAGGATACTCAGAGAATATATATCCTATCGTGTCACAACATATTGAGGAACGAGAATGCTTTCCTCCAGAACTAAAGCGTGGTCGGGGGAGACCGAAGAAATCAAGATGGCAATCTTGGTTGGAGCTATCTAGGATGAGAGGACACAAACCCAGGAAGAAACACAGGGCACAGAGATGCTCAAACTGCAAGGAAACTGGCCATACGAAACCACAATGTACACAACCAGTTGACTAGTTGTCCAGACGACCTAAATTTAAGTCGTCCAGTCTTGATTACCCGTCCAGACGACTAAATATTTAGTCGTCCAGTGTATTTTTTTTTTAGACGACCTTCTACTAAGTCGTCCAGTGTATTTTATTTTTAGACGACCTTCTACTATCCCTTCAAGTGTATTTTATTTTTAGACTACCTTCTACTAAGTCGTCCAGTGTATTTTATTTTTAGAAGTCCAGTGTAAGTCGTCCCAGTGTATTTTATTTTTAGAAGTCCAGTGTAAGTCGTCCAGTTGGAAAACCTTCCAGACGACTTATAATAAGTCGTCCAAACCTTCCAGACGACTTATAATAAGTCGTTAAAAAATCATGTTCAAATACAAAGACAAGTTCAAATACAAACACAAATCTAATCATACATGCCCACGAACTTATCACCATCCACATTTTCTTTCAAATGCTGATCAACAAGCTCCTTCCATATATCCACCGCCATATTATCCCTCATTTTCTTCGCGTTGCACCTAGCAAAGTCTTTAGGGTCAAAGGAGACCCCAAGAGCATGACATTCAATGTACTTTACAGCGTACACGCCACAATCACCATTGTTGGCCGTGGGTACACCTTTCAGCGGTCTCTCATATGTGTATGGCTCCAACCCGTATTTGACCCGTATTTCGTCGGTGGCTGCGCACTCAACAAGCAGATAAGGGACCATCTGGAGAAAAGGCTCCATTATCGCATCCCATGCGTCTGGTACACTAGATGAAGGTATGCTGTCCCAGACGACTATGTGCCTCTTAGGGATCGATATCCAAATAGCAACCCAATGCTTGTCGTTCAAGTTCACTGGCGCATAGATATCATCAATGTCCTCCCCCCACTTCTTGTTTGATTGGCAAAATGAAGGTATTGATCCGTCATAAAAATTCGACGCCCCACCAGGTAGAACTCTTCCTAAACCTTTGTGATCAGGTTCCGATGTTTTGAAGAGCTGATACTGCTCTCTCCAAGACTGGGAAAAGTTGTGATCCAGGAAGCACATTCGCTCGCTCCTGAAAGCTTGTGGGTTCTCCTGATACCTCTGCCTTAGCACATTAATCCAAGCATCTATATGCTGCATATTAAATATAACAAGTTAGAAGTTACCAGACGACTTAAATATAAGTCGTCTACGTGGTCGATTTATCTTTAAGTCGTCTGGAAAGTAGTCTACTTGGACGACTTTGTAGACGACTTAAATCGTGTGCAGAAGACTTACGCAGTCTTCCAGCCATCCTCTGGCTGTCCGGAGGAAGTGGTACCACCTTGTTGGTGATGTACGTGGTTTGTCCTCGGTCTTAGTTAAATAATGACTGCAAACAAAAAAGCAATCAGTTTTGGACGACTAAATCAAGCTATTATGGGTAAAGCAATCACTTACGGATCAGTTTTCAACCAATCAGCGAGTTCCTTCAACTTATCTTTGTTTACTGGCGGAAATGGATTATAGGCTGCCACTTTATCTTTTTTTTTCTCTGCCGTATAAGGAGATCTCACAGTGGGAGCAGGTTTCTTCGCTCGTTTACTCTTTGCACGCTTGTCCAATACAACCAGGCTCGGTTCTGAAACTGGATCGCTTGGCTCGGTGGAAGCGAGGCTCGGTTGTTGATCGGTGGAAGCGAGGCTCGGTTGTTGATCGGTGGAAGCGAGGCTCGGTTGGTGATCGGTGGAAGTGACAGCAACAATCTCTTTGGAGGTGACACCATCTGCTTTATCCTCCGGCAAGATCTTATATACCGAGTTCGCCTCGGTTGCTGTATCCTCCGGCAACCATCTCTGCAATAAAAGTTGCACACAAGTTAACCCTGGACGACTTAAATAAAAGTTGTCTGGACGACTAGTTGACCCTGGACGACTTAAATATAAATCGTCTGGACGACTAGTTGACCCTGGACGACTTAAAATTAAGTCTTCCGTGGTCAACTAGTCGTCCAGACAACTTACGTTTAAGTCGTCCAGGGTCAACTAGTCGTCCAGACAACTTTTACAGTCGTCTGGACAACTAGTTAACCCTGGATTTGATACTAACCTCTTTGATTTGAGGAGGCTGTTTCTTTTGAGGAGGAGGCTGTTTCTTTTGAGGAGGAGGAGGAGGCTGTTTCTTTTGAGGAGGAGGAGGCTGCTGTTTGGTTTGATGAGGAGGAGGCTGGTTACTAACCACGGTTTCATTGGCATGAGGGGTAGCCTGTTTGTTACTACCCCCGGTTTCTTTGGCAAGAGGGGTAGGCTGTTTATCTTGAGGGGTAGCCTGATTGGTTAGAGGTGGAGGGGTAGCCTGATTGGTGACACCAACCTTCTTCTCCACAGCTTCCAATCTATCGGACAACTTCCTAAACTCCCTCATGCACTTCTTAAACCCTTTTTTCATGCAGTCAGCTACGCCCTTGAACATAATTTCCAAATCCTCTCTGGTCACCCCTCTAGCCTCTTCTCTAGCCTCTTCACTAGCCACTTTAGGAGCCTCTTTACGAGCTTTCTTCCGAGGTCTTGGATTGTCTTTCCTCCTCCTCCTCCAACACAACCATCTCTTTGGCTTTCTTCGATGGAGTCACAACCTTAGGTTTTGTATAGACCTTAGTACCAGTGACTTCCCAGCAATCCATGGTCCACTTCCACGGTCTCCGCTCATACATGACTTTAATGATGTTCTCCGCGGGCAGGTCCTCAACATCAGAGTCCCATTTTGGCCACATTTCACTAATGTCCTTCTCAACAAAGTTGATCACGCGGGTCTGCAGTAAATAGAAGAATCGAGTTAGATATTTGAAAAAAAATACTAAATAGACGACTTAATTATAAGTCCTCTACAAACAGACGACTTATAATAAGTCGTCTAATAAGTCGTCCAGCTGGAAGACTTTCCAGACGACTTAATTAAGTCGTCCGATAAGTCGTCCAGCTGGGAAGACTTTCCAGACGACTTAATTAAGTCGTCCGATAAGTCGTCCAGCTGGGAAGACTTTCCAGACGACTTAATTAAGTCGTCCAGCTGGACGACCTTCCAGACGACTTATTATAAGTCGTCTGTGCAGTCTTTTGGATTGAAGTAAATACCTGACTCAAGATAGCAGCTTTCATTGATCTGCGGCCTCTGCTGCCCTCGTAAGCCAGTATCGGTGGAGACGGACTGTCTGCTCTGGGACCACCAATACTAGCACCCAATTCCGGCATAGCTGTGTACGCCCAGACCTGAAGAACTTGTATAAACCCATGCACGGTGTAACAGCCAGTAATTTCTTTGTTCCACAAAGAGTCCATCAGCACCTTAAACGCGACTCTCCCCCATGGATAATTCTCAAACCGTTCTAAATCCATCACTAGCCTTGCCAGAGTAGATCGTGTAGCGGTTGAAAACTTTCTCCCTTCAATGAATCCAGTGAAGATGGAGAGGTACGCGAGCCGCTTGCGATCTTCCCTGGACCAATCCCCGCATCTCTTCAGTGCTGCTATTATCTGATCAGTAGTTGGCCCAGCTTCCAGATGAACTCCCAGCATCCCCCAGAAAGAAACCATCTCTGGGTAACGTCACATTTTGGTGTCTCAAGGTCCTCGATGTACTCGCAGTTTAGACCAGTGAGGTTTTCAAACTCTAACAGTGAAAACCTCAAAGGTTCTGGACCAACGAGAGACCACATCTCATACTTCTTCTTAATGTCCAGCTTGAAACTGAGCATGTAGTGAACCAGCCTTGAAGCCCAACCAAATCCCTGCTCCTTGAACTTGATGAAAACTCCCAAACTCGACTCCTTGAACTCTTCAAATTCGTCATCAGTAAGAGCTTCCCTAAGAGCAGTATGCAACTTGCTGTTATCCGTATGATACGAAATGCTATTGTGGGCTTCTGGCTCTTCCCCTGATGTGTATAACCTACGGGGGAGTTCTGGAATATCCATCCTTTTTGTCTGCAAAATAATCAAAGACAACAATAAAAGTCCAGACGACTTAGTAGACGACTTATAATTAAGTCGTCTGGAAAGTCGTCCAACTGGACGACTTTCCAGACGACTTAAATTTAAGTCGTCTGGAAAGTCTTCCAAATGGACGACTTATATTTAAGTCATCTACTAAGTCGTCCAGTTGGAAGACTTTCCAGACGACTTAAATTACTTACAAGTCTTCTAGTACAAAGCGGACCTGATTAGTCGCAGAAGGAGTTGGAGTACTCGTCATTGCGGTTATAGATCTGAAAAAATAAACGTGAAACGGTGAGAATGAGTAAATTGATAGAGACAACGTTTTATGTTCATCTTTTCCTCGAGATTGATGACTTACCGGCGTTAGGGTTTACAGAGAAACGGCGCTAAGGTTTACAGAGAAGAAGCGGCGGCGCTAGGGTTTAGAAGAAGCGGCGGCGCTAGTGTTTAGAGGAAGCGGCGGTGAGAACGTTGGTGACCACGGTGGCGAGGGCGACGGTTTGTTCGGAAATAGTGGAAGCGGCGGCGCTAGGGTTTAGAGGAATCGGCGGCGCTAGGGTTTAGAGGAATCGGCGGCGCTAGGGTTAGAAGAAGCTGCGGCGACAACGGTGAGAATGAAGTGAGATAGATAGCCGACGTTGAGAACGATGGTTTGTTCGGAAATCGTGGGAATTCGAAATCGCCTTTGAGAGAGAACTGTTGGGGTTTCTGAATTTCGCGAAAAATGAAACAAAAAAGAAAAAATCACCTTATATATTGGGTAAATAATCCGGTTAGCTTTAAAAGTACATTGGTAAACTTTAAGGTTTCGTCCGGTTTAGACGACTTATTCTGGCTGATAATGTACAACAGACGACTTAATATTTTCAGACGACAAAATATTAAGTCGTCCTAGACCCTAAAATGAACCCCTAAACTAAAATGACTAGATTAACTAACTAACCACGTTATAAAATCAAATTATACTTAAATAGTGTTTACTATACACAGAAATGAACACGCATAAGTAATTTTAAAAATTTTCAAAAACGGTTTTAATGCTTTCCAAAATCTAACCCTAAGAACACATACAATACTACAACATATGTTGATGAAACATAAACTAAAGAATATCATGACTCACTACTTTCACTCATCTATGCTGAAAACAATTGAAATTTGTTATATCTTAATTTATACCTCCTAAGACATATGTTAATTACATAATTCCCATTTTTCACTTATCAAAATATTTTTTACAAAATTTTTAAATTATGTTTAAGACTAACTGTTCAGACGACTTTCAGTTAAGTCGTCTGGACGACTTATTTTCAAGTCGTCTAAACAGACGACTTGCGAGGGGTAGAAACGTAAAAAAAATTCCATTTTTTTGTTTGGTCACAAGGGGATAGTTGTAATTTCAATAGCCTTTTAGGTTACTTTTGCCTTTGATCCAAGTTGGGGTATTGTTTTGGGTTTGACTCCAAGTTTTGAGTCACACTTGGCAATTCTCCCTTTAAAGAATAAAGAAAATTAAAGTAAGAAGATAGAAAAAGAAGTGTAAGAGAATAATTAAATTATATAGACTTTCACAAGTCATAGAGAATAATTATATAGACTCACTATACTGCTCCAAATAAGACAAGAAAATCCCAAGAAAGACTCACAACAACAGCAACCTTATCTTGGTTGTGATTGGTAAAAATAAGTGGAAAATGGAGGAAGGGAATTCGATCTAAAATTTGAGATTATTTGATTTTTAATGAGGTTTTAGATGATTTTAAGGAATTGCAGAGAATAAAATAATTTTTATTAAACCACTCTAGAATATCACCTAAAACCATGAGATTTGAGTTTTAATTTTTTTAACTAAGAAACTCCACCCAAACACTTTAAAATCACTTGAAAACTCAACAACTTAAAATACTTTCAATAACATTGGATTTCAGAGTACTTTACAAAAAGTCAAGTTCAATAACAATGGATTTTAAATGAGTTTTTAAAATTCATGTTTCAATAAAAGTGGATTTATCATTTTGACACAAATCACCTAAAACTTTTAATTGAATACACCCCTCTAAATGAAATGGTGGAAGTCAGCTAGAATCAAAAGTGATGGTAAGAGGAAATAGATTATGGGAAATGGAGTAGATGTGTTTCTCTGGTAAATGTTAGAGTAAATATTAGAGAGTGTTTTTCTCTATTTCTACAGTAAGTGGTTGAAAAGGTGAAAGTAAGTTTTTATCCGACCGGTAAATGTTTAGCTGAATTTAGAGTAAATTTATTTTCAAAGTAAATATTTACTCTATTGATACCATACAATCACACTCCTTATTTTTTTTTTTTTTTTTTTCAATTTCAACCACTTATTAAAAAATCTCGACACTGGATACTCCCAGGACATAGCTCACAGATTTTTTGGGGGATTTCTTTAAATTGTCCATGTGACTTCTGTTTCTCTTAAAAAACTGAATACTTCATTTTTTCTCAACTGACTGTCTTTTTGTCAACCGAATGTTATTTCATTCAGTGACAAATATTTTGTAAATTTAATAAATTTCTCTAAATCTATATGTGGCATTCTATTAAAATTTTGTCGATATCCTTTACAAAACGTATTAATTTGATAGATTACGAAGATTAATAAGGATAAATCAATGAATCTTAATGTTTTAGTAAATTTATAATTCATATGTCGTATGTAAATGTTGTCAATGAAAACATACAAACCTGGAGTAAATTGTAATTTTAAACTAATGATGCGGTTTGAAAAATGACGTTGAACGGATACGATCGAGCAATAGAAAACAATCAACATGACGAACACTAGCAAACATTTTACCAAAAAAAACATTAGCAAACATGTCAAACTTTACATTGAACAAAAAAAAAGAAAAACAATCACTAGCAGACATGTCATTTTACTGATGACGTATCCTTGCGCGTTCATGAAATAGAGTATCCGTGCATTTACATTCACATGATAAAATGATTTACAAAATATTTCACGACATGACAGTTCATGATAGCAGCGAAGGTGTGCATAAAACAATGAAAATATCAAAAATTTAAAGCACGTGAACGAGTAAATTTTGCACGTGCCAATATAAATCATGAACAGAGGTGTGAAATCAAAATAATTTTTAAATAACTGACGTATCTTATATCTTTTTTTTTTTTGAAACTTATATCTTCGTTTTTGTAACCTAAGTATCTTATAACTAACATATATTTTTTTTATTTAATTTAATTTTGTTTACATGTACACATTTATATATACTGACATATATACATATATATACTGACATAGAAAGTTAACTCGTACGAGTGTTAACTCTCTATATGTATACTATGGGTGTGCAATCTATCATTTGTCAGATATCACTTCCTAATCCCTATACTTTTTTCTAGCTTTTTTTTTTAGCAACTAATACCTTTAATATAAAAAGAACATAAAAACCCAAGAGATAGTTCAAGCACAAAGCTGGGCTTTAGCAATTAAGTCCGCTAACCCATTAAGGTCTCTAGGAAGAAACGAGAAATAACAGAATTGAAAAGATGAAAATAGAGAAACGATATCCCACAGTACTCCAAAGAGCTCTGTAGGTCCCCGTTTCTGGTTGATTGCTCTCATGAGCACTTGTGAATCTGATCTAAGCCAGATTTTGGTGAAACCGAGGGAGGACGCGTGGAGAAGGGCTTCTCTAACAGCTAAAGCCTCGGCCATACATGCAGACGAGACGTGAAGTTGGTTAGATGAGCCTCTGTTGATCTCCATATCAGACGAGTCGAAGAAAATCCAGCCAAAGCCCGCCTTAGTTGATGATGCCATCCAGGCCGCGTCGGTATTACATGTGATTGTGTTTGGTGGTAGCTCTTTCTCCGGCGTTGATCTAAGATTCAGCTTCAGGGCCTTTTGGGGAGCGAGTTGTGATGCTTCCCATTTTCGTGCTGCTTTGATGGCTTTGATTAGCACTTCCTCCGGCGTCGAAATCCTTTTCTCGAAGAGTAGCCGGTTCCTTTCAACCCAGATGATCCAACAGATCCAGGGAAAGATGTTGATCGAGATACCAATCGGGGGAAGGTTTCTCCAATGTAGTGAGGCCAGGAGGTTCGCCGAAAGGGAATCACAACTAGAAGAATCGAAAGGAGTTTCCCATGGACCTAAGCTCCATAAATCCCGAGCGAACCGACATTGAAAGAGGAGGTGGTCTGTAGTTTCAATGGCTCCACATCTGCAGCAAGCGGTATTCTCTCTCATTCCTTTTTTTTGTAGATTGAAGCCTGTGGGTAGGGCCTCATGTAGGCTCTTCCATAAGAACAATTTTATTTTTGGTGCTGTTCTGTTTGACCAAACTAACTTTCTCCAGTCGATACTGTTTGTTGTTGCAGGAGACGAGACTTCAGCGATGTTTTGTGTCAGTGCCATGTACCCTGTTTTCGTCGTGTACTCCCCCGACGATTTGAGGTTCCATATGTAGGTGTCGTGTGTCCCCAGACGGCTCGGCCTTATTTGGAGGATGCGCTCTGCGAGTTCCGGTAAGGTTCTATTTATCTTCGCGACATTCCATTCCCGTGTCTCTCTAGATAGGAGGTCAGCCACTAAGAGATCTTGGTCTTGTAGTGTAGATGGTCCAAATGGACGGGTGTTGCTGCCATTATCAATCCAAGAGTCCTTCCAAACCTTAGTACTCTCCCCTTCCCCAATAGATTTCCCTAGGTGGCTGATTAGAAGGTCTCTCCCCGCTATGATTCCCTTCCAGCCATGGGAGGAACCCCCTTGAGATGGAACTGATAGGAAAGATTTACTGTGACAGTATTTCCCTAGGAGAATACGAGAGAGTAGACAGTGTGGTTTAGTAAGAATTCTCCAAGCTATCTTCCCTAGTAGAGCGATGTTGAATAGCTCCACGTCTCTGAAGCCTAATCCACCCAAATTCTTAGGTTTCGTTAGCTTATCCCAAGAGATCCAGCAAATTTTTTTGTTTCCTTTGTTGTCATCCCACCAAAACCGTGTGAGAACTGACTAAATCTTCTTGCAGAGGCTTTTAGGGAGTTCAAAGCAAGACATAGCAAAGGTTGGAATAGGAGAAAGGACCGACTGGAGCATTGTCATTTTGCCGGCTGTGGAGAGGTAGCGTGAAGACCATGATACTGCTTTCTGCTTCATACGATCCACTATGGAGGAGAACAAGTCCTTTTTTTTTCCTTCCAAAATGTTCTGGTAAGCCCAAGTACTTCCCCACCCCTCCCTCTTTGTCTATTCCTAGTTGCAGTTTAACCATTGAGCGCACCTCCTGGAGAGTTTTTGATGAGAAAGAGATTGACGATTTAGCAGAATTGATCTTCTGTCCTGAGGCATACTCATAGTCTTGTAGAATTTGAAGTAGAGTAGCACATGGACAGCATTGTGAATCTGGATAAGTCATGTTTGTAATATTAATGTCATATTAACAGTAACACAGAAATCTAAATAGTTTAGAGTAAATTATTTAAATAGAAATTATATAAGACAAATTAACCAAATGGTGGGCATTTTACTCGATGCCGAACCCGTATCCGAACCCGACCCGAAAAATCCGAACCGAAATAGCAAAATACCCGAACAGATATTGATTTAGGAGAGATTGAATATCCGAACCCGAACAAGTAATATCTGAACCAAAATGGATATCCGAAGATAATCAAACATAAGTATATTTACTCTTATATTTCTTGTCTACATCTCTCATTTTATTTAAAATATTTATATTGATATCACGCATACTTTAAGATCATATAATATACATATAATTACGTTAAAAATGATTTGTCACTCAATTAAAATGCATATCAAATTTTTTTGTTTCATGTATTAACAAAAATTACATTCAAAATTTCAAAAAAATAGCCAAATTAATGTTTATTTATTTTTGAAATGTTATTTTCAAATCTATCAATCATTCAATCTATTAAAAAATATATAAAAAAAATCATTTAAGTGAAATCTATATTTTAAAATAGAATAAGCCTAAAAATAAAAATTTATTTTTTTTTCTTTCAAAATCTCAATATCTGAATCCGACCCGAAATAACCGAACCCGAATCAAAAATAACTGAACCAGACCCGAAGTATAGAAATACCCGAACGGGTTCTATACCCCTATACCAAAATACCAAAAAATTCAAAATACCCGATCCGAACCCGAACGGATATCCGAACGCCCACTCCTAAAATAGCCATATCATAATTTGTTACATAATTGAGCTACTTTCTCTTTCCATAGGCGTGAGTCTGTCAAGTGGTTATTATATTTGACAAATACTATTCTACTTTAATGTTCATATATATGGAATGGAATTTTAATAACAAATAATATAAATATATGGAAAATGAGAGAGAAATATTATAAAGTTATGTTTATGATACTTTCTAAATAGATTAAAATACAAAAAAATCATTTTTCATTCGAAGATGAAATCATTTTTCATTCGAAGATGAAATTAAACTATACTTTATGAAAGTGTAGTGTAGTATAGTATAGTATAAAAACTATAGATCTAAAATCCAATTTATATAATATTGTATAAATTTTGAAAATATAAATCAGTTTAATTTTTTTTAAAATATATTATGTGTAGAAAAAATTATGTTTTTAATATGTAAAATATAAAAATAAAAATGATTTCAACAAAAGCGAAAGGAAAATAAAATAAAAAGGAAAACAATTTTATCATTAAAACAACAACAACAACAACAACCTTATACATACATTTATATAAGGGTGTTATGGAAATTAATACATATTATATAGGATGTAGTCTAACCATCTACTTCTACATTTGCTCAATTATAACTTTTTTAAGGTCATAGGGTCAAATTTTCGAAAAGTTTATCCCTCCCCCATCCTCTAAAAAATTGACACATGATTAAATTTAATAAAAAAAAATATTAGTGAACTAATTTAAAGTAATTTGCAATTATTTAGAAACCAATTAAATTTGATATTTTACCATAACCCAAACAATATATAATCCAATCTAACTGATCCAAAACCTTAAAATAAATAAATTATTGAGAAATTTTTATGTTAACAGATTAGCAAATATAGCATTTCAAGTTTGAGAAAAAAATAAAAAAATTTAAGACATAGTTCAATATTTTTTCTGTTTTAGAATTATCTATATTTTAAATTTTCACAAATATTAATAAATTATATTAATTGGGTTATAAATATAGTCTTAGTGATCAGTTATTTTCCAGAATTTTTAGTATACACAATTATTTTTTTCAAAATTTACAATTTACCATTATTATTTATAAAATATACACAAATATAAAAACATTTATCTGAAATATGGATCATCTGAAATGGAATAAGTATATATAATTCATTCACTTTGATGATTATTTAGATTTGCTTGTGTATTTTATTTTTTCTTGGCTTTGGTATTTATTTGAACTATTTGATCTTCGGTTTCCATCCATTAATCATTTTTCTGAATGGATTTGAGATCATTTTTCATCCAATAATCATCCAATAACCAAACCAAAACTTTTTAGATTTTTACGCGGTTCAAAAATAAGTATCAATTTTTAAAAGTAGTGAAAATGACGAGACACGTTCATCGTTATCTCTATTTGTTTGGAGCTATGGCGGAAGAAGAAAACAACTTCAGAAGTGACTTCAATAATGAAGACTGAAAAAGCAATAAAATGTATAAATACAATAAACTAAGATTTATGTTTTGAATTGTCTTTTAGCAAAAATAAAATAAAAATAAGATGTGTATGTAAATATATATATATATATATATTATATATATATATATATATGTATGTATATATATATATATATATATATATATAATATACATATATAATCTATATTTTCCTCAAAAAAAAAATGGGAGAAACAAGCAGATAAGTGATCATTATTTTTAAATGTATATGGACAGAAAATATCATCAATAATATTGATCAAGAAAAGCAACACTTTAATATCCGAGGTAATAAATTTATTTTGTGTATTTTTTGGTTGGTGTTCGTTGTCTTAACAATATCATTTTTTTTGTTTAATCAGGATGGGTTCGGGCCTTCGGCCTTAATCCTTCCCTGAGTCCGGAACCAGCCTGCGTCTGTACCCATCAGGGAGCCTAAGTCATTCTGTGGCCGGGTCTCGAACTCGTGATGGCGGACACCTCAGCCGAGGTTCCTATACCACCAGACCACAAGGCCCGGTTAATTGATTTACGCTACAAGCTCAACAAAAGACATCTGCAACGTGTACTAATGCTGCTAACAAAATAAAATTCGTTAAGATAAAAAAATTATGTTTATTTTCTAAATTATAGCTGATTTTATATTTTTTACGAGAAATATGAATATTTTAAAGAAAAATTCTTACACGGTTGAAAACAAAAATTAAAACATTTCAATTTCTTTTCTTTCTTATAGTGCTTTCGGATAAATATCATTTCCGGAAAAAATATGGAAAAGTGTCTTTTTTTTAATATAGTTAAAGAAGAAAAAGAGATCTTGTTGTAAAAGGAAAGGTCTAGAGACAATGAAAAGTAATTTTATTGTAATCATTTCAAAATAGAGATAATTGGCTATGGTTCCCTTAAACGATACCTGAATTTGATCATTGCTCATGAAATAACAGCATTAATTTTGTTCCGTAATTAACCCTATTTCCTCGTCCCATGCTTGTATGTTTGTCAGAATTTCACTTTTGTACTGTTCATTTGCAGCATCTATGTAGTTGTGTTAACCACCATTATCGCAGGTGCTTAAGCCATTGCTTAGGGTTAATTTTAATTAAAAAAAAAACAAAAAACAAAATAGAAAACAAGGCGCTTAATTAAGCCCGTGAAACAACGCCGCTTAGTGTGCACGTGTCAAGACAGGGGAGGAGGGAGCCTCGGTTACGCGTGAAACAAATCAAACGTGGTTCTCTCTCTCTCTCTCGAATTCTCTCTCGAATCCTCTCTCCCGAAAGGCGAATCGTAATCGGCTTGGTGGCTCTGCTATCGTCGTCTCCCTCGGTGGCTCGGCGTCGACGATCTCGATGGTGGTTCTCCTCGACGGGGACGGAACTCTCGCGACGCTGGCTCTCCTCAAATCGAAAGGTAAGTGTCTCTTGTGTTCTTCGATTTTGCATGTGTTTAGATTTTGAATCTTATTGTTCTGATGGGCTATTTTGTGTTTGTTATATGTTGGTTAGGTGTATTTCTGGTGATGGAGCCCTCTCTCGGTGGAGACGAAGCCTTTGTTCTGTCTCGTCGATTTGGTGTATCGGTGGCGACGGAGCTCTCCTCGATGGCGACAGAGCTCTCCTCGACGGCGACGTAGGTGGCGTTCGGCGAAGGTAAAGCTTCCTTCTTTCTCGTTTATTTGTTTGATGCGGTTTGTCCTGAAACGGGTGATGGTTTCATCGAACATGATTGGGTTGCAAGTTTGTTTCAATCAATATGGATGGATTAAAATAGATTTTTTTGTAAGTTTGTTTCAACTTGGATTAGTTTCAATCAAGATGGTAGGATCAAATTTGATGTACTTGCTAGAACAGAGCCACTCCCTGACTATGAAGAAACGCTAAAGAAGAAACTCATCAATGAGTTGTTCTCCAGTTAGTGTAAAGAAGAAGCTCTTCTCTGCTAGTGTCATATGTTTGTTATCTGTTTCATGCTGGTGTCATGTGTTTGTTATCTGTTTCATGTACTTGTTCTGTTTAAGTAATGAGAATGTTCTTGTTTGTGTGTTCATGTACTTGTTTTGTTCTTGTGTTTCTTGTTAATGTTCTTATGTTTCATATTCTTGTTACTTTCAGGAACAATGGGAGTGAAATAATCAGAGACGAAGAAGCTCTATTATGCTTGTGTCACGGGCGAAGAAGCTTTGGGATACTTGTGTCTAGTCGTGTCTTTTGTACTCTAGTGTAGGCTTGTCTTTTGTAAACTTGTGTGAAGTCGTGTCTTTTGTAAACTTGTGTCACGGACTGAATGATTGTGAATGCTTGTGTATGCTTCTGTCACGAACTACATGCTTTGGTATCATTGTGTAGTCTATATAAATGTTTCACCCATTTGTAACAAGAGTATTCAAACTGCTTTCTCACCTCTCTCTCTCTCTCTCTTTCTCATCGATATCTTCTCTTCTATTACCACCAAAAACACTTCAAATCACTTTCCAACCCAAATCACTTCCTAAAGCGTGTCTTAGCAAACCAATTCAAATCCAAATCACGTAGCCATTCGTATATTGTCATATGGTACTGCGGCGGATACGGTAGACGAATACCTCCGGCTCGGTGAAACTACAAGTCGGTCATGTTTGGAGAATTTTGTGGAAGGAATTATACAATTATTTGGCGATGAGTACCTAAGAAGACCAACTCCGGCTGACCTTCAACGTCTACTTGATATTGGAGAGTACCGTGGATTTCCCGGGATGATAGGAAGCATCGATTGTATGCACTGGGAGTGGAAGAATTGTTCCACCGCTTGGAAAGGGCAATATTCTCGTGGTTCGGGTAAACCAATAATTGTTTTAGAGGCAGTTGCTTCATATGATCTCTGGATTTGGCATGCGTTTTTTGGACCTCCAGGTACCTTAAATGATATAAATGTTCTTGATCGCTCACCTGTTTTTGATGACATAATAAATGGTCAAGCTCCGCAAGTCACTTACTTTGTCAATGGAAGAGAGTATCACTTGGCTTACTATCTCACTGATGGTATTTATCCGAAATGGGCAACTTTTATCCAATCTATTTCGTTACCACAAGGGCCGAAAGCAGTTTTATTTGCTCAACACCAGGAAGCTGTCCGAAAAGATGTCGAGCGTGCTTTTGGAGTCTTGCAAGCTCGGTCTGCCATCGTTAAAAATCTAGCACTTTTTTTGGATAAAGTCAAAATTGGGAAGATTATGAGACCATGTATCATACTCCATAATCTGATAGTTGAAGACGAACGAGATGGATACACGCAATTTAATCTTTCCGAGTTCCAACAAGCAGAAGACAACGGAAGTTCACATGTGGATCTCAACTATTCAACAGATATCCCTTCAGATATCGCCAATATGATGGGTGTTCGAACTAGAATTCGTGATAGACAAATGCATGAACAACTGAAAGCTGATTTGGTTGAACATTTGTGGAGTAAATTTGGACGTGATGAGGACAACAATTGAGCTCGGATGTTTCTTTCAAATTATTGTCGATTATTGTACTAATCTTTGTTTTTATGTTTTTATTTTAAAATGAATGTTCTAAATGTTATGATTATATGTTTTATATAATAAATAGATTTAATCTTACATAAAATAATGTTTAATAATTTTTTTTTAAGCACCCCAAAATAAGCAACTTCCATTGGAGGTCAAAATATTAAAAGTTGCTTAAAAAAGTGTTTAACATTCATTTAATACTAAAAAAATGTTTAAGCACCCAATAGAGTTGTTATGGTTAAAGATGCTCTTAGTCTTTTCTCTTACCTATTATCCACTAGATCTCTCTATCATCTTCTCTCCTATGTTTTATCTTCTTTTTTTATGATTTTTTTTTGTTCTTTCCTAATTTACAAAAAACACGTCCTCTTTGTTTTTAACTTTGATCTCTAATTATTATACAAAATTCTATCATTCTATATTTATTTCGCTAAAAAATTTCGTCATCTATTTTATATGAGGCTTTAAATGTCTTTACGAATACGGTGGTCTCTGAAAATTTTAAAGATACTGCAATGTTGATTTTTTCAGCCGGTGGTGAAATTAAAATATAAGGTACAATATTGTTTTGTCATTTAGATCTGTGTTTGCAAATCGGAGCTGAGATATGTTTTGGGGGCCTAGGTGGAAATTGTGTTGGATCTAAAGTTGGAGCAATTGATGAAGTCCTTTTCAAGATCCGGAAAATTTGTAAAGAGTGGAGCTTTTTTAAATTCTGGTCATGATAAGTTTTTGATATTATTTTCTTATGTGGATAACTTTTATGTTAGTCATTATTATATTGATTATTTGATATTATTTAAATTTCAGCGAATTTTATATCTTATTTTATTTTGGAGATACATGTTTTGTTAGTTGTTACAAATATGTACCACAAATCATAAACGTTTTGTAAGCTGTCAAATGAATATATATAATTTGTTAGTTGTTATATTGTTGGGGACATGATTTATAAGTTTATATGTGAGTTATTATTTGATACATATTTTGTTAGCTAATACACGACTTATGACCAAAATATGAATATTCACTAATATGTATGTTATTGATTTTTGTAACATATGACAAATAAGTTTACTTGTTAACAAAACATGTAGTTGTTACATGGTTTATTAGATGTTACACGGTTTGGATACATGACCTATTAGTCACTACGTTTTTTTTGGGTACATAGTTTGTTAGTTGATAAGTTAGTTATTATCTGATACATGACTTGTTAAGGGTTACTTTTTTCTTGATACATGATTTACTAGCTGATACATTATTTGTTAACTGATTCATCTTGTCGTAGTATATACATTTTTTCTTTATTATTCATAGTAACAAATCATATACCAGCTAACAAACCATGTATCAGCTAACAAACATGTTATATGTTTTGCCAGCTGATATATGGTCTGTTAGCCGATAAAAAAAATTTGTTATCTGATAAATGTATTCGTAGGTTGATACATTGTTTAATATAAAAGACTCGTTGTTAATTGATACATGATTTATATAGCTGATAAATGATTTGATAAATGGTTTGTCAATTTGTATATTTTTACACTTGGTTTGTTAGCTGACAAATGAATTGATACATGATGTGATTTTATATGTTGGTTTGTGAAATGATTTGTTATCTAATACACATTCTTTGTTATACAGTACTTGCTTTATTAGTTGATATATACCAAAGAATGAATAAGAGAGAAGATTCAAAATTTTGAAAAATTGTTAATAAGAATGAGATAAGGAAGAGAAAGAGATTAATGAAATTTTGATGGTGACAAACAAATTTCTTATAGCATGTAACTCATATTCTTACCACTAATTGCATTGTTAACTATTAATAATAGTTACCTGCTTGGACATATATTAACCAATTTGTTTGTTAACCCCTAACTAGATTTTTATTAACAATTAGATCTATAATTTTTTAGATTTTTCTTTATTATTTGTTTTTCATATAGCAATTAAGTCGCCGTTAACGGTATCAGTGGTCGTTAGTGATCGATATATCCCTCTAACACAAAATTTAACGACTAACAAACTATGTACCATATTTGTAATTAACGACTAACCAACTATGTAGCGATGATTATATTTTAAATATTATACAACATATTGTTTTTGAATATAAACCTATACACAAATATATTTTCGCATTTATATATAATTGTATTAAGTCTAGTAGTCAAAACAATTCATACATTAATATATTAATGAATATAAAATATTGAATAAAAATGAGGTGGATATAAAAAAAAGTATGATCACATTAAAAAATGAAAATAAAAACCTGTCAAAAAAACTGCTGCGTCAGTGAATTCTGCTGCGTGCGTCAGTAGACTCTGTTGCGCGTCACTGTGTCAGTGTGTGTCAGAAAAGAATGACAGTTTTAGAGAGGTGATTTCGATATTTTCAGACACAAAAACCATTACATAATATTTTTATGTCACTTTACAATTTCTTAATTACGATTGCTTTTATGTATATTGAGCAAATTGCCCCTTTAAAATATGGTTATCCTGCAAGGATCCAACCACGGCTAGAGCGACCAGGCATGTTCTCGCGTGTACAGATCCCTCAAGAACAGATGTCACACACGCAGTCCTCGCAGCAATCCTCTCGTCAGTCTTCGCTGATGGGAAAGGAACCACAACATCGATATGCCTCTTCGCAACCTACACGAGATGATCTACGTACCAACTTCAATGGGAGCAATTATGAGAACAGGGGCTCTAAGTCTCGCGCTTGGGAGAACATAGATAAACAAGGTCATCACAGTGATAGGGTCATGCGACGCCGTCATGAATACAATCGGACCAATAGAGATGGTGGAACACGGCATGGTCCTTATGATCGGAGTAAGGAACAAGCATGGAGGGTTAAGCCGAGGAGAGCTGATGCATCTGACGTTGATCAGACTCATTCCGAACACGTTGAAACATCTCGGGAGATTGTTCCGTATGAACATGTCTCAGCTCCGAGTAATGCTGGCGGGTCAAGTAGGAAGTTGGCGAGCACAATTGTCACTCCAGTGCGTGAGCCTCCTATGGTGGAGAATGTAACTCTTCGTGCCAGAGGAGATGCTCGTTCTCTCATGTTCTCTCCACTGAGAGAAACGGAACCTTCGGAGCTAAGGACCAAATCATCGAGGCTTTACATGACATGGAGCTGGTGGATCAACAAGATGGACATATGCTAGACGTTATGGAGATGGAAGACAATGGCGGTAGGGATAAACCTACGGAGGTGAAGGAATGAACTTCTGGTACGAAGTCGACAAGAAACAGGAAACTTGGAGTGAAACGAAGTGCTCCATTGGGCATTCCCAGTCGGAAATTTGAGATCCTTCGTAGGGGATCCCCAACTAAGCGATCGTCGTCAGCTTGTGCACTTGCACATGGAGCAGAAAGCTCAAGGCGACATCGCCAAGAAACAAGGAAGATCAAAGAGAGTTCTTCAAAGCATGAGGGTTTGATGAGTTCCAAAAACTCATCACACAAGTGTCAATGAGGACGCTCAGTTGGAACTGTCGAGGGATAGGGAATGACCTCACGGTTCGACGCCTTACGGAGATGTGTCAGAAGCATCACCCAGGACTTGTATTCCTTTCTGAAACGAAGAACAAGCGGCTGCTGTTGCAAAACATTCAGGCCGACTTAGGATTTGATCACTTGTTTACCGTTGAGCCACTTGGTCTCAGCGGAGGTTTAGCTCTTTTATTTAGTGATGAATATCAAGTTAATGTTTTATTTGCGAATAACAGAATGATTGACATTGAGGCAGTCATTGATGGAATAAAAGTCTTTATGACATTTGTTTATGGAGACCCTGTTTTAGAACGTAGGGATCAGGTTTGGGAACGTCTTACGCGTTTCTCAACAACACGAAATGGACCATGGTTCATGATAGGTGATTTTAATGAAATAACTGATCATAGTGAGAAAGTGGGAGGCAGAAGGCGCTCAGATAGCTCTTTCTTGCCTTTCAAGCAAATGCTCACTGACTGTGGCATGCTGGAATTTCCATTTACCGGAAATATGCTATCATGGGTAGGGAAAAGATCAGGAGGGACGACTGTTAGATGTCGTTTGGATAGAGCAGTGGGGAATGAGGATTGGCATGAAAAGTTTCCCCACTCAACTGTCAGATATCTCAGGCTTTGGGGATCGGATCATCGTCCGGTCCTAGCAGACATTTTAACAAAGCCAGTGAGGAGAAAAAAGAAGTTTAAATTTGACAAACGCTGGCTGGATAATGAAGAACTAAGGCAAGTCATCCTCGCAGGATGGAAGTCGGAGGACTTGTCTCCGGAGGCGAATATTATGGAACACATTGCTAGTTGTAGGAAAGCTTTAAGCCATTGGAGGAGACAAAACAATGTGAATTCCGCAAAGTTAGTAGAAGAGCTTAAAGAAAAGGTGGAAGACCTATACTCGAATGACGAGGCTACCTCTGAGGAAATAGCAGCTGCTCTGAAGGAATTATCTACTGCTCTTAAGGCAGAAGAGATGTTTTGGAGACAAAAGAGTAGGGTACTTTGGTTAAGGGAAGGTGATAGGAACTCAAAATATTTCCACGCGCTGGTAAAGCAGAGAAGAGCTAAGAATAGGATAACACAACTTCTGGATGAAAATGGGAATGTCGTGGAGGATGAGGAAGGATTAGTAGCCATTGCTACTAGTTATTTCCGACAAATATTTGAGTCATCCAACCCTGAGGATATAGCTGAAGCGTTATCTGAAATCTCACCTACGATTACTGGGGCAATAAATGAGGACCTGACTGCTCCAGTGACTGAATGAGAGGTCAAATTAGCACTGTTTGCTATGCATCCAGAGAAAGCTCCAGGACCGGATGGAATGACAGCTCTCTTCTATCAGCAATTTTGGGATATTGTAAAAGATGATTTAACTCGTATGGTTAATCAGTTTCTTTTTGAGGGGACTATGGCACAAGGACTAAATTCACGAACATTTGTTTAATCCCTAAGACAACGAAGCCGAATGAGATGACAAAGTTTAGACCTATCAGTTTATGCAATGTCAGCTACAAGATAGTATCTAAGGTCTTATGCCAAAGATTGAAGAAGGTTCTTCCACAACGGATATCAGAGACCCAGTCAGCCTTCGTTGCTGGTAGACAGATTACAGATAATATCATGATAGCTCAGGAGATGTTCCACGCTTTGAGAACTAAACCGGGAGGACGGGTTAAACGAATGGCCATAAAAACGGATATGAGCAAAGCATATGATAGGATGGAGTGGTCATTCATTGAGGCAGTCATGAGGAAGATGGGTTTTTCAGAAATGTGGATTGACTGGATTATGCGATGCATTACCTCGGTCAAGTATAAAGTCCTCATGAATGGAGAACCGAGGGGTAACATTGTCCCTGGGAGAGGTTTACGACAAGGAGATCCTTTGTCTCCTTTCATATTTATTCTATGCACGGAAGCGCTCGTTAGCCTTCTTAATCAAGTAGAGAATCAAGGGAAGATAACGGGGATGCGAGCCGCTCGTGCTTGCCCCTCGGTATCTCACCTTCTTTTTGCTGATGATAGCCTTTTCTTTTGCAAGGAGGAGCCCCGTGAATGTGAAGAAATTATGAAAGTAGTAAGGAAATATGAGAAAGCATCAGGTCAACGTATTAATTTTGACAAATCCTCATTACTCTTCGGTAAAAAGGTACCAGCGACTGATAGGCAGCAAATCAAGGATACTCTTGGTATACAAAATGAAGGTGGGATGGGCTCATACTTAGGAATCCCAGAGGACATCAATGGATCAAAGTGTAAATTATTTGCTTTCTTAAAGGACAAGCTCCTACACAGAGTGAATGGCTGGACTGGTAGATGGTTATCGAAGGGAGGAAAGGATGTTCTGATTAAATCAATATTGCTAGCTCTTCCGACCTATGTCATGTTCAGCTTTCTGCTTCCTTTGGAGATATGTGAGAACCTAGCAAGTGCCATTGCACAGTTCTGGTGGAGCTCGAATCCTCCAAAAAGAGGAATCCATTGGGCAAAATGGGAAAAGATGTGTGCACCTAGAGAGGAGGGAGGAATTGGTTTCCGTATGATCCATGAATTTAATCTAGCTCTTTTAGCTAAGCAGCTATGGCGTATTGTTCAATTTCCGGATTCACTTGTAGCGAGAGTTCTTCGGGGAAGATATTACCGTTTGAGTTCGCCGTTGCAAATGGCCACAGCAGATACCCCATCGTATGTATGGACAAGTATTACTGCTGCGAGGAAGCTATTACTTTTGGGCATCAGAAGCAAAGTGCATTCAGGGTACGAAATCAATGTGTGGGAGGATCTTTGGATCCCTTCGACGCCAGCTAGACCGGCACGGGCCCGGGCTCCAGTATTGAACCCAAAGATGCTCGTAAGCAGCCTTATCAATCCTGTTTCAAAGGAGTGGGACCTGGAACAATATGTAGATCAAGAGGATATTCCGATGATTCTGAGTTTGGCCATAAGCTCTACTCATCGACGGGATACATTTTGCTGGAGTTACACAAAGAACGGACAATATACTGTTAAGTCGGGATATTGGGTTGCTACAAACTTGATGAGAGAGGAGGATTTAGAAGTTCTACAGCCCAGCATTACAAAACTTCAAGCATTTGCTTAGAAGGTGAATGCGCCACAAAAGATCTGTCATCTTATATGACAATTAATATCAGGACAGGTTGCTGTAACAAGGAATCTGGTACGCCGCAATATGCGCTGTGACAATTACTGCCCAAGATGTGGAGCACCAGAAGAGACCGTTACTCATGTTATCTTCGAGTTTCCACCGGCCTTACAAGCATGAGAATTATCATCAACGCCGTCAAGTTCTGAAATTTTCCCTGTACCAAGTATTTATGCTAATATGGACTACCTTTTTTGGAGAAAGAATGGTATTCTGGAGCCAGATGATGATAGAGATCCTTATCCTTGGATAATTTGGTACATTTGGAAAGCTAGGAATGATAAGCTGTTTAAAGGCATAGACAGAGATCCATTGGAACTAGTTAGGTATGCAGAGGGTGAGTGCCAAGCTTGGTATAATGCAAGAGACACTGTACCGACTCCACCACATGCACAGACGGATGAAGAAACACAAGCCTTAAGCTTGGTAATATTTGTATGGTGGATGGTTCATGGACCTCCACAGCTCAGTTTAGTGGAATGGGATGGGTTTGGAAGGATACAATGGGGAAGATACAGCTCATGGGGTCAAGGAACTTGCGGAGAAGAGAGACACCGCTGCACTCGAAACTGGAAGCGCTAAAGTGGGCAATGGAGAGTATGATACAACACTCGACCTGTCAGAGGTTTGGGACGGACTACAAGGACCTGATTGCAATGATAGAACAGCCACAAGATTGGCCCAACTTCTCAACTGAACTGGAAATCATTCAAACTCTTCGGTTATGTTTTTCGGACTTCAAGATCAGTTATTTTCCAAGGACGCAGAATGAGATTGCAGATTCGTTAGCTAGGAATGCACGTTCGTTTCATAGCCTTATGTTTTATTGGTTGTTCTATTCCGGTCTGGCTTCCCAGACCACCTCAAGTTTGAGTAATAGAATAGCCGTTTGCCGAAAAAAAAAATGGTTATCCTTCTTCTATCTAACATTCTTTAAAACTATTTGATCTAACATATAGTATACACTATTTGTCAAATGTCTAAATATATATATAAGAAAAAAACTAAATAGTGTGAATGGAAAAGATGAAAAGTATGAGAGACAACAAAAAGATGTTCACAAAAAAAGGATTCGAGAAGAAAGGCCTTTCGCAGTCAATGGAACATTCCTTTCTCTGTATTTTTTTTTCCACCAAGTTTATTTTTTAATTAATACTAAAAAGGTTTTTAGCCCAATTACAAAGCCCGAGGCCCAACCCAAAAACAACAAGAACCCATAAACTACGGGTGATAACATAAACGCTAACGGGCCTACGGCCCAACAAACAAAACCGAACGACTTCAGACGGCCCACGGCTCAAGGACGCTCGACACGTGTAAGGATAACGCCCCATCAGTGCGGCACGCGTCACTTCCGCATCAACCTGACCTTCACCATCTCGAGAAGTCGCCGGAGATACACCACCGTAAGCCAGGAGCTCAGACAACAGCAGAGCCTCCATCGAGACCAACTCTTCTCTTCCACACTTTGTTCTCGCTTCGGAGAGCATCATCGATCCAATCGAGAGCTCATCCGACAGCACAAAGCCGTGAACCACTTGGAATCACGAACCAAGAGACACCTACACACGACCAACGAAATCCACAACCGAACCAAAAGACTGGAACAAGAAACCGGCGACACAAGGTTGAGAAAACCTTCACCCCCCGGAGAACAGAGCCGAGGACGGCGGAGCTGCAAAAGCCTCCCCTCCCGGAGACAAGAACCGGCGGCGACGGAGCTGAAGGAGCCTCCATCTCCCGGAAACGAAACATCCACTGACTAAAAAACCATTAGCTTCTCCCCACCGAACCTTCACCCAACCGCGTCTTGACTCCAAAATCAGATCCGCCGCATAGGAGACCTGAACCAGAGCTCAGACAAGGCGGAGGCCTGAGGTGACGAAGGAGAGGCGCACGACCAACATCTTTGAGGTTACTCTAGGGGCTCCGGCGACGGCACACACGCTCACGCGCCGGCCGCTCGCCGGACCCAAACTTAGATCTACTTTCTCTCTCACCCTTCAAAGGCCTTTTTTTCTCTCTCTTTAATTTCACTCGTTCCTTTCTCTGTATTTATCCGATCAAATAAATTATAAACTATAACTAAAACTACCATAAATGGTTGCAAAAAAAAAAATGAATTGAATGGCGGGGGAAAAGAAAAAAGATGTGAATGTGGCATCATCTGCAATGCCACGTCGCCCAACAACAACAATAATAATTAATACATTAATATAATCACTATTGAGATTAAGTAAATTGTGCGAATATAACAAAAAGTAAAATGTGAGAATATAATTAAAATGTAAGATGTGAGGATATCATATCACTAATAACCGCTTACTTTTCCCGACCTGTGAGTGTAACACGATCATCTTACTCTAACCTCTAATCACCTTTTTACCGAATTTAACCGCTTATGTTTCTTGGCCGTCCTTGAGGATTTCACAAAATATAATTTTGTTTATATATATTCATTTTAGTAAATCATATAAAAAGGCTGAGTCATATCTGGGTATGCGTGTGTGGGTTTATTTTTTTTTGTGTAAGTTAAGATAGACAAATAGCTAAAACTATATACTTTTTTATATTTCACAAAGAATATCATCTAGGCTTTTTACATAATTAAAAAGTATTAAAAATCCTATCTTACTTTTGATTGTACATTTAATAAATTTCTTTTTCTAATTAATAAATTAAAATTATGGTTAAAACTAAATATTTTTTAATTTTTTGCATTAAAATACAAAAAATGACACTTTGTAAATAAACATAAAATATCAAAACGATACTCTTTCGAAACGGAGAAAATAACCAGTAGAATCAATTTTTATCTTGAAATTAGTATTCTATATCAAATTAAACTAAATTATTATATTATATTTCATTTCATTTAGTATTTTATATTTTATATAGAATATGGTATAACATGCTATTATATTAAACTAATACTCGTTCTGTGCTCTTCGGGCCATGAATCCCATCAGCACTTGTTCTTTTTGTGCCCATTTGTCTATGCTGTCTGGTCTCACTTCTCCAGAAGCGATTGCAAGCTGCTCCGTCTTCTATGCTCGATGTGGCAGATATTGTTGCTGTCTCTGCTCGATTTCGGGTGGGGTTATGGTTTATTGCATCTGGTGTGAAAGGAATTTTCGCATTTTCAAGCAGGTGGCCACTTCTGAAGCAGGGGTTGATCACGCTTGTTGATTGGCTGATCCGGGATCGTCTCCTTTCCATCCCTCCTTCTAGACCAGAGTCTCCGTTTCTGCTCCAGCTGTTCTTCTCCCTTACCTTTCGGCCTCCTTAGCTCTTTTTTTTTTAACACTGAAAATTCATTTGATTGGAAGTCCAAAAGGACAAAGAAAGAGAGGGGGAAAATCCCCTAGTTTGAAAACAAACACCAGTACCAGAAAAGCTTGGGAAAAATCCTTAGCTCTTTGTTTCTCTCTTTTCTCTTCTTCTTGCAATTCTTTTGTAATAAGTGGATCTCCACAACTATGTAAAACATAAAAGCTTGGTATAAATCTTAACATGTACACCCCAAAAAATGTATTTTAGCGCTCAAAACATCAATTTCAGTTTCTTGGGATTTTTATCCTAGAATCGACTGTGTTTATATTTTCTAAAACTTTCTTCTTACACCATATAGAATTAAGATACAAAATTAAAAAAAAATAAATCTATTTTCATATTGCAATGTTAACAAAATGATGATTTTTTGAATTTTATATTAAAAAAAACATGTCACCTCAGTCGAATTTGCAACAAAAAATCTAACATATCGTAACAAAAATACAAATCAACAAATTTCCATACAATCAGTCTTTTTAATATCTCTTATATGTGAACATATTGTGCAACTTGTACTAGAGTTGACTCGCGCACCTGTGCGAATATTGTTTCATTTAAAAAATAACATTGTAAATATAATCTAAGTTATAAAAATATGCATTTTATAAATTTTTAGATTTTTGTATATAATTTTATTTTGATACTTTTATATTTGGTGAAAAAAAATATTCAGATGAAATTGTAATATTACTATGTTAACATATGTCAGGGTGTTCGGTATTCTGTACGGGTTGTTACGTTTTCGGTTTTTAGGTCTAGAGATATACTCAATGTTCGATTATTTATGCAATTTGTTTTGGTTTCAATTTTTTTGTTTGGTTCTCAGATTTTATGGGAAGGCTTATGTTAATATATATTTTTAATTCAAAATTGTAATATCTTATTAAATTTTTAGTTTAAAACATTTGTTCAAATCTAAATTATAATAATTTTATCCAAAATTTTCATTTTTTAAATTTTGTATATCATTGGATTATATTTTGTAGATATGATTTAGAAAGTTGTTTTGATTGTTACCGTAAAATTAGTTATATATATATAGTTATTTTTGGGTTTACCCCCTAGGATGAACCTCTAGGTTCACCAACCAATAGTATTTTTTTTATTTCATATCCGATATTTTTTAGAAATGAAAACAAATATTTTCAAGTTATATTACGTTTTTAAAATAAAAAGGTAAAAATTAAATAAAAATAATTGTAGTTACAAAATTAAAAAAAAAAAATTTAAACGTTGTTAGCAAAACACTAAACTCTTGGGTAAACCCTAAACCCTTGGATAAATCAGAAACTCTAAATCAAAAACACTAAACACTAACCTAAATCCAAAATCCTAAACCCTTGAGTTTTTTAGTATTTAGTATTTTTGATTTAGAGTTTAGGATGTATCTAAGGGTTTAGGGTTTACCCAAGGGTTTAGGGTTTAAGATTTAGGGTTTAGGGATTAGGATTTAGTATTTTGCTGACGACGTTAAATATATATATATATATATTTTTAACTACTACTATTTTTTATTTATTTGTTTTTATTTTTTTATTTTATTTAAAAACATAATATAACTTGACAATATATTTTTTTCTTTTTTTAAAATATATCAAATATGAAATAACACAATCTTATTGGTTGATGAACCTAGAGGTTTATCCTAGGGGGTAAATCCAAGAATAAGTTATGTATATATATATGTTGTGGCATAATACAAGAATAAGTTATGTGTATATATATATATATATATGTTGTGGCATAATTGGTTGTTATAATATTTATGGGATAATTGGCTGTTATGATATAGGAAACAAAATCTATATAGTTTAAAAAGAGAATATTCACTCAAAATGCTTTTAAATGATATACTCATTTTTGGTAGACTAACCAAACGTTACTTGATGTTTTGATTTGAATCAGAATTGGGTTTTGTATTGAAAAACAAACCAACTAAATCGATGGTAAAGAATTTTGAAACCGTCTTCTACAGGGCCAACACAAAAAAATCTTGACAAGCTCCAAATAGAGGGACAAATAATAATATAGATGATCAACCCAGAAACAGCACTACATAAATGTATCTGAAGATTTGGATGATTAAATTACAGATGAAATTTAGGTTGTGAACATTGAAAGCTAAGGATATGATGTATTCGACAAACCTTATAATTATAGGATTGTTTAATGAAATCAATCTAAGGATGATTAATGTTTGTATGTTTGGTTCAATAGAATCATCACACAGAAGATTATCCCCTATATATTAATTGATTAATTGAGAACGTTTAAAAAAATATAACCTCAATTTTGTAATAATTAAAAAAGACTCATTGCTTATGTGTCAATTAATTAAGTAGTTAATTAGTCCTACGTATCAGTCTCACATTGAAATTAAAAAATATGTTGGTCCAATTCGATTTTTTTATCTCACTAGAAACATTTAATGCCAACAATATGATATCATATGATATTAACTAAAACAATGTGGCTATTTATTATATATTATTTCCTTAAATAAAGCCTACGGAATTACCTAATGTGATTATGATATATATAGTAATTAATGATTTTAAATAATGAAGATTTGCTAATAATTTGTATGATTTCTATCATTTTTGTTTAATTTTTTACTATTAAAATAAATTATACAATTACATTAATAATATATTAAAAATTTAGATTTTTTTTGTATATGTTGTATTTTGAATTTTTCAAAACGAGTATAAATTACTAAAACTGTTAAAAGTCTCACATAAACTTTTGCGATCAATGTTTAATTTTTTTTTCTATAATAAGATACAATGATAATAAAATCATATAAATAAATAATTTTATTCTAGTAGGTGTTTATGTTTATATATATATATATACTTCATATCGTTTAAATTTAATTATATATCATATACGATAGATAAGATTGATTGTTATGATTTATTTATTCTAAAATGATTGCGAATAAACAAGAGCGGTCATTTGATTTATATGTGCAAGCTAATTTATTACATAATAGTAAATGATTTCTTAGTTACTTAATATATAATTATTATTTTATTATTTCATAATATGCAGAAAAATATAAAATAAATATTTATTCTGCACAAGACGCATATCTTAACCTAAATATGTATTTATTTAATAATTTTGAATCTTAAACATTTTCTAAATCTCAGGCCAAAATAAAATAAAAAAATGAGAATAAACTCAAAAATCAATATTTATATCGAGCAATAACCAAAATGACACAAAAAGGAGAAAAATATCGAAGATAGATAGGATTGGCACGTGAACGTAAACTTCTCGTAACCATAATTAACTTTTAAATTGCTAAATCATGATATAAAACCGAGGTGGCATAGTTTCATTGTAACCAAATAGTAGGCATGAGATTCTTCGGTCTAAACGTTAGGTTTTTATGCGATAAATAATTTTTTGACCTAAAATATTTTTAAAATTGAGATCAGTTCATTAGCAAAGAAATTATGTAATTAACAAAAAAAGTTTTAAAAAATTGATTAAGAGCCAAATATATTAATTCGATCAACAATATAAATTTTTTTTCATACGATATTTCTTAAATAATTTTCATATAAATTTACTCTGCGCAAGGCGTAGGCTTTATCCTAGTTTTATGTGAAAAAAGTCGATGGTTTGTAATGTGGCATGATAGAGAGTAGTTGATTGTACGTTGGATCATTAAGTTAGATATATTTTCTAAATAAGAATGATAAATTAGATTTTAATTTAAGTAGTTCGATATATAAATGTTATTTAATATGTTAAAGCTGTTATTATAATGGTCTTCGTATGATTTCTTTGTAGTAGATTAAAAAAATAAGATTCTAAATTAATAAATTAGATATCTGAGATATTAAAATCATGAATATTTAAAAATTAAAATGAATAATTGAAACCTTTGAACTTTAAGCAATTTCTAAACGCATATAACCAATAAACCATGATAAAATTTTGATGTAAATGCGAATATCTATATATATATATATATAAAGTTGGGCTTACTTCTCTCCCAAGGTATTCACCTAATATTCCAGCTCACTAATTCGTGTATCATGGTCTTTAAAACACATAGTTTCATTTAATTTGGTAAACAATATTTGTGGGCTTCGATTAGAATTGTGTTTTATGTTTTGCTTAATAAAGTTCATCCACTACAAGCAAAAGAAGTGATATCCGACAACCATATTAAACAGAAGTTTGTCGGGAACGAGTGTTTCCTATCATTTTTCGACAATCCTAATTTCATCGGAAAATCATCTGAATGTACTGATGAATTTTTGAGTAATACACCCCGATTAACTTCTGACAGCTGAATATATCTATACAAAAAAATTATTTTAATTAAAATATAACAAATATTAAAAATCTTCATATATTTCATTGCATAATAAATGTAAAAATTCAATAACAAAAAAAATCAAAAGGAAAGAACGGATCTCCTGTTGGCAATAAATTTGATAAAATTAGTGGTGTATGATGCAACGGTGCTGATAGCGGATGATAATTGAGTGGAATGGAAGAAGTGGTAAACAAAATTGTAGCGGTGGTCGTGCAAGGAGTTGCGGTGGCCGGATGCAAAGAAAGAGGCATGGCGGTGCAAAGAGTTGCGGCAGCGGCAGTGAAGAAGTTGCGGTAGCAGCGGTGAAGAAGTTGCGGTAGCGGCAGTGAAGGAGTTGTGGTAGTGGCGGTGCAAAGAGTTGGGGCAGAAGCGATGAAGGAGTTGCGGCAGTGGCGGTGAAAGATGTGCGGAGAGTGGTGGTGTAGGGATTAGCATCTGTTGCAGTGGAACCAGGAGTTTCACGGTGGTTCTTTTGCACAAGAAAGTAGATTTGAAAAGAAAAGAGAGAAAGACTAGGAAGAAGGAAAGAAAATATATGAAATTAAAGAGATAGTGCTGACAACTTTTCTCCACCGTTCGTTTGATATATAGATAAAATTAATGACGATTAATAAAAAAAATAGTTTTATGCTAAAACACAAACATTTTGTCCAGAATTTTTTTTCCATTACACGTTTCAGTTTAATCAAATTTTTTTAAAAAATTATATATATATATATATTGTCGATTGCAAAACTGTATATAGAAATCTATTTAATCACTAAACCAAAAAAAAACTATTTATATGTTTGTTTGTTTTTAAGATTGGAGGCGATAATTCAATTATTCTAAAGGTCATTTTAAAGAAAAAGTCAGTTGTAAATTAAATTAATTTTTACATAAAAATTTGAATGAACAAGATAAAAGACTATTTTGATCGTATCTAAAGTTTAATTAATTTTTATTCGTGTAGCTTGCTTTCTTGAATATATTTTTTCAGTTATGCAAAATTAAATAATATTAGTACAAATAAGTTTAGTTCGTTCATAATAAATAAAACCAAACAAAATTTTTATTTACCTACCATAATATATTTGCGTAACCGGTTCATTTTATATTTAAGGTATATTTAAATTCATATGAAACCAAAACATAATTTAAAATTATAGAAAACAATATAACCTCCATTAGTATACTTTAGTATATACTCAAAATTTTGTAAAATGAAACAACATGAAGACCATTTAAAATGCTTACAGTATATCAATATCATAACATTTTAATATAGAGACAACTATTTTTTTTTTTTAGAAAACATAAACAAGTACTGTAAACAAGAAAAATATATCTTATTACATATAATCTTTCCTGACCTAAAACTTTCTAAAAGACAAAAAATCATTTAACACATTTCTTGCAAATGAAATCCTAAAACACAAACCACAAACTTATACACAAAAATAATAATCTAGATCACAAGTAAAATATATACCGTCCGTAATGCGGGCCGATCCTAGTATATATATATAACCATGTTTCAATCACTATAAACCATAGAAAACAAACTATCCAAGTTCTACCACGAGCAGCACCACGAGCTCCAATGTTTTCCCCTTCTTCACCCAGACCATAATCCTTGTTGCCTTAATAATACGTGTAGATGACCAATCATGTTTCTGGTTTATGTAATAATCTTCCACTATTCAATTTCGTATGTCCAGTTGTCCCGTGACATATATGCCTCTTCCATCCTCTTTTACACTCTTTTTGACATAGAGATCCTGAAACTGAGTTTCTATACCAGTCGAATTACAAGCAGAGATTAGACGCTGATAATGTTAGAAAATACTGATTCATTGACAATTAGATTGACCTGAAAAAAAAAGTGATATCAGGCAATTCGTTCTTAACCACAAGGCGGTGGTCCAGTGGTAGACGAATTTTAGGAAAACACCCCACTACACTTCATCTTGTGGCCACCCGGATATGAATTTATTTTACGGTCTATTTAAATATCTGAAGTAAGAGTTCATCCGTGGACCGCACCACTCTTTTGAAAATTAGACTGGATTTTTTCATAGATCTGCAATACCCTCAAAATTAAACAAAAACAATGAATTATCTGAAATGGATACAGAACTTTAAACCATACTAAACAAAAACTGTAACGAAAGTTATGGAAGAACGCGGGAATAAAACCGCTGGATTCTGAAACGTAAAATATTTTTTTTCTTACAAGAATTAGAAACACAGATCGAAAATTAGTCAATCACTTCAGGACCAGGAGAAAGCCATTGCGTAATAACTTCTATATGCTGTTGAAAATCTATTTATATAAAATAGAGTTTAATTCTCTCATAGGATATCCACAAGGGATGACAAGTCAATAATTCGTGCATTCTATATCTGACACGTGTCCCTGTTTTTGAAACTCACCGTTTCATTTAAAGATAGACAGAAGAAAATTTGGGCTTTGTGTTAGTCTTCACAATTAAAGCTCAAAACTGAGTGGTCTTTTAGTCTTCATCTCTTTCACGCCGTGTTCTTCTTCGATAAGCCATACCTAAAAAAAGTTTCTTCAGTGATCTCCCACACCTTCAACGGTGTTTCGAGGGATTTGGATGATGAAATCGAGATGAAGAATCTCTTTGTTTATCTCCACTCGCGTCCTTTAGTTTTCTAATCTACTCAACCGAAGCCGTCAGAGTTACAGATCCAACATCATTATCGTGTTCTTAATTCCATATATGCTACCTAAACACGATCTGAAAATGATTGTAAGTTATCCCTCTTCATGGCGGTGTTCTTCCACCTATAAAAGGGTAAGCCAACTGATGAATCCAAATATCTCCAGCATTTTAGAAGGTTCCAAGGTACTCAAGAGATTTAATATGGACCAGTCTCAATCAAATAGTATATACAGAAAAGGGTATTCAACTGTTGGGAAATTGTATCCAGAGGTTCCTAGGATATTCAGATCATATACTTTGATGATTATCAATATTGTTCTCGAGAACTTGTTGTACTTTCAGCTCAATACCCTCTAGTACTTTCATTATCCAGTGGACCATATAAATATGCAGTCACTACATCAACTTGTTGCAAGTCTAATTTTGTCTCTTATATAGCTAGACTTATGAGAAATCTAAAAGTAGTTGCATCCACCACATGGGAGTATGTCTCCTCATAATCTATTACTGGTCATTGTGAGAATCCTTGTGCAACATCATCTTTATATCTCACGATTTTTATTCCTCACAAGATCCATTTATATCCACTGGTTTTAACATCATATGGCGTCTTAATCATATGGCCAAATACGTCTTTCTTCCTTAAACTATTTAACCCCACGTTTCCATTCAATCCAATCTGTTCTACGAGTGCGTACTCTTATATTGACGTGGGTTCATGATCCTCGCTTATATTCATAAATTCAAGTGCTACCTTGAATGCAAATAAATTATCTTATGTCGACATTCCTTATTGGTTCCATTATGTTCCAGACATGATATAATCGATTGAGATTCATTATTATCAGGACCTTTAATACTTTGCAGCTTGGCGTCCCAAGCTACATTGTTTGGTACATGTACCTTAGAGCCGGCCGACCTTATCTCCATGTCTGGGATGGTTTCCTTAGTAACCTCGGATTTGGATTTTGATTATCATTCTCTGCACCTTTCTTTTGTTTCCGAGGATTCTTATCTTTTGGAACCTATTGGTCTACCACGTTTCATACGTTGTCTAGACTCTGTAGCAACTTGATTGTGTCTCTTCTTGGACATCAAATTTGTTGGTGCTTTACAAGCTGGTTTATATATGACTTAGTCATTCTTTTTCGGGTCAGCAAATGTGTCTGACATTTGATTAGCTAGCTTTGTAAATTTATAATCTTTGGACGTCTATTTCACATTCTTTAATCTGAGGATCTTGCCAAGACATTGATGGTTGATTCCATTCTATTTCTTTTACCATTCTTTTACCAGCTTTATTTTTTTTTTCTCCTCCTGGTCTTAAAATAATCCGTGTACCTGACCTCAAATATAATCACCCATAGTTGGCTCAAAGTACTTTATTATTGTGGGAGAATCATATCCAACATATATCCCCATCCTCCTTTTAAGGTCCTATCTTAGTTATCTGTGGTGGAGCAATTAGTACATAGACAGCACATTCAAATGTCTTATGATGGGGTATGTCTGGCTCTTGACCCGTTAATAATTGTGATAGGGGATATCTATGCTCACTAAATGGCCTGATGCGTATTAACTTAGATGCATGTAAATTTCGTGTGGCCCAAGCTGTGAATGGGAGTTTTGACCTTATAAGTTATGGTCTATCAATCAGCTATTTGCGTTTTAAAAGATTTCGGCCAAGCCATTCTTGGTATGGACATGTATCACAGAATTGTCCACACTTACCCCCATGGACATACCATAATCATTTAAATGCTTGGGACATGTATTCACTAGTATTATCTAGACATATAGTCTTTATTTATGAAAAATGGACTCGTAGCAGTTTTACTGGTGATGGCCTAATGAGTTTCCCTTGTGTACATGCTACACACGTGAGATTCTTTGGGATAACTCTTCTTATCTTTTAATGTGTGCCTTCTGAATATCAATTTTTGCATCATGTTTGGACCAGGATGGTCAATCCGGTCGTGCCATAAAGTGTATATTTTTGCAGACTTTTAGCCTCTATCATACTGATCTATACATAGTCTAGGTCAGTAGAGAATGCATGTATAGTCTTTAGGACTTATTATGGCATTGGGGGATTTTATACATATATTTGAAGGAACTCTTTGTTTCCTTCGCCCATTATTTCAATATGGAAACAATTCATTCTTATATCTTTAAAACTCAATAGGCTGCTCTTGCTCTTAGAGCTGGGTGAATATAAGGCATCACTGATTTCTAGATGCATACCCTTAGGCAATAATATATTAGCCTAGCCATAGTCTTCTTTCAGAATGGCGATACCTGCTTTAGTACTTATATTGGCGTTTTTCAGTGTACTCATATAGAAAAATCATTCATTCATTTAATCTAAGCAGACAATATAATAGAAATAAATTCAAGGAGATAAAAATCAGAGAAAGCATACAAGCAAAGCAATCACACAAGTTTGATGTCGAAATCAGATTATCAACTTGATTCTTTTAGGCAATCATAAGTCTCATATTCCATAAGATCATCTTGATCATGTTCAAAATTATTTTCACCATCTTTATAGACCAAGTGGGTTTCAGGATTCTTCCTTTTCAGACTATCTTTGATAGAGGTCACAAAAATGTTTGGGAGTCCTTCATATCTTAGCCCAATGGTTCCCCATTCCACATCTATGGCACACTGATTTGGTCGAACTTTGTGGTTTAAAGGATATACCACGGCCACTGCCTTGACCATGGCTCAAATTGGGTTGATACCCACGGCCTCTGTCATAGTGATTCTCACGGCCAAATGTGTTATAGTGGCCATGGCCACGTCCTTTCCACCCTCCATGGCTATGACCGTGTGGTCTATCATTCTGGACGTGGTTATCTTTTTTTTTTCTTCTGCGGCATTATTGGTATCAGGTAATGGGGTTAATCCAGGAGGTCTCAATTCACTGTTTCTCATCAGTAATCCATTATTTTGCACAGCTAGAAATAGACTCATCCACGGACTTATTTTGCACAGGGTTTTTCGATTTGGGTATTAGCTTAGGAAGAGGTCGCGTGCTGGAGCTGCTCTCGGGTCGCGAACGTCTGAACTAGGATCAGGAACGCCTTGGGCTGAAGCTGATCGGGGACGCGAGCTGGAACAGATGCAGAAACAAGAGACACGATCGGGGTTTAGGGTTCGTCGGATCGCCGGCTAGGGTTAGGGTTTTAGGGTTTTTCGATTTGGGTATTAGCTTAGGGATTTAGAGTTTCGTGCTGATAACGTGTTGTGAAAGTAATGGAAAAGTCTATCTTTATTCATAACATAGAAATTCCTTATATAGGAGATTGCACCGTCATAGATAAAAGGAAAGATTACAAATTATAATCTCTTATTTTTGAGCCATCCACAATCTGGTTCATAACATTAATCATTTTTTTTACTGAATTTAACCGCTTATGTTTCTTGGCCGTCCTTGAGGATTTCACAAAATATAATTTTGTTTATATATATTCATTTTAGTAAATCATATAAAAAGGCTGAGTCATATCTGGGTATGCGTGTGTGGGTTTGTTTTTTTTTTTGTTTAAGTTAAGATAGACAAATAGCTAAAACTATATACTTTTTTCTACTTCACAAAAAATATCATCTAGGCTTTTTACATAATTAAAAAGTATTAAAAATCTTATCTTACTTTTGATTGTACATTTAATAAATTTCTTTTTCTAATTAATAAATTAAAATTATGGTTAAAACTAAATATTTTTTAATTATTTGTATTAAAATACAAAAAATGACACTTTGTAAATAAACATAAAATATCAAAACGATACTCTTTCGAAACGGAGAAAATAACTAGTAGGATCAATTTTTATCTTGAAATTAGTATTTTATATCAAATTAAACTAAATTATTATATTTCATTTCATTTAGTATTTTATATTTTATATAGAATATGGTATAACATGCTATTATATTTTATATGTAGTTCAATGGAATGTTGTGTTGACAAAAAAAATGGAATGTTGTGTGTTTTTAGTGGAAATAATGTTTACTGTTTTAGAAAATTTATGTTTATTCTTAAAAAAACAATCAAATTAGAAGAAAAATTAGTAGAATTACGATATACTAGTATATATATATAATTAAAACTAAGAGCAATATGAAATGGAGTATATTTTAATGCAGAAAGAACTAAGCAATGGTATTATTCTTTTTTTTTGGATAACACTAAGAAATGGTATAAAAAGTCTTTCCACGGTGAGGTTATAACGGTCTTTCAGATACCACATTTCCCATTTGTTACTTACTCAATTGCTTCTGAAATCTTTTTTTCTAAGTATTGCCTCTGAAATCATAATAGTACCTTTAATTATTGACTCTCTTTTAGTCATTAAGTACACTGTTCCAAAAACAATTTTCAGATTTAAAAAAAAAACAAATTCTTGATTTTATTTGTTTTGTCAGCAAAAAAACCTTGAATCTAACGGCGAAGAAATTCAAAACAAAATCCGACGATGGAAACTGTTTGATCGTGAAACGGTAATAAATAAGATGTGGGCTTAAACAAAAACGTCTTATTAATGGTCGGAGAGAAAACGTTCGATCGGTTACAAGGAAATAAGAGGAGAGTGCGACAGAAAGGAAACCGGTGGCTCGATAAGCTACCGGAGAAGTATAACTAACGGCGAGACGAAGTAAAGGTGAAAACCCTAATCTAGCCGTCAGGTGTTGGTCAGTGATTTCGGATCCTCTTCTCGTTGTCTCTTCTTTCCCTTATATAGACGTCCCGATGCCTCGCTCTTGACCTAATTTTACGCCATCTTGGTGGGCCTCCTTTGCTGGGCCGAGAGGCCCGTAGGTGTTCGAGCAACCGCTGAGCCGAACGCTCTTCAGTCGACGATGGTCAGCTAGAAGTACTCAAGAGTCAAGCCGAGAGACCTGACTCTCGAGCCGACAGATCGAGCCGTCGCTCTTCCTAACTCGGGCCAGGCCTTCCTATTCCTCGGGCCCTGTGGGATGGTCGAATCCATCCTCTACAGTAAGTCCCCCCCTAGTCCATCAGTGAGCGGGTGATTTCCAGCTCGTGATGGATTCTAAGGTTTGAAGGTTTGAGAGAATAGGAGGTCTGTCGGAAGATTTGAACGATCGGTCGGCGAGTCGCACAGCGTTGCCCTCTCGGAAGCGAGCAGCAGAGGCTTTTATCTCTCCTTTTGGTCGTCGTGTCGTAAGAAGGGTTCGTCGCGAAGGTTCGCTGGATATTTGGGAGAGTTTCGAGGCCCATTAAGGCCCGTTTAGGCTTTAATGACGATACCTCGAATCCCCCACCCCTTTTTTCTTCTTCTAGATGAATCGAGAAGTTGAAACGCCGCGAGGGTCCGCTGGGTTTTTAGGGCGGATTTCGAGGCCCGTTTAGGCCCGAATAGACCTAATGATGGCGCCTCGAGTTTCCCCCCTCTCTTTTCCTTATAAATACGCGGATCCCCTTCCATTCCTTCAAGTTTTTCTCCGCGATCAAAGGTACTTTCTCTCTCTTTCCCTTATCTCTCTAAGCGTTGTTAGATTTGTTCGAAACGTTCTTCGCTGTTTCGCTCTGCGATGTCGTCGGGTCAGAGGTTATCGGAACAATCGAAAGGAAAGGCAGCCGCAGCGACGTCGAATCCGACGAGGAATCCCGACGGGAGTCGTGTCGTAGATTCGGAGGCGATTCATCGCGAGGCGATGATGGACACGGCAAATCTATCTCGCTCTCATCGACTTCTGGTTGCGGATGCTGCGAGACTCGCGAGAGAAGGATGTCAGAACGTCGTTGCGAGGGATGCAGTGGAATGTTCGAGAGACGGTCAGAGCGGGGCGATGCCCGTTGACTCGGTCACCCTGAGAGCTCGACCTGCGGAGGTTGGTCTCTCGGATGGCGATGATTCTGAGGTTGAGTTCTTCCCGACCACTTTTTACCCCGATGGAATTTTCGAGGAGCTTCCTCAACTTCATCCCGACTTATTGCGTCCTGCCTTCTTGGCCGGTCAGGACTGGGAAGGCGTAGAGGAGACGAGGTCGACTCTTGGAAGCGTGAAGAGGGTTCTTCGGGCTACGGGTGCCGTAGGCGTGACCTTCCTTGTGCCCACGGGAGCGCAGAGACCCTGGTCTCCTCCGATGGGGTACCAGACGGTGTACGAATCCTATTTTCAGGAGGACACTCGTTGCTGGTTCCCCATCCCGCGACTGATCACAGCATACGCCAGACGTCGGGATCTCGCGATCAGTCAGCTGCTGAATGGCTCGCTGCGTCTAGCGGTTACTTTGTCGGTTTTGGCGGAGCAGATCGACATGCCGATGAGCGTTAGGTCGTTCGAGGAGATGACCTCGATAACCGATATGAAAGATGGCACCTACTCGGTGAAGATGCGACCAAACTGCAACATATGTGCCGGTCATCCGAACAAGACGCAGAATTAGCAGCGCTCCTACTTCTTCCTTAAGTCCGACAGCTCGGCCTTCGAGGAGCCTCCCCAAGACGATTACCGAGTTCTTTGGAACCGTTCTTGCGGTAGAATACTCTATCGCGAACCGTAAGCGATTTGTCGATTCTGACCAACCCTTTTTTTTGTATGCAGTCGGCCATCCTACCTCCCCAGCTTATCCCGAAGATTTCTTGAGTCTTCGAGTCTATCGCTGGTCTGAGATATCCGTGGAAAGGATCCGTGGGCTTAAAGATCGAATCGCTCGAAGTACGTTCTCTCGCACCTCTAGACTGTGCTCTTTTAGTCGCAATTTTTTTTGTTGCGTCCTGACTCTTCTGCCTTATGTTTTCAGGAGGGTGGAGATCCGACCTCCCGACCGTTCTTCCCATTCGTGCTAAGCGACTGGACATCTTCCCGAGAGATATCCAAAAACAAATTACCGAGGCGAAGAAGATGGGCACTCTCCCTGACTTGAGCGTAATAATAGCGGCCCAGCTGGGGCTGGCTAGCGGGGAAGGACCCCCAGCAGCGGTTCCTCGTTCTGGCGAGCCTCTCCCTTCCGGCGCCAGAACTGCGGGGAAGGGCAAGAAAAGAAAAAGAGACGATGGTTCGGGAGCCGGGAGGGGCGCCGAGGGGACGAGCGAGGCCCCTCCTTCTATTGAGCCCCGGAAGAAGAGCAAGCCCAAAAAGACAAAGAAGAAGTTCGCCGGCGAGCAGTTGGGAGATGCCGATGAGCAGGTGGAAAATGCCAACGAGCAAATCGAGCAAGAGGAAGAAGATGCTCGAGGAGAAGAAATCCAACCCGAAGAAGGGGGTTCTGAGGTCGAAGCCTCGGAGGGACGGAATAACGAGGAAAGAGTGAGTGAAGGAGGGGAGCGCGAGACTTCTCTTAATGTCGCTTGCTCGGATGATTCCGAAGGGGATAGCGAGGGGTCGCCACTCCTGATAAGGAGGGGAAATAATGAAGGCGACGATGAGAGGCAGTCCCCTGTCCTGACGCTTCCTTGCGAGAGAACTCCGATTCCCGTCGGAGGAGGGGCCGTCCAGATCGGCACTTCTTCCGGTGGCTCTGCTATTCTAAGGAGGGCTCCTGGATTCAACTTTCCCGACAAGGTCGCCTTTCACTACGAGGGACCGGCTCCCTTAGTATATGTTCCGGAGAAATGTGGGGAGTTTCTCCGTCAACTAAGAGGGAGGGCGAAACCTCTTCCTGCTGTGAAGGACCTGATCTTCGGGGGTGAATACGAAGAAGCTGCAAGGGTCAAACTGCTGGTAAACGGCTTGGTCCTAACTTCTCACGATTTTTTTGAATCCTTTGACTCCTAACTTCTCACGATTTCTGTTGTGTCGCGCGTTCAGGGTGATAGCACGATGAATGTCGTGATTGATAAATACGACACGGCCCTTAAAGGAGCCTTGGAGGAGCTCGAGCGGGCCAAAAAAGAGTTCGCTGAGAAGGAAGAGGTGTCTGCTCGTCAACTGAACGAGTCGAGGGCTGATCTGCAGAGGCTCGACGGGGTGATGACCCGCACCGCTGCTCGACGCGACGAGTTTAAAGCTGCGCTGGATTCGTCTCGACGAACCGTCCGCGAGCTTGAACAGAAAAACACCGATCTCGAGAGTGAGAGGGCTTCACTCGCCGCCACGCACGAGCGAGAGATGAAACGTCTGAGAGACTCCAGAATCTTGGAGGTGACGAGAGAAAGGGGGAGAGTAGAGGCGGAAATGGCCGCCAAGGCTAATCGTTGCTTTGCCAGGATTCGTTCTCGAGAGGAGCGTCGGGGTCCTTACGACGAGGCTCGGTTACTCTACAGCCAAGCCTTTGGGACTAGGAAGTGCCTCGAGGCCTTGAAGGGAGCCGGGAACGACATACCGCAAGCCTCCATTGATATGTTCGTCGAGTATGAGAGGAAGTACGAACAAGAGGCCGAGCAGCTGAAGGTTGGCGAGATCCCTGAGGGCGACTTTAGACTCTCTCCTCTTACGTTGGAGTCTCAGTTCGTGGATGCCCGGATTCTGGCGGGCCTCGATCCGTTTGGTTCCAACGCCGGCTTAATTGACTCGGAGACCGCGGCGAATCTTCATGTCTCGTTTACTCGCCCGGTTGGAGAAGGGTGCGAGGAAACGACGCTTCGTATCGAAAATCCTTTGACTGTTCGAGGAGGCGAAGAAGACACCGGCGAGGTGTTGGAAGATGCTGCGGTGCAAGTCCTTCCGATTGCCCGCGGATCGAGCGTCGGAGCTTCGGAGCTTTCCGCGCTTAATGACCGCGAGAGTGATCGGGAAGCTTAGTTTTCCTTGTTTGTTGTTTTCTTTTGAGTCATAGATGACTCATTGTTGTAGTTTTTCGAACCTTCGCCTTCGAGGCTTTTATTTTGTTATTTTCTTGTCATCTCGAACTCTTTTAGTGATCGAACTGAATCTCTCAACTTAGATTTGTCTATCAAAAATCGAAATTTCTCAAGATTTGAAATGACTCTGTTCGTTCGGTGCGAGATGCTGACTCGAGATGTCGAATCGTTATAGTTTTAAGCTCATTATGACTTTGTCTCGGTCGATCTCTTTGAGTCGCGACCGTTTGCCATTTTGAGTTTTAATTGTTAGTCAAGAGTTTTCGACTTTGACGGTTCCAAGTCGATCCTAACGTAATTTTCAAGCGTTTGGTCGGTCGGACCTTACTTAGTCAATTATAGGATGAATTGGAGTCATTGTCTCGGCCGTGTTGATTTGGTCGCAACGCGGTCGATTTCCGTGAATATGTGTCTGATCGGGACGTATTCAACGTGGGATGCGAGTGCCGATACGTTTGTTCGAGGAGCCGGGGCGTGCTCGTGTAGGCATCGCTTAAGTGATCGTCTGCTTCTGAGATCGATTCCTCGGGGAGGAGTTTTCGACTTTGACGGTTCCAAGTCGATCCTACCGTAATTTTCAAGCGTTTGGTCGGTCGGACCTTACTTAGTCAATTATAGGATGAATTGGAGTCATTGTCTCGGCCGTGTTGGTTTCGGTCGCAACGCGGTCGATTTCCGTGAATATGTGTCTGATCGGGACGTATTCAACGTGGGATGCGAGTGCCGATACATTTGTTCGAGGAGCCGGGGCGTGCTCGTGTAGGCATCGCTTAAGTGATCGTCTGCTTCTGAGATCGATTCCTCGGGGAGGGATTTTGTTTTTTTTTTTTATTTCGGCTGGACCCTTTTTCTTTGGGCTGCCTACGTATCCCTTTGCGGGAATCAAGCCATTCGTAGTTTTTTTTTTTTTTTTTTTTTGGCGAGTAAAAGTGGCCTTTGGGGCGCATTTACTCGGGTTGGTGTTTGCTTTGACTAAGGATGGAAGAGGCGGAGATGTTTGGCGTTCCAGGCTCTCGGTACTGCTTCGCCTGTTGAAGTCTCGAGGCGGTATACTCCTGGCTTGATGACTTCGACTATCTTGTATGGTCCTTCCCAATTGGCTCCGAGCTCGCCGGCTTTCCACTCCTTAGTGTTTTCGAAGACCTTTCTTAAGACAAGGTTGCCCATTTCGAGAGGACGTGACTTGACCTTTTTGTTGTAATAGCTTTCGATTTGATGCTGGTAATTCTGGATACGGAGTAACGCTTGGTCGCGCTTTTCCTCGATGTCGTCGAGTGCGTCGAGGAGCATGTCGCGGTTGAGTTCGGTGTTCTGTGGCATTCGTGATCGGCGCAGACTCGTCACATTCACTTCTGCGGGAGCCATTGCCTCGACGCCGTATGCCATTGAGAAGGGTGTAGTCTTCGTCGCCCCGCGAGGAGTGGTTCTGTGGGACCACAGGACACCATCTAATTCGTCTGCCCAGCAACCTTTCTTTAAGTCGAGTCGTTTCTTCAGACCGTCTATGATGGTCTTGTTCGTTGATTCGGCTTGACCATTACTTTGCGGGTTTCTTGGTGTCGACATGTTGAGTCGAATGCGCCATCTGTCGCAGAAGCCCTTAAAATGATGCGAGATGAATTGCGAACCGTTGTCCGTGATTATCTCGTAAGGTAGTCCGTATCGGCAGATTATGTTCTTCCAGACGAAGCGTTGTACCTCCTTGTCGGTTATGTTGGCGTAGGCTTCGGCTTCAACCCACTTGGTGAAGTAATCGGTGAGGACCAGTATGAACTTCTTTTGTCGAGATGCCGGCATCGGACCTATGATGTCCATTCCCCATCGCATAAATGGGTATGGAGCAGTCAAGGTATGGAGAAACTCCGTTGGGCTGTGTATGGTTTTGGCGTGACGCTGGCATTTATCGCATTTGCGCGCGTATGTCTCGCAGTCGGCGTTCATGGTTGGCCAGTAGAATCCGAGGTTTTTAACTTTTAATGCGAGAGCTCGCCCGCCCGAGTGGTTGCCTGCTGCTCCTTCGTGTGTTTCGGCCATGACGAGTCTCGTTTCTTCACCGGCGATACATTTGAGTAGTACCTTTGTTGCAGTCCATCGGTGTAGTTCCCCGTCCATGACGACGTAGTGTGCGCTGCGTCGTTTCAATCGCCGGGCGTCCCATTTCCCGATGGGCAGTAAACCTTCCGCGAGGTAATCGATGAGTTCTTTGCGCCAATCTGTTGGGTGATCATCTGGCGAGCGAGATTCCACTTCGTCAATGTCCATTGCGTCGTCGATTGCTGCTATAATCGCGGCCTGTTCTGCCTTCGTGTCGATGCTTGGTTTCTCGATTTTGTGGATCGGGATTATCCTTTTGACTTGGTCGTGTAGCTTGCTTCCCAGAGCGGCGAGGGCGTCGGCACAAACATTTTCTCCGCGAGGAACCTTCGTGAGTTCGAAGAACTCAAAGTCTCGCGTAAGATCCTGGACTAGTTTGAGGTAGGCGTCCATCCTTTCGTTGCGGACGTCGTAATCGCCGAGGTATTGGCTTACGACGAGTTGAGAGTCGCAGTAGGCGCTGATTCTTTTGGCTTTCACCGCCTTGGCGAGACGGAGCCCCGCGATGAGGGATTCGTACTCAGCTTCGTTGTTCGATGCCGCGAAACCAAAACTGAATGATTGCCGAATGAGTTCCCCTGTTGGCGATTGCAATTGCACTCCTGCTCCTGACCCTTTACTCGTTGATGAACCGTCGACGTGGAGGATCCAGTTTACACTTGGTAAGATGAGGTCTTGCTCCAGCTCTGGCGTCAACTCGATCAAGAAATCGGCAAGGACTTGTGACTTTGCTGCTGTGCGATTCTTGTATACTATGTCATGTTCGCTCAGTTCCATCGCCCATTTGGTCAGCCGTCCCGATTGATTAGTATTTTGCATCACCGTCCTGAGTGGTTGGTTGGATAGTACTTCAATCGTGTGCGATTGGAAGTAGGGTCGCAATTTTCTCGCCGAGGTGACGACGGCTAGGGCCATCTTTTCGAGTGTTGGATATCTCGTTTCAGGCTCCGTCATTCTTTTACTTGTGTAAAAGATTGGTTTCTGTTCTCCCCTATCTTCTCGAATCAATACGCTGCTGACGGCGGAGGATGTGACGGCGATGTAGAGAGATAGTGTGTCGCCGGCTTCTGGCTTCGATAGCACTGGTGGGGTCGTAAGATAATGCTTGAGTTGATTGAACGCCTCTTCGCATTTTTCATCCCAGACGAACCTCTTGTTCCCTCTTAGCAGCTCGTAGAAGGGAAGACACTTGTCGGTCGATCGTGAGATGAACCTGTTGAGAGCTGCTATGCGTCCTGTTAGTCGCTGCACTTCGCGGCTGTTTTTCGGGCTTGGAAGGTCGAGAATCGCCGAGATCTGCTTGGGGTTGGCTTCTATTCCTCGCTGAGTGACGATGTAGCCGAGGAATTCCCCGGAGGTGACACCGAAGGTACATTTGGCCGGGTTGAGCTTCATCCCATAGTCGTTCAAGATTTTGAAGCACTCGCGCAAGTTATTTAGGTGGTCGTCGGCCTTGAGCGATTTGACTAGCATATCGTCGATGTACACTTCCATGGTGTTACCAAGCTGATCAGCAAACATTTGGTTAACGAGTCGCTGATAAGTCGCGCCGGCGTTTTTTAGCCCGAAGGGCATCACTTTGTAGCAATAAGTTCCTCTGTCGGTGATGAATGCCGTCTTCTCGCGATCATCGGGATGCATCAGGATCTGGTTGTATCCCGAGAAAGCGTCCATGAAGGTTAGGAGTTCGTTACCGGCGGTTGATTCGACGAGACGATCGATGTGAGGGAGCGGGTAACTATCCTTTGGGCATGCTTTGTTGAGATCCGTGAAGTCGACGCATATGCGCCATTTGCCGTTCTTCTTTTTGACGACGACCGGGTTGGCTAACCATTCGGGGTATCGAACTTCGGTAATAAAACCCGCGTCGAGGAGCCTGTCGACTTCGTCGTTCACTGCCTTAGATCTTTCTGGACCGAGTTTCCGTCGCTTCTGTCGGATGGGTTTGAACGTCGGGTCGACATGCAGTTCATGGGAGGTAACTGCGGGGTCGATCCCCCTCATGTCGGAGGTCTTCCAGGCGAACGTTGAAGCGTTATCTTTGATGAAAGAGATGATCCTTGAACATATGTCGTCGGATAGGTAGACGCCCACTCGGATGATTTTCGTTGGGTCGGATTCGTCAATTGCGACTTCGCGAACTTCCTCCTTCTGGGGGTATATCTTGTGGAGTGGTTTGCCGACGGAGTTGACGAGGGAAGTCTGTTGCTGCATCTTTACAGTTGCAATTAGCAGTTCTCTCGCGGCTTGTTGATCTCCCCGAATCGTCTGTGTTTTACCGTCTTTGCCGGGAAACTTGACGCATTGATGGTACGTCGAGGGAACGGCTTTCATGGAATGCAACCATGGTGTTCCGAGGATGGCATTATATGGTGCTTTGGCTCGGATGACGGAGAACTTGACGGTACGGGTTATACCACCTGCGTATACTGGAAGACGAATTGTTCCGATCATTTGCTCCGAGGCTCCGTTGAAGCCAGTGAGCGTACGAGAAGAAGGCTTCATATCCCTTAAATCGACTCCCATTTTGTCGAGTGTGTCGCGGAAGATGAGATCGACTGAGCTGCCGGTATCGATAAGGACTTTCGCGACTAGGCATTCTCCGATGTCGAGGTCGACGAGGAGAGGATCGTTGTGCGGCATGTGGACACCCTTGGTATCTAGTGCCGAAAAAGTGATCTGGTGATCATTTTCGACTGGAGGTGGCCACTTCTTGGAGGCGGTGGCTTGTCGCTTGTAGTCTTTGACAGCTCGAACTGAGTCGCCGCAAGGAGGTGATCCTCCCATTATGACGCTAATGTGCGGGGTGTGGGCAGCTCGCATTGACTCGAGTTGCTTCCTTAAATCATCGGTTGTGTTCTCGAACTGAGGAGTTTCTGCGGGCTTTTTCTTTTTTGATTCGAGACGTCGTCGCAGATCGGATCCTTTCGAACGGTTGAGTTGGATTCGCAGGTCGTTGGCCTTTGAATTGAGCTGGTCGCGAAGGTCGCCGTTTTGACCTATTCTCCTGGCGCTGGATTTGGAGATGGTCGCGCCGAGATCGGCGCTTCCTACGTGCTCGTTCGTAGCACTCTTTCGCTTCAGTAAGGTGCGCAGGTCTTTGTCTGCTGTCGGGGGAGTGAGAGACTGCTCGACCGTGCTGTTCAGTTTGTCGCGTACATCTGGTTGCATTATCGAGGAGTCGTCGTCAGAGGAGTCGCAAGGGCGAGAGAGTATGACTTCCACTCGTCGCCGGCGACGCGGATGTTCGTCTTCTGACGAATCGTTGGCGGGGCCAACGTTGTTGACAGGAGTGCGCTCAGGGCTTGCTCTTTCCTCGCTCGGGGCCGTGTTCTGTTGAGACTTCTGTGCCTTCTTCTCCTTGTTCTTACTCCAACTTTTGGTGTTTTTCGGTGTCGTTGGAGAAGTGGGCATTTGAATCGTCCCGTTAGTGATCCCGTCGAAGAATTGCCCGATGAGGACTTTGCATTCTTTTGTATCGTGGGAATCCCTTTTGTGGTAGAGGCACCATTTCCTTGGCTCCTCGGAGTTTGAACTCGTTGGTTCGGTCGACTTTGATTGCTTCGAGGCGGGGTCTCGATCCCAGTGATTCCAGCCTTTCTCTCGCGTGATGGCTGCTGATTTTGGAGACTCCTCATCATCGACCGAACTTACGTAGCCTCGCTTCTGAGTGGTATTTCCACCGGAGGAATGCTGGCGAGGCTCGGAGCGGGTATCGTTCGTTCGGGGGGCTCGCTGCCTGGCCGCTGCTTCTTTTGCGAACTTTGCTCTGGTGTCTTCTTCCATGCGGATAAAGTTGTGCGAGCGAGCGATGGCGTCGGAGACAGATTTGGTCGGGTATCGGTAAAGATCCTGGCGGAATGTGGAATCGACGTGCAAGGTGTTCATCAAAGATTCGACGGCGATATGGTCGGGGATATCGATCTTCGAGACAATAGCTTTGAATTTCTCCATGAAGTCGCGGAGACTTTGGTCGCTGGCGTGAGTGAGGTTCCACAAATCTGACACTGTTGCTTCCTGGTTGGTGAACATGATATAGTTCTTAAGGAAGGCCGTTGAGAGGTCGTGGAAACAGTCCACGGAGTTCTCTCTGAGGCCGGTGAACCAAGTAAGGGCCGGGCCTTCTAGGGTTTCGACGAAGAGTTGGCAAAAGCCGGCGTCTTTGTCTTCGTCGGTCAGGTTTGCGCGTCGCATCGCTATGTTGAAAGATGTGACGTGGGTGGAAGGGTCGGAGAGGCCTTTGAAGGTTGGAAGACGGAGTTTGTCCATCTTCTGTAGCCGTACGCCGGTAACTTTTCGCGTGAAGGGTGTACGAAGAGAATCCGCGAGTACATGCTCGATCTGGGGGGCGGACGTCGTCACCTGGTGGATCTTAGAATTGATATCGAGGACCGACTGTTTTAACGCGGCTAGTTCGCTTGCGGTGTGCGCACCGGTGTCGTTACCGGCACTTTGGTTATCGTTATCCCGCGTAGGCGCCAAGTCGGTGGTTCGTTCTGTGGCGAACAGGTGTCGACGATACTGCGCTGTTGACGCTTCGACGTTTGCAGCGAGGGGAGCGAGGATCTTTGCTATCGCCGTGATTTGGTCAACTGCCGCCTTCTGTGCCGCTTCTTGTAGGGCCAGGCGCGCCAGGATAGTTTCCATGGTTGCGGGATGGGGAAGTGGAGTTGCTGGTGTAGGCGTAGGCGTCGCCTCGAGAGCTTCGCGCTCCTCGCCTGAACTATCATTGCTAACGACCATCGTTCTGACGTTACTTTGCTAGGGCCCCACGGTGGGCGCCAACTGTTTGATCGTGAAACGGTAATAAATAAGATGTGGGCTTAAACAAAGACGTCTTATTAATGGTCGGAGATAAAACGTTCGATCGGTTACAAGGAAATAAGAGGAGAGTGCGACAGAAAGGAAACCGGTGGCTCGATAAGCTACCGGAGAAGTATAACTAACGGCGAGACGAAGTAAAGGTGAAAACCCTAATCTAGCCGTCAGGTGTTGGTCAGTGATTTCGGATCCTCTTCTCGTTGTCTCTTCTTTCCCTTATATAGACGTCCCGATGCCTCGCTCTTGACCTAATTTTACGCCATCTTGGTGGGCCTCCTTTGCTGGGCCGAGAGGCCCGTAGGTGTTCGAGCAACCGCTGAGCCGAACGCTCTTCAGTCGACGATGGTCAGCTAGAAGTACTCAAGAGTCAAGCCGAGAGACCTGACTCTCGAGCCGACAGATCGAGCCGTCGCTCTTCCTAACTCGGGCCAGGCCTTCCTATTCCTCGGGCCCTGTGGGATGGTCGAATCCATCCTCTACAGAAACTTGATAAAAATCAGAACTTGAGGGCATATATATGAGTTGTATACACATCCCACTGCTCACTCCCTCGAGACTATTCCCACTATTAGTTAAAACGAGACGGGAAGAAATAGAGACTCCCTTTTAAAAAAAACTATTTATTAAAGTTAAAAAAAAACTATTTATCTTTATTAATATATTGTCTTATCATGAGGTGATTAACGTGGCATCTAGAGGATTGCTTGGCCTGAGAAAAATGGGGAGGAAGACGTGGTTCGACGACGACGGGATGAAGAAAGGAGAGTGGACGGCGGAGGAAGACCAAAAGCTTGTTGCCTACATCAACGAGCATGGCTTATGTGATTGGCGTTCTCTCCCCGAACGAGCTGGTATATATAGATTTATATGGAGAATGCATTTATACTTTTGTGTGTATCTGGCTTCATCTTTCTTTCTTTTTTTTTCAAATAAATTTCTGGAACAAGGGGTTTATAGACGTCTAGATCAGTTCAAGTTTCTGCTTACGATAATAAATGATTCCGTACTTTAAACGCGGATTAAACAACCAATTTTTCGTCCTATTTGTTTTCTCACGTTTTTGCTAAGATAATTAATTACGATTCCTCTTGGTTCTGTCCGATTTATGGATTTATGTTTCTGGGGATATCTTCAATTTTGTATTTTCAGTATGAATCAATATATATATATATATATATCTTCAGATAAAAAAATAATAATTACGATTCCTCTTCATTCTTATAAACGAAACTGAAATTCACACACCCAAAAAATAATAATGCGGGTATATGTGTCTTGAAATTCTTGGATTTGAGAACCTAAGTTCATATATTAAGCAGATCACTTAACATTTTTCTCTTGATTGTAAATTTGGTTTTGTTGTTTTTTTCTTTTTTTGAAAAAGTTTTGGTTTTGTTGTTGATACTTCATTATTAATATTTTTGTTTTGTAGATATAAAATTCTACATACCTATCGAAGTGAATATAGCATGCAGAATTGGGGTTTGTCCTCGTTTATAAAACAAAACTTCATGAAATCCTGTCCTCGTTTATAAAACAAAACTTCATGAAATCCTAGCCAGATCATTTTCGTAACCAAGCCAAGAATAGAAAGTGCACGTACCCACTGCAAGAAAACATCGATATTCTGACGGACATTCCGACGGAAAATGAAATCCTCGGAATATTCCGAGGAATTTCCGAGGAAATTCCGAGGAAACACAAAATTTGGTATATTCGGAATTTCCTCGGAATATACCGACGGAATTCCGAGGAAATATCAATCCGTCGAAATATTCCGAAGAAATTCCGAGGAAATATGTGTTCCTCGGAAAAAATCGATGAATTCCGAGGAAATATTATAGCCGTTGGAGAGCCGTTGGGGGATTTTACAAAATTCCGAGGAAATTCCGACGAACTAGCCGTTGGCGTCGGAATTCCGTCGGAATTTCCTCGGTCTGTCGGCAGGATTTAAACTATAAATACAAGCACTCCTCTTCCTCTTCATCCACTCCATATCTTCATCCTCACTCTTACTCTATTTACACACGAATTTGATTCATAAAAAATATGTATTCTTCAAATTATTTTCGTTCTTGGATCGATCGACCTCATTTGGATCTGAACACGAGATTGCTTACGGAAGAATACCAACGAGGTATAACCGAATTCATGGGGTTAGTTCACCGACAACCGGAAGCAAAAACAGGTATGTTAAGATGTCCTTGCTCTAATTGTAAAAATAGAAAGGTTATTAAAGAGTGAGATGTTTGGACTCATCTATATTTGAGTGGGTTTACACGAAGTTACAAAATTTGGTATCATCATGGGGAAACTGATTATGAACATGGTAGTACTAGCGAACATCAGCCAGCGGTTAGATTAGAAGAACCAATTAGAACGGATGTAGATTATGGTGTAGGTACAGAGCAAATGGTAAATGATCATTTTAGAGGGGAAGATTTACCCAATGCACAAGCTAGGAGATTTTATGATATGTTGGATGCTGGAAAGCAACCATTGTACGAAGGTTGCAGAGATGATCATTCAGCTTTATCATCAGCTACAAGATTGATGGGCATTAAAACAGATTATAATTTGGCTGAAAACTGTGTGGATGCGATTGCTAATTTTGTAAAATGTATTCTACCCGAGGATAATGTAGCTCCTGGTTCTTACTACGAGGTTCAGAAACTCGTAGCTGGTCTTGGTTTATCGTATCAGGTAATAGATGTATGCGGCGACAACTGCATGATTTATTGGAGGGCGGATGAACAACGTGTTACATGCAAATTTTGTGGAAAGCCTCGTTATAAATATACGAGTGGAAGAGTTCCAGTGCCATATAAAAGGATGTGGTATTTACCTTTGACGGAAAGGTTGCAGAGGTTGTATATGTCTGAACGCACAGCGCAACCAATGAGATGGCATGCGGAGCACTCAACAGATGGTGAGATCAGACATCCTTCAGATGCAAAAGTGTGGAAGCATTTCCAGTCAAAGTATCCTGACTTTGCGTATGAGAGAAGAAATGTCTACCTTGGATTATGTACTGATGGTTTCAGTCCGTTTGGCAAGAGTGGAAGACAGTATTCTCTATGGCCCGTCATTCTTACACTATACAACCTACCCCCAAACTTGTACTTGCGACGAGAGTTTTTGTTTCTCTCGATTCTCGTTCCCGGACCAGAGCATCCTAAGAGATCACTTGATGTGTTTCTTCAACCACTAATATATGAGTTGCAACAACTATGGGCTCAAGGTGCTGAAACATACGATGTTTCGTGTAAAGAAAACTTTCAAATGCGGGCAGTACTAATGTGGACAATAAGTGATTTTCCAGCATATGGTATGTTGTTTGGATGGATAACGCATGGATGGCTATCATGTCCATATTGTCAAGATAACACTGATGCTTTCCAACTAAAACACGGAAGGAAAACGTGTTGGTTTGACTGTCACAGGAGATTCCTTCCACCTGATCATCCATATCGTAGGAGTAGGAATTTGTTTACGAAGAACAAGAGGGTGTTTGACAGTCCACCTCCGGAAATTTGTGGGAAAGATTTGAAGATACAACTAAGAGATTTTGGTGCAGAAAGGACGCCAGACGTCGGTGGACATGAGCGTTTTCCGGTAGATGCTGTTGGAGAACTACATAACTGGCACAAAAAAGTATTTTCTGGGATCTGCCATACTGGGAGGATCATCTGCTAAGGCATAATTTAGATTTCATGCATATTGAGAAGAACTTTTTTGACAATCTCATGAACACGATCCTTAATGTTCAAGGTAAAACAAAGGATAATTTGAAGTCAAGACTGGATTTAGTCGATATATGTGCTCGTTCAGAACTTCATGTTGATGAGAATGTTAGGGCTTCTTTTCCCATATACCGACTTGATGCAGAGGGAAAAGATGCGTTCTTTGATTGGATTTCAAACGATGTGGAATTTCCAGACGGTTACACATCAAATTTGCGTAACTGTATCGACAGAAAGGAAGGAAAGTTTACTGGCTTGAAAAGCCACGATTGCCATGTAATGATGCAGCGCCTCCTTCCGTTCGCCTTCAAGGAACTATTAGCACGAAATGTTCATGAAGCAATTGCAGGGCTAAGTGGTTTCTTCCGCGATTTATGCACGTGATCAGTGACTTTTGAAGGTATTGAAAATTTGAAGACTAACATAGCCGTGATTCAGTGCAACCTTGAGAAGATATTTCCTCCCTCATTTTTTGATGTTATGGAGCATCTTGTTATTCACCTGGCAAGAGAATTGGAACTTGGTGGTCATGTGCAGTATAGATGGATGTATCTGTATGAGCGGTATATGTTCCATTTGAAGAAGATGGTGAAACATTTAAGTAGGGTGGAAGGTTCTATAGTCGCACAGATTATCAATGAAGAAACTTCAAACTTTGCCGAGTACTACTTTCCAGCAGAAGTTCAGACCAAAAACAGAAGACCTGCACGGCATGATGATAGAGGCGAACGGGTAACATATCATGTTACGGTTCCAAACATTTTCACAGACGTTGGACGACTTAGCGGAAAACCAAAGGACCGTCGACTTACTGAGCAGGAGCGCAGTCATTTGCAAACATATTTGCTCACCAACTGCGAAGACGTTCTTCAATATGAGAGGTAAATAAATTAGCTTACAAATTTTTATTTAAACAAGTTGAAATTTAAATCTTAATTAATTACATTATTGTCATCATATACAGGATTTTCATGGCAGAAAAGCGGTTCGAGTATAGATACGCCACAGAGGACGAACTAGAAGAAATGAAGCAGATAGAATTTACTGGATGGATATTTACTTATGTGAGTGCTTTAAACAAATTAAAATATATTTTATCACATATTTATACTAATTCACATTTATTGATATAACATATATATATATATATATGTGCTATTAATAGGTGTCTGCTGGTTTGGCCAGAGGTGAAACATTTGACGATTGGATACGTGAGATGGTCGTTGGACCAAACTTTGTTGTGAAGTCATATCCGAGATTTTGTACTCGAGGATATGCATTCACAACTCAGAAGAGGAGATATTCGAGTACGACTTATGATGCTGGCGTTTGTTCTGCATCAGGAGATGATGTATACTACGGACACATACATGAGATTTTGGAAATAAAGTATTTGGGCATGGTTGGATTGCGCTGTACTGTTTTCTATTGTGATTGGCACGACAACACTCCAGAACGAGGTGTGAGAACAGATGCATTTGGTGTTACATCAGTAAATTCGAGGAGAAAGCTGCAATATTATGATCCTTTCATTCTTGCTTCTCAGGCTGATCAGGTAATTAAATGTTAATTATTCAGAATGATTCATCATCATGTGTATTAATTTATAATTTTATTAATAATTTTCTAAATGTTACAGGTTTGTTATATCAAGTACCCCCGGGTAAGGAACAGAGATGATCCATGGGTTAGTGTTACAAGACTCAACCCGAGAGGCCGAGTTCAGGGAAGTTCTGAGCTGGAATACCCACTACAACCAAGCACATCCGGCAACTTAAGTGCAGCAGAAGATTTAGCTGGAGTTGGCCTTGTAGTCGATTTAAGCGACTTCGGAGAGGAAGCCGCCGTTCACGTAGAGGATGAACCAGTGATTGGAGAGTTTCACCAAGATCCAGATTCAGATTCATCTGGTGATGATGACTCGGAAACAGACTACCATTGATTTTTTTTTTTTTTTTAAGAAATACCGAGGAAATTCCAAGGAACACTTCCTCTTTCCTCGGAAAAGCCTCGGAATTTCCCGAGGAAATTCCGAGGAACACTTGATATTCTCGATCGATCGATTGGATAATCTAATCGATCGATCACATTGTTACGCTTTGGTCCATCTTAGTGATCGATCGATGCGTTTTCGGACATATATCCATCGATCGATCCGTTTATAAAAAGCTTACGAGATTTTCCGAGGAAATTCCGAGGAACACTTGATATTCTCGATCGATCGGTGGGATAATCTAATCGATCGATCACATTGTTACGCTTTGGTCCATCTTAGTGATCGATCGATGCGTTTTCGGACATATATCCATCGATCGATCCGTTTATAAAAAACTTACGAGATTTTCCGAGGAAATTCCGAGGAACACTTGATATTCTCGATCGATCGGTGGGATAATCTAATCGATCGATCACATTGTTACGCTTTGGTCCATCTTAGTGATCGATCGATACGTTTTTGGACATATATCCATCGATCGATCCGTTTATAAAATAACTTATGAGATTTTCAGAGGATTTAGCTGGAGTTGGCCTTGTAGTCGATTTAACCGACTTCGGAGAGGAAGCCGTCGTTCACGTAGAGGATGAACCAGTGATTGGAGAGTTTCACCAAGATCCAGATTCAGATTCATCTGGTGATGATGACTCGGAAAAAGACTACCATTGATTTTTTTTTTTTTTAAAGAAATACCGAGGAAATTCCGAGGAACACTTGATATAACCTCTTTCCTCGGATATTAGTTATTTGGTTTATCTAGCAAGGCAAAGCTGAATACGAATTAAAAACTACTCAAAACACAACCAAATAAAACGAAGAAACCATGTAAAAGAAATACGAACTCATAATTAAGAAAAAAAATAAAAAAAAACTAAGTTCAAAACTAAGTTCAAAATTAACCGAAAAAAAAACATAGCTCCTACTCCTCGTCTCCTGCTCCAGATGTTCCTGCATCTTTGGGTCTCTTGGACCTCTTTCTTACCCTGTGTGTACCACTCAAACCCGAACCAGAGCTGGATGGAGAGTTGTCCCGATGAACTGCATCATCCTTTTGGCAACGACACGACCTGATACGTGAAATGGCAGCCCAGATCTTGTGTAGCATGTCGTTGTTTGTCTTTATGCTCTGATCTCTCCAATGTTGTTGCTGGCAAGAAGTGGCGTTCGGTGGAAGCTCTTGCAGCTTAAACTGGCTGGAGTCTGATGGGAGTAGCTGATGGGGTTGTGAATCATCTGGAATGGCTTGTGCAGCCTCATCTTCTCCTTCTTCATCATCCACGGCCTTGCCTTTGGTCTGATATTTTGGCGTGAAGAAGGATGGCTTGTCTACTAGTGCGGTAGCAGGGGGTAGGAACTCAACTGCAGCCTCTGAAAGTAGAGCAGTCAGGTGGCAGTAGAGTGTTTTCTTCGCTCGGTCCTGGAATACGTAGACGTAAGGACCTCCCGATCGATCCTCGAGTGGGGACCAGCTATGAACTCCTTACTTACTAGAGAAATGACATCCAGGTAGTTCCAAGCACTAGTTCCAAGCACCAAGGAATACTTTCAATTAGTTTTGAAATTTGTTATTTCATGGTTTATGCTCATCTATACAAAGAATCCTCAATGGTATGCATTACAATTGTATAAGAAATGAAATACGGCAAAAAAAAATTGATGTTTTGAAACCCCAAACACTAGTTCCTCGGTATTTCCTCGGAATATTCCGACGGATATTTTACTATCCGTCAGAATTTCCTCGGAATATTTTCATTTTACCGGGCAAATATTTCGCGAAAATTGAAATTAGAATTCCGACGGAATTCCGACGGATAATGTCCGTCGGACCCTAGGTTTTATAACCACGAGCCCCTTCTTCTTCCCCATTTCTCTCTTCTTCCTCTGCGCGACTCCTCTCTTCTCTCCGGCGATTTCCCTCTGAAATCCGACGATATCTCCGGCGATCTCCCCCTTCTCTTACACAAATCATGTAAGGACCCTATCCCACTCTCTTAGGTTCTATTTGTTAGGTTTTTGTGTAGTTTTGATAGATTTTTGTTAGGGTGATTGGTTAGGATTGTGATTTGGTTGTATAATAGGTTTAGAATTGTGATTTGGTTGAATAATTTGTTTTGTTGAATTGATTTAGAATTTTTTTATTTTTTTTGTATTTATAAAATCGATTTTTGTATATAAAATCGATTTTTGTATTTTACAAAACGATTTTTCTATATAAATTCGATTTTTTGGATTTTACAAAATCTTTTTTGTATATAAATTCAATTTTTTGGATTTTACAAAACATTTTTTTAATATCTATAAAACTTTTTTTGTGATTAAAAACTATTATTTGGGATTTAAAAATATTTTTAATATATATATATATATTATTAAAACTATATTTTTTGTAATTATTAAACTATTTTTTATTTATTAAAACTATTTTTTGTTTATTAAAACTATTTTTATATATTTATTAAATATTTTTAATATCTATAAATCTTTTTTTGTGATTAAATTATTTGGGATTTTTTTAAAAAAAAAATTAATTTATATATTTCTGTATTTATTAAATATATTTTTTTTAATTTACAGGTCTCATGATGATCAGACCTGGCCTCGACAGCGTCGTGGTCATGGTGGTACGAGGAGCCAGTCTCGGGATTCCAGCCGTTTTCAGGATTCCCCTTCGCCCCACAGCTCCAACCATACATATCCCTCTGCTGCACCCGCTCCTGCTCCTCTCGCTCCCGCTGCTGCATCCGCTCCTGCTCCTCCGGGTCCTCCGGGAGTGATGAGTGTTGCGGAGTTGGTTCAACAGCCCGGTCGTGACCATCTTCCGTATCTCACTCCGTATCCACATGGACGGGGTCAAACATGGTAATTAAACTTTTTTTTTTCTTTAAATTTGGATTCATTATTAACCGTTTGTTATTTTTATTAGGTTCAACCGATCCGGGAACGGGATCAGCGCATGGATCAACCGTATGATGTACTCGGCCCTCGACAGGGGACATCCGACTTTCACTCACTTTCCTACCGACAAGCAGGTTCTGTGGTTTCGTCAGTTTGCGGTAAGTATTCTAATTTTTTTCTTATATTTTTAATCTTTAATATAAATTTTCCACTAATTGTGTTTTTTTTCAGCAAGAGTTCAACTGGAATTCCGATGAGACGCTCTTTATCTATCACCACTTCGTCCATAAAGTTATGGACAACTATGGGAAGCAGATCCACGAGTGGAAGAAGAAGTGGGAAATCAATAAGGTTCGATTTAATTTATTAAACAATTTTTAAAATTATTAAACTATTTTTTAATTTATTAAACTATTTTTTTTTTATTAAAAGGTCCCAAAGTCGATGAACGACACGGTCTGGAAGGAGTTGTGTGCGCATTGGGATAAGGAAGAGACGAAAGAAACTTCTTCCACCAACTCCACCAACCGCAGGAGCAACCGTAAAGGGAAGGGCATCTACAAGCATAACTTGGGTGCTCAATCTATTGCCACTCTGGGAGATCGCATGGTAAGTTCAACCACTTTTTCTTCAATTATTTGAGTTTCAGAATTTAAATTTATTGTGCATTTCTTCTAATTTCTAATGTTTCTTTAATTTATGTTTTTTTTCAAGGCGGAAGAAAATGATGGCGAGCCGGTTGATGATCTCGCCTTAATGAGGAGGGCGTATACCAACAAGAAGACCGGCCAGATTGATGACGGTCTTGTGAGGGACGTGGTCGACCTGGTCCAAACTCAGGTGGTAGACGAAGTGTCTCAGCTTCAAACCGAGGATGATGCTTCGACGGCTTCGACCAACTTGTTCCGGTTTCGAATCAACGAAATCGTTGAATCCGTAAGTTCTCTTTTTTTTAAAGTTCAATTCATTTATTTCTTGGTTTAAATTTGTAAATTTGGCTATTTTCTATTCAGTCGGTTCCAAAGAAGAATGGACGTTTGGTCGGTTTGGGTCGTCGCACCCGGTCGGTTCCTTCTTCTTCTGCACCACCGCCCTTTGTTGATCCTGAAGTACTTACGGCTCAGTTGAAGGACAAGGATGATCGCATATCTTTGTTGGAGACCCAGATGGCGGCTCAACAGGCGGGCTATGAGGCACAGAGGAGGCTGAACCAGCAAATGATGGAGATGATGCAGAGGATGTACCCGAACGAGGTGTTCCCGGACTTGCCAGACCCGTAGTTCTTTTTTTTTTCCAAAAACTCGGAATGTTTTATTTTTATTTGTGAAACTTTGAATATTAATTAATATGATTTCAATTTTAATTTTAATTTTATATTTTCGAATTTAAATTTCAAAAAATTTACTTTTAAAAAAAAATTAATATTTTTTACTTTCCGAGGAAATTAATTATATTTTTTACTCGATCGATCGATGCGTTTTTGGACATATATCCATCGATCCATCTGTTTATAAAAAAACGTTCAGAATATACCGAGGGACATCTTCCTCGGAATATACCGAGGGACACCTTTCCTCGGAATATACCGAGGGACATGTTCCTCGGAATATACCGAGAGACATTTTCCTCGGAATATTCCGAGGAAGATGTCCCTCGGTATATTCCGAACGTTTTTTTATAAACGGATCGATCGATGGATATATGTCCAAAAACGCATCGATCGATGAACTTCCGAGGAAATATCCCGACGAAGTTCTCCCTCGGTATATTCTGAGGAGATTTCCGACAAACTAGTGATCCTCGGAATTTCCTCGGGAATTTGTTTCCTCGGAATTCCGTCGGAAAATTCCGAGGGATTTCCGAGGAAAGAAGAAATTCCGAGAAATTATTTTCAAGGACTTGTTTCGTCGGTATGTCGTCGGAATAACGTTATTCCGACGAAATTCCGACGATTTTTTCCCTCAGTATTTTTGGTGTTTTCTTGTAGTGACCACCCGTCATCTTGTACAGTATACTGTGCTCTGTGGCTAAGTTGCATGAATGAGCACAAAATTTCTGTATAGATATGATTAATTTGTTCCGGATTCTGTAAAGTTGAATCCTCTATATACCGATTTTATCCATAAAATATTTTTTTTTTAAATGATTGCAATCTGTTAGCGGTGCCCACGAGCGACAGGTGTTACTATACTTTATAAATCTTCAAACTTTAATGTTGTGTATTGTGACCAATATCGAAATCTTAAAATCTTTATAACTTATATGTTTTGTGACCCCATATGGAAGTGTTAAAATCTTTATATGTTTTCAGTTTTACATTTTTATATTTTTGCAACTTCTTTTATTTTATTTTTGTTTGATAAAATTTAAATTTATTGATCACAGTAAAAAGCATATATGTACAAGCAACTTCTTTTGTTTGCCACTACAAAATCCCAATTAAACTCCTTACTAATTGATAAACTTGACATTTCAATAACTTATCATGAAAATTAGGTTTGCAGAGAGGTGGAAAGAGCTGCAGATTAAGGTGGCTTAACTCTCTAAGGCCTGGGATTAGAAGAGGCAAATTCACTCCTCAAGAAGAAGAAGCGATCATCAAACTTCATGCTGTTCTCGGAAACAGGTTAGTTTCTTAACTAATTACTGCTCTGTCAAAAGTCTAAACCACCAATTTGTATTAACATGAAATGTGTGGCAAACGAGAATTATCGTAAATAAATTTAAGAGAACAAGACAGAAGTGGAGTAAATATTTATGGGCAAATCTCCAAAATAGCATCTTTCTAAATTTATATCACAAAAATAGCATTTAAAAACTAAAATAATCAAAATAGCACATTTCTAAGTTTATCATTTGAAAATTTTAATTTTTTATTTTTCAAAATTTGAAATCTTATCCCTAAAACCTCATTTCTCAACTCTAAACCCTAAACCCTAAACTCTAAACCCTAAACCCTAAACTCTAAATCCTAAACAATAAACCCTAAACCCTAAACTCTAAACCCTAAACCCTAAACTCTAAACCCTAAACCCTAAACTCTAAACCCTAAAACCTAAATTCTAAACCCCACCCTTTAACTCTAAACCCTAAGTTTGTTACTTTTGATAAAACATTAAGTGCTATTTTTGTGACTTTTGACCTTGAATACTAGTTTGAGAAAAAACTTGATTTAGTGCTATTTTTGTTTTTTTCTCAATATTTATCTAGAATTTGTATATTGATTATGTGAATAAATAATTTACAACCAAGACCCATATCTCAAAATTTGATATATATTATTTTTAGAAAACATTTTTATCTTAATAAATATGTTTTTAAATCTTAAAAAGCATACAGTACCACAAATGCTTTCGGCCTTGCACTCCTGAATGTCGATCTTGATTACAAATCAATATTCTTTGCATTTTTTACTGATGCACAAAGATCCAACTCACTCCAGAATCAATACAAGTGAATGTCAAAATTTTGATCACAAAAGAAAGCTTTTTTTTTTTTTTGGGGTCACATGCAAAAGAAATGTTTAATTACACGACTCACTTCGTCTCTGTAAATAGATTTTTCAAGACATTTTTATTGTTTCACAAAAATGATTTTTTTAAAAAAATATTTGAATTGAATAAATTTCATTGGTCGATAATTATTGAAAATATCTAATAAAAATAATATATTTAATTGTATATATTTATTATATTTTTAATCCGTGAACACTATAGAATTTCTTTTTGTCTGAGTGATTAATATGTTAAAGAACACATTGACATGTGTGTGTATGATTAGGAATGTTAATATGGGCTCTAATCATCAATTATTTTAGCCCTAACCGTAATTTACTTTTGACACATGGCTTAAAAACTTGAAAAGGGTTGACCACAATTAGTTCTGAATGTTATAGAGCTTAATTTTTTGCCCATTTATTTTGCTTCATACAAATTTTATACAATATTTACCTATGTATTAAAATTTTAATTTTGGTATGTTATGCAAAACTTAATTTTTTCACCACCCCGTAAGATCAATTTTTTGGCCAAAACATAAAATCGAGTTTGTTTTCTTAAAAACTCAGTTTTACTGTTTTGGCGGAAAAACTCGATTATGTGGTTTCGGTGAGAAAACTCGATTTTCAGTTTTGGCGAGAGAATTTGATTTTGCAGTTTTAGCAGAAAAATTTGATTTTACGGTTTTGGCGGAAAAACTCGAACTAAAAGTTTTGCCGGTTACTCAATTTGGTGTATTTAACGGAAAAAATTGATTTACGATTTTATCAGAAAAACTCGAGCTTACAGTTTTAGCGGAAAAACTTGATTATGTGATTTGGCGGAAAAACTCGATTTTGTGTTTTTAGCCGGAAAAATCAATTTTTGGTTTTGGCAAAAAAAAATCAATTTTCAGTTTTGGCGAAAAAAAAATTGATTTTGCGAATTTTGCAAAAAGACTTGATTTTTTGTGGTTTTAGCAGAAAAACTCAATATTTATGATCATATTTTGAGTTGTTAAAACATGTAAACTCTGGTTAAAATTGATATAGAAGCATTTGTTAAGTTACATGAAAATTAAATGGGATAAACAAAATATGGTTAAGATATAACTGAGTTAAAATATGATTGAATTTAAACTAAACAAAAGAGTGTCAGACCGAAGCCCGAATTTAACATCTCTATGTATGATCTTTCATGGATTGATTACAAAAAGAAATATAAATAATGTTATATAACACCCCGACCGTCCACGGCTAATGGACCACCCACGCCTGCTCATTCGGCCCGTGTAATCAAAACTGAGTTAAAATATGATTGAATTTAAACTAAACAAAAGAGTGTCAGACCGAAGCCCGAATTTAACATCTCTATGTATGATCTTTCATGGATTGATTACAAAAAGAAATAAAAATAATGTTATACAACACCCCGACAGTCCACGGCTAATGGACCATCCACGCCCGCTCATTCGGTCTGTGGGCTCCATCCCATCTGACGGGCGGTGCTTTAATTTTTCAAGGCACGAAAGACTTGTTTACTGACCATGTAATCACCATGGGCCTCATCTCATCTTACGGGCGGTGCGTTAATTTTCCAAGGCCATAAAGACTTATTTACTGACCATGCAATCACCACATGACATTTTCTCGTATTTTGACCGCACTCGTACGGTATCGCGAATCAATTCCCGATAGGTCACCTATCTTTTTACTACTTCAGATCAAACACGCTTAACCGTGTAGTTCTAAACATCATTTGTGGCGGAAAAAATAAATTAACTTTGGTGACATAGGTATCCAAATCAATTCTAAGTCTTTACATATATCACACGGCATGTTACAAATGTGTGCACGTACGCCAGGAAATAATAAACATTGACTACAAGATTATATCAACATTACTAATTACAATATGATAAGATCATGTAGTTATTCACTAATTCCGATTTAGCCAGATCACTAACTACGTTCTTTGTCCTTTCACAATTCATAATTATAAAAGATAATTCTAAAATTTGTTGTCTTTATTGTTGAAAATTGAAGGTGGGCAGCCATAGCGAAGGAGATGGAGAATCGAACAGACAACGACATCAAGAACCATTGGAACTCTTGTCTCAAGAAAAGACTGTCGAAGAATGGAATCGACCCGATGACCCACGAGCCCATTATCAATAACCTAACCGTAACGACCACTAACGAAGAAGAATGTGGTAGCTGTTGGATAATTCCAATTAACTTAATTAACTTGAGTAGCAAGTTAACTCATTAAAGTGAAGTTTGATGGGTTAAAGAAAAAGGAAAACATATCGAGCTTAGAAATGTTTCCATATTATTATTAGGAAAAGATGTAACTTCGCCCTTACGAAAAGATGTAGCTTCTTCCTATATAAAGAGTTCTCATGGAGAGATGTTCCATTAAGAGAAACACATTGAAAAGTTTAGTTTTGAGAGAGTTTCTAAATCTAATAAGAAGAGAAGTTATTATAATCTTTGTGTTTGTGCAACTTTAATTGGTATCAGAGCTCCAGGTTTCGAAGGTCGTTTACAAGAAGAGTTGTAACTTCGATCAAAACATGGGAGACGATTCTCAAGCACGTGATAAAGGTCTTCAGATGAAGAAGGACATACGATGTCCGATGCTAACATCGGCCAACTACACCGTATGGTCAATGCGAATGAAAGTGATGCTTCATTTATACGAAGTTTGGGATAAGATTGATCCAGGGAGTAACGATGCAAAGAAGAACAATATGGCGATTGCTCTAATCTTTCAATCAGTCCCGGAAGCGCTAATACTTCAGATTAGAGAACATGATACATCGAAGAAGATTTGGGAAGCTATCAAATCCCTTAACCTAGGTGCTGATCGCGTGAGAGAAGCAAGGTTACAAACTTTGATGTCTGAGTTCGAGAAACTGAAGATAACAGACACATACACAGTGGATGACAACGTAGGAAAACTTTCAGGCTTAGCATCGAGAGCAGCCGCGTTAGGAGAGATAATGGAAGCATCAAAGCTGGTAAAGAAGTTTCTGAATGGACTTCCAAGAACGAAGTTCATTCACATCGTAGCTTCGTTAGAACAAGTGTTGGATCTAAATTCAACGCGATTCGAAGATAGTGTTGGGAGATTGAAGGCTTTCGAAGAACGCATAAAAAAAGAAACCCAAGATGAAGCTCAATCGAAGCTCATGTTTGGAAATAATGATATGCAAGGTAGTGGAAGCCATAACAAGTTGCGAGGAAGAGGCAGAGGTAGAGGTTATGGGGGAAGAGGAAGAGGACGAAGAAGGTCTAATGGTTCTGATGGTCATAACAAAGGAGGAGAAGCTTCAGACAAGACCAAGAAGGACTACTCTAAGGTTAGATGTTGGCGATGCGACAAGATGGGGCACTTTGTGTCACATTGTCCTACACGACCAAGAGAAGAAGCTAACCTAACGGAAACATAAGAAGCAGATGCATTATATATGCATGAAGTAGTATTCCTCAACGAAGAGAGAGTGTTTCCTAAGAGGTTTGATGAATGCGATGGAAATATGAGTATATGGTACCTTGACAATGGTGCAAGTAGCCATATGACAGGCAAGAGAGAGTTCTTCTCAAACCTAGATGAGAGCATCAAAGGCAAAGTCAAATTCGGTGATGGATCAAACATCGAGATTGTTGGGAAATGTTCGATCATGTTCATCAGAAAAACAGGGGAGAGAAGAGCACTCAAAGATATCTACTACATCCCAAGTCTTAAACACAATATCATAAGTCTTGGACAAGCAACCGAGATGGGTTGTGAGGTTAATATGAAAGAAGACTTACTGATGCTGAAAGATCCCCGTGGAAGGCTATTAGTACAAGTCGCAACGCAACCAAACCGATTGTACAAGACGCCAATGGAGGTTGAATATCCGAAGTGTCTTCAAATACAAGAAACTGATGTTACATGGACGTGGCATGCACGGCTAGGACATGTGAACTTTGGAGTCATGAAGAATATGGTAGACAAAGAGATGGTAGTAGGGATGCCTCAGGTGATACACGAGAAAGATGTGTGCAGCGCCTGCGTAGTTGGGAAGCAAACTCGGAAGTCTTTCCAGCCTAAAGCAAGGTATCGAGCATCACACACATTGGAGTTGGTACATGGTGACTTGTGTGGTCCGATATCACCATCAACACCAGCAAACAATAGATATGTATTTTTCTTAATTGATGACTACTCAAGATATATGTGGACGATGCTGCTAAGAGAGAAGAGTGAAGCATTCGATCGGTTCAAAAAGTTCAAGGAGTACGTGGAGATTCAAACGAAGCTACAACTCAAGACTTTTCGCACCGATAGAGGAGGAGAGTTCACATCTTCTGAGTTCATTCGTTTTTCTGAAGAAAACAGTGTAACTAGACATCTCACCGCACCGTATACACCGCAACAAAACGGTGTGGTTGAGAGAAGAAATAGAACACTAATGGAGATGACTAGAAGTTTGATGAAAGCTATGAAGATACCTAATCAGCTATGGGGAGAAGCAGTACGTCATTCAACGTATCTCATAAACCGCATTGCTACAAAGGCTTTGGAAAACAAAACTCCATACGAAGGCTTGTATGTTAAGAAACCGAACATTGAGCATCTAAGGGTCTTTGGATGTGTAGTTTTTGCAAAAATCAACAATCCTCATCTCAAGAAGCTAGATGATCGATCAAGGATGGTGATCAACCTAGGCACAGAGCCCGGCTCAAAAGCTTACAGACTCTATGATCCGGTCGTGAAGAAGATAGTTGTTAGTAGAGATGTAATCTTTGACGAGAAGAAAAGTTGGGATTGGTCCACACTATCAACAAACGTAGACGAAGAACCAGGATCATTCAAGCTTCCTCATATTGATGTTACAGAAGAAGGAGATGGTGATGAGCATCAAGATCACCAACACCACGAAGAGCAAAACAAGAATAAAGAAGAAGAAGCTGTAGACGCAGATGACAAGAACAAGTAGTAGAGAACAACGATGCAAACCAAGACCCGCATGTAACATCAAGATATGGTCGTAACATCAGAAAACCAAAGCGGTTCGATGATTACATCCTACTCGCTGAAGTTGAAAGTGGCAGACTCTTGCTCACCGTCGATGGTGAACCAGAAAGTTACATCGAAGCTGCAGTAATACAAGCTTGGATCGATGCAATGAAGGCAGAGATCGAATCTATCATCAAAAACAAGACCTGGAAGCTCGTCAAGAAGCCGACAGGTGTGAAGCTGATAGGTTTGAAGTGGATCTATAAGATCAAGAGGAATGCAGATGGAACGGTGTTCAAATTCAAAGCAAGGCTAGTTGCAAAAGGTTACGTGCGACAGCAAGGCATAGACTTCGACGAAGTATTTGCAACAGTTGCTCAGATAGAAACCATACGACTACTCTTGGCGTTAACAGCAACTAATGGATGGGAGATCCATCACTTAGATGTGAAAACTGCGTTCCTGAATGGAGACTTAAATGAGGATGTATACGTTACTCAACCAGAAGGCTTTGTGGAGAAAGGAAATGAGGATCATGTGTACAAACTTAGCAAAGCACTATACGGTTTGCGTCAAGCTCCAAGAGCTTGGAACATCAAACTCGACCGTGTTCTCAATGAGATGGAGTTCACGAAGTGCACCAAGGAACCTGCGGTATATCAAAAGAAACAGAAGGGGGAGCTTCTGATCATGGCTATATACGTTGATGACTTATTTGTAATAGAGACTTCACTCAACGTTATCAAGCAATTCAAAGATGATATGTTAAGAAGATTTGAGATGTCAGACCTCGGGAAGCTTACATACTATCTTGGTATAGAAGTAACGCAAGGAGCTGATGGCATTCACATCAAACAAGAAGGATACGCGCAAGGTATACTTGTCAAGACGAAAATGGAGTCATGTAACTATACTCATGTTCCGATGCACACGAGTTTGAAAGTATCAAAGGCAGAGGAGGAGCCTGAGATTGATGCAACATCGTATCGAAGCATCATAGGATACTTAAGGTATCTTCTTCATACACGACCGGACTTGGCGTTTTCGGTTGGTGTATTAAGCAGATATATGCAGAGTCCAAGAGAGAGTCGTGGAGAAGCAGTGAAGCATCTACTACGATACATAAAGGGCACTACAGAGTATGGTCTCTTCTTCAAACGGGATGGAACAACGGAGATTACAGGTTACAGTGACAGTAGCCATAACATAGACGTTGATGATGGAAGAAGCACTACAGGGTTTATGTTCTACCTAGGAACATCGCCGATCACGTGGACATCGTGCAAGCAACCCACAGTGGCACTCTCTTCATGTGAGGCGGAGTTCATGGCAGCTACGGAAGCTGCAAAACAAGCAATATGGTTGAAGGAGTTGATGGTCGAGATCATGAACAAAGAAGACAAGAAGGTCGTGTTGAAGATTGACAACAAGTCAGCGATAGCCCTCACCAAGAACCCGGTGTTTCACGGTAAAAGCAAACACATACTCTCGAAGTACCATTTCATTCGAGAATGTGTGGAGTTCGACTTTATCGAAGTGAAGCACGTACCTGGAGTGGAGCAGAAGGCAGACATACTCACTAAGCCATTGGCAAGGATCAAGTTCGAAGCAATGCGCAAGTTCATCGGAGTTGAGAAGATCAACATACCTAAGATTCAAGTTGGAATTAAGGTGGAGAATGTTGGATAATTCCAATTAACTTGAGGAGCAAGTTAACTTATTAAAGTGAAGTTTGATGGGTTAAGGAAAAAAGAAAACATATCGAGCTTAGGAATGTTTCTATATTATTATTAGAAAAAGATGTAGCTTCGCCCTTAGGAAAAGATGTAGCTTCTTCCTATATAAAAAGTTCTCATGGAGAGATGTTCTATTAAAAAAAACACATTGAAATGTTTAGTTTTGAGAGAGTTTCTAAATCTAATAAGAAGAGAAGTTCTTAAAATCTTTGTGTTTGTGCAACTTTAAGTAGCTCTCCCACGAATACGTCGCTGACGACGGAAAGCCATTTTTCCTCCTCACCTTCCGGGTCGGCTTGTCTCCTGAACAAGCTTGCCGCAGGTATCGCATCTAGACAACACGATCTCGACAGGATTAAGAACATCTTGTTGGACCGGAAAATCACTATCAATGATCAAGACGAAGAAGGAGGATTAAGGAGGGACCAGAAGATTGGCGAAGAAGATGATTTTCTGATATGGGACGATGGAGAAGTTAGACGTTATATGGACATTGACCCAATGGAGTACGAGACGACACCGTATGACTCTGTCTTGTACGAGAGTACTCAGATACTTGATTTTTGATTAACTATATTTGTAGAATAATGGTTAAGATTTTATTGTCAAGAGATGCATACCCTTGTTAATGCTACTTGCATTAAACTACAGAAGTAACTACACAGACGTTGCTCGCCTGATATTTAACATGAGAATAAGATGCACAATAAAAAATTTCACATATTACTGATTTAGGGACTGACTGGTTCAAACACAGCGGCTGCGGTTTCGGCTGCGGGAATTTGCGGATGGGGGGGTTGCGGTTTTTAGCGGTTTTAAGAAATTTGTACTAATGATTCTGCAGTTAGAAATTGGTGCGTTTGTGGGATACTTATGATTGATTAATTACCAAATGCAGCAGCAGTTAAATAATAAATTAACAATGTTTATAATTTATATAATTATAAAAATATCAAAAATCATAATATTATAATAAATATAAAAATTATATTTAGAAAGTTATAGTTTTAAATTTTTAAAAATTATAGAAAATATTTTTAGTTTAAAATTTTATATATTAATTAAAATATAATAGATATATTTTACTATTTTTATAATTCCAATTTAAAATTTTTATTGAATTTTTTTATTTTTGCATTTATATTGTTTTATAAAAAAGAAAAGAATTATCCTCCCGCAACCGCTTGCAACCGCAAACGATAGATGGAACTAGCTTTTGAATTTATGAAGTTTAGAGCGGTTTGAAACGGTTTAGAGTGGTTTGAGTGATTGTTGCAAAACGCCAACGACCGTTACTAACCGCAAAAGCTGCGTTTGCGGGTGGTAGCGAAAAACCAGTTATACCCTTAGTTAATGCACTATCAAACTTTTCCATCTTCGACTTACTTAGTTACTAGATAATATATTATACTTAAATATAGTTAATGCCCTATGCGGAGTGATTTAAAAAGAATATATTATACTTAAATATTATAAATAATATATATTTTGTTATCAATAACTTTTTTTACATTTGACGGAGTATACATACATTTATATATTTTGGCACGGCTATTGGACGGAGTTAGGTCCACTGATCTTGGCTTTGGGCACCAGGGTTCCACGTGATCTGAGGATGAACTTCGAATCTCCAGTTATCTCAGCAGTGGTAGAAGGAAATTGGTTTCTTCCTCCGGTAAGATCTGAAGAGGCTACTTTGCAGATCGTGCTCTCAACCATGGCCCCACCTCACTCAGATCGGGGCTCAGACAAGTATCTTTGGCGTAATGGGGTTGACCATTTCGTTCCAAAATTTTCCTCTAAAGCAACTTGGCCCCGTATCAGAGAGATAACACCTGAGGTTCCTTGGTTTGACCTGATACGGTTTAAAGAAGAGATACCAAGATGCTCCTTTGTGTCTTGGATGGCTATACTCTCCAGGATCCCTACTAAAGATAGATTGTCCTCGTGGGCCATGGATGTCCCTACGCTTTGCGTTCTGTGCTCTTCGGGCCATGAATCCCATCAGCACTTGTTCTTTTTGTGCCCATTTGTCTATGCTGTCTGGTTTCACTTCTCCAGAAGCGTTTGGCAAGCTGCTCCGTCTTCTATGCTCGATGTGGCAGATATTGTTGCTGTCTCTGCTCGATTTCGGGTGGGGTTATGGTTTATTTCATCTGGTGCGAAAGGAATTTTCGCATTTTCAAGCAGGTGGCAACTTTTGAAGCAGGGGTTGATCACGCTTGTTGATTGGCTGATCCGGGATCGGCTCCTTTCCATCCCTCCTTCCAGACCAGAGTCTCCGTTTCTGCTCCAGCTGTTCTTCTCCCTTACCTTTTGGCCTCCTTAGCTCTTTTTTTTAACACTGAAAATTCATTTGATTGGAAGTCCAAAAGGACAAAGAAAGAGAAGGGAAAAATCCCCTAGTTTGAAAACAAACACCAGTACCAGAAAAGCTTGGGAAAAATCCTTAGCTCTTGTTTCTCTCTTTTCTCCTCTTCTTGCAATTCTTTTGTAATAAGTGGATCTCCACAACTATGTAAAACAGAAAAGCTTGGTATAAATCTTAACATTTACACCCCAAAAAAAATATATTTTAGCGCTCAAAACACCAATTTCAGTTTCTTGGGATTTTTATCCTAGAATCGACTGTGTTTATATTTTCTAAAACTTTTTTCTTACACCATATAGAATTAAGATACACAATTAAAAAAATAAATCTATTTTCATATTGCAATGTTAACAAAATGATGATTTTTTTGAATTTTATATTAAAAGACATGTCACCTCAGTCGAATTTGCAACAAAAAATCTAACATATCGTAACAAAAATACAAATCAACAAATTTCCATACAATCAATCTTTTAATATCTCTTATATGTGAACATATTTTGGAACTTGTACTAGAGTTGACTCGCGCACCTGTGCGAATATAGTTTCATTTAAAAAATAACATTGTAAATATAAACTAAGTTATAAAAATATGCATTTTATAAATTTGTAAATTTTTGTATATAATTTTATTTTGATACTTTTATATTTGGTGAAAACAAATATTCAGATGAAATTGTAATATTACAATGTTAACATATGTCAGGGTGTTCGGTATTCTGTACGGGTTGTTACGTTTTCGGTTTTTAGGTCTAGAGATATACTCACTGTTCGATTATTTATGCAATTTGTTTTGGTTTCAACTTTTTTGTTTGGTTCTCAGATTTTATGGGAAGGCTTATGTTAACATATATTTTTAATTCAAAATTGTAATATCTTATTAAATTTTTAGTTTAAAACATTTGTTCAAATCTAAATTATAATAATTTTATCCAAAATTTTCATTTTTTAAATTTTGTATATCATTGGATTATATTTTGTAGATATGATTTAGAAGGTTGTTTTGATTGTTACCGTAAAATTAGTTATATATATATAGTTATTTTTGGGTTTACCCCCTAGGGTGAACCTATAGGTTCACCAACCAATAATATTTTTTTTATTTCATATCCGATATCTTTTAGAAATGAAAACAAATATTTTCAAGTTATATTACGTTTTTAAAATAAAAAGGTAAAAATTAAATAAAAATAATTGTAGTTACAAAATTAAAAAAAAAAATTTAAACGTTGTTAGCAAAACACTAAACTCTTGGGTAAACCCTAAACTCTTGGATAAACCTTAAACCCTTGGATAAATCATAAACTCTAATTCAAAAACACTAAACACTAACCTAAATCCAAAATCCTAAACCCTTGAGTTTTTTTAGTATTTAGTGTTTTTGATTTAGAGTTTAGGATGTATCCAAGGGTTTAGGGTTTACCCAAGGGTTTAGGGTTTAGGATTTAGGGTTTAGGATTTAGTATTTTGCTGACGACGTTAAAAATATATATTTTTTAAACTACTACTATTTTTTATTTATTTGTTTTTATTTTTTTATTTTATTTAAAAAACATAATATAACTTGACAATATTTTTTTTCTATTTTTAAAATATATCAAATATGAAATAACACAATCTTATTGGTTAGTGAACTTAGAGGTTCATCATAGGGGGTAAATCCAAGAATAAGTCATTTATATATATATATGTTGTGGCATAATTGGTTGTTATAATATTTATGGGATAATTGGCTGTTATGATATAGGAAACAAAATCTATATAGTTTTTTTTTTTAACGCTGATTTATTAAGATCTTACAATTATGATACGAGAAAGATTAGATAGACGATTCGACAACCGATAATACTACCTGCTTTATGAAGACCTACGTCTAACTGCATCACTTGAGCCGTCCTATGAAGATCCACGCCTAGCCAGATTTACTTGCACAATGTTGAAGATCTCTTGTAAGCCTTTCTTCTGTAGTCTGAATAATTGTTTAAAAAATCGCTCTCTCCGGGACTTGAAACCTGGATTTCCTGTAATCTGCAATAAATTGCATAGTCTGAGATTCGAACCCCAGACCTGGGTGTAGAAACCTTTAAACCTTAACCAGTATGCTAGGGTGCTTCCACAATCTATATAGTTTAAAAAGAGAATATTCACTCAAAATGGTTTTAAATGATATACTCATTTTTGGTAGACTAACCAAACGTTACTTGATGTTTTCATTTGAATCAGAATTGGGTTTTGTATTGAAAAACAAACCAACTAAATCGATGGTAAAGAATTTTGAAACCGTCTTCTACAGGGCCAACACAAAAAATCATGAGAAGCTCCAAATAGAGGGACAATAATAATATAGATGATCAACCCAGAAACAGCACTACATAAATGTATCTGAAGATTTGGATGATTAAATTACAGATGAAATTTAGGTTGTGAACATTGAAAGCTAAGGATATGATGTATTCGACAAACCTTATAATTATAGGATTGTTTGATGAAATCAATCTAAGGATGATTAATGTTTGTATGTTTGGTTCAATGGAATCATCGTAGAAAAGATTATCCCCTATATATTAATTGATTAATTGAGGAATATTTAAAAAAATGTAACCTCAATTTTGTAATAATTAAAAAAAAACTCATTGCTTATGTGTCAATCAATTAAGTAGTTAATTAGTCCTACGTGTCAGTCTCACATTGAAATTAAAACACATGTTGGTCCAATTCGATTTTTTTATCTCACTAGAAACATTTAATGCCAACTATATGATATCATATGATATTAACTAAAACAATGTGGCTATTTATTATATATTATTTCCTTAAATAAAGTCTACGAAATTATCTAATGTGATTATGATATATATAGTAATTAATGATTTTAAATAATGAAGATTTGATGATAATTTGTATGATTTCTATCATTTTTGTTTAATTTTTACTATTAAAATAAATTATACAATTACATTAATAATATATTAAAAATTTAGATTTTTTTGTATATGTTGTATTTTGAATTTTTCAAAACGAGTATAAATTACTAAAACTTTTAAAAGTCTCACATAAACTTTTGTGATCAATGTTTAATTTTTTTCTACAATAAGATACAATGATAATAAAATCATATAAATAAATAAGTTTATTCTAGTAGGTTTTTATGTTAATATATATATATATATATATATATATACTTCATATCGTTTAAATTTAATTATATATCATATACAATAGATAAGATTGATTGTTTTGATTTATTTATTCTAAAACGATTGCGAATAAACAATAGCGGTCATTTGATTTATATGTGCAAGCCAATTTATTACATAATAGTAAATTATTTCTTAGTTACTTAATATATAACTATTATTTTATTATTTCATAATATGCAGAAAAATATAAAATAAATATTTATTCTGCACAAGGCGCAGATCTTAGCCTAAGTATGAATTTATTTAATAATTTTGAATCTTAAACATTTTCTAAATCTCAGACCAAAATAAAAGAAAGAAATGAGAATAAACTCAAAAATCAATATTTATATCGAGCAATAACCAAAATGACACAAAAATGAGAAAAATATCGAAGATAGATAGGATTGGCACGTGAACGTAAACTTCTCATAACCATAATTAACTTTTAAATTGCTAAATCATGATATAAAACCGAGCTGGCAAAGTTTCATTATAACCAAATAGTAAGTATGAGATTCTTCGGTCTAAACGTTAGGTTTTTATGCGATAAATAATTTTTTGAACTAAAATATTTTTAAAAATGAGATCAGTTCATTAGCAAAGAAATTATGTAATTAACAAAAAAAGTTCTAAAAAATTGGTTAAGAGCTAAATATATTAATTGGATCAACAATATAAATTTTTTTCCATACGATATTTCTTAAATAATTTTCATATAAATTTACCCTACGCAAGGCGTATGCCTTATCCTAGTTGTATGTGAAAAAAGTCGATGGTTTGTAATGTGGGATGATAGAGAGTAGTTGATTGTACCTCGGATCATTAAGTTAGATATATTTTCTAAATAAGAATGATAAATTAGATTTTAATTTAAGTAGTTCGATATATAAATGTTATTTAATATGTTAAAGCTGTTATTATAATGGTCTTCGTATGATTTCTTTGTAGTAGATAAAAAAAAATAGGATTCTAAATTAATAAATTAGATATCTGAGATATTAAAATCATGAATATTTAAAAATTAAAATGGAAAATTGAAACCTTTGAACTTTAAGCAATTTCTAAACGCATATAACCAATAAACCATGATAAAATTTTGATGTAAATGCGAATATCTATCTATATATATAAAGTTGGGCTTGATTCTCTCTTAGCAAAGAAATTATGTAATTAACAAAAAAAGTTTTAAAAAATTGGTTAAGAGCCAAATATATTAATTCGATCAACAATATAAATTTTTTTCCATACGATATTTCTTAAATAATTTTCATATAAATTTACCCTACGCAAGGCGTAGGCGTTATCCTAGTTGTATGTGAAAAAAGTCGATTGTTTGTAATGTGGGATGATAGAGAGTAGTTAATTGTACGTCGGATCATTAAGTTAGATATATTTTCTAAATAAGAATGATAAATTGGATTTTAATTTAAGTAGTTCGATATATAAATGTTAATTAATATGTTAAAGCTGTTATTATAATGGTCTTCGTATGATTTCTTTGTAGTAGATAAAAAAAAATAGGATTCTAAATTAATAAATTAGATATCTGAGATATTAAAATCATGAATATTTAAAAATTAAAATGGAAAATTGAAACCTTTGAACTTTAAGCAATTTTTAAACGCATATAACCAATAAACCATGATAAAATTTTGATGTAAATGCGAATATATATATATATATATATATATATATATATATATATATATATATATAAAGTTGGGTTTGCTTCTCTCCCAAGGTGTTCACCTAAGATTCCAGCTCACTAATTCGTGTATCATGGTCTTTAAAACACATAGTTTCATTTAATTTGGTAAGCAATATTTGTGAGCTTCGATTAGAATTGTGTTTTATGTTTTGCTTAATAAAGTTCATCCACTACAAGCAAAAGAAGTGATATCCGACAACCATATTAAACGGAAGTTTATCGGGAACGAGTGTTTCCTATCATTTTTCGATAATCCTAATTTCATCGGAAAATCATCTGAATGTACCGATGAATTTTTGAGTAATACACCCCGATTAATTTCTGACAGCTGAATATATCTATACAAAAAAATTATTTTAATTAAAATATAACAAATATTAAAAATCTTCATATATTTCATTGCATAATAAATGTAAAAATTCAATAACAAAAAAATCAAAAGGAAAGAACGGATCTCCTGTTGGCAATAAATTTGATAAAATTAGTGGTGTACGATGCAACGGTGCTGATAGCGGATGATAATTGAGCGGAATAGAAGAAGTGGTAAACAAAGTTGTAGCGGTGGTCGTGCAAGGAGTTGCGGTGGCTGGATGCAAAGAAAGAGGCATGGCGGTGCAAGGAGTTGCGGCAGCGGCAGTGAAGAAGTTGCGGTAGCAGCGGTGAAGGAGTTGTGGTAGTGGCGGTGCAAAGAGTTGGGGCAGAAGCGATGAAGGAGTTGCGGCAGTGGCGGTGAAAGATGTGCAGAGAGTGGTGGTGTAGGGATTAGCATCTGTTGCAGTGGAACCAGGAGTTTCACGGTGGTTTTTTTGCACAAGAAAGTAAATTTGAAAAGAAAGGAGAGAAAGACTAGGAAGAAGGAAAAAAAATAATTGAAATTAAAGAGATAGTGCTGACAACTTTTCTCCACCGTTCGTTTGATATATAAATACAATTAATGACGATTAGTAAAAAAATAGTTTTATGCTAAAACACAAACATTTTGTCCAGAATTTTTTTTCCATTACACGTTTCAGTTTAATCAAATTTTTTTAAAAATTATATATATATTGTCGATTGCAAAACTGTATATAGAAATCTATTTAATCACTAAACCAAAAAAACTATTTATATGTTTGTTTGTTTTTAAGATTGGAGGTGATAATTCAATTATTCTAAAGGTCATTTTAAAGAAAAATTCAGTTGTAAATTAAATTAATTTTTACATAAAAATTTGAATGAACAAGATAAAAGACTATTTTGATCGTATCTAAAGTTTAATTAACTTTTATTCGTGTAGCTTGCTTTCTTGAATATAATTTTTCAGTTATGCAAAATTAAATAATATTAGTACAAATAAGTTTAGTTCGTTCATAATAAATAAAACCAAACAAAATTTTTATTTACCTACCATAATATATTTGCGTAACCGGTTCATTTTATATTTAAGGTATATTTAAATTCATATGAAACCAAAACATAATTTAAAATTATAGAAAACAATATAACCTCCATTAGTACACTTTAGTATATACTCAAAATTTTGTAAAATGAAACAACATGAAGACCATTTAAAATGCTCACAGTATATCAATATCATAACATTTTAATATAGAGACAACTATTATTATTTTTTTTTGAAAACATAAACAAGTATTGTAAACAAGAAAAATATATCTTATTACATATAATCTTTCCTGACCTAAAACTTTCTAAAAGACAAAAAATCATTTAACACATTTCTTACAAGTGAAATCCTAAAACACAAACCACAAACTTATACACAAAAATAATAATCTAGATCACAAGTAAAATATATACCGACCGTAATGCGGACCGATTCTAGTATATATATATATATATATATATATATAACCATGTTTCAATCACTATAAACCATAGAAAACAAACTATCCAAGTTCTACCACGAGCAGCACCACGAGCTCCAATGTTTTCCCCTTCTTCACCCAGACCATAATCCTTGTTGCCTTAATAATAAGTGTAGATGACCAATCATGTTTCTGGTTTATGTAATAATCTTCCACTATTCAATTTCGTATGTCCAGTTGTCCCGTGACATATATGCCTCTTCCATCCTCTTTTACACTCTTTTTGACATAGAGATCCTGAAACTGAGTTTCTATACCAGTCGAATTACAAGCAGAGATTAGACGCTGATAATGTTAGAAAATACTGATTCATTGACAATTAGATTGACCTGAAAAAAAAGTGATATCAGGCAATTCGTTCTTAACCACAAGGCGGTGGTCCAGTGGTAGACAAATTTTAGGAAAACACCCCACTACACTTCATCTTGTGGCCACCCGGATATGAATTTATTTTACGGTCTATTTAAATATCTGAAGTAAGAGTTCATCCGTGGACCGCACCACTCTTTTGAAAATTAGATTGGATTTTTTCATAGATCTGCAATACCCTCAAAATTAAACAAAAAAAAATGAATTATCTGAAATGGATACAGAACTTTAAACCATACTAAACAAAAACTGTAACGAAAGTTATGGAAGAACGTGGGAATAAAACCGCTGGATTCTGAAACGTAAAATATATTTTTTCTTACGAGAATTAGAAACACAGATTGAAAATTAGTCAATCACTTCGGGACCAGGAGAAAGCCATTGCGTAATAACTTCTATATGCTGTTGAAAATCTATTTATATAAAATAGAGTTTCATTCTCTCATAGGATATCCACATGGGATGACAAGTCAATAATTCGTGCATTCTACATCTGACACGTGTCCCTGTTTTTGAAACTCACCGTTTCATTTAAAGATAGACAGAAGAAAATTTGGGCTTTGTGTTAGTCTTCACAATTAAAGCCCAAAACTGAGTGGTCTTTTAGTCTTCATCTCTTTCACGCCGTGTTCTTCTTCGATAAGCCATACCTAAAAAAAGTTTCTTCAGTGATCTCCCACACCTTCAATGGTGTTTGGAGGGATTTGGATGATGAAATCGAGATGAAGAATCTCTTTGTTTATCTCCACTCACGTCCTTTAGTTTTCTAATCTACTCAACGGAAGCCGTCAGAGTTACAAATCCAACATCATTATCGTGTTCTTAATTTCATATATGCTACCTAAACACGATCTGAAAATGATTGTAAGTTATCCCTCTTCATGGCGGTGTTCTTCCACCTATAATAAGCCAACTGATGAATCCAAATATCTCCAGCGTTTTAAAAGGTTCCAAGGTAGTCACAAGTAACAATCTTTGCTTTTAGTTCTGCAAGTCACTATTTTTTTTTTCATTTTGCTAAACAGAGCGATTCTTATTGAAGAAGCGCCACAGTCTCGCAGAGTTAGTATGATATTATGGAGGATTTTTTTCAGAAGACTGAAACAACGGAGGCTTTTTAACCGGAAGCTGAGTCCGAACATGTGTCAGGTGATACATAGTTGCAGGAGACGCTAACCGAAGTAGTTGAGCTGTTTCCCCAGCTGTGGGAACTCACTGATTCGTAGCTTGATGATATTTTGTCTTATAGACGAGCGCTTCTTAAACACAGGAAGCTTGAGTGCTGATGATTTGAGGGTGGCTTGAGTGTTTTATGGTGATATGATATATATATATATATATATATAATATTCTATTTGGAACCGATATAGTTTATATCGGAACTGTATGTTCATTAACACTTTCGCTCATGCTGCTGCGCAAGAGTTTGCGTACACCTGCATCTGTAACTTTTAGAAGCTACCACATATTAGGTATTTAGAGCATATGTGAAGACGACCGAGAGACACTACAAAAAATATGGGTATTGGCAGCAGTTCGCGGTAGCACGAATTTACTAACTGCTGCTAAAAGTGTAAAAAATCAGAGCACAACTCTGTCGTAGCATTAAAATCGTGCTGATTTTCATTAAGTGAAAACCCAAAAATCACTGCTCTATAGCTAGAATGTCATTTCGGAGGCGAAAACACTTGGCAAAGTATTTCATTTTGATAAAAATAATATTTTTTTTTTGCCTAAGTCATGTTATTCTTTCAAAAAAGAAAAGAAAAATTTAATTCATTTTCTTTGTTTTCTTCTTCGTTGTTTACTTCAATCTCTCTGTTCATCCTCCATCTTCTACTTCAGTTTGGTTTTTTTTTTTCAATCGAAGAAACCACATAAGGATGGGATCTCGTCTTTCCCAAACTCCTCCATTTGGCACTCTGTATATCAATCATCATCGTCTCCACCAAACCCTAAACCACGATCTCTCCTTGAACGACGATTACGTCTCATAATCATCTCCGCAAGACCTCGCAAACCCCTCAATTTCACTCTTTCGTGCGTCTCCTCAGATCCCAACGCCTCTGATTCGATAAAGAGAGACGAATGCACCAGTAGCCATGGCTGCACAGGTTCTGTTTCTTCTTTCTCTGTCTCTTTGTTTATATACTTCTTACAAATATTCTCATCCTCTTCTCTCTCTTGCAGACTGAGACAGCTTTTCTTAAGCAACCCAAGAATGAAGCTTTATCATTTTGCTTTACGAGTTGGTCCTTATGATGACGATTATGTGTGTGTTTCAGCTAGAAGAAATCTGGGAAAGGAAAGAAACATGTTAAAGGTGGAAACCGTTTCCGGAAGAACATTGGTTTGGGTTTCCAGACTCCCCGTGACGCCATTGAAGGTTTGATGTAGATTTACCTCTGTTCGTTTCTCTCCGCTCTTCTATATTTCACTCATGTGCATGCACAATTGTGTTTGTGTGACTAGGTCGTCAATGAGGTATTTCAGATTAGGCGTAAAATTCTCTACTTTCAGTTTTGATGAGTAAGTCTGAGACTCTTGTGATTGCATGAACTGATGTTCAAAGAAGAGGTCACAGTTAAGCTTGTGGGTGATTCGATAGATAAAGACTCCAACTTTTCTTTTTTGTTCAACTGCATTGCTTCCTGCAACTTTTGCGTCCATTGTAAGAACCTTCGCTGATGTTGCAATGTTGTTCCCTTCTTTCTTAGTTTTCAATTCTGCTAGGTAGTTAAAAGTCTCTGCCTTTGCTCTGTTCTTGGCTAAAGTTTGTCTTTTTGCCTCGTTCTTGGCTAAAGTTATACTTTTTCCCCTGTTTTTGTTACCATCTCTATGCTCTATTTTACAATTTTAAGTCTGACTTTGGCAATCACAGGAAGAAAAAAGAAGTTTAGTTTGATCAAGATGAAGCCTCTCATTCTTAGCTAAAGTTAACTTAATGATCATTCTTCTGTTCCAAACTAGGTTCCGCTAGTTGTTATTGTTTTTGTCTCAGTTTTTAACCAAGCATGTGTTCTTATAGACAGATGAGCTTAAAGCAGTTGGAGTTGATGAAGTGGTTCTGGCCATCAATTACCAACCAGAAGTGATGCTTAACTTTTTGAAAGACTTTGAAGCAAAGCTGGAAATCAAAATCACTTGCTCACAAGAGACTGAGCGTATGGGTACGATTGAGTCCAGCTTGGGAAATATTAAGGAAGTTATTAGTCTTATATATGTTATATTTGTTAACTTATGAATTATTTTGGCCTTGTGTATATTTTGGATGGTAGTTAGTCAATGTAGTGGTTGCCTTGGAGATGCAGGAGAAGTCCGATTGCCATTGATATTATCATGGCATTTGTAGTTTTTATATGTTGGAGCACTTCTGGTTTCTAATGAGTAATGAGCAAGATTATGTTTAAAATGGTCAATAAAAATTTATTTTATTTATTTACTTACTGATAATAATTAACCATAAAATCCAAAGATAACATAAAAGTAATATCATAAAAAAAAAATCCAACACTAATAATAAATCTAACAAAAATAATAATTTTTTTACTTCATGTTCTAAACCCTAAACATTCCCTAAATCCTGAATTTATCTCTTAACTCCAAACTCTATTTTTAAACATTAAAATCATTGTTTACATAAAATATAATATTTTAAAATGTATACTCTATGAAAATAATTAAGTTTTAAGAGTTGTGATTAAAGTTTTAGGTTTCAACCCTAGCCCCTACACTGAGCCTTAAAACTTCAATATTTTGATAGTATAACTTAAATCTTAAATTTAAACTAAAATTAAATCTTTTTCAATGTACAGTCTCAAATTTAAATTAAATCTTAAATCTACACCCTAAAACTAATAACATAAACCCTAAACCACACACCTCAAAACACTATATTCCAAACCCTAAACTCATTAATCATCTTGTTAATTTTTTATCATTAGTTTTATTTAGCTTAAATTTGTTTATTTAAATTTTAAATCTAATCATTTTGTTAATCTTATATCATTAAATGAAACATAAATTTCAAACACTAATCTTAATTCTACAACCTAAATTTAATACCCTAAACTACAAAGTCATAAATCTAAAATTTTCAAATTTATAATATAAATTTTAAACTTAAACTCCATTATATTCTAAAACTCAAACTATAAAATCAATTATAAATCTTAACCCTTAACCCTAAACCACTTACCTCATATTAACATATATCATAAAACATCAAATTTTAAATTATAAATAGATTATTAATTCCTATAAGATAAATATATCACTCCAAATTATACATAATATTTCAAATTATAAATTTACAAGATAAATCAAATCACCAAGTAATAAATAACAAAATACAAAATAAAAGAAATATTCTCATTTAAATTTTATTATTTAAATATTTTAGTCAATCACACAACCAAAAATTCAAATACTAAATTTATATTTATAATTTTAAATTATGATATCAAATTATTTAAAGTTTAAATAAGTTTTATAATAACTATAAATTAATAGAGAGATAATTTGTATTATTTTTTTAGAGCCATTGATTTTGATTTAGATCAAAGACCCAAAATCATTTTGTCTATCTATCCTTACATTTTTTTCCTATTGGCCAATTTGTTTATGGCATGGACCAAACAATCAATGGTTCACAACCATTCATAAACTCTTATCCAACGGATAAAATTAAACACATTTAATATTATTTTTGTTTTTTTCTTCTTCCTCCTTTTCTTGTTTCTGGTTTCTCAGATCTCTTTCCTCCTCTCTTCTCTCTCACGACATTGCATCTCTTCTTTTTTTTTCAATTGCTCGTCGGAAACGAAACACTTGGATCAAACGCCGAGACCACACCATGTACGTTTGAGGAAATCGAAAGCCCTGATTTCAGAGACTTGAAGGTGATATGGCTAAACTTTTAGTCCGTGATTTGATGATTCTTCATCAGAATTTCCTGTTTGTTTAAGGGGTTTCTCTGAATCTGTCTTGTAGTTATGATGTGAAGTGCCAAATTTGGATTGTTTCCCTGTCTGAAACTGTTGATGAAAGTTTGAATCTTTTTCTGTTTTTGTTTTGAAAATTGGGTTTCAAGGAAGAACGAGATGATGAGGATGAAGAACAGCCGGAGATGGAGAGAAGAGGCGGAGGCAGAGGAATAAGCAACGGCGGATGTGGTGGAGCCGAGCAAGAAGAAGAAGAAGAAAGGCGGAGAAGGAGAGCAGACAGAGACGCAAGGAGGAGGAGGATGAAGTAGGAAGATGACGAGCAGATCGAACGGTGTTGGTCTCGGCGTCAACGAGGAGTGCGGCAGAGATCGAAGAAGAATGTGGTTTAGTTAGGTTTAGTTAGGTTTGGTTATGGTTAGTTTATAAACCGGATTTGTATGTAAACCGGTTTTTGTAATAAACCAATACATTTGTAAACCAAAATTTTAATAATAAATAATTTTATTCACAAACCAATTATATCAGAATTTTATTTTATTTTTAAACGTGGATTAAAATATATTAATTTATAATTTTAATTAATAATTATGAATTTAAAAATAAAAATGAGAAATAATAACATAGCATTATATTTATGTCATTATAACATATTTTACAGCTTTATAAAAACGTCATGAAAAATACATTATAGCACTAAACCAATGCTATAAAAAGACTAATCAAAAGCAGACGTTAAACGCTATAATATGTCTATTTATTGTAGCACATGAAAAAACGCTGCAACAAGTGGGAGGTCTATTATAGCTGCGGCTGTCACGGCGTTCTTCGAAACGCTACGAAAACCCTATAATAGCATTTTTCGGGTGCTACTAATATCGGTTTTTCTTGTAGTGAGACTTGCATCAACAGCTTCGTGGGTAGACAAGTCTGGAGACCGCAAAAAGGCTTACCTGAAAAGTATGTCTCTATATTCTGCACTTGACTCTTTGAGCATTTACTTCATTCGTAAGTGTTGATCAAGAGACATCATTCTTGCTTTTCTTTACTTGATTAATAACCATCTCAATATATTTCCAGATATCCAAAGGAACTAGAGAAAATCAGGCTTGCGAAGCAGACATGACTAGAAAAAACAAAGTAATACAAGAAGTATAGATGAAACTTTTGTTATTGTCTCTTTGGTGTCACTTTGATTTGAGTGGTTTCTGGTTCCTGAAAAACTTCCAGTTGTGATTTGGTTTTGTTAATTAGAGAGTTTGCTGTATGAACCGATGATTGAAGCGATGTATGAAGAATAGTTTGGTGATGCAACATAACTTAAACCAATATCAGGATATCTTCATCAGCTTTCTTGCTGAGTTTTCTGAGTTCTCTGATACTGTAAGCCCTTATTTCACGAGAAAGCAAAAAATATTATACAGTTTCTCAAAGTGAATGTTGTATGCTAATGCTGGACGTGAACTGCCGTGATTTACTTCACGAGATATGTAACATATTTTACTATGTGGTAAGTGTGAAAGGAAAACATTTATTTATAGTAACAGTGTGGAGAAGTAGATTTCATCTATACTTTCAAACCTTCTAACCACGAAAAGTCCTAAATATAAATCTTTAAGCACTGCTACTGTTGTGCAAAGATAATTTAGTTAATGTCTTAAGGGAGTTGAATTTAAACCTTATAATTCTCTTAATTCACATATTATAAGAAATTAAATAAATTCTCTCCAAGTTCCAACAAATATGTTCTCCTGGTTTGATTTAAGACCAAAAAAATTAATTAACTGCCTACGATTTCACATTAAAAATTTTAACCTTGCAAATATTTATCCTTCGCCTTACAATTTGGCATATCAGGATTTAGCTTCTTTGGACCCAAACAAAAGTTGATTTATGTAAAAAGGAAACTTTTGCTTCTTTTAATATAATGCCATTATATGTCAAAAAAGTTATAAAAACAAAAGAGTATAGAAGATAATAATTAACAGTTAAAAAACTAACACTTCTGTGAATTATAGAATTATCTCAGCTCCGTATGTGTTATATGCATTTGAATTTGATGTGTAACTCAGCTATTGGTTGGCACGTAAACGTAATATAATTTATCATTTGTCACTTTTACTATTTAACTAAATAGTTTGAAGAGTTTTTTATTGTTTCACAGTTTATGTTATTTTCAAAATCCAATAAAAAAGTAAATCAATTAAAACAAAATTGAAAAAAAAATTTAGAATATAGTTTAGAGAAATTCGCTAGGATAGCTTTTTTGAATTTTTATTCACAAAAATAGCTTTCAAAAAGGAAAATGATCAAAATAAATTTTATTAAAGGGTAAAAATGTGTTTACAATAGGGTTAACTAATCTAGATTTAGAGTTTAGAGTTTAGAGTTAAGGGGTGAGGTTTTGAGGATAGAGTTTTAAATTTTAAAAAATTAAAATTAAAATTTCAATATAAAAATGGTCTATTTTGGTCATTTTCTCCATGAGAACTATTTTTGTGGCAAAAACTTAAAAATGTCTATTTGAGATAATTTCCCTATAATTTACCATTGGTCAATTTTACTATTTAATTAAATGCTAAATATATAAAGATATTTTTTTAATATTTGTATTTTTAACCCAAAATAATTATAATTTGAAAAAAATAAATATTAAACATAATAATATATTTTTAGCCTACGATTTACTTTTACATTTCAATCACAACTTACAAAGTACTAATAACTTCTCACTTATATATATAAATAATCAATTATAATAAATATAAAATGCACCACATAAGTTATTATATGATAATAACTTCCAGCACAACAACATGAATACTCAGGAAAAAATGATGTAATGCCATTCCAAGAAAAAAGATATAACTAATGACCAACATAGCATGGTTTATTTAGTTTTCAAAAAAAAAAAAACATGTACAAAATTTAAATAATATTTATATTTTTGATTAATAAAAATTTATATTAAATATTTACTCTAACAATTTAAACTATTTTTAAATATTCATCCCGTCCGTAGGGCGGGCCGGCCCTAATTTTGTATATACAAAGGTATATGTTTGTAACTACAACAAAAATTATCGTGGCAAAATGATATATAATGTTTATACAAAATTCTTAAGAGTTCAATATTTTGAAATTTTAGATTAATAATTTTTTTAAACCAATATATAGTTATAATAATATGTATATGGATGAAATCTAAAGTAAGAGTTGACTTTATGATGGAGGATTAATTTGTACTAGATTTTTGATCCACGATTAAAAAAGGCATAATTGTTTATTGGGTTTTACACATTTTGATTTTTATGGAATGCAGTGAGTATGATTTTTGTCCAAAGTTGTTTTATATTTCCTCCTATTCGAATGATTGATGTTTTAAATTTTGGTTTCTTTTTACAAAATTTTTTTTTGTTTTTGAATATGAATGATTGACGTTTTAAATATAATTAATATATTTATTTTAAAACTAAAACATATTAAAATATAGAAATATGAGTAGAGAAACTTTATTGGAAAAACTGAAAATAACAAACATAAAAATGTATTTAACTTTTTTTAATGTGTGAAAAATTTTAAACATTAAAAAAATGTGCATATACATCAATTACTAGGATAAGACATGTGTTTTGCGCATGGTGAATTATATAGTTAAAATATAAAACATATGGTATTGAAAAATTTAAGATTTATATATGATCAAATTATATATATATATATATATATGTACAGTTTTGGATTATTTATATAATCATCAATATGTTGGGTCGAGAACAATTTTAATTAGATTTTTGGATCAAAACTTAAAATTTATGATGGACCCAATAAATCTAGATATATGTTTTTACTAACTTATCGGTGAATATATTTTTCGATTTGAAATTACCCTAATTTTCAGAATATCAGATTTTTATATTTTTTTGACAACATATGATGGAAAATTAAAATTTTAAAAAGAATAATTACAAATTGAGTTAGACTTATAATTTGAATTATGGTTGGTTATGGACCACATTAACACAACATAAAATTTAGCAGCCCGACTATTATTATACTTAAGACCCAGAGAAGTTGAAATTAGTTTTTTGTTTGCAACGATACTTTATTTCAAGTACTTGATGATGATATTATTTGCTTGCAACCAATACTTTATATAGGGTGAGGTTGACGTGATATATAGCATTAACTACTATAAAATATCATTATTAGCATGTTCCTAAACTACGAAAAACAATTAGGCAATTCATTCATTGGTTTCAAAGTTTTTTTCTTAATCTTCAATATAAATTTCCTAGTTAAATTCTAAAAAATTGTGTAGCAAGGAAAAATATACGATATATAAAATTCATTTGGTAATAAAGTTTTCTGTATTTATGTTTTTTCTTTTATTGACAAAACAAAATAATTACTTTTACATAAATTTCCATTATCTTATATATGTGTATCATTTATATATGTGTATCACGTTAACGTTAAATTTTTTCTTCAATTCTAACCATAAGAGAACAAATGTATGTAATTGATTTCGGTTCAGTTAAATTTGAATGCGACTTAACCAGCATCAATAATAGACAAACCGTATATTATACATGTTTTCCATTGACATGGTTTTCTTATATTTTTGTTTACAGTATAAAACGATTTTTTTTTCTCTTACATGATATGTTTCTTTGAATTTGATTTGAATGAACAGTACCATCGAAAACTCTTCTAGTCAAGGTACATACATTTCTTCTTACTGGTTTACTGATTTATACCCAATTGAAATATGTAGTATAAAGTTGCGAGAGTGATAGCTAGAGAGAGTAAGATTGTATACACAAAAAACGCTTTCAGGCACGAGTCTCGATAACGGTCTTTACACCGTAGTTTTTTCGCTCTCCCCTTAGTTAACTTTCTTCTTTTGGCAAAAGATCTCTGCACACGCAACGGTTCTTTTGAATTTTTTACCCTCTTTAGTAATTTCCTTCGGTCTTTATACAGATCTTTCTTACCCGTCGGTTTCTCCGACGTCAGTCGGAGGCTTCCCTGTCTCCGACCACCGCTTCTACGGTACGGCTATGGCTCTCCTACTCTACCTCTCACATCGCATCCTCCCACTCATCTGCTCTTAAGCCTCAGCTTTGTGTAGAGTGGACAAAGACTCCTCTACACTTGGAAACTCATCCTCAGAAGACCCTCAGTGCCCTCTTCAACGTTAGTCCATACCGGTTTTTCTCTGTGTCTACCTACTCAACACCTCTATCTTCTCTACATCCCGTTATGGCTCCACGACGATTCACGGTCGAAGAGAAAGGAAAACATGTCACCACTGAAGAAGACATCTGCCACAAGCGCATCAGAGCTCCAGAGATCGACACCTCCACGCTCATCAGTGAAAACTTCCTTACAATGATAGGAAGAGTCGTAAACGCAAGGGAACAACCCATTGGAGCTCTCCTCTCTGCCCTCCCTCGTAAATGGACCCTGCAAGGAAGAGTCTCAGGATCAGATCTAGGTCTCAACTGCTTCTAGTTCCGGTTTGAACTCGAGGAAGATCTCCTCAAGGTCCTGGCTGAGAGACCTTACCACTACAACCACTGGGTGGTTATTCTCCAGAGATGGGAACTAGTCATCTCCCCACTCTTCCCTTCGCAAATTCCTTTTTGGATTCGCTTACAAGGATTTCCCCTCCACTTCTGGCATGACCAGATGATTTATTCTATAGCTCATGAATTGGGAACTCTTGATGACTTCAAAATCTCCAAAACCTCTGCTAGACTAAGAGTCCTTCTCGATGGTCTAAAGCCCCTGACCAAGAAAACAGTCATCAACTTCGCCTCTGGTGAAGAACTTCCCATCACGCTGGAGCATGAAGACCTCCAGTACAATTGTTCCAGATGCGATATGCTAACCCACCTTTCCAGATCCTGCCCTCTGAACAATGTACCCATGAGACTCTCCACGGCCTCTGATACTGCTCCGAAAGACAGTGCCCTTAAGCCTCCAGTTGACTCTCACCCTAGTGGCACTGAGTATAATACTGCCCCCTCTCAAGATCCCTCCTTCAGTCAACGTGTAGATCGACATGGCAGACCTTTTGGGGAAAGAGTTCCCCTGCAGGCTACTAGAGGTCGACCCCTGGCCAACAAGATCATTCCAAATATCCAGACAACTACTCCCCGGGGTGAACTCTACAGACTCGACTCCCCACGAGAAAGAGTTCGCTCTCCAATCCAGTCAAGACAAGACTTGCAAAGAATTCACCATCACCAGACCTCTTTCTCTAGAACAATTTCACCACAACAGCAATAGAGACCTAGACCTTCTCTCCCACATGAAGTCACAGCCACTGAGAATCATCACACCTCTCCACAAGGGGCCCTCTTGCCTCCGACCTCAGGAGGTTCTCATAAACCTCTACAGCGGAACTTGGCTCTATGTGACTACCCAGCACCTGTTAATGGCATTCCTTCTAAAGAAGCAGTTCTCGGGGAACTCAGGGAGCTTTCTCACCAATATGTCAATGTAGCGGACCCTACTGAGAGTGCAGCAAGACGCCAAAGGGTCCTTCAGAGTGAACAGAACGGTCTGGTGGAGGAAACGGCAGAAGGCATTATCGCAGCAGCTACACGTGCTATCATCCTCGGTGACACTGAGGTCTTTCCAGCCCTAGAACCAGAAGCAGTCTCACCAGCACCACTCCCCACTCCAGCAGAGCTGTGTACTCCATCCTCCTCTAGAAGACCTAGAAGATCTAGAGGACACCATGGCAGCTCAAGGAGACTCGCGGGGGCTGATACCACTCAAATTACCCTAAGGAGTGATTTATACTCTCTCAAATAAGAGGTCGAGTTGTAGTACTTAGGGATCGAATTCACAGGGAGTTAGGAAACCTAAGGTCTAATATGATTTGTTAAGCTAGATGGTTTTAGAGATTTAAATGTAAATTGCAGTTTTATATTGAACAAGTGTTTGTTCAATTGATTGGTTGAGGTTTTGGTGCTTAAAAAGGAAATAGTTAGACTTAGGGTTTTTATTCAGAAAACTTGGGATTATAATCCTACAGATGCCTAATGAGTTGCATGCATGATAATGTAAAGCTCAACTACTTAGTTAACAAGTCCATCAGCGTTCGCAATGTTTGGACTTGTCTGTTAACTAGATCTAATGATCTCAACTATCGTATGTCGACCAATAGAAAGTGTCGATCGATGATCCTATAGGGATATCGATCGATACACCTTTCGCTCCGTCGATCGATTATTCAATAATGATATCGATCGACGCGCTTCTAGTTAAGCTTTATGCGCGAGTTGAATGATAGCTTACTAAGCTCACTAGATCAGCTCCCGCCTTACTCATAGCAAGAAACTTAGCTCAGTTAGAATGTTTTCAGGATGAGAATGAAGCTCTCGCTTTTATCTATCAATCCTGGGACAAGTTCTAGGTAGCTAATCTAGAGACATACATTAATGAACAATCCTAATGAAAATTACCACAACTCAGAAATCTATAGTTGAGGCTAATCCCTCCTAACATATTTAAACCCTAAAATCTAACAATGGAACTACTCAGACATGGCTAAGAAATTCATAACAGCAGCTAGGTAAGAAAACTCCATTAGAATAGTAAATAGATATTAATGGAGTTCCAATCACGAATTATAACTTTGGATCTTCTCTACAATCTATCAAAATTCTAGAAAACCTTGCTGAAAATAATAAAACAAGAAAAGCACTCTCTGCCTCTAACATGGTGGCAAAACTTATATAATTAGGTTAAAACTCGTTAGGGGTAATCTTGTAAATTGGTGAAGACTTGGGCTTCAAGTTGGCTGCGACCAAACGGGCTTTCAGTGCGCTTCGCTGTCGACCGATGTCAAGATATGAACATCGATCGATTATTCCTCTCCAATATCGACCGATGGTCGAGCTCGATGGTCATCTCGGGTGCTTACTCCAAATATCTCCAAAATGCTCCAAAATCATCACTTATCTCCAAATCCTTCCAGATCTTATAAATATAATAAATAGATTCTATAATATAATAATTATTAGTAAAAACACCTATAAACCATGGATGAAAATGAGTCAAATCCATGGTCTATCAACTCTCCAGACTTACCATTTTGCTTGTCCTCAAGCAAAACAAACAGGCAGTCTCTCTGAAAGAGGTTTTAAAACAGAAGGGACTCACATGATTTAAAAATTAGAATCATAACCTCTACAATATTGCAATCCACATCTAAAAAGTCCTAATAAAAAAAACACATTATACAATATCCTAGCTTAGCAACCAAATTCATCTAGCCAACAACTTAGCAAATCTTGTCTGACATTCCCCTCTACCAACCTCATTTCTTAGCATAAATAAAAGTGTAGGCTTAACCTTGGGGGTATCGATCACAAGATGCAAGGACTTTTAAACAAGTATCTGGACCTGCAGGTAAACATTAGTTCATATCCTCTCTCTCTACTAATTTTCTCTCTTAGTCAAAATCTGCTTAATTAGCAAGATCATTGACCAAGATTGGACATGCTTCCATGAATCAAGCTTTAATGGTGGTTGCCACCAAGTCCTGTTCACTTCTTTTTGACATATATCCTAAGATTATTTGTGAAGCAAGCCTTAATGGTTGTAGCCACCAAGTCATGTTCTAATCTTTTACCTATAAAATTCTTATGAAGCAAGTCTTAATGGTTGTAGCCACCAAGTCCTGTTCGAATTTTTTCCTAATATATCTCTAATAGATATATATATATATAATAATATATATATATATATATTATTCTATCTATCTATAATTTCGAAAATAGAGAGAGAGAGGGTGATTAATCTATCTACACAAGGCTTTACCTTCCAGACTTGTTTGAAGAATCCGATCCCATGCATACCAAGCCCCAAGACAAGCAGTTGTGTCAAGTTTAGTGTTGGAGGTCAGCTTTGGTTCTTTCAAACAATCTCAGCAAGTGTGAATAGTTGACAGGTTGATCCACTTTAGTATCTTTAGTACTATCTGCAATCAGTAAGTCTAGAATGGTGCTAAAGAATGGTTAGATAACAAGCAAAGTCTAGAAGTTCATTATCCCTTTCTTGACTCAATAAAACTTTTTGAAAAACATTTTAATAAAACTCATAAATAAATTACTATCAGTAAACCTCTCCCCAGACTTAAATTACACTGTCCCTAGTGTAAATTCAGTCGGAGTTATGGTGATAATTAAATCATAAGGACTCAATGTAACAAGTTAGAATGATATACCAGACCGGAATGGATGTCGATCGATGTAGGGATGTTGATATCGGTCGCGACAGGTTAGGAAATGACGATCAATGTCGATAGCTTCTCGTCGGTCGATACTCACGGCAATCGTCTACTCGGATCTCTTTTTGTGTTTTCTATTTTTATGACCTGCAATAATTTAAAACCAACATAAATAGTATATCAATAAAAACTAAATAAATATTACCTAATAGTGGGTTGCCTCCCACTCAGCACTTTGTTATAGTCATTTAGCTTGACTTTGGAGGTGATTGGGCTAGTAGTGTTGAAAGTTGGAACTTGTTGGAAAACAAGTATCCATCTCTTCTCTACGCTTGTTGAACCATGTACCAGTGAAGTCTCTCATAGCTTCATCCCCTCTACGCCATTTTTCTTTCATTGTTGCAGTTGTGTTTTCCATCCTCTGCAATTTTTCTTCAAGACTCTCAAGGTTTAACGGATGTCTTCTAAGTGTGGTGTAAGTGTCAGCTGAGATCTCCTCTCCATGGTAATGTGTGTCAGACATGTCTGATGTCATCTTTGGTACTAGCCGGCCTCGGTTTTTAGCGTCGTCGACCAATGTTCGATGATGAATGTCGGTCGATTTGTTGTTGCATCTATCGATCGATGACGATGCTTCAGGTCGACGGGCAATGTAACTCTGAATCTCCACCAATTCCCCTTGTATAGCTTCAATCTTGGAAGTCAAAGCACCGATGCTAAGATCCATTGGGAAATAGATGTCATCACATCTCCCATCAAGCCTCTCTTCTGTAGTTTCCAGAGCTCTATAGATCCCTTCTACCAACTAATCTATCTCTTTGTGAAAATTTTCTTGAGACTTCATCGTAAGTGGGCGTGGTGGATTGTTTTCGACCGATGTTGGCATCTGATTGTCGATCGATGTGCGTTGACGAACGTTGATCGATGTATGTTGATCTCCGTCGATCGATGACGATTGAGCAACATCGGTACCATGTTGAATTCTGGATATGTCTTGCTGCATCTCCTCCATGCAAGTAGTTAGCCAACTGATACTATCATTCAATGGATAGTAGACACCATCAAGCTTCATCTGGAAAGCTTCTTTGTTCTTCTCTTGTTCTCCACAGACTCCATAGAACATCTCATTGATCTCGTCCTTGGTGTAGATCTCTGGTACCAGCTTGGTCTGTGTGAATAAGGTAGCATGTTCATGAAGACATATGTAGCTTGGCTCATCTCTCGAAGCTCTCTCCAGAACTCTTCTTATATCCATGTTTTGAAGACGAATGGTGTTTCCATCTAGATCTCTGGCGTATCCCTGTTCATCTCTGTAGACTCCATACTGATCCTTCTCTTCCCAGTAGAATTTCCTGGTACCGTGGAAATCAAAAGCTCTTCTGCAGAATTCTAGCCGTCTGTCGACCGATGTTGGGACGTCAACGTCGATCGATGGTCGAGTGGTATGGCGAGACCATAGTTTGAAGCTTTTGTCTATGCCACCAGCTGCGTCATAGAACTCATTTGTATCCTTCTGTTGGTATTCTGGAATGTTGCGTTGATGAACGAACACATTTTCTGCTCCATTGGCTGTCTGAAGGATGTCTGCAATATCTTTTCGAGATAAATTCATTATACGTCCATCTATTGCTCTTGCGTGGCCATCTGGGTCCCTGAAAATAACAAATTCGTCTGGAGTTAGATACTCGTTATTAAATTTATCTCTTTCACTTACAGCGGTTTTTGTTTTAGAGCGGATGTCGATCGATGTTGAAGGATTTATGTCGATCGATGGACGGTTTGCTCTGTCGATAGTATGCGTGTATCGTGTTCTTCCTCAAGCAGTTTCTGATCGATGTTGATCTGTTTCATCGCGTCTTGGCATGTTGAGAAGTTCCTCATATGTGAAACCTTCATGTAGTTCAGCTGCTCCTGACTCATATATTGATGTTTCTACTGCATAGCTTTCGTGATAGTGATCATCTGCCCAACTGCCAATCGAGTAGTCTCCTTCTCGCACTCGGTTGACTTCTGTGTCGATCGATGAGTAGTTGGCAATATCGATCGATGCTCGTTTTCGGTTTCTCTGATGAGGTTGAGTATCGATCGATGGTGAGCCAGGTATGTCGATCGATGGTGCATTCCTTTTCTAAGAGGAATGATGTAGAAGTTTATCCTCTTCATCAAGGATGGCTTTGTACTCAGTAGCTCTTGCATCCTCATAGTCTTCATCATACTGTTCTATATGCATGTGTTGTCTGGTGTATGCGGTAATAGTGGGGTTGTAGTAGTCGTTCTCCCAATCATCTGGACGACTGTCGACCGATTCTTCATGTGGTGTGCCGGTCGATTTTTGATGGCCACTGTCGATCGATGTTGCTGTGTGAGTCTCGAACGACGCTGAGTATTCCATTTCGTACTCGGCTCCATAGTGGCAAGCTGCAATGATTCCTGGATCATTGATTCTTCTGGAGGACATCTGTGGCTTTTTTACTGAAATGGGGTCGTAGTGGGCATTAGGATCTATTAGTGTTAGACACAACTGGTTGGTTTGCAAGTTGCACACTGCTCCCACTGTTGACAAGAAGGCTCTCCCAAGTAGTAGAGAAGAGTTCCAGTTTAGCTTGATGTCCAGGACATGGTAATCTACTGGAACTTGGGCATTACCAATCTGCACCTCTAGGTCTCTCACAATTCCTCCTGAGTTTCTCTGGGAACAATCCACAAAAGTGAACAATTCCTGCGAAGGCTCCACCTACAGACCCAGATGGTCTGCCATTACCATAGGTAGGATACTGACTGACGCTCCTGTGTTGCACAAGGCATGTGGAAATTCAATACCCTTCACCGTGCATGGTATTGCAAATTGCTCAGGATCACTCTTCTTCTTCAATGTAATCCTCATCCTCATCTTTTCTCTAGCTTCACAGAACATTCTCTTGATGTCTTCTTCTTTCTCTCTAGTTTCTCTGAAGAACATCCACAATCTGTGGGTATAATAAGCCTCTTCGAATGGCTTATCTAGAGGAATCCAGAAGACTCTCTTTCGGAAATTTTTCTTTTCCTTTTCATTAGCCCCCTCTTCAGATGTTTCGCCACTTTTTCCTTTCTTCTCCTTAGGGTTCTTCCAGTAGGAACCCTATCCTCTTCCATAGGATCTTCTCCATCATCTGAAGGTGTCCGGACGGTCTCTGGTGGGTTTTCTGAAGGTTTGGGTTTGGGCCTGAGTGCATTAAGACGTGCAACATCTATCTTTCGCATCTGCACTCGGTAGGTAATAGGTGCTCGTCGATCGATAGGCGCTGGAGGTTGTCGCTCGATGGCGGCCTCTGTTTGTCGAGCGATTCTTACGTTATTAGGGCTGGGCGGATGTGGGTGTTTTGCTGTGAACTCCTCGTGAGTCAGAATCCTCACGACATTTCAAGATGCGATCCACTCCGTTGGTGTTATCGGTCGATTCGTACTGGCCGACGTCGATCGATGTTCGAAGTTTGGCGTCGATCGACACCAATGCGATCCGCCAAAACTCATCAAACTTTCTACTTCAAAATCTCCTTCTTGCAGCTTCTCTTCCTTCACCACTTGCCAAAAATCATCTTCAATGATGGCATTCATGTGGTGTTTCATCACATCATCCCCTACCACTCTTGTCGAAGCTTCCTGCCTCTTAACAGCATCTCCTGTCTGCACAACCTGCATCTTCAGCTTCTTCACATGAGTGCTCAAAAGTCTCAAACTTTGTGTTCAGGTTGGTGTAGACAGAATTAATCTTCCCATTGAAGTCCACTGCCATTCGCTGTTGTGTCTCAAGAACCCTAGCAAGCATCTCTTCAATCTCTCTCTCTTGAGTAGGAGGCGGTGGCTTCTAGTAGTAGGAACTTCCATAATTCATGTTGTTGCTGTAGGGTTTCTGGTACTGCGAACTCTGGTTGAAATTACCCCTATTTCCATAGGAATTTCTGTTTCCACCGTGGTTTCCAGAACCTTGGAATCCAGTTCCACCAATGTAGTTCACCTCTTCTTCTTCCACTGCTTTACCCTCTGTGTCTATAGCTTCTGCATCTTCAACCAAGCATACCTGCTTCCTAAGAAGCTTGTGAACACTATCCAGCTTTACCTTCACCTCATCCATCTGATCATTCCCAAGGATGGTGGCAGACTTTTTCCTCTCAAAATCAGTGTTCTTGGTGTTGTTGCTAGATGCTAGGTTTTCAATCACCTTTACTGCCTCTTCTGGATTCCTGGTGTTGAAGTTCCCATTGCTGGAAGCATCAAGAGCCATCTGGTACTGCACCGCGATGCCTCTGTAAAAAGTACTGAGCAGTTGTACTTCATTGAATCCATCGTGTGGACAGTCTCTCTGATAAAACTTGAATCTGATCCAAGAGCCTCTGAATGATTCTGCAGTCCCCTGAGAGAAGGTAGCGATCTTGCTCCTCAAGTCTTAAGCATGTGCTTCATCAAAGAAATTGCATAAGAATGCATTCTTGATTTCGCTCCACGATGTGAAAGATCCTGGTGGTAGCTGCTTAAGCCAATGCGAAGCTTCTCCAGCAAGAGAGAACTTGAAGAGCTTGCATATGAGATAATCCTCAGGTGCTCCTTTGACTTTAATAGCAGATATCAGATCCTCGAACCACTCCTGATGGTCCATAGGATGCTCATGAGACAATCCATGGTAGGGTATTTGTCCCACTAGTGTGTAGTACTGCGCCTTCAACTCAATATCCCTCTGGATAGTGGGAGGACGAATGGCTGATCTGTTGGTGTAGAACTGATCTGAACGGATGTAGTCAGCCAACGTCTTAGGTCGTGCAGCCTCATCTACATGTAAAGTAGTTCCTGTAGCATTAGCATCAGACTAAGGGATTGCAGCCCCCTGAGCATCTATCCTCTGACCTGCTGCATTACGTAGATGACCATCCTGGTCATGCATGTCACTATAATCATCTCGTACCAGTATCAAAGTCGCAACCATGTCTCGCGGCTCAGTATCGATCGAGGTCTGGGATGGAGTATCAATCGATGTCGGATGGACGATGTCGGTCGATGGAAGATGAGTGTCTTCGGTCGACGGTGGTGAGTGAGTATCGGTCGACGGGACTAGTGTCTGGGTCAACGGTGGTTGAACGAAATCGAGCGACGAACGGGTGTTGTTGTCGATCGATGAGGAGCACGCTTCTTTGCGGATTGAACGCTCCAAACTTGCAGGATCTGGTGAGAATAGTAGTTGGGTTTCCTTGTTGCTTCTAGTACTGATGGACATGTACCTGAAAATCCAAGAAAAGAAATTTTGTGTCAGAAACTTAACAAAAATTAGATCGAATAGGCGATCAAAGCTCTCCGGCAACAGTGCCAAATTTGATACCACTCAAATTATCCTAAGGAGTGATTTATACTCTCTCAAATAAGAGGTCGAGTTGTAATACTTAAGGATCGAATTCACAGGGAGCTAGGAAACCTAAGGAATCTAATATGATTTGTTAAGCTAGATGGTTTTTGAGATTTAAATGTAAATTGCAGTTTTATATTGAACAAGTGTTTGTTCAATTGATTGATTGAGGTTTTGGTGCTTAAAAAGGAAATAGTTAGACTTAGGGTTTTTATTTAGGAAACTTGGGATTATAATCCTACAAATATCTAATGAGTTGCATGCATGATAATGTAAAGCTCAACTACTTAGTTAACAAGTTCATCAGCATTTGGAATGTTTGGACTTGTCTATTAACTAGATTTAATGATCTCAACTATCGTATGTCGATCGATATCATTATTGAACAATCGATCGACGCGCTTCTAGTTAAACTTTATGCGCGGGTTGAATGATAGCTTACTAAGCTCACTAGAACATCTCTCGCCTTACTCATAGCAAGAAACTTAGCTCAGTTAAAATGTTTTCAGGATGAGAATGAAGCTCTCGCTTTTATCTATCAATCCTAGGGAAAGTTCTAAGTAGCTAATCTAGAGACATGTATTAATGAACAATCCTAATGAAAATTACCATAACTCAGCAATCTATAGTTGGGGCTAATCCCTCTTAACCTATTTAAACCCTAAAATTTAACAATGGAACTACTCAGACATGGCTAAGCAATTCATAATAGCAGTTAGGTAAGAAAACTTCATTAGAATAGTAAATAGATATTAATGGAGTTCTATTCACAAATTATAACTTTGGATTTTCTCTCCAATCTATCAAAATTCTAGAAAACCTTGCTGAAAATAATAAAACAAGAAAAGCACTCTTTGCCTCTAACATGGTGGCAAAACTTATATAATTAGGTTAAAACTCATCAGGGGTAATCTTGTAAATTGGTGAAGACTTGGGCTTCAAGTTGGCTGTGACCAAACGGGCTTTCAGCGCGCTTCGCTGTCGACCGATGTCAAGATATGAACATCGATCGATTATTCCCTCCAATATCAACCGATGGTCGAGCTCGATGGTCATCTCGGGTGCTTACTCCAAATATCTCCAAAATGGTTCCAAAATCATCACTTATCTCCAAATCACTTCTGATCTTATAAATATAATAAATAGACTTATAATATAATAATTATTAGTAAAAATACCTATAAATCATGGATGAAAATGGGTCAAATCCATGGTCTTTCAGGGGTATCTTCCAGAAAGAGGAACTTCGCTCACCCATATTCTAGACACGGCTTCCTTCATGCTTCTCCTGTACTACCTCTGCCTCCACGTGGAAGTACTAGAGATTCCTCGAGAAGGGATATTCCTCCCCCTCCTCCTGCTGCAGCTTCCTCACATTGATCTACATCCACGCAGGATTTTTGGCCCCCCCAGCATCGGCTTCCTTGGCCATTCTGAGCTGGAATTGTTGTGGCTTTGATAGCCCCATGACAGTTCCGAGGCTCAAAGAACTCATCAAACAACACGACCCTCATATTCTCTTCCTCTCGGAAATGAAAAATCCTGATGATTTTGTGATTAAAGAATCGACTCCTCTGAAGCTGGAAAAGCACTTTATCTTTACTCCACTTTCACCAGGAGCAGGAGGTTTAGCACTATACTGGAAGGCTGATATAGATATCCAAATCCTCTCCTCATCTCAGAACTTCATAGACATACTAATCTCTTTCAAGAATACTTCCTTCCATGGAACTTTTGTCTATAGAGCTCCCGACATCCCAAATCGTCGAGGGGTTTGGGATCAGTTGACTATTATCTCCTTAACTAGGGATTCTCCTTGGTTTCTAATGGGAGACTTCAACGAAATAGTAGGAAACGCCGAGAAGTCAGGAGGCACGGTACGACCAGAGAGCTCCACGGCCCATTCAGATCTTTCCTCTCAGCATGCGACTTATTTGACATCAAACACACGGGTAATTTCTTGTCTTGGAGGGGACAAAGACACTCTCATCTTGTTCACTGTCGTCTTGATAGAGCGCTGGGCAACACTCCTTGGTCAAATCTCTTCCCTAGAACCCGCTCCCACTATCTGAAATTTGAAGCTTCTGATCACATGCCCCTTATCTCCATTCTGGAAGTCAGGGAAAAGAAACCAATCAGGCTTTTCTGCTACGATAGACGCTTGCGCGACAATCCAGAGGTTGCAGCACTGGTCGACAAGACGTGGAAGCTTACGAAGAATGCTTTGTCGCTGATCGTATCAGAAGATGCCGCCAAGAAATCTCTGAATGGAGCAAAGAATCCTACGTCAACAGTAAAAAAAAGATTGTGGACTTCAAAGAGCTACTAGATGCCGCTCTGTCTCTTTCTGTACCTGATGATATCTCCATCTCCAGTCTAAATCTCCAGCTTCTCAACGCTAATAAAGCTGAAGAGGAATACTGGAAACAACGTAGTAGGATCCTTTGGCTCACTCTTGGGGACAAAAATACGGGCTTCTTCCACGCCTCTTCTAAGGGAAGAAAAGCCCGTAATAGAATCTCTGTGCTGGAGGACTCCTCGGGGGTTCCTGTGTTTGAGGAAAGTCAGATAGTGAATTTTATATCTGAGTATTTCAAAGATATATTTACCTCTTCAGGGAACTCTGCCACAGAGGTAGTCAATGTTGTACTCACCCCCAGTATTTCAGAGGCTACAAACGCACTGCTCACTGGTATGCCCCCCCCCCCTCGAGATCAAAGAAGGAATGTTTGCGATTAACCCTGATAAAGCTCCTGGTCCCGACGGCTTCTCTGCTAGCTTTTTCCAATCGAACTGGGACTCTGTGGGGCCTGCGATAACAAAAGAAATCCAAGGTTTTTTCTCGTCAGGATCTCTGCCTTTTGCCATTAATTCTACTCACATCAGATTAATCCCCAAATCCCAGAGTCCTAAGGCAGTGTCTGATTATCTTCCAATAGCCCTATGTAACGTGTACTATAAGACAATATCTAAGATTCTCTCGTTAAGGTTCAAACCTGTGCTTCAAGGGGTTGTCTCTGAAAATCAGTCAGCCTTCATTCCGGGCAGAGTGATCACTGATAATGTCCTTATAACCCACGAGATGCTCCACTTCCTCAAGATCTCGGGGGCAATCAAGAAGTGTCCTATGGCTGTCAGAACAGACATCAGTAAGGCATACAATAGATTAGAATGGTCCTTTATTGAAAGTGTTCTCGAAAGGATGGGCTTTTGCCAAACCTGGATTCGCTGGATGATGCAATGTGTCACTACTGTCTCTTTCTCCTTCCTACTTAATGATGAAGTGGTGGGGAAGGTTGTTCCAGAAAGAGGAATACGACATGGGGATCCCCTATCCCCTTACATCTTCATTCTTTGCGGAGAGGTCCTCTCCGGCCTCTGTAAAAAGGCACAAGCAAATGGTCAGCTACCTGAAATTCGAATTGCAAGACAAAGCCCAAAAATCAGTCACCTGCTGTTCGCGGATGATACTATGTTCTTCACCACTTCAGATGCCCACAGCTGCTTCTCCCTGATGCAAATACTCCATGACTACGAGCAAGCATCGGGACAGAATTTCAATGCCCTCAAATCCTCAATCTCCTTCTCTAGCAAAACCTCTGAAGAGACAAAGGCTCGAGTTAAATTACAACTTGGAATTGAGAAGGAAGGGTGTGTGGGAAAATACCTAGGGCACCCGGAGCATTTTGGCCGATGGAAAAAAGATCTCTTTGCTTCCATTGTCGACAAAATGCACCAAAAGTCAATCAGCTGGTCCACTCAATTCCTTTCCACTGCAGGGAAATCAATCATGTTACAATCTATTCTTTCAGCCACTCCAAACTTTGCTATGTCTAGCTTCCTCCTACCAGTAAGTCTTTGTAGGAAAATAAAATATGTACTTACCGGATTCTGGTGGGATTCAAAGTCAGGCGAGCATAAGATCTGTTGGATTTCCTGGGATAAACTAACACAACCAAAGAGCCTAGGAGGTCTGGGTTTCCGTGATGTGCAAGCTTTCAACCAAGCCCTACTGGCCAAAATTGCTTGGAGACACCTTACTGTGCATGACTGTCTGTTCTCTCGTATTATCCTAGGTAAGTATTGTCACAAAACCTCCTTCTTAAAGATCAATGCTTCCTCCTCTATCTCACATGGCTGGAGAGGCATTCTCAAAGGGAGACCTCCCCGTTGAACGACTAGGTAAAGTTATAGGAGATGGCGCCTCTACACGACTCTGGTCTGACTCTTGGATTAGGCCTGAGCAGAACCTCAAGCCCATCGGCCATGTGCTCCAAATGGATCAAGACCTTATGGTCTCCGGCATACTCTCTAGAGAGACTAAGGAATGGAACATGGCACGTATCAACTCCCTTATGCCATAACTCACCTCCCACATTCTTGCAATAAAGCCAAGCCTCCTCGAGACACATGACTCGTACATATGGCCCCTGCAAAAATCAGGAATTTATTTTGTAAAGTCAGGCTACTACGCTCTCCATTCCTCGACATTGAATCCTAGTTTATCAACACATACCTCAGAGCAGTTGGATTGTAAAAAAGTTGGTTTGGAACCCTCCTCTTCTCCCAAAGCTAAAATTCTTCTTGTGGATGGTTCTCCAGAATGCTCTTCCCTCGGGTGATAATCTCCAACGAAGAGGTATGCTTCTCAACACTACTTGCTGTCGATGTGAAGAACCAGAAACTCTCGACCCCATCCTACTCCACTGCAATTTTTCGAAGGAAGTATGGGAGATGGCGCCCTGGACTTCGGCACTGGCCATTCAAACGAGCTCAATCTTTGCCACCGTCCTTCAGACATCTCAGAGCACAAAGAATCTCCCCCCAGTTGGAGTCTCTGGGAATCTATTTCCATGGATCTCCTGGTTCATCTGGACTGCAAGAAACAAGCTCCTATTCAAACGAAGAGCCTCTTCCCCTTCGGAAACCCTAATCAAAGCTATAAAAGCTATGAGAGAATGGGAACTAGCACAAGCCTCACTGTCCAAAGTTGCCACTAGATCAACATGCACACCTCGCCCTCTGGATCTCCCCGAATCCACCATCTTCATCAATACGGACGCCTCATGGAAATCGGACGCTGCTGGACTAGCCTGGATCTTCTCGGATCAGTCATCATCGGAGCTTGCACGAAAATCGATTTCCCTGACTCATGTCTCGTCTCCCTGCATGGCTGAGGCCCTTGCCATCAGAGGAGCCCTCTTGAACGCAGCCTCCTTAGGCTTCACCAACATATGTCTTCGCACAGACTCTCAAGTGCTCCACCGAGCAATCACTCAGAGGAAATGGACGATGGACCCCTTCGGAATTCTGTCTGACATCGCCTTTCTGTCTACCTCTTCTGCTTCTCCGTTTTCATTCTGTCGGTTTGATTTCATTTCCCGTTCTAAGAATGGTCTGGCCGATGGGCTCGCAAAAGCCCAATTATCTTCTATTGTTCCTTTAAACTCTGAGTCTTATTAGCCTTTTTATTTGAATGAAAGTAATCTGTTGAACAAGAAAAAAGTTGCGAGAATGCATTTAAAAGAGACTTTATTTAATTTATAATGAAAAAAACACTAAAGAAATGATGATTATTGTTAGCCAAAAAAAAGAAAAAGCAATGATGATTATGGAACTGTAAACAGGTTTCCAAGCTTACAAACAGTCACAACTTATGGTTTTGGACCAAAATCAAAGGTAAATTTTCTAAAAGTTCAACCATCTGAACTGTAATGATTACCCATGAGAAATATATGTATAATATTTAAAATGTCATAGCTCAAGTCTTATGCACTGTCATCTGTTAATTGTTTACATGATATGGATTCATAAATAGATGTGATGCAACCATATACTATCGAATACTCCACTAACTAAATTACATACATTTCTTCTTACTGGTTTAGAACGAACTGTAGTATGTAGCATAAAGTTGCGATATGAATCAAAAAGAGGCTTTACATTACTTAAAGTGAAAACAATGAAGAACTTAAAACATGAGGAACTTGCATAGCTAAATCTTAAACTGAAAACCAGAAAAACCATAACGAAAAGATATTCTCATAAATAAAAAACAAAAGCCTATTTCTGGAATCTCTTGATAACACTTTCCAGCAACTTTTTCATTCTTCTCCTTATTGATCATGATCAAACATGCAGTTTATATCACTATTCTTCTGGTCAAAGCTATCCTCTTATAACTGGTTCCAGGGCATTTAGCTGGTGTCAGATCGTATGAATCTTGCTGTTGAGATGAACCAGCAAGTAACAGCGTAGAGCCATGTTTGCATTGCACTTTTATTAGATTCCAAAAACGAACATGATATAAAAACACAAATTGAACAAAAAACGTTATGGAAGTTGGCAAACCTCGTGTGCACCTGAATCAATTGAAAACTCTGGGCAGACCATGTTCATGACTTCCCTGGTTATAAAACATAGCTAACCCTTGTAGATGGTAAATTCGACCATTCCTAAAGACCCGAAGAACAGATGGCCCGGCCCACATGAAGCGGAGCATCAGTTCGATGCGGCGGCTTGAAGGGTCGATCTCTCGGCGTAACACGAGAGAGCTTTCGATGGGCTTCTCAACTAAATACTCCGAGGAAACGATTTCACAAGATCACGTGGGCTTCTCGGCCCAGCGAGTTAAAGCCCACAGAGACTACGCAAACTAGATCACGGAAGAGCGTGAAGTCAGCTATAAAAGGGGAAGGAAAGACAACGTAGAGGGGATCCGAAATCGCTGATACTCACTGGGCGGCTAGATTAGGGTTTTACCTTTGTTGTCTTGCCTTGTTGTATCTCTCCGGCAAAGCCTTCGTGGCTCCGGCACCTTTCAGTTCACATATTTCCTTTCCTTGTAACCGACGAAACATTCTTCCGATCTATAATAAGACGTCTTTGCTTAAACCCACATCTAAAATCGAACGTTTTCTCGTTCCGTACCGTTTCCCGATCAAACAGTTGGCGCAAACCGTGGGGCATCTAGCAAAGTAACGTCGACAAGATGGCGACGAGTAACGACGGATCTTCCTCTGGAGAAGATCGTGAAGCCATCGAAGTAACGCCGGCGTCCTTCCCTGCGAATCCGACACCACTTCAACCCACTTCAATAGAAACCATCATGGCGCGCCTTGCGCAGCAAGACGCAGCCCAGAAAGCGGCGACCGAACAAATCGCAGCGCTTGCAAAGATCTTAGGCCCCCTCGCTGCGAACGTAGAAGCTTCGACGGCACAGTACCAAAGACATCTGTTTAACACAGAAAGGGCGACTGATGCAGCACCAATGCAGACCGCAAAACAAGATGTCGCCAACGGTGACGCGGCCCAAACCCCCGTCAGCCTCGATGCGCAGACGATAAACGAACTCGCCGCACTGAAACAGTCGGTGCTGGATATAAGATCCAAGATCCATCATGTCACTACGTCCGCCCCTCAGATCGAGCGGGTCCTAGCAGAATCTCTCCGAACACCATTCACCGAAAAGATAACGACGGTCTGCCTCCGAAAGATGGAAAAGCTCTGCCTTCCAACCTTCGACGGTATCTCCGACCCTTCTGCCCACGTCACATCCTTCAATATCGCGATGCGACGCGCGAACCTCTCTGATGAGGAAAAAGACGCAGGCTTTTGTCAACTCTTCGTCGAAACCCTAGAAGGTATCGCTCTCAACTGGTTCACCGGTCTTCAGGAGAACTCTGTTGATAGTTTTCACGACCTCTCGACGGCTTTCCTCAAAAATTACATCATGTTCACCGGACAAGAAGCCACCGCCATGGATCTTTGGAATCTCAACCACGCGAATGGACAGAGCTTGAGAGATTTTATGGAGAAGTTCAAATCCATTGTCTCGAAAGTAGACGTGCCAGATCATATAGCCGTGGAGTCGTTAATGAACACCCTCCACATTAAGTCACCATTTCGGGCCGACCTTTACCGACACCCGACGAGATCCGTACCAGACGCCATCGTACGATCCAATAACTTCATCCGAATGGAGGAAGATACTAGGGCCAAGGCGGCCAAAGAAGCTGCAGGAAAACAAACCCCCGCCCGGACGAACGATGCTCGTCAGGAACCGCACCAACATTCCACGAGTGGCAAGCCTAACCAGAGGAAGGGCTACATTAATGCTATAGACGACGCCGAACCATCGGGATCCGCCGCGATGGCGCGAGAGAAGGGGTGGAATCATTGGGATCGAGATACCAGCCAGCCAAGGTCTAGCTCCCCGGAACAAGCAAACTCAAACGCCGTCGAGCCAAGTAAGTGGTGTTCCTATTATGAGGTCAAGTCACATGATACGAAGGATTGCAAAGTCTTATACGGACACTTCCTCAAATCCATCGAAAGCGGGAAAATCGAGATCGAGCCTCCGCAGAAGCCGAAAAACAACAAAAGTTGGAGCAATAAAAAAGAGAAGAAGGTTCAGAAGTCTCAAAAAAAAGCCCCTCAGGGAGAAGAGCCAACTAATCCAGAGAAAGCTACGGTAAACAACCTCAACCTCGAAGGCGAATCAACTGATGAAGAACCACCTAAGAACCGGCGACGGGTGGAAGTAATACTCCCCCGACAGGCTGATTCCTCGGATGACGAAATTCCGCCGGTACCAACGGACTTGCGCGAAAAATTGGGCAGAAAAACGGAGTCTAAGGATCTACGCACACTTCTGAAGCGGAAGGCCGAAATGGTACAATAGAACGAGGCAGACCTCAGGACGTCCCTCGACGAGTCTAAAGCAAGAAAGACTACCCACGCCGGAGTTGCCCTACACCTTCAACCTCAGCCCGCAGATTTACGTGAGCAGATCAATTCCAAAGCCGAAGACTTGCGCGCCAAGCTTGGTCAGTCCAAGCAATGTGATTTGCGACCGTGCCTCGAAGTGAAACGACAAGCGCAACGGGAGTTGATGAAGGTTACGAACACCCCGCACCTCAACGTCATAATGGGTGGTTCACCCCCTTGCGGGGACTCGGTAAGAGCAGTTAAAGATTACAGGCGACAAGCCATAACCGCCCAAAAGTGGCCTTCGCAAGTCGAAGCAGACCACCAAATCTCCTTCTCGGCGGCCGACACTCACGGCATCAGCATGCCGCATAACGACCCACTCCTAATTGATATCAGAATTGGCGAATGCCAGGTCACGAAGGTTCTCGTCGACACAGGCAGCTCAGTCGACCTCATCTTTCGAGACACGCTCGACAAGATGGGAGTCGACCTGCGAGATATGAAGCCCTCCTCACGTACTCTCACGGGGTTCAATGGTTCCTCGGAACAGATGATTGGGACAATTCGTCTTCCAGTTTACGCAGGTGACGTGACTCGCACCGTTAAGTTCTCTGTTATCCGGGTAAGGCACCCTACAACGCAATCCTCGGAACGCCATGGTTACACTCCATGAAAGCCATTCCCTCCACCTATCACCAATGCGTTAAGTTCCCCGGGAAAGATGGAACGAGGCAGACGATTCGCGGGGACCAACGGGCCGCGAGGGAGCTCCTTATCGCCGCAGTCAAGCTGCAACAATCACCTTCTCTCGTCAACGCGGTCACCAAACCGATACATAAGATCTACCCTCAGAAGGATAAATCCGCGAGGTTCCCATCGATGGAGCCGACTCATCGAAGATCATGCGCATTGGCGCCTATCTCTCTGACGACCTGCAGTCATTAATCATATCTTTCCTCAAAGAAAATGTCTTGACCTTTGCATAGGTAACTTCTGATATGAAGGATATAGACCCCGCAGTAACATCCCACGAGTTAAACGTCGATCCGACGTTCAAGCCTATTCGACAGAAGAGACGAAAGCTCGGACCCAAACGGTCCAAAGCGGTGAATGAGGAAATCGACAGGTTGCTTGACGCAGGCTTCATTGCCGAAGTACAGTACCCGGAATGGCTAGCAAACCCCATCGTTGTTAAAAAGAAAAACGGGAAATGGCGCATTTGTGTTGACTTCATGGATTTGAACAAAGCAAAAGACAGTTACCCTCTCCCGCATATCGATCGTCTGGTGGAGTCGACTACTGGCAACGAGCTCCTAAAATTTATGGACGCTTTTTCTGGATACAATCAAATTATGATGCATGCGGACCATCGCGAAAAAATGGCGTTCATAACAGACAGAGGGACGTATTGTTACAAGGTCATGCCTTTCGGCCTAAAGAACGCAGGAGCGACTTACCAGCGTCTGGTCAATAGAATGTTTGCCGACAAACTCGGCAACACTATGGAAGTTTACATTGATGATATGCTGGTCAAGTCACTTCGCGCCAAGGACCATCTCAACCATCTACAGGACTGCTTCAAAACGTTGAACGAGTACGGGATGAAGCTCAACCGGGCGAAATGCACCTTCGGCGTCACGTCTGGAGAGTTCCTAGGTTACATCATCTCTCAGCGAGGCATCGAGGCAAACCCAAAACAAATAACGGCAATCCTCGATCTCCCTAGCCCGAAGAACACCCGCGAGGTTCAGCGTTTAACTAGAAGGATCGCGGTACTAAACAGATTCATCTCAAGATCCACAGACAAGTGCCTCCCGTTCTATGAAATCCTGCGAGGAAATAAGAGATTCGTCTGGGACGAAAAATGCGAAGAAGCTTTCAATCAGCTCAAGCATTACCTAACGACACCTCCGGTTCTGTCGAAGCCCGAAGTCGGGGACACTCTATCCTTATACATCGCTGTCACCTCCTCGGCCGTTAGCAGCGTCCTGATACGAGAAGACCGTGGCGAACAAAAACTTATTTTCTACACCAGCAAGCGGATGAGGGAACCGGAAACGAGATACCCAACCTTGGAAAAGATGGCCCTCACTATCATCACTTCGGCAAGAAAACTCAGACCTTATTTCCAATCGCACACTATCGAGGTGCTCTCCAACCAGCCCCTCAGGACTGTAATGCAAAATACCGACCAATCAGGAAGGCTAACAAAGTGGGCAGTCGAGCTTAGCGAGCACGACATCGTGTACGAAAACCGCACAGCGGCTAAGTCGCAGGTCCTTGTTGACTTCCTTATCGAGCTAACGCCGGAGTTAGAACAAGATCTTGTGCTGCCAAGTCTGAACTGGATACTGCACGTAGATGGTTCATCTACGAACAAAGGCTCAGGGGCAGGCGTACAACTCCAGTCACCAACAGGCGAACTAATCCGACAGTCGTTAAGTTTTGATTTTCCGGCATCCAACAACGAAGCCGAATACGAATCTCTCATCGCAGGCATTCGTCTCGCCAAAGCAGTAAAAGCTAAACGGATCAAAGCATACTGTGATTCCCAACTCGTGGTAAGTCAATTCCTCGGAGACTACGACGTCAGAAACGACAGAATGGATGCTTACTTGAACCTAGTCAAAGGTCTTACACAAGATTTTGAGTTCTTCGAGCTAACGAAAGTCCCTCGCGGAGAGAACGTATGTGCGGACGCACTCGCAGCCCTTGGGAGCAAACTACACGACCAGGTGAAAGAACAATCCCAATACATAGGATTGAAAAGCTAAGCATCAGCCCACCGACGGAACTTGCCATTGCAGCATCTGTCACCGATGCCATGAAAAACGATGAAGGGGAACCTCGCGCAATGGAAGGGCAACTCAAAGATTGGCGAATGGAATTCATCGCTTACCTTTCCGACGGAACACTACCTACAGAGAAATAGGAAGCAAGGCGGCTTAAAAGACGCAGTGCACATTACGTCGTCATGGATGGAACACTCCATCGATGGACTGCAACCAAAGTACTCCTGAGGTGTATCTTTGGAGACGAAACAAGGCTGGTCATGGCTGAAACACATGAAGGAGCAGCAGGCAATCATTCAGGAGGACGAGCTCTCGCACTAAAACTGAAAAGCCTCGGCTTCTATTGGCCAACAATGAACGCAGATTGCGAATCCTATGTCAAGAAATGCGATAGGTGCCAGCGACACGCTTCAACCATACACAGCCCGACATAATTACTCCACACCTTGACGGCGCCATACCCCTTCATGCGATGGGGAATGGATATAATCGGGCCAATGCTGAATTCTCGATAGAAGAGATTCATCCTAGTCTTGACAGATTACTTCACCAAATGGGTGGAAGCAGAAGCCTACGCCAGCATTACCGACAAGGAGGTGTAGAAGTTCGTCTGGAAAAACATCATCTGCAGGCACGGGCTCCCGTATGAGATAGTCACGGACAACGGATCCCAGTTCATATCCCACAACTTCAAAGAGTTCTGCGACAGATGGAGAATTCGGCTCAACATGTCCACACCGAGAAACCCGCAGAGTAACGGTCAAGCCGAGTCCACTAACAAGATAATCATCGACGGACTCAAGAAACGACTCGACTTGAAGAAGGGTTGCTGGGCCGACGAGCTGGATGGGGTCCTCTGGTCCCATAGAACAACACCTCGCGGAGCAACGAAAGCCACCCCCTTCTCGATGGCCTATGGGGTCGAAGCGATGGCACCGGCTGAGGTAAACGTGACGAGTTTACGACGCTCCAAAATGCCGCAGAACATCGAACTTAACCAAGGTATGCTCCTCGACGCACTGGATGATATCGAAGAAAGACGCGACCAAGCATTGCTTCGAATCCAAAACTACCAGCACCAAATCGAAAGCTATTACAACAAGAAAGTTAAGTCCCGGCCCCTCGAATTGGGAAATCTGGTCCTCCGGAAGTTGTTCGAAAACACAAAGGAATGGAAAGCCGGAAAACTCAGAGCCAACTGGGAAGGACCATACAAGATCACCGAGGTAGTGAAACCTGGAGTCTACCACCTCGAAACCTCAACCGGCGAAACGGTACCACGAGCCTGGAACTCAAAGCACCTTCGCCTCTTCCACAACTAAAAAACAGCAGAGACAGGTGAACGACCAACGGTCACGTTCACTCAAAAAAAAAAAAAAAAAAAAAAAGACAAAAACCGAGTAAATGCCCTCCCAGCCACTTTTACTCGGAAAAAACAAAGAACTACGAATGGCTTGATCTTCCACAAAGGAAGTACGTAGGCAGCCTTAACGGGTCCAGCTATAATAAAAAATATATATATATGCCTCCCGAGAAGTCGCACTTCCCCGAGAAGTCATACAACCCATGCGATACCTACGTGAGTTCGCTCCGGCATCTCGAAACAAACGTACCAGCACTCGCACCCCACGGCCGAGTATGTCCTGATCAGACACATACTCGCGGGACTCCGGTCATAATCATAGTACTAACTAAATATGTCCGAGACGATGACTCCTAACAGTCTCATGGTTTGCTAAGTAAGGTTTGGCCGACCGAACGCTTGGAAATTACTTAGAGATCGAGTTAGGAACCATTGTCGTCTAAAAAATGTTTTTACGGTCTAAAATAACCCTATATTGACTCGTATCTAATCGACGTACGTCAAGCAAACAAGGGGAACCTGACAAAACGACCAAACAAAACTTGAACAAGAGTCATGGGAATTCACAGCCCGTACTGTACCACTATCTCAATACGGCGTGAAGTCACACACTCTATGATCATTTTCCTATTTTCACACAACTCCCCGATCTTCTCTCACGACGAGATCAAGTACCGAACACTCAAAAGAAAAGCAAGACGAGTGATGCAGGATTCATAAAGAAAAGAAATAAGTATAGTCTTAACAAAAGGGAGAAGGAAATACAACAAGAGCGAGAGTGCCAAGAGAAGACAAAACAAACTAAGTGACAGAGTTACTCCTCGGGGTCTTCAGCCCGCTCCTGCGCATCGGTTCCACTATCAAGGGACGGATCTGAAGGATCAGCACGCACCGACCGCTCCGCATCGACGCCCTCGACACGAATCGTCGCTTCGCCTACACGAGGATGAGCTTCGGAACCAGTCGTCTCCTTATCAACCACTTCACCGCCGTCATCTTTATCCGACCCTTCACCCCGAGTACCGTCTGGGTTCGAAACAGAAGAGTCGGAGATCTCAAAGACATCCTTCCCGACAGATTTCATTCCCTCATTAAGAGCTTCAGAAGCGAGGGCCGGCGCATCGGCTTTCGACGATCCTTCCCCTGCGGAACGAGATGGAGCAGCCGAGGTTCTGGGAAGATCAGCGGGGCTTCGGAGAACTACGGCAGTCCTCAGATCAACCAGCTCCGCATTAGATCCATATGGGTCAAGGCCCACAAAGGTTCGCATGTCGACGAACTGAGAATCGAGGTGAAGTGGAGAAAGAGTCAAGTCAACCTCCGAGATCTCGCCGGGATCAAGTTTCGAGGCTTCTTCCTCGAACTGCTTCTCGCGGGCCGCAAACGTATCGATGACATCTTGAGGGATGTCACGACCACCAGCCTTTAAAGCCTCAAGACATTTCCTGGTTCCAAACGCCTGGCTCAGAAGCAACCGTGCTGTGTCGAAAGGGGCGCGGCGAGTCCACCATTCGCGTAAATTTCCAAAGTGCCTGTTGGATTTCGCGATCATCTCGGTCTCAACCCTCACCCTCTCCTTCGTAACCTCATAAACTCGCGAGTCCCTAAGCCGACCCAACTCCTTCTTGTGTTCTTCGGCTTTGACCCCCATCTCTTCCATCAGGCTAGCCTTCCGAGACTCCAAAGCCGCAATAGTCACGTTAGCAACAGAGAGTTCGGCCTCGGCCGCGACAGCTCGCTCCCGCTGAATCTTCTTCCGAGCAATCGCTCGTTCCCTCTTCTCAGCCATTCTCACGACTTACCCTTGGCCGCCGCTGCCTTCTCCGACTTTCTCAAGGCTTCGCGAGTCTCCTTAAAGGCTGTATCGTATTTCTCAATGACAAAATTCTTGCTCCCGTCACCCTAACGTGAAAGCAGAGTAGTTAAGTTCCTTTTTTACACAAAAGGAACACAGTCGAAGGAGATACTTACCAGTATTTTAGTGCGAGCAGCGTCGACGTACTCGTCCTTAAAGATCAAATCAGACACGGATGGAAGAGGCTTCGGCCCGCATTTGATCTGGCTGACCAACTCAGCACACTTGTAAGGAGCATAGATAAGTGGGGTGGGACTGTCGTACTCGAACGACACGTGATCGGGAAACTCAACCCTCGGAGTCTTCTTCTGAGACGAAGCACCGACAGCCGATGTTCCATGGATCGACAAAGTTGGAGCACTAGCGACCAACCCTCGACCACCCGTCTTTTTGGACTTCTTCTTCTTCCGCAGCGTAACTTCGGGAGAGGCGCCTTCAAGGTCATCCAGCGAGGCTAAGTTGAGAGCCGGCTCACCAGCTGATTCACTCCGATACACGGGATCGGCGACATCAGTCTCTCGCGGCTCCACGATCCCCGCAGCTTGAGGCCGCTGACTGCTTTCCTTCCTCTTCTTGGATGATGGTTCAACCTTCTCCTCTTGATTAGGAATCTCAGCTTCAACAGGAGACGCATCAGAACCTACGCTAGCAGGAAAGTTGTCACGGGGTCTCTTCTCCCCTTTTTTCTTCTTAGGAGCTAAAGTAGCGGTACCGGCCGAGGAGTCTTCATGATGAGGGCTCGCGTCGGTGGTGCCGGCAATCGCCATCTCGTTGGAAGGCGCAGGTAGTTCGGCACTCGGCAGATTGAGCTCGACCGTCATCATCGCACTAAGATCTGGAAGCCCCCTCATTTTCCTTGCCTCGTTGATTTTCTTCTGCTCCTCCTTTGTGAATAGCGAGATCCGCCGCTTAGTCTTGTTGGCAGAGAGAGGGTAACTCGAATTCCAATCTTCTGCGAAGAACACAAGTCTAGAAGCCAGGCCATTAGGCAAGGTCAGAGAGTCGTATTGAAATGAAAGAAAAGTATGGACTTACTCCTGGAAATACGATCGATCGAACGGTGAACCGTCTCCCAGGAAATGTTTCCCCAATTGTCCTGAGCAAGTCCCGCAACGGCGCGAGCACTTGAAAGAAAGTCTTTCGGATAGTCACGAGAAGTCGGATGGTCGGCTGCATAACAAAAAATAAAACAAAGGCAGAAAGCAGTCAGTATACGAAGGAACGGTACGAGATAACGAAGATATTCTACCAAGCAAAGTGTTCCATAAGACACGGCAGTCATCATCTGGCGGGTCTTCGAAAGCAGAGTCATCGCACTTAACGAAGAAATAAGATCTCTGCCAATCCGGCGTCTTGTTAGGATGCCTTCCTATCACATTGTAGCTGGGGCGCATCTTTATCGACAGAAGCCTGTCGTCTAACGAGCTGACGGACGTCAACTCCTCGAAGACATGAACGCTCAACGAGACATCAATTTCAGCAGCCATAACCATCAGGGCCACCGCGATACGCCATGAACCGTTCAAGAACTGACTAATCGCTGCATCACGGCGCCTCGCATACGATGTGATTAGTCGAGGAATTGGGAACCAGAGCTTCGTATCGTCCCGAAAGTAGGATTCGTAAACACACTGACACCCAACTGGTGGCGACCAAGGCCTCTGGTGTTCCGAGGGAATCAAGAAAGTTACCCCTAGTCCGTGACGTTCCCTCAGAAGTCTCTTCACGCTGTTGGGGGTTGACTGAGTTTTAGTAACATTCTCCCAGGCTTGACCGCTCACATCGGGAGAACGCAGGAACTCGGGAGCTAACGCCGGGAGCTCCTCGAAGATCCCTCCAGGATAATAGCACGTAGGCACGTGCTCGACAGCGAGAGCTCCGTCCCTCGCACCGCCAGAACCGTCTCTCGCACAAGCCTGTGGCTTGTCTGGATTTACTCTCATTTCTTGCCGATACGAACGTGCAGACTCGGAAATTAGGATCCTTTGAGACAGATCTAAATTCCCGGTATCCATCATCGCGTCGTGATGAATCCGTTCAAATTCTTCAGGCAGTGCTTCGGTCGCAACTCTCGAAGAACTAGAGGAGGCTGCGATCTCCTTTCCTCTCCGTTTATGAGATAACCTCCCGCCAGACGACATATCGCTATCTATGTCGCCAACGACAACCTAGAGAGAGAAATAAGAAGAGGAAGAGAGAGAGAATACCTGACGAGAGCGGAGAAGAGTGGAGAGAATGAGAAGGAAGTGAATATTTATAGGAAAAGAAGGGGTGCCTCCCCGAGGTGTCATCATTCGACCTACATGGGCCTACGTGGGCCTAGGAACAGTTACCTAGCCGCCAAAGAAATCGGGTCGTCGCTTCGACTTTCCAATTTAACCGGCCTCAACCCCGATCGGAACCAGCGGTTAAGAAAAAACCTAACCAAACCAAAGCCGGTTCGGGGGAGATTTTACCAAACCACCCAACGAAGGGGAAACGCCTAACGATACCTCGCGACATCCGGTCAGGAGACATTCATTCGGAACATTCCGTCTGTTCTCCCAAACCTTTAACTTCCTAAATTCATCGAATCCGACAGGACCTCGTCTCGATGAACTGGGGGTACTTACTGTAGATGGTAAATTCGACCATTCCTCAAGGCCCGAAGAACAGACGGCCCGGCCCACATGAAGCGGAGCATCAGCTCGATGCGGCGGCTTGAAGGGTCGATCTCTCGGCGTAACACGAGAGAGCTTTCGATGGGCTTCTCAACTAAATACTCCGAGGAAACGATTTCACAAGATCACGTGGGCTTCTCGGCCCAGCGAGTTAAAACCCACAGAGACGACGCAAACTAGGTCACGGAAGAGCGTGAGGTCAGCTATAAAAGGGGAAGGAAAGACAACGTAGAGGGGATCCGAAATCACTGATACTCACTGGGCGGCTAGATTAAGGTTTTACCTTTGTTGTCTCGCCTTGTTGTATCTCTCCGGCAAAGCCTTCGTGGCTCCGGCACCTTTCAGTTCACATATTTCCTTTCCTTGTAACCGACGAAACATTCTTCCTATCTATAATAAGACGTCCTTGCTTAAACCCACATCTAAAATCGAACGTTTTCTCGTTCCGTACCGTTTTTCGATCAAATAACCCTATCACATTTGTCAGTAATCTAACAAAATTACGGTAATGTAGGAGGATTTCGAGTGATGCGTTTTTTTTGATGGAGTTGTGAGACTATAGCACGTGATTATATAGTATATTTTTGCAGTAAAGAGTGGAGATTTGCCCAATAAATTCGCTTATATTAGCTTATATGTATTGGTAATGTAGGAGGATTTAGAAAATAAAATATAATAATTAGACGAATCAAATTCAAAACTTTCATTTTCATAACGAAACATACATTGAATTTCATATATTTTTTTATCATTATTGCAAAATTTGACTTGTCAATCAAACTTAAGAGATTGCACAACAAGTTTGACATTTATAATAACTTCTTTTATTTAGCTTTAATAATAAGAAGATGCTTACTCTAAATGCATGAATCTTACTAACAAAACATCCATATTACGCTTATGGAGCAAGATTTTTGTCCTGACTCTAACTGGTAACCATTAAAAGAATTTGAGAAATAAAAAAAAAGAATAAAAGAAATAAAATAAGAGAAAAAACTATTTATTTCCTAATTTGATAAAGAATAATTGTTAAAGAATGTAAATGAATCATAGGAACAAATATTCCTTGTAAATGGTGTAAATTGTAAGGAATGATAAATAATTCATTATTCCCACTCATTCTCTTGGTCACCATTTAGAGTCGAAAATTACATGGAGTTAATTTTAGTACACAATTTCAGAAAATAATACGGCGTTAAAGTCTATTAAAACAGCATGACATTTCTGCATTAAAATGAAACATACCACCAAAATAATGTATATATGGTGAATTTTGTGAAAACCTTGATGTAGTGATTATGACATGAACCTAGCAACGATCAAGTATGTTTCTCATTTTTGAATCTTGATACTGATATAGAAATATACTGGTGTAATATACAGTTTACTGTATATTATGTATTTTGTGAAAACATTTTACCAAATATTATAACAGAATTATGTTTAGAGTCGAGAGAGAGATTTACCCACTATGCTGACAGCTTAACGTGTTATCATGTTAAATAAAAGTTTCTACCCTACATAAATCAACGACAATGTCCTTCGTCCCAATAATTCTGTTCATAAACTCACTCTATTTTACCAATATCAATGTCACGTGCTATTCACGTCGAACGTAATGCGTCTTTTTGTTACCATTTTTTCTAGACTTCGTTCATAAAGTTTATAACATATAAAAAGTTCACTACAACAAAACACAAGTTTAGCGAAGAAACTTAACGAAGAAAACTAATCCTCATAAATTTACGTCGATTTTACATGGAACTTACGAGAAAATATAAAATCAACGTTATTTCCTCGCAAAATAACGACGAAATCATTTCGTCGTAAAGTCGATGTAATGTCACGTGGCTTTTACGAGGAAATACGATTTCTTCGTAAACTCGACGTAAATGTAGCGTGTACTTTATGAGGAACTACGTCTACTTAGTGAGAAAATTTTGAATCCACCAACTTTGTAGTTGTAACACGTTTTGAATCCACCAACTTTGTAGGTCACCACATCAAAAATGTATTTCACACGAGGCTATACTTTTCACACATATGAGTATGGTAGACAGCGGGCGACCAGTAACTATGGAATATGTGTGAAAGGGGAAACATATTTCTACGGGATCTTGACGGAGATTATTGAAGTCGAATTCCCAGGGATATTGAAGCTGAAATGCGTCCTCTTCAAATGTGAATGGTTCGACCCCGTCGTCAACAGAGGTGTTCGGTTTAACAAATTCGGTGTAGTTGATGTCAATGGTGGACGAAGGTACAACAAATTCTTTTTTTGCCATACATGAGCAAAATAAATTAATTTCTATGTTTTCTTTATTTTTGCAGGTACAACAAATTCGAGCCTTTCATCTTAGCTTCACAAGCAGACCAAGTTAGCTTCCATCCATACCTTCGGATGAGAGAATCGGGAATAAATTGGTTAGCCGTGATCAAAGTTACACCTCGAGGACGAATCATCAGTGGAGAAGAACCACCATTGCAAGAAGAACATATAAATGAAGTCGAGGAACCTGAACAAGAAATTGATGACATCCTTCTCATTGATCAGCATAATCATGAGTACAAAGATCTTACCGACGATGCTACGGACGAAGCTGTTGAAGACGAGTTTAATGAAAATGATGATGTTTCTAGTGATGACGAGAATGTCGACGTATCCGATTGATGTATTTGTTTTTAATAAGATTGATTTTCAGACTTAATGCATGTGATTTGATGGATTTAATCATGAAAAACTATTTATATAATTTGATTTTGTGTAAGGTAATGGGAGTTTGTATTAGAAATAAGAGGTTGAGATTATAAGTTAAGGAATTGTGGTTTTAGAATTTGGGGTTTGGAATGGAAAGAATAGATTGAGGTTAAAGGGAAGATGGGTTTGGGGTTTGGAATATATGAAGTAGAAGATAAGGAAGATGGGGTTTGGGGTTTCGGATTTTAGGGATTTAAACATAATCTTCGTAATTTTCTCATAAAATAACGAGGAAATAACGACGAAATTACAAAATAAAGAACGCGGGAGTCGTTAATTCCACGTACGCCGTATTCGTCGTAAAAAACTCGTAATAAGAAAACGCGGGTCTCGCTCATTCCTCGTAAATAAAAAAGCGGGTCTCTCTATTTCCTTTCTAATTTGATTAGTTTAGGGTAGATTAGTTGGTTAGTGTAGAGAATTTAGATACTGGAATCTATTTCCTCTCTTAACGACAAATTAGGGACTACCGTTGTAATATTTGAAAAAAAAGAGAAGAAAGATACTGGAATCACAGGTGGGAAGAAACAAGGCGAGACCTACATAAGTCTAGCCTTGTCTCCGCCCACATGTGTTCCAGTATATTTCTTCTCCTTCTTTTTTTTCAAATCTTTCTAATTTGATAAGCAAACTGGTGAGTAATTATCTCTGATTTGAGAAGCAAATTGGTGAGTTTATCTTTGATTTGAGAAGCAAACTGGTGAGTATTTATAGGAAATTTCGAAAGGTTTTACGACCAATTAGCTTCGTCTCATTCCTCGTAAATAAAAAAGTGGGCCTCGCTAATTCCTCGTAAATGAACGAGGACGTTACGAGGAAACCAAACACGGGCCTCACGAGTTCCTCGTTAAAGGGAAGATGGGTTTGGGGTTTGGAATATATGAAGTAGAAGATAAGGAAGATGGGGTTTGGGGTTTCAGATTTTAGGGATTTAAATATAATCCTCGTAATTTCCTCGTAAAATAACGAGGAAATAACGACGAAATTAAAAAATAAAGAATGCGGGACTCGTTAATTCCACGTAAGCAGAAATCGTCGTAAAGACCTCGTAACCGGAAAACGCGAGTCTTGCTATTTCCTCGTAAAATAAAAACACGGGCCTTGCCATTTCCTCGTAATTTAACGTGGGCTTTACGAAGAAACAAAACGCGGGCCTTTGTAATTCCTCGTAAATTTACGAAGAAATTACGAGGATATCTAATCTCTTATATATACTCGCGAGCGCTCACACTTTCATTTCGTCTCAACTTCCTCTCCACTTCCTCTCTATTTCGTAGCAATGGTAACTCTCTCTCTAATTCCTCTCTAATTTGATTAGTTTAGGATAGAATAGGTAGTTAGTGTAGGGAATTTAGATAGGTTTAGGGATTTTATGCTAATTAGTGTTGATTAGGTGGTTAATGTAGGGAATTTAGCTAGATTTATAGAATTTGTTAATTATAGAATTTGTTAATATTGTTGATGTTAACTTCAAAGATTAAATTTTTTTGCGGGCCTTCGAAAGAACATGCTTACTCCCTATTACAGAGAGTTGTTCGGTGAGCCTGGTAGTCGTTTAGACCCGCCTTCTTTGGCTCCCGATTCTTCTTCAGCTCCCGGTTCTTCTTCAGCTCCCGGATACTTCGGGTCCGGAACATGCGACAACAACATCCCATTCCAGGCGAGTCATCTGGCACACATAACGAAGCGGATGTTGCACAGAGGAGTGAGGAATTTTATCAGGCGATGAACGACCTTTAGTTCTTTTTCTTTTTTTCGGTTGTTGTATTATAAATTCAAAACTTATTTATATATAAAATATTTTTGTATTGATTTTTATTTTAAATTATAATTTTATTAATAAATTAAATAATTTTAATTATTATTTTTAATTATATTTTTAAATTCTGTAAAATAGAAAAACGAAGTAAATTCGTAGCTAAATTACGACTTATTTGCATGGAAAGTTTACGAGGAAATGACGTAGAAGGTTAAACGAGTATTTTACGAGGAAATACTTTCGAGGTATTTACGTGTATTTTACGAGGAAATATTTTCGAGATATTTATGTGTAATTTACGAGGAACACCTTTCGAGGTATTTACGAGGAAATATAGCGACCTCTTTACGTGGAATGATTACGTGGTTTTTACGACGAAATGATGTACTTCGTCTTTACGACGAAATGTTTTCCTCGCTAAGTTACGACGAATTGGCGAGGAAATATGCGTTACGACGAACGAATAACGACGAAACATGTTTTCTCGCTAATTCCTCGTAAAACCTCTTTTACGACGAACTCACGAGGATTACCACCGTCGTTAATCTCATGTTTTCTTGTAGTGGTTATGCTAACTTATATGTATGAGTTAGCAAATTGAAATTGAATTAACTAAATTTTCAATTGATTCTAATCATGCCACATCAGCAAAAATGAATTCTAATTAAATGATATATCATCAAATTTAATTCATAATTATTACCAACTATAAAAATATTATTTTTTAAATGATTCTCAATTAATATATAAAAAATTTGTATAAAAATTAATTATTTAAAAGCTTTTGGATTTACCATCAAATAATCATAACAAGGAGTCAAGATTTCATTAATGCTGTGTCTTGACAGTTTCCAAAATAGAAAGTGATAAGCACACGTGCAGAAAACGCGTGTATACTTTACTAGAGAGTCAAGTAGTTGTTTTTCATTACTTTCCGTTTAAAAAAAGGGAACATTATATTTGTCTCCGTTAGGGCAGGTCACCAGTTCCAGATTATACATATGGGCTCTTAATTTGAAATACGACTGTGAATGGGTTTGGCTTAAAACAATAAAAATCACTTGGTTTTGGTCATGCGTGTACTGTTTAGCTTTATCTCTTAGAGCCCATCTTAACTTATTTCATCAATTTTTATCCAAATCGAATGTTTTATACGAATTGTACGAATTGGAACCAAACCGATTTGGAATTTAGTTACTACGGAGTATAATTTAATTGGTGCAAATTTGAAAGAGTCCAAAGACAAACTGAAATATTAGAACCAAATTTTTTCAGGTTCACCCAAGTAAACCAAAAAAGAAAACCAATATGTCTTAACTAAACCAAACGAAATTTCTAAGTAAACCAAATAAAGAAAACCAATATGTCTTAACTAAACCAAACGAAATTTCTGAATGCCAACAATACAAGCATCTATCAACTACGACCGTGGCAGCATTTGATTCTTTGATACATCATACATGGTCAAGTCAAGTTCAAAAAAAAATGTTCACCTTAAGTGATATCTTTATTTCTCTCCATAATATGATTTCAAATAAAACTATCAAATTCGATTTGATTCATATATTTTTTCCTTAAAGAAAATTTGGAATCATTTGGTTCTAGATAAATTTAAATAAATTTTAATGTATAAATTCTTGTTCGGTTGATATTCATCTCGTTATTTTTCGTAGGCAAAACAGTATGAGAGGTGACAATAATTTTTCAAACATAAAGTGAAGAGAAATCTGAAAGTCCACAAATACATCATTGACGCCTCTGTTTTTCTTCATATTTAAGATGAAATTTATATATTTTTAATTTGTTATATTTGGTACAGAACAAAACTGACTTTTTGATTCAAACACTTGAATTATCTACCTTTTGCGACCTTATCATGCAGAGACGACCTATTCTAATTGCTCAATGGGATTCAGGTCTCCAGAGGGTTGGAGCCTTTCCGTGAACAAAATTAATTGTGGACGTGGATTCCAAAGCGTAGATAGTAGAGTTATACACTAGTTGTGGACCTGAACACCTTAACACAGAGGTCATTGACTTATACCTTTAAGAGCTTGTTCTTCGCTATAGTCTCCGGTAAGAAGAAACTCAGATAACCATGTTTCCACCGTAACTCCCACCGTCACCGGTGATACCATCACCACAATCGAGTTTTGGTTCTAACTCGTTAAAGGTTTCATCTTTCGATCCGATGTACATCGATCTGCTGGAGACTTCCTCGTGACAACATCCAATACAACGCAACTAGCTCTCGATCTTCGATACGACAGCTCGATCAGAGATGTCTTATCCATTGGAGCTCGATCAAAGCTGTCTTATCAGAGATCGAGAGCTAGCTAGTTGCGTTGGATTGGATGTGGTCACATGGTAAATCTTCAGCATCCAAAAATGAGATTTTTAGCGAGTTGGAACCGCTCGATCGTGGTGGTGGCCTCGGCGGTGCCGGTGACGGTGGGAGTAACGGTGGAAACGTGGTTATGTGGGTTTTTCCTTGCCAGAGACTATGGTGAAGAATAAGCTCTTAAAGGTATCAGCCAACGACTTTCGTGTTAAGATGTTCATGTCCACAACTAGTATATAATTCTACTATTCACGTTTTGGTGTCCACGTCCACACTTAATTTTGTTTACTCGTTAATATATATATATATATATATATATATATATATATATGAAAATGGATTTTAAAATATAGAAAATTTTATGTATAATTTATTATGACAATTATTTTTATTTAGTACATTTTAGAATTTGAGATAAAAGTAAATGAAAACATAAAGTGGAATAAGAATATGAGAGATATTCATGTGGTGAGAAAAAAATAACTTTTATATTAAAAACATAAAGTCAATGAGAAAAAATATAAAGTCTAGAGTCATAAAAATCTTTTTGACATGAAAAAGTGTGTCTCAAGCACTAAGTGTCCTATAGTGTAATTGGAAAGTGAGAAAGTGTCTCTAAACGTAAAAAAAAAACTCATATATTTTACTATATTGAATTATCGAATTAATATTTTAAGAAAAAATGAAACATCAAAACCAAAAAGTTTGTTATCTTCGTCTTTTTCTTTTTATAAGCATTCCGTTTAAATTGTAAGAAGACTCTTTTTCTTTTTTTTCTTTCGGTTTTGTTTTTCTTTTTTTAGAATACTTGTTTTCTCTAAAAGTTTTGTAGCCAGTGGCAGACCTAGGAATTCATATTAGGTGTGTCAAAATAATAACATGTCGGTTAAAATAAGAAATAATCTGTTATAAAAAAAGTAATAAAAAGAATCACAAGAAAATGAACACTTTGAAGCCTCGAACGTAAGTTTTAGGGGTTGCAGACTTCTATACTTTAACCAAATTAACCATCGTAACTTCCTTGCCTTATCTTACATATTTGTTTTTTTATAACTTAACCTGTGTCACCTAACTCACCTTTTCACCATGTGAGTCCGCCTTTGTTTGTAGCGGACATGAATTTTCCGTTGGAGTTTCCTCGTCTAGGCGGGGATTATAAGCCCATGCTCTTGTAAATCTAGATTTAGATCTACCAAAAAGTAGATTTGTGATGTTTGTGGTGGTTGGCGTTTTTTAGTTGAGTCCATTATAAATGTTTAATCTATGCTTTCGCCAGTGAACATGAGTAAACTTTTTTTTTTTGAACTTTAAACTTGCTATCTTGAAAAAGATTTTAGAGCATTTTTATTAGTTTAGAACTTTTAGAGTTTTTCAGAAATATAATAGTGGCATTTCTTTTACAGCTCTGTTATTTAATTTAAATCTAAATTATAATTAAAAAAAGAACCAATAGCATGAAGGTGAAAAGGAACCAATAGCATTATCCAATAAAATTGAAAATTTTGAAAAATGGTATTAAACTTGTGGTGGAATTAATTTTTTTCCAATAAAATTATTTTTTATGTTGGTTTTTGACTTTTTGTATCTTGTTTGGTTTGTTATCTCGATCATCGGTTTCTGCAGTTTTTTTTTTTTTTTTATTAACCAGGTGTTGACCTTGCGGCCCACCACCTAGGCTCGGCGCCAGCCTTTGTCTGTACCTTCTTACGGGCCCTGGACACGCCTCCCCCTCCCCGCGAGTCGAACCGGTCACCTCCCCTCCTCAAGGAAGATACCACTGGACTACGAGGTCCTGGGTGGTTTCTGCAGTTTTGACAACTAGAATTCTCGTATTTTTCGTTGATTTTTTTGTAATATTATTTTTGTGGATTACATTCCTTGTAAACAAGAACCAGGAATAAATCTAACCGGGGTCCATTTTTCTATTTAAGAGGTTAGTGGTGAGAATTAAACCTTGGTTTTAGAGGGTCAGAAACCATATTGTACTAATTTTACTACTAATTTTTGACGATTTTCTATATAGAATAAGATTTTATCACAATTCGGTGGTGTCCAGTGACTCCACTATTCTTCACGTGGGTTCGTTCCCACCTGTGAAGCTATTCTGGTTTTTTTTTGTCAGTAGAAGCTATTCTGGTTTTTTAAAGTTATTTTATGTTTTTACTTTTTTATTCTTGCTATAGTTTTTAAAATAAAAAAATAAAAAAATGAAATTTTTTTAGAAAAAACAAATTAATAATAAAATAAAATTATTCAAGTCAAATATACATATATATTTCTCTATTTTTTATATATCTACTGAATTTCATAATACCTTTTAAAAACTATCCCCCTTTTTAAAAGAAAATATTCATTAAAAGTAGTTATGAAGATAGTTTCACACTATCATCAACTCTATCATCGTTTTCTTCTAGCCACAACTAATATTCTAGTGAATTCTTTTAAAATTTATCTTGAACTTCTAAACTAAAAGTTATTTAACAATAAATAGACACCTTCTTTTTATTAGAATGAGGAAATATACATTTGTACTACTACTGTTTTATTTGTTAAGGTCAGCCGAGCAGTTTTTGTTGAAATTTACATATTTCTCTATTAGAAAGGCATGCGTGTTCTTTCCAAACGAAATACTACTATTTTTTTTTTGCATCTATAACTTATGCAAACATGTTGTCTTTATAAAAAATAATGAGTCACATAATCTGGCTGTCACATTTATGCAAACCATTATATAACTAAAAATCATTTTTGATAAAAGATAAAATATTTTTTTTAAAAAAATCATTTGTTTAGTCTTCACTAGAGTATTTAATTTATTTTGAATCTGTGAAACCAAATAATAATTAATAAATAAATCGTTCATTCTAAATGTTCAGCCGCAGCTACTTCACACCTCCTAAACTAAAAGTAATAGACAATTTGTTACGCACATTTGCCGTGGCCCGTGGTTGAGTACCGCAAAAGAGCACACTTAAGGAAAGTAATTTTATAGTGGTTTTATAGTACGCATCCATGTACTAATTGCTTTCTCTCCTCTCCAGATTCAGATAGCTTAGTTAGAAGAAATATAAACAAAAACAACGATTACTTTTATAGGGGCTAGATCCTATATACGTGCGAAACGTTAATATCAATTTTCCTAGAAATGTGACAAATTACAATCTTCAAGCGCTTGGCCTTTTCTCGAATAAGATAGGAAGACATTTAAGCACGTTTTAATAATATTACATAAACTCATAGAGAAGACTGTGAAAACGATTAATAACGCGAAACATTTACATTCTAAGACACTTTTCCTATTTTTAATTACACCTTAGGACACTTTTCTATACTGACACATTTTCTCTAACAGCTTGTGTCTGATCTAGTTTTTTTCATAACTAACATAATCTCCTTTTTGTTACAGCCCAAGTACACAACTTCTTTCCATTGGCCATTTAGGCGGGATTTTTCCCTAGCTGTCGATCTCATATATATTGCAACGGCTGAGATTTATTTTTGCAGATCTTGACAAGACACATTGCTTTCTTTCAACAGCAACCACTAGATCAACAACCTAGTACATCGGACGGCCAAGATTAGTTTCATCAGATTTATCATCTCCTCTCAACCTTTTGTCGTCGTTTCCAATCATTTTTATCTCATTCTTCATTACCCAGAAAGCTAAGAACATTATCAATCCCCTGATAGGCGAATCTTCTTATTTGGACCACAAGTTGTGGTTTGTTAGCTAACTAACCTCTTTTTTTGTCTTTTACTCTAACTGTAACCCAAATAAACTAACCTATAACTTCTTGCAGGCACCTACAATGGCAGACCACTGCATGGTCATTGCCGGTGAATGGAAGACCTCAGACGACGGAAGCTGGAACTTCTCTATCGACAAACACCAGATGTCGAGGATCGTGACTCTTTCTCCCACCATGACGTTGCTCGAACTGCAAAACAACGTGTTGAACTAGTTCTTTGCCAACACCCAATCCCGCCCATCAACCTCGTTGAGCTACTGGCCTCCGAACTCAAAAGAACTGGCTACCGGAATCTCCACACCACCAGTCATGCTTACACATGATGGGTCTGTCTGTTACTTCTACCGTCATTTCAAAATTCACAAGGGTATGAATCTGTTTGTCACCTTCAACCATAAGCCGGCCCCTATCAATTCGAGCCAAGTTGCTGAGAATCTTTTCCCCTTCACTACTCCGGACTAGCCGTATCACCAAACTCCACCATCTCTTAAACCGTTATTCTGGCCCCCGCCCCACTGCACCCCCTTTGTCCCAGCCGTCCACCGCTGCGTCCAAAATCCCAGGGTTCTCCCTTTTTCCCGATGATGATATCCTTGGAGCTAGCCCTATCGAGCCTTCCAACACTAATATGATCCCTCTATCGGCTCCTTCCAAGATCCATCGGTTCTCACTGATAGATGAATCGGCTTTGTGTAGCGACGAGATGCTAGAAGAGATGTTAAAAAAAAAACTCATACAGCATCCCTTACAGTTGGGAATCTGAACCGGATGATGATGAAGATTCCAGCACTGACAGCTCTCTTCCTCCAGGGTTTGAAGATGTTCAACCCCGCGGCTTTGACCACAAATTTTGGGACCCGTTGATTGATAAAAATCTAGGCGGTTCCGACGCCGCGCGGTCATGGCTGGCATAACCGTTCCCAAAACTGCTCCACACATTATTCATTGCACAACTGGCGATGTGTTTGATCACACTGTCTCACCACCCGGAGATCAACCAACCAAATGGAGGCCTGATCCTGAAGATCCTACCTCACATCACCACAGTTTCCCCCATGTGTACCCCAATCCCATGGACACTCGCACAACAGGCATACAGTCCCAGAGGTGTCCACATGGACAGTCCTCAACGTTTTCTCCAGGAGTACCTCAGCCTCGTAATCCACATGGACAACCCATGGCCTTTCCCTCAAGTGTACACCCCCTAAGTAATCCTCATGTACACCCATCCACGTCCACGTGTACACCACCTTCCCGTGCTAAAACCTCACCCCAACTTCCCCCTTCGACTCCGCACGTCCGCGAGACCAGGCCACTATCAGAGATCAGTGATGAGGAATTTGACGTTCCACTGCTCTTTGACGACCTTTCCTATGAAGCTGAGGATGTCCCCGATATGCATTTCGACGATTCAAACGAGGAACCGTTTGCAGGGAAACTGTACGCGACCAAGGAGGATTGCCAAATCTCGCTGGCTATCTACGCAATCAAGGAACAGTTCTATTTCAGGCAAACCCGAACCAATAGGCATTACTTTGTTTTTAGTTTCCATGACACAACTAAAGAGCTTACAAATTGTGGTTACTACATCATCAAGAAGGCCCAGCTTCTACATTCTTGCACAATCGATACACGCAACCTATACAGGAAGCAGGCCACATCCAAAGTCCTAGCTCATGTCTACCTCTCCCGCTACACCGAACCTACCAACGGACCTAAATCACTATAGCTTCAGCAGATGATACTGGAAGACCTTCGCATCGATGCTTCCTACATGAAATGCCACAGGGCCAAAGAGCAAGCTGTGGATAACACTGTTGGGAATGCTGAGGATTCATTCCTCAACCTCGCCTCCTATTTTGAGAGGCTCAAAGCAACCAACCCAGGCACGGTTACTGCAATCGAAACCGAGTCCGACATAGAAGGCAACACACGTTTCCTCTATGGCTTCCTGGCCTTTGGTGCTTCGATACAGGGGTTTCGCCGGCTACGCAAGGTTCTTATTATTGATGGGACACACCTTTCCAGGAAATATAAGGGGGTATTACTCCCGGCCAGTGGTCAATACGCTAACTTCCAAGTATTCCCTCTTGCTTTTGCTGTCGTTGATGGCGAAACCGAACATGCCTCGACCTGGTTTCTCACCAAACTTGAACGGATCATTGCGGACTCAAATACACTATCCATCATCTCAGATTGTCACTCCTCTATCGTCAAAGCCAAGCTTGCAGTCTTTCCAAAGGCACATCATGGAGCTTGCATAGTCCACTTAATGCGTAACGTTATCTCATGGTACAAAAACAAAAGTCTTGCAAAGATGGTGTGTGAGGCTGCATTCTCTTATCGGCGCAAAGATTTTGATCTAAACTTTGCAAAAATCAGGCAGGCGAATGGGGAATGCACCAACTACCTAGAAGGGATTGGGACTTCAAAGTGGTCTAGGACTTACTTCCTAGGAGATCGTTACAACCTTCTAACCAGCAACACCGTAGAGCAGCTCAACAACGCTCTAACTAGATCCAGGTTTTCACCCATAATTGAGTTATTCATGTTCATCCAACGCATGTTGACTCGCTGGTTCTCTGCTAGAAGGACCAAATCAGCCAAGTGTCGTGGGTTTGTAACACCAGAGGTTGAGAAGGTTATGTAGACACATATCAGGCTCACCAAAGGCAGCAAGAAAACAAACATTAATACCTGGAGCTATCAAGTTAGGGGTCTTGTCGGTCATCCCAACACTGTATCCTTAGAAAACAAAGTCTGCACCTGCCAGGTCTTCCAGAAGCTCAAAATCCCATGTGGCCACGCTCTTCTAACTGCTGATTCCATAGGTCTCCCCTATGTTCAGCTTTTTGGTGATTGCTACAAAACTCAGACATGGATTGACACATACGCTAGTGTTATATAGACTCTCCCATTGGAGACTTCCCCATCCCGGAAACAATTACTTCTGTGACCATGCTCCCCCCTCAGACTCGTCTTCCATCTGGCCGTCCAAAGGACAAGCGTGTCGCCTCAACCGGCGAGATACCGGTAAGGAAAACAATTATCTCACTGATGTTACACACATCCTCCAACTGGCCCTAAACTCTACTCCCTTTTAATGGCAGGCACCCAAGAAGAAAAAACTTGTCCCTAACAAATGCGGTCGTTGCGGAGACACTGGTCACAACAGGACCAACTGCGTTGTCCCAATATGAATGCGGTGAATACTATATCCACGATTGTTCTCTTCTGGATAGCGAATTCACGAATCCCCCTCCACCCCTCCTTTTGTTTATTGTCACATTGAGCATTTTCACATGTAATAACTTTATTGAACATGTAATGGCTCTTATGTTAGCCCACCAACTTATGTAATAACTCTTTTGGGATGGCTCTCGGGGTTTTGGAAACATTTGTTGTAGTTATCTAGCTTCTCTACATGTCCACGTGTACACAACCCACCATAGTGTACACAAGTGCACCAGTCCCGGGGTTCACGTATAGGCATGTTAGTTGCCCGCGTGTACAACTCCAAACCCTTTTGTACATGTGTACAAGTCATTACCTTCATACATACCCTCTTAACCTGCTTTTCCTGTGTACCTTATCTCCCACCTAATAAAGTTTTCTTCCTCTCTACTCCCACGATTACCCCACCTTCGGTTTAACCCAAACGCAAAGGGATAACCATATTTCCGATCGACAGAAGTTATGTAAACCTTTTGCACCGGTTATGAATGTGGTGTTATCCAGCTCTACCACTACGCTACCAAACAAAAAGCAATACAGAAAACAATTCATCAACTACAGCAGCCAACGTGAACGTGGCTCTCGGGGTTTTGGAAACATCTGTTGTAGTTAGCTAGCTTCTCTGCATGTCCACGTGTACACAACCCACCATAGTGTACACAAGTGCACCAGTCCCGGGGTTCACGTATAGGCATGTTAGTTGCCCGCGTGTACAACTCCAAACCCTTTTGTACATGTGTACAAGTCATTACCTTCATACATACCCTCTTAACCTGCTTTCCCTGTGTACCCTATCTCCCACCTAATAAAGTTCTCTTCCTCTCTACTCCCACGATTACCCCACCTTCGGTTTAACCCAAACGCAAAGGGATAACCATCTTTCCGATCGACAGAAGTTATGTAAACCTTTTGCACCGGTTATGAATGTGGGGTTATCCAGCTCTACCACTACGCTACCAAACAAAAAGTAACACAGAAAACAATTCATCAACTACAGCAGCCAACGTCAACGTCACTTATACATACGTTCACCATTCTTACAACCCATCACCGTACATACCGTTGATTCATTCTAGCTCCACTATGCTATACATGTGTACACCTATTCCTACTCTTATCCACATGTGTAACAACAACATCATTCATTACATCATTAAACCTGCATAAAAAAAATCACGCCTGCATCGCAAAAAAAAAAAAGGAAATCCTTTGAATTTCGTTCTTATCTTTCATTACATCATTAAACCGTACCTATCGTAGATTCATAGAATCCCAAAACACATTATCATCCAAGTCCTACTATGTACATGTGTACACCTATACCTATTCTTAGCCACATGTCTAACAACAACATCATTCTTTACATCATTAAACCTGCATCAAAAACATATCATGCATACATCGCAAACAACAAAAAGGAAATCCTTCGAAATACGTTCATATCATACAATCCCAAAATAATCCATCATTCTTACAGACCAGTTCTCGTCCATTGAACACAAGCACAACATAACAAAATAAAAAAAACTCCTACGCTTAATGTTTACGTCCAAAATATACCAACCCTACATAAACCCTACGTTTCACTGCATCTCCTCTCCCACATAAACTGGCACAACCCAATCCTTGTACAAGTCCATAGCCCACTACTTCCTCATTATGTCCACCAGCTCGTCAGTTAAACCATCTATCCTAGGATGAGGATTCCCCAAAGCATGAAGCTCCAAGAATTTAACGGCCACGGGCCCACAATCTCCACTACGGCGGTTCTCGTAAGCACCTCCCATTCTTTCAACCGTGAAAGGCTCCAAACTATACGCTTCATCTTCTGGAGGTGGATAAACCTTCTCCACCAAATATGAAAGCATCTTTGACACAGCTTCCAACAAACTCCACACCACTGCCATGTCTTTCAGCCTTGGGTTAGGGTCTAGCACTAGCACACACCAATCTGTGAGGCTTATGCACAGTCCCACCCAGTGGTTACCATCCCAAATCATTGGTGCATACAGGGTGTCGACCTCCGCTCCCCACTTCCTCCCTTCCTTAGTTAGAAACCCTGAGAGTCGCCCATCACCCAATACCCTCCCCCAGTTAACTTTAGCTGCGTTGAAAGCCCTTGCCTTCCCTTGCAAATGTGTTACAAACCAAGGCAGGAGAAATATGCTACGCCTTTTTTTGAGTATCTCCTCATGTCTATTAGCTACATACTCAACCAAAGCTTCTATATGCTGTGTCCACATGTACAAATCAGCTTTGCCACAAAATCAAAAATCCAGTAAGATTGTTCCAAAATAACAAACCAAAGCCAATACCTTAGTAAACACCCATTCCTGGGATATGGCAAGCTCAAGGAAGAATTGGTTGTCCAAATCAAATTTGCCAGCATTTAGATGCAACCTGCAAAAATAGTAGGCAAAATTACATCCAAATTCACCATCATCATACCAAAATAAAAGGGACTTACACGTTCGGATTCCCAACCAACACATTCTTGAAAAAAACGAAAATATGTATCTTCAACAGTTGGAACAAGCTTTTCCATGGTAAATGGCTCCTTCGCCAACAACAAGGCCGCCAAGTCCGCTTCCCTCTCCACTGGTTTGTGCTTCTCGCTCCTCTGGCACGGCGATGAGTCACTTAGCTCCATTAATTGCTTATCTCCATTGCCATCGCTGTCACAACCCTCACCTTCTGATGTTGCCCCCTGCCGACCACAAACAACATAACTATTACATCCATACTTCGGGTGCACGCTACTATATTACCAATGACATACCTCCCCAACTGTTTCCTCATCCACCACTGCCTGCTTCGTAAGGGCGACATCCTGCTAATTACGACAAACAAAACACACTTCTCAGACATGTTTTTTTATCAGTGTGTGTACTATTGTACAATGAGGACAATTATCCACATGTACATACCTGTTCAGCATTGGGACAATTTTCAACGGCCTTTTCAGCCACTAAGCTGTCGATAATGGGCCCTTTTTCGCCGCCCCCCTTAGCTTCTTTTACATCTAACGCCGCCACACTTTACAGAACCCAGTGTAAAAACACACATAATCAGAAGTCCATATGGACACCATATGATTACTTATGTTCATTAAGTCAAATAAATCCACATGTACATACCTCTTCAGCTATTGGGACATTTACCAGGTCCTCTTCCACCACTGAGCAGTCAACTATTGGCTTTCCCCCCGTCGCCCCCCTTTGCCTCGTCCACTTTTAACGCTTCACCACTCTACACAACATGCTCAAAATCACACCTTATGTAATCACTTCTCACGACAATGTTTATATACAATCTATGCATCACTTTTGCCCTCTCATTAGGGCCTTCCATCAGATTGCCCCGCTCCATTGCATTACCATCAGCTTCCATGCTCTGCGCACACACGGAGACAAATAAACACCCCATTAACTTGCACACGCGTACAAGCTCGCTACATAGTACTCGTGTACCGCACACTCTAAGTACCTGACCATCAGTGTCCTTTGTGGCTGCACCACCTTCCGTTGCCTTTCCAACCTCTTTCTCAGCCACCGTACCCGTAACCCCCTGCGTGATAACACCCACCAGCCTATTAAGGTCTCCAAAATCCTGTGAAACACTTGTAAGCCTATTACAAACAACCCATCTAAGAAATAACAAAATATAAGGCGATTCTTACCACTTCAGTGCCGCAAGCAACTGGCTCCCCCGGGACCCCTAAATCAGCACCCACATCACTATCCTGCTCAACATAAGACAGCGGGTAAGCATTGCCAACAACAATCCCCCCAGTTTTGCTTCCTACCTCTTCCTCAGTTACATAGAATGTGTTACTCCCACTACCAAATAGTACCACATGGGCCTGCTCAGTTACGTCCTCATTCTTCGTATACAACAATGGGACACCATCTCCTTCTTTCTGAGCGTGTTCAGCCACTGCCTGAGGCCTGTTCTCACCCCCTTGACGGTACCCAATTCCTCCATGCTGTTATCGGTTCCCTCAGGGTCGCTTCCCCCAAACAGAGTCCCTGGCTTAACAGAAACGACGCTCTTCTTTCTCCTCCACAATCCCCCTAACTTACTGCTGGAAAACGTTCCTATCGTTTTATCCTTAAACTTCCTCAGCAGCCTGCCTTGCTCTACGACCTTGTTTAGTCTGCCGAGTTCTTTTTTAATCCCCTCCACAACCCCCAGCAGAGCCTCGTACTTATCCCCCCCTCCATCGCCTTTCCGGCTGAAGTACCTGTTCAGCCTCCTCTGCTTCATCACAGCCCCCGCCTCTTCTTTCTGAGTTAATTTCCTAATTTTCCTTTTCACTTCGGTCACTGCTGGGTCATGGACATAGAGTTGTTCTACAACATCACCGCCACCCCCACTCCCCCTTCTGGAACTTGTGCCCCGATTTCAAAAGGTCCACAATGTACGCAACTTTCCTAACAAATATCTCACAGTCGAACACACTCCACCCATCATCTCTATCCTCATCAACCTCCATCATAGGTAGAACTGTCAACTGCATCAAAACCGTACAACATTTTTAGTCCTAACTTAACTGTGCACATTACTTTAAGATGTCCATGCGTACACTTAATTACATTTATCCACATGTATAACTTTACATAAGTTATCCACATGTATATCTTTCATACGATATCCACAAAACAAAACTAAACAAAACTAACCCAAAGACATGCTTGTACACAAGTACATATCTTTCTGAATATCCACAAATAAAAAATACTGACCTTAGGACTATACTCCGCATAAAGCACATCAGTTAACACCAGCCCCGTATGTGTGGGAAGCTTGTCCCCAACATAGCTCAAGAGCGTAGCACCGTCATCGCCTCCTAGCCGGTCAAGCAGAACTGGAATGGCTTCAGACGCCCAAAGCTGCAGTGCAAGGGGAAACCCCAATAGGAATTTAGTCTCCTGCCTCAGCTAGGCGTAGAAAATGCCTTCTGGGTCATCGCACTTCCCCAACACATTCTTAGGCAATATCATTGTGCTAATTGTCCACCAAAATGACTCACGCCCCCACGGAAAAGAGAAGAATTTGTTTAGCTTCTCCACCAGTTTAACATACTTCAACGTCGGCTTTGGCTTCTGCGTTTTCGGCATGAGCACCCCGTCAACAATGATGATCAAACATATTCTTAGCTTCTTCCCCGGAGACAGAGTTTTTTCACCCACAACCATCGCTGCAAGATCTTCTAAATTCAAGTTACGCCTCCCCCCAAACAACTTGTCCCAGAAAACATAGTCTGTTTTATTCGGCTTCGTTTTATCATCTACCTCATACCCCTGCTCGAACTCCCCACAAGGTAAGCCTGTGACATGGCCAAATTCTGCAAGCGAGAACCTTGTCGGACCCCCACCGAAAACATGCCACATCTCGAACCGTTTCTTGGTTACCAACTGCCTCGAAAGCATTCCATGTACCAATTTCGCTGAAAACGCGCACCTCCGCACAGGTAACCTAAACAGTGGACAGAAGCATGAACACAACAACCTCTCCATCTCCGCTGAACCTTCAAGCACATCCCTCACCAGAAGCAGGAACTCCAGCGACGAATAGCAGTTTTTCCTGTTGCTAGGGTAGCGGTCGGTGGCAAAGAGACGAGGTGGCAACCTATCATTGACCGCCACATCCTCCGTCGGCGCCGTACCTGAGGCCGCAGACACATATGAAACCGGATCTAAATCAAGAATCATTAGTAAACGCCAATAAACCTTGATTCTAACTCACCGTCGTCGATGGCTTTGCCGGCTCTCTTTCTTTTCGTCGTCATCGCCTACCGTCGTTCGTCGTCACTTTCACCGCTGGTTACAAAGTTGGAGTAATGTTCCGTAAAAAATTGGAAAATTTACGGTTTCACCTTTTTACGGGCCCAACCTAATAAAATTAATCAAATAAAAACGCCCGCTTAAAATCCACCAATCACTCTGGTCTCATTTCGAATTTCGAAACCGCAAACCAGTCTAACCAGAAAAATTTGTTGTATTACTAAACTATCCACGCCTGGTTTCGCTTTATTGAGGTCATGCACGACGTTATCCACTAATAAATGTGTTTGTAGCAATAATTGCTATACCATGTAATAAAATGTCAATGTCTATTCCTGTTATAAACTCTAATAACGCATCTCCAACTTTTTAAGTGGTAAAAAAAATAAACAAAAGAAATCAATTTGTAAAATTCCTTCAAATGGTCAAGAATTTATTTGTTTCTGTTTCAGGTAGATCTTAAGTGTCACAGAAAATCTTTATATTATGAATATAATGTATTAGCACGAAAGAGAGAGTTGCATTGTAGAGTTTGTTGTTCAAGTAACTATTTATTATAATTACAAATAGTGTTGAATTCACTCCATTATAAGATTAAATTATAATGTTATATGCGGTAAAAAATACAATTTTTCTGAAAAAATGATTTGTTGTAGTAGAATTAACAAAAGCTACAGCGGAACTTGACCCTTTTCTATGTAATTAGTTTTTATCTTTTTTTTCCTTTGTGACTTTTAAATTTTTTCAAAAAATTTTAAAACATAACATTTATGTTTAAAAAAAACTAAATTTTATGTGTTATCTGGATAGCGTATTAACTAGTTAATCATTGAACTTTACTATATAGTAAATTGTTTGATATGGATTAACAGATAAATCATTACTTGAAACGTCGCGTGTACTAACTAGTTAATCATTGAGTTTATTTCTAGTAAATTGTTTGAAAATGGATTAATAGATAAACCATTATTTGAAATTGTGCTTTGTACTTTTGTTTATTTAAGTTTTTTTTTGTTGGACCTAATTCTTTTTTTTTTGTGCAACTATTGGACTTAATTCTAAACATCACACGATTATGGGTTGTAGTATTACTGTTCCAACGGTTGAGTTTAATTATCATGAGTTTTTTTCTTTATTTGGAAACTAGGTGTGTTGTCTATATGGTACATGAATTCCAAATTAATATACGAAACTATTTAATAATTTATATTAAATTTTATAGTTTCATTTAAGAACTTATTTTTAAAAAATATATACATTATGCGAAATAATTCATTATTCAAGATATAAATGTTATATATAATATAAAAATTTTCAATTAGAAGAACTTAAAAAAAAAAAATTAATGTTACATTCACAATTTAATCTTTCGCAAATTGGGTTTACCTTTTTAATTACTTGTGTGTGTACGTTAAGAGGCATTCAAAATTATTGTCTTTGGTATTTCATCACAATCTAGGGAAACTAAAACATACTACAAACAGATTTATGAGTACAAAACAAAGAGTAAATTTTTATTAAAAAAAACAAAGAGAAAATTTTTGTAGTGATTTAGAAAATCATGTTAAAAGGTGATATATGACGACATTTCATCGCCATGTTCTTATACAGAATATTTAAGGATGGTGACATCCGATCATCGTCCAGTGGTGACTTATCTAGAAAATAAAATCACCAGGAGAAAAGAGCAATTTCGTTTTGATAAAAGATGAATTGGACAAGAAGGTTTTCTGGAGTCAATTACAATGGGCTGGTCAGATTATAGTGAAAAAAGTGAAATTGGAATAGTGGAAAAACATTAGCAATTGTCGACACGAAATTACTAAATGGCGGAAAAATAATCCACCTTATGGAAAGAAAAAAATTAATGAGTTACAGAAATCTCTTAAGGAGGTACAAACAGATAATTCTAGGTCTCATGAAGATATTTTAGAGGTTTCGAGGAAGTTGCAAGATGCATATAAAGATGGAGAGGAGTATTGGCAACAGAAAAGTATGAATATGTGGTACTCATCTGGGATCTCAATACAAAATTCTACCATGCTTTGACTAAGCAACGACGGGTTCGTAATAGGATTGTGGGTTTACATGATGCTATGGAGAATTGGATTACAGAGGATATGGGTGTGGAAAAAGTGGCAGTAGACTATTTCGAAGAGCTTTTTACTACCACTTCTCCAACGGAGTTTGATGACTTCCTTACAGAAGTAACACCGGGTATCACTCCTCAGATGAATCAACGACTGTTGAGAGTAGCGACAGAGAACGAGGTTAGAGAAGCCTTGTTTATGATGCCCCCAGAGAAGGCACCAGGACCGGACGTCATGACAGCTCTTTTCTTTCAACACTCCTGGCATATTATTAAGAATGATTTGGTGGACATGGTGAATAATTTTTTGGTTTAAGAATGATTTGAGGCCAATTAGCTTGTGTAATGTTGAGTATAAAATTATCTCGAAGGTTCTGCGTCAGCGGTTAAAGATATGCTTACCTTCCCTCATATCAGAAACCCAGTCGGCATTTGTGCCAAGAAGGTTGATCTCTGATAATATTCTTATAGCTCAAGAAATGTTTCATAGATTAAGGACTAATAAGGCATGCCAAGAAAAATATATGGCAATTAAAACGGATATGAGTCAAGCGTATGATAGAGTGGAATGAGATTTTATCCAGGCTCTATTACAGAAGATGGGTTTTGATCTTCATTGGATTACATTAATGATGGAGTGTATATCATCGGTTCAATATCGGGTCCTACTAAATGGTCAACCACGGGGTCTTATCGTCCCACACAGGGGCTTACGACAAGGGGATCCTTTATCACCTTATTTATTTATTCTGTGTACTGAGGCTTTAATTGCAAATATTAAAAAGGCGGAAAGAGAGAAACACTTAATGGGAATGAAGGTAGCTAGAGAATGTCCATCGATATCTCATTTGCTTTTTGCAGATGATAGTCTTTTCTTCTGTAAGGCTCAAAAAGAAAAATGTGAAACCATTCTTAGGATCTTAAAGGGATATGAGGTTGTATCAGGTCAGCTTATAAACTTCGATAAGTCCTCGATTCAATTTGGGCACATAATTGAGGAATCAGCAAGACAAGAGTTAAGAGATATATTGGGAATCCATAATCTTGGAGGCATGAGATCCTATCTAGGTCTTCCAGAAAATCTAGGGGGATCCAAGATACAAGTTTATAGCATTGTGCAGGACCGGCTAAATAATAGAGCTAATGGTTGGACCTTCAAGTTTTTCACAAAGGGAGAAAAGGAAGAGATTATTAAATTTGTGGTTACGGAATTACCAAACCATGTGATGTCTTGCTATCGTCTGCCTAAGGCAACCGCCAAAAAACTGAAGACTGCGGTCGCACAATTCTGGTGGAGTCCAGGGGAAAGGATAAGAGGCATGCACTGGAAATCATGGGATAAAGTATGCCTTGATAAGGAGGATGGAGGACTAGGTTTTAAAGATATTACGGATTTTAACACAGCAATGCCTGGTAAACAGTTGTGGCGCCTGATTGAGAAGCCAAATACTTTATTTTCCCGAGTGTTCAAGGGACGATATTACAGGAATGCATCACCCCTCGAACCGATTTGCTCTTATTCTCCGTCATATGGGTGGCGGAGTATCGTTTCTGCTAGACCTTTCGTAAGCAAATGACTAATCAAAAGTGTGAGATCATGATCATCTATATCTGTATGGAACGATCCATGGCTACCAACCACTCGCCCGAGACCAGCAAATAAAAATCAACACAATTTCGACCCAGAACTAACAATGGATTCTCTTATTGATTCTCCAGTTAAGGTTGGCTGAGTACTTTAGAAGGTTTTGATGGGTTGTTGGGAGTAAGGAATGTTCGGCTTGTCTATCTCCTCTACATGCGGAGATAGAAACACTACTCTGGGCAATGGAATGCATGAAAAACTTTCGCTAATTTCAGGTTACGTTTGCAACGGATTGTTCTCAGTTGGTGAAGATGGTTTCAGAACCAGAAGAATGGCCAGCATTTGCAAATTATTTGGAAGATATTAAGATCCTGAAAGAAGGTTTCACACGATCGGAGATTATCTATGTACCAAGGACGCAAAATTCAAGAGCAGATAACCTAGTACGCAGTGTCAGGAAGCAACCGTCGTTTATCGTTCACATGAATCAAGATCTTCCGGAGTGGTTCATAGAGTCAGTATGAGTCTGTCGTTTGACGTCAAAAAAAAAATGACGACATTTCATAACTTGTGCTTAATAAAACCATAATTCTAATTACATTAGAGATATTATATAAGATTATATTAGAAAAATGATTATCAGTTATATGAACATAAAGACAAATATAATATATTGAAAACCACACAAACTATGAATTGCATGACAACATGAATGAACTAATATGTGTTATATTTTGAACAGAATAAATATAATTCTAATATCAGAAAATGTGGCAAATTTGGATTTTGGCATCATTTATTGAAAATTTCTTTGAAAACAAATCACATTATAACACATATCCACATGATCAAAAATAAAATGAACACACTTAGATCAAGCATTTTAAATTTTAATGTTTTACATCAAAGAATATGAGATAACATGTTAAAATATGTTAACCACCATTGATAATTTTCGGATTTATAAATCCAACACTCTTTTATGGCTATCAAAATTATGTTGATGTTGTTATCAAAATAACACAAAGTAGTTTACAGATATTATCATGTGATGCGTATAGTTTGTGTGATTTTCAATATATTATTTTTGTTTTGGTAATGTAATACTAATAACGTATTGTTCGTATAACTAACAATTATTTTTTCATTATATTAAAAAAATATGTTAACACATATCAATCCCTTAGAGTTCGTGCTTAGAAAAAATATCCTATTATCTTAGGTAGGAATATATAAAATTATATAAAGAATGTTTGAAAATTCTTGAAAATAAAATATTTCAAAAATATACATATATCAAAAATTAAGATGACATATGACATTCTCTCAGATCTAATATGTGAGCAAAAATTATTTTATCATCAAAATTTATTTTTTAAGAAAAATAAATGTCAAAGGTAAGATGACATTGTCGGATGGAGTTAACATGTGCTATGTGGAGATTTTGTTCCTTCAAATGTCGTTTTGGAAGTCGCATCCTACCGCATTAACATTAGTCAGAGTATCTCAATCAAGAGGTTTCTCACTATTTAAAAAAAACATGATAAGAAGAGGAAAAGAAGGAATGAAAATAGTAGTATTAAGATGTCCATGAAGTATCTATTAAACATTTGTCCTTTTATGAATAGGTTCAAATTATATTTTTAAATTAAATTTTATCATTATATTATATTTAAAATTTCCTTTTATTTGACAATCTTGTAAATTTCTAGAAGATGAAGATAATCTCTTAGAAAAGAAATGATTTACTTTCCAATTTTTTTTTGGACCAATCAGAATCAACATGGCTAATAAACAGTCTGTTTTGTGATGAAAGTGAGAATTGCAATTCTGGATCTCATTCATAGACGGATAGACCATAGTGGTCTGGGATCCAACATATTATTTGGTGGTAATGTTATAACAGAAAATCTACATGTGGAATAGAAGGTGGAATTCTTTGACCAACAATTCATACCACTGCGGATCAATGAGTCAAATGACTCTTTCAGGCATTATCTCCTTATTTCTGGTGGTTTGCAAGATGATGGCGCAAGACCCTTACCTCTCTATTATCCGTCTATTACATTTTTTCCTCATTCTCGTTGAGTACGTACGGGAGTATTCATAAATCATAATAATGAAGTTTGGTTAGGTTCCGGTCAGGTCAAATGTCTTGTCTTTTCTTCTTGGCATGTGTCGGATAAATTGATTACTGTTCGCTATTGTAAATTTTGGCGATTTTGTAGAGCGCTAGGTAAGGTAACATGCTTCGTGTCATTAAGTTTTGATACTGTAGTTCTGTATTGGTTTAGTATTGCCAAAACAAGGATCGTCATATAGAGCTCCAGAATAACTTGGATATAGATTCCCAAGCGTTGCTTGTTAAACCTTTCTTTTGTCACTGAAAGTTATTCTACTATTAAATGTTCTCATATCATGGTTTGATTTGAATTACAAAACAGCTCTAACAATTTCTATCATGTTTCGTTTTAAAAATCACGAACGGGTTTTCTTTATCATTTCATCAATTCTATACGTTGTTTTATTAATTTTATATAGTTTCTGTTGTTCGATTCTGGCTGAGAATGGGAGGCAGATAATTGATGGAGGAACTGCAATGTGTGTAGCATCCACTATACTTTTATCATTCAGCGAAAATGTGATAAATTTATGTGTAAAGTGGCTCGACCACTTTAAAAAAAACGTTTTATTTTTTGTTCTTGTTTTAAGAGAACCACAAATGGTTCATTTCATCAACTCCCATTTAGGAGTAGTTCATTTATCCACCTATAATAAATATACAGTATTGTTTAGTAATTCATATATGCAACTTATTTTAACTATTAATTTCTAGACTTAGCTTTATTATATACATAGGATCATTATATTTCATTATATTATTTTGGCTATATATCTTATTATTTAAAATAATATTTTTGATAATGTAATATTTACTTTGATTTTTTAAAAAAATATTTTTAAATTGATGAGCTGGTTAATATTAATTTACAGTATACTACTTATTCATATCATATATAATATATAGTTTATTAAATCGTTTAGTATAAAATAAATAGCCGGTACATATTTATTTTAAAGTTAATTAATTTATTAAAAAAATTAATAATACAAAAATAAATATTAATTTAAATCTTATATAAATTATAATAAATTTGTACAATATTTTGAACCGTTTTTATCCAATTTTATCCGTTATTTTTGAACCTTTTTTATCCATTATAATAAATTAAAATAAATATTATCTTAAGTACTATAATTACTTAACAATTCTCTACTATAGTCTTTTATATTAATAATAAATAAATATAATGACTAACTATATATATATATCTTTAAAACAATTTCTATTATATTTTGAATAAGAAATTATATATTTATTGCATTTAGAAATTATTTTTAAAACAACTGTTTTAATTTTATTATGAAAAAACTAAATTATTAATTTATAAATAAATTATATTAAATGTGTACAGTATTTGAACCGATTTTTATCCACTTTCACCATTTATACATATGTTTGAACAGCTAGATCCGCTACATCCACACTTGATCCACTAGATCCGCTAGAACCACTTTTGTTTCACTCGATCAACTTGATCCGCCAGATCTGCAACGCTTGATCCGCTTTCTCCATTCAAAGCCTCTGTTTCTTGTCGTTAAACCTAAGAATTGTAAATTATTAAAAGTTTGATTCTTACACTTAATTTTAGCAAGAAGTGAGCATGTAACTATAAGAGCATCTCCAATGTATATTCCTATATTTTATTCTAAAATAGAAATTTCTATTATAGAGGTAAAATTGCTTCAATGTATACCTTTTATAATAGAGTTCTTATATTTTAAAGAAAAATATAGAGGAAAATTACTCTTTTTTATATATTTAAAATAACATATCTTTTTATTTTCCTCTATAAACAGAAAAACTCTATTATAGAAATATACATTAGAGCAATTTCACCTTTATAATAGAATTTTTCTATTTGAAGAAAATATAAAAATAGAAGTGGATTAGAGATGGTCTAAGTATATAGTCTAGTAGATAACTAGTAACTGTCTACTATAAAACCAAATAAGTGAGCACGCACCTTTTACCGTTTTGAAAAATACTATACAAAAAATAATTAGCAAATAAAATATTCATATAAAACAAAAGATGTGGGATATTTATAGAGTAGCTACAACTCTTATTTTATTCAAGAGACCATTCTAAAATAAGTGAAAGTATTAGGGAGATCAGCCCTCAGTTTTTCCATATAAGTCAGTAAGCTCTTGCCCTGTCATAAGGTGAATATCACGTGGCGATATAGACTTGGCCGGGCTGAGAGATTATGGGCAGAGCGACGTGGTTCGATGCCGACGGGACGAAGAGAGGAGGATGGACGGACGAGGAAGACCAAAAACTCGTCGCTTATATCAACGAATACGGCATCGGCGACTGGCGTTTTCTCCCTCGCAAAGCTGGTAGTTATCTATATATTACCCTACACAGCTATATGATTGTTTTGTTTGTTTAGTACTAAACACCAAAACATGTTTCGTAGGAGGAGCTAGCGGCATAATTATTGTGTCGTTTTTATCTAACTCCACCACAAACATGATAGATTTTTGTAAATAGTGACAAAATGAAATTAATACTCACTTTCTTGTGTCATAATCGTAACCAAACTGAAATTAAGTGATAAACTGAGAAACTTTTAATCAAAAGGATTTTTGATACTCTTGGCTAAATCACCAACAACTGCAGAAAACATTTTCTCTAATATAAGACTAGAAGTAAAATAGAGTGTAAAACGTAAAATAAGGGGATACTTTACGTGTTTGACCAAAAAAAAGGGATACTTTACGTATTAATCATTGCTTATAACTTTTTATCTTTTTTTGTAACACTGAGATAAAAAGTTATAAGCAATGATTAATACGTAAAGTATCCCTTTTTTTTTGCAGTTTTCTGCAGTTTTATCATTATCGTAATTTTCTTGTAAATACGTGAATGTGTTTCATGTGAGTTTTCTGTATATATTGCAAATCTGCCTGCATAGAAAAGTAATATGTTCCTGACGATATCAGTCATTTTTAGACATAAGTTTCCAAAGGTTTAAATCATAGTATTCCTAAAGCAAAAAAAACTCACAATATTAAACTGCTATAATAATTTATGTTTTAATCTTATTGGTGATGAAAAAAGGTTTGCAGAGATGTGGAAAGAGCTGCAGATTGAGATGGCTTAACTATCTAAGGCCTGGGGTCAAGAAAGGCAAATTCACTCCTGAAGAAGAAGAAGCTATTATCAATTTCCAGTCTATTCTCGGGAACAGGTATATCAATAAATTAATCATATAAAACCGATTTGCTTTTTTTTTTTTTTTTTTTTTTTTTTTGAAACACTTAAAACCGATTTGCTATAGTGAGAGTTTCATGCTTATATTATGTATATAAATGCTAATATTAAAGCATATGTATGTACAATGTATATTCAAGACACCAACTGTAAAAATTAATTGTTGTGAGAGACAATCGCCTAGTGGATTGGTGGTATACGGATACAGCTCTTAGGGCACAGCTTCTATTCAAGACACTGGCACCAATTGTAAGAATTAAATGTTGTGAGAAGCAATATTAATTATGATTATATTTTTAACACACGTAAATTAGATATTACAGCATAATGGTACTACAATTTTCATCCAGCTATTATTTTGAATATTTAATTATTATTTAGCAACCGGGAGAACTACATATTTTTTACAGATTTTAAATAAATTTATTTTTATTTATCTAAGTCAGATATATATTGAGTGAATTGGTTAAAAAACCACAAAGAAGTATGAGAGAGAAGCAATGTAAACTAAATAAAAACTGATCAATAAAATCATTATTATTGATAAATTTTAAGTAGGTTTCTATACATCAATATGTTAATATTTTAATTAATTCAATTATTTGATTAAAATTTAATATTTTAATAGAAAATATACTATTTTGAAGCATAAATGGTTTATGAGTTTTTCAGCCTTTTGAAAGTTTTTCCAATCAGAAACTATTCTCTTGTCTTTTTTCTATCATAACTTTCATTTTCTTAATTGTTATAGTGAAAAACTATTATACAAAACTGCCAATGCTAATGTTCCAATATGGTAGATAATTCTCAATGTTTTTTTGTTAAAGAAATTTAGGTTGAACTAAAAAGAATCTGTTGTAGATGGGCTGCCATAGCACAGCAGATGCCGGGTCGATCAGACAACGACATCAAAAACCATTGGAACTCTTGTCTCAAGAAAAGGCTCGAGAGAAACGGAATCGACCAAATGACACACCAACCAATCATTAACCTCGCCGTCAAAACACCGTCGTTCAACATAGATTGCGGCAACTCTTCCTCCTCGACGGTGAGTCCATCTCCGTCTTTCTCCTCCTCCGGCTCAGCCAGTCTCCTTAACAGGCTTGCCACGGGTATCTCATCTAGAGAACACGGTGTCGACAGGATTAAGAACATCTTGTCGGATCCGAGAACGCCAATCATTACTAGTCAAGAAGAAGAGTTTGAAGAGTCGAACAAGGATCATGGGAAGGCTTTAGCAGGTGATGATCAGGAAGATGATTTTCTGATGTGGGACGAGGAAAATATGAGGCGTTTTATGGATGAGATTGTTCAAATGGACTTTGAAACTAACGGAGTCTATAACTCTAGTTCGTCATCACCGAATGGTGTCTATGAGACTGGCCTACTTGATGACTGACCTACTTGATGATCATCTCATTTGCTTAATAAATGGTTTAATATGAGAGATGATCGTTTATGTATTTACTTAGTACATTTTATTCTTTTGCACGTTGCGACAAAGAATAATGCTCATCTACCGACCAGGAGAATAATTTCTTTAAAGTGATGTGTCTCAGTTTAATTAACATTTAGTATAAAAGATGGGTGCAGTGAAACAAAATAGGAAATTTATGATTTTTTCATAAATTTTTTTTTTCTTTTTCAAATTTTTTTTTATGATTTGTGATGATTTTCTGCTAATCGGGCAATTATTTATTTGAATTTAATCCTGTAGAAAATCTTATGTAGTTTTTCTTTATGACTTAACAAGCATTTTGTCTTACCAGTTGTGAAAAAGGGAACAAGCAAACTATTTTTTATTTAATAAAATAAAATATATGTTGACAATTCAATCTCATGCATTCTTATCTCCTTTTATAGAGCAGGTGTGTTTTAACAAGAAAAAACAAAAGACAATAATAAATCTGTGATAATTGCTTTTTCTTCTGTCTTTCCTGGTCCACACACTGCTTTGGAGTTTAGGTTTTTATGTAACTTTATGTAATATTTACATAGTTGTATTTTTATTTGGCTATGATCCATTTTTTTTTTTTGACGTCGAGCGTCGAACGGCTATGATCCATTTATAGACTACAAACGGTAACATTTCATTATTAATGAAATAAATCTGCGTAGTTTTTGCAAGGGAGCGCACTTATTTATCACTTACTCTAATTTAATTATATACATGATACGTAAATGAACACAAATAAATAATAATATCACTACAAGAAAACATCAAGGATTCTGAGGGAAAAAATCGTCGGAATTTCGTCGGAATATCGTTATTCCGACGCAATTCCGACGAAATACGTCGTCGGAAATAATTCCTCGGAATTTCTTTTTTCCTCTGAAATCCCTCGGAATTTTCCGACGGAATTCCGAGGAAATAAATTTCCGAGGAAATTCCGAGGAACCCTTGTTTGTCGGAAAAGTCCTCGGAATATACCGAGGTAGAACTTCGTCGGGATAATTCCTCGGAAGTTCATCGATCGATGCGTTTTTGGACATATATACATCGATCGATAGGAGTATACCGACGGACTTTTTCCTCGGTTTATTCCGAGGAACTGTTCCCTCGGTATATTCCGAGGGATCCGTTCCTCGGAAATTTCCGAGGGAGTTGTCCCTCGGAAAATTCCGAGGGAAATGTCCCTCGCTATATTTTTTTAAAAAAACGGATCGATCGATGCGTTTTTGTTCAAAAACGCATCGATCGATGTAGTGAAAAATATAATTAATTTCCTCGAAATGTAAAAAATATTAATTTTTTTGAAAAAAAAAAATTTCTGAAATTTAAATTCGAAAATATGAAATTAAAAGTAAAATTGAAATCATACTAATTAATATTCAAAGTTTCACAAATAAAAATAAAACATTCCGAGATTGGGGAAAAAAAAACTACGGGTCTGGCACGTCCGGGAACACCTCGTTCGGGTACATCCTCTGCATCATCTCCATCATTTGCTGGTTCAGCCTCCTCTGTGCCTCATAGCCCGCCTGTTGAGCCGCCATCTGGGTCTCCAACAAAGATATTCGATCATCTTTGTCCTTCAACTGAGCCGTAAGTACTTCTGGATCAACAAAGGGCGGTGGTGCAGAAGAAGGAGGAACCGACCGGGTGCGACGACCCAAACCGAACAAACGTCCCTTCTTCTTTGGAACCGACTGAATAGAAAAAAGCCAAATTTAGAAATTTAAACCAAGAAATAAATGAATTGAACTTTAAAAAAAAAGAACTTACGGATTCAACGATTTCGTTGATTCGAAACCGGGACAAGTTGGTCGAAGCCGTCGAAGCGTCATCCTCGGTTTGAAGCTGAGACACTTCGTCTACCACCTGAGTTTGGACCAGGTCGACCACGTCCCTCACAAGACCGTCATCAATCTGGCCGGTCTTCTTGTTGGTATACGCCCTCCTCATTAGGGCGAGATCATCGACCGGCTCGCCATCATTTTCTTCCGCCTTGAAAAAAAACATAAAATTAAAGAAACATTAGAAATTAGAAGAAATGCACAATAAATTTAAATTCTGAAACTCAAATAATTGAAGAAAAAGCGGTTGAACTTACCATGCGATCTCCGAGAGTGGCAATAGATTGAGCACCCAAGTTATGCTTGTAGATGCCCTTCCCTTTACGGTCGCTCCTGCGGTTGGTGGAGTTGGTGGAAGAAGTTTCTTTCGTCTCCTCCTTATCCCAATGCGCACACAACTCCTTCCAGACCGTATCGTTCATCGACTTTGGGACCTTTTAATTAAAAAAAAAGAAAAAGTTTAATAAATTAAAAAATAGTTTAATAAATTAAAAAATTGTTTAATAAATTAAATCGAACCTTATTGATTTCCCACTTCTTCTTCCACTCGTGGATCTGCTTCCCATAGTTGTCCATTACTTTATGGACGAAGTGGTGATAGATAAAGAGCGTCTCATCGGAATTCCAGTTGAACTCTTGCTGAAAAAAAAACACAATTAGTAGAAAATTTATATTAAAGATTAAAAATATAAGTAAAAAATTAGAATACTTACCGCAAACTGACGAAACCACAGAACCTGCTTGTCGGTTGGGAAGTGAGTGAAAGTCGGATGTCCACTGTCGAGGGCCGAGTACATCATACGGTTGATCCATGCGCTGATCCCGTTCCCGGATCGGTTGAACCTTATTAAAAGAACAAACGGTTAATAATGAATCCAAATTTAAAGAAAAAAAAATGTTTAATTACCATGTTTGACCCCGTCCATGTGGATACGGAGTGAGATACGGAAGATGGTCACGACCGGGCTGTTGAACCAACTCCGCAACCCTCATCACTCCCGGAGGACCCGGAGGAACAGGAGCGGATGCAGCAGCGGGAGCGAGAGGAGCATGAGCGGGTGCAGCAGAGGGAGATGTATGGTTGGAGCTGTGGGGCGAAGGGGAATCCTGAAAATGGCTGGAATCCCGAGACTGGCTCCCCGTACCACCACGACCACGACGCTGTCGAGGCCGGGTCTGATCATCATGAGACCTGTAAATTAAAAAAATATATTTAATAAATACAGAAATATATAAATTAATTTTTTTTATTAAAAAAAAATCCCAAATAATTTAATCACAGAAAAAGATTTATATATATTAAATTTTTTTAATAAATATATAAAAATAGTTCTAATAAACAAAAATAGTTTTAATAAATAAAAATTGTTTAATAATTAAAATGTTTTGTAAAATCCAAAAAATCGAATTTATATAGAAATTTTTTTTGTAAAATCCAAAAAATCGAATTTATATAGAAAAATCGTTTTGTAAAATACAAAAATCGATTTTATATACAAAAATTGATTTTATAAATACAAAAAATAAAAAAATTATAAAAAAATTCTAAATCAATTCAACAAAACAAATTATTCAACCAAATCACAATTCTAAACCTATTATACAACCAAATCACAATCCTAACCAATCACCCTAACAAAAATCTATCAAAACTACACAAAAACCTAACAAATAGAACCTAAGAGAGTGGGATAGGGTCCTTACATGATTTGTGTAAGAGAAGAGGGAGATCGCCGGAGATATCGTCGGATTTCAGGGGGAAATCGCCGGAGAGAAAGAGAGGAGTCGCGCAGAGGAAGAACAGAGAAATGGGGAAGAAGAAGGGGCTCGTGGTTATAAAACCTAGGGTCCGACGGACATTATCCGTCGGAATTCCGTCGGAATTCTAATTTCAATTTTCGCGAAATATTTGCCCGGTAAAATGAAAATATTCCGAGGAAATTCCGACAGATAGTAAAATATCCGTCGGAATTTCCTCGGAATATTCCGAGGAAATACCGAGGAACTAGTGTTTGGGGTTTCAAAACATCAATTTTTTTTGCCGTATTTCATTTCTTATACAATTGTAATGCATACCATTGAGGATTCTTTGTATACATGAGCATAAACCATGAAATAACAAATTTCAAAACTAATTGAAAGTATTCCCTTTACCGTTCGTTAAAAGGTATAAGTGTTTCTCTTATGTTGCGAGATTTCGTTCATACAATCGGAAAAGTGTTAATTATACGGTAAGGAACAAATTTTTGACTTCATAATGAACGTAAGACACTTAATAAGGGTTATATAGGTGTTATTCAAACGGCAAAACGTTGTTTTCGGTTTAAAAACCCGATTTCCTCGGAATTTCCTCGGATTATTCCGAGGGAACTCCGACGAAACCCTCTTCTTCCTCGAAATTTCCTCGGAATATTCCGAGGAAATTCCGACGAACTAGTGTTTGGGGTTTCAAAACGTAATTTTTTTAAAAAAAACCCATCGATCGATGCGTTTTTGAACAAAAACAAATCGATCGATTACTAAGATGGCCCGGGCCGTAAGATTGTGATCGATCGATGAGAGTATCCCATCGATCTATCGACAATTTTAATTGTTCCTCGGAATTTCCTCGGAAAATCTTGTATGTTTTTTTAAAAATGCATCGATCGATGCGTTATAGAACAAAAACGCATCGATCGATTACTAGGATGGACCGGGCCGTAAGATTGTGATCGATCGATGAGATTAACCCATCGATCTATCGACAATCTGAATTGTTCCTCGGAATTTCATCGGAAAATCTTGTATGTTTTTTTAAAAATGCATCGATCGATGCGTTATAGGACAAAAACGCATCGATCGATTACTAGGATTTACGGGGCCGTAAGATTGTGATCGATCGATGAGAGTAACCCATCGATCTATCGACAATCTGAATTGTTCCTCGGAATTTCGTCGGAAAATCTTGTATGTTTTTTTAAAAATGCATCGATCGATGCGTTATAGAACACAAACGCATCGATCGATTACTAGGATGGACCGGGCCGTAAGATTGTGATCGATCGATGAGAGTATCCCATCGATCGATCGACAATCTGAATTGTTCCTCGGAATTTCCTCGGAAAATCTTGTATGTTTTTTTAAAAACGCATCGATCGATGCGTTACAAAAACGCATCGATCGATTACCAAGATGGCCCGGGCCGTAAGAATGTACTCCTCAGATCGGCCTGACTGCTCTACTTTCAGAGGCTGCAGTTGAGTTTCTACCCCCTGCTACCGCACTAGTAGACAAGCCATCCTTCTTCACGCCAAAATATCAGACCAAAGGCAAGGGCGTGGTTGATGAAGAAGGACAAGATGAGGCTGCACAAGCCATTCCAGATGATTCACAACCCCATCAGCTACTCCCATCAGACTCCAGCCAGTACAAGCTGCAAGAGCTTCCACCGAACGCCACTTCGCGCCAGCAACAACATTGGAGAGATCAGAGCATAAAGACAAACAACGACATGCTACACAAGATCTGGGCTGCCATTTCACGTATCAGGCCGTGTCGTTGCCAAAAGGATGATGTAGTTCATCGGGACAACTCTCCATCCAGCTCTGGTTCGGGTTCGGGTTCGAGTGGTACACACATGGTAAGAAAGAGGTCCAAGAGACCCAACGATGCAGGAACATCTGGAGCAGGAGACGAGGAGTAGGAGCTATCACCGGCTATTTTATTTTCTTTTCTATTCTAACATTTTATGGTCTTATTTTCTGTTAATTTTGAACTGAGTTTTTTTTTAGGTTTCTTAATTATGAGTTCGTATTTCTTTTACATGGTTTCTTTGTTTTATTTGGTTGTGTTTTGTGTAGCTTTTAATTCGTATTCAGCTTTGCCTTGCTAGATAAACCAAATAACTATTATCCAAGGAAAGAGGTTATATCAAGTGTTCCTCGGAATTTCCTCGGTATTTCTTAAAAAAAAAAAAAATAAGTTCAATGGTAGTCTGTTTCCGAGTCATCATCACCAGATGAATCTGAATCTGGATCTTGGTGAAACTCTCCAATTACTGGTTCATCCTCTACGTGAACGACGGCTTCCTCTCCAAAGTCGGTTAAATCGACTACAAGGCCAACTCCAGCTAAATCTTCTGCTGCACTACAGTTGCCGGATGTGCTTGGTTGTAGTGGGTCTTCCAGCTCAGAACTTCCCTGAACTCGGCCTCTCGGGTTGAGTCTTGTAACAGTAACCCATGGATCATCTCTGTTCCTTACCCGGGGGTACTTGATATAACAAACCTGTAACATTTAGAAAAATTATAAATTAATACACATGATGATGAATCATTCTGAATAATTAACATTTAATTACCTGATCGGCCTGGGAAGCAAGAATGAAAGGATCATAATATTGCAGCTTTCGCCTCGAATTTACTGATATAACACCAAATGCATCTGTTCTCACACCTCGATCTGGGGTGTTGTCGTGCCAATCACAATAGAAAACAGTACAGCGCAATCCAACCATGCCCAAATACTTGATTTCCAAAATCTCATGTATGTGTCCGTAGTATACATCATCTCCTGATGCAGAACAAACGCCAGCATCATAAGTCGTACTCGAACGTCTCCTCTTCTGAGTTGTGAATGCATATCCTCGAGTACAAAATCTCGGATATGACTTCACAACAAAGTTTGGTCCAACGACCATCTCACGTATCCAATCGTCAAATGTTTCACCTCTGGCCAAACCAGCAGACACCTATTAATAGCACATATATATATATTATATCAATAAATGTGAATTAGTATAAATATGTGATAAAATATATTTTAATTTGTTTAAAGCACTCACATAAGTAAACATCCATCCAGTAAATTCTCTCTGCTTCATTTCTTCTAGTTCGTCCTCTGTGGCGTATCTATACTCGAACCGCTTTTCTGCCATGAAAATCCTGTATATGATGACAATAATGTAATTAATTAAGATTTAAATTTCAACTTGTTAAAATAAAAATTTGTAAGCTCATTTATTTACCTCTCATATTGAAGAACGTCTTCGCAGTTGGTGAGCAAATATGTTTGCAAATGACTGCGCTCCTGCTCAGTAAGTCGACGGTCCTTTGGTTTTCCGCTAAGTCGTCCAACGTCTGTGAAAATGTCTGGAACCGTAACATGATATGTTGCCCGTTCGCCTCTATCATCATGCCGAGCAGGTCTTCTGTTTTTGGTCTGAACTTCTGCTGGAAAGTAGTACTCGGCAAAGTTTGAAGTTTCTTCATTGATCATCTGTGCGACTATAGAACCTTCCACCCTACTTAAATTTTTCACCATCTTCTTCAAATGGAACATATACCGCTCATACAGATACATCCATCTATACTGCACAGGACCACCAAGTTCCAATTCTCTTGCCAGGTGAATAACAAGATGCTCCATAACATCAAAAAATGAGGGAGGAAATATCTTCTCAAGGTTGCACTGAATCACGGCTATGTTAGTCTTCAAATTTTCAATACCTTCAAGAGTCACTGATCTCGTGCATAAATCGCGGAAGAAACCACTTATCCCTGCAATTGCTTCATGAACATTTCGTGGTAATATTTCCTTGAAGGCGAACGGAAGGAGGCGCTGCATCATTACATGGCAATCGTGGCTTTTCAAGCCAGTAAACTTTCCTTCCTTTCTGTCGATACAGTTACGCAAATTTGATGCGTAACCGTCTGGAAATTCCACATCGTTTGAAATCCAATCAAAGAACGCATCTTTTCCCGCTGCATCAAGTCGGTATATGGGAAAAGGAGCCCTACCATTCTCATCAACATGAAGTTCTGAACGAGCACATATATCGACTAAATCCAGTCTTGACTTCAAATTATCCTTTGTTTTACCTTGAACATTAAGGATCGTGTTCATGAGATTGTCAAAAAAGTTCTTCTCAATATGCATGACATCTAAATTATGCCTTAGCAGATGATCCTCCCAGTATGGCAGATCCCAGAAAATACTTTTTTTGTGCCAGTTATGTAGTTCTCCAACAGCATCTACCGGAAAACGCTCATGTCCACCGACTTCTGGCGTCCTTTCTGCACCAAAATCTCTTAGTTGTATCTTCAAATCTTTCCCACAAATTTCCGGAGGTGGACTGTCAAACACCCTCTTGTTCTTCGTAAACAAATTCCTACTCCTACGATATGGATGATCAGGTGGTAGGAATCTCCTGTGACAGTCAAACCAACACGTTTTCCTTCCGTGCTTTAGTTGGAAAGCATCAGTGTTATCTTGACAATATGGACATGATAGCCTTCCATGCGTTGTCCATCCAGACAACATACCATATGCTGGAAAATCACTTATTGTCCACATTAGTACTGCCCGCATTTGAAAGTTTTCTTTACACGAAACATCGTATGTTTCAGCACCTTGAGCCCATAGTTGTTGCAACTCATATATTAGTGGCTGAAGAAACACATCAAGTGATCTCTTAGGATGCTCTGGTCCGGGAACGAGAATCGAGAGAAACAAAAACTCTCGTCGCAAGCACAAGTTTGGGGGGAGGTTGTATGGTGTAAGAATGACGGGCCATAGAGAATACTGTCTTCCACTCTTGCCAAACGGACTGAAACCATCAGTACATAATCCAAGGTAGACATTTCTTCTCTCATACGCAAAGTCGGGATACTTTGATTGGAAATGCTTCCACGCTTTTGCATCTGAAGGATGTCTGATCTCACCATCTGTTGAGTGCTCCGCATGCCATCTCATTGGTTGCGCTGTGCGTTCAGACAGATACAACCTCTGCAACCTTTCCGTCAAAGGTAAATACCACATCCTTTTATATGGCACTGGAACTCTTCCAATTGTATCTTTATAACGAGGCTTTCCACAAAATTTGCATGTAACCCGCTGTTCATCCACCCTCCAATAAATCATGCAGTTGTCGCTGCATACATCTATTACCTGATACGATAAACCAAGACCAGCTACGAGTTTCTGAACCTCGTAGTATGAACCAGGAGCTACATTATCCTCGGGTAGAATACCTTTTACAAAATCAGCAATCGCATCCACACAGTCTTCAGCCAAATTATAATCTGTTTTAATGCCCATCAATCTTGTAGCAGATGATAAAGCTGAATGACCATCTCTGCAACCTTCGTACAATGGTTGCTTTCCAGCATCCAACATATCATAAAATCTCCTAGCTTCTGCATTGGGTAAATCTTCCCCTCTAAAATGATCATTTACCATCTGCTCAGTACCTACACCATAATCTACATCCGTTCTAATTGGTTCTTCTAATCTAACCGCTGGCTGAGGTTCACTAGTACTACCATGTTCATAATCAGTTTCCCCATGATGATACCAAATTTTGTAACTTCGTGTAAACCCACTCAAATATAGATGAGTCCAAACATCCCACTCTTTAATAACCTTTCTATTTTTACAATTAGAGCAAGGACATCTTAACATACCTGTTTTTGCTTCCGGTTGTCGGTGAACTAACCCCATGAATTCAGTTATACCTCGTTGGTATTCTTCCGTAAGCAATCTCGTGTTCGGATCCAAATGAGGTCGATCGATCCAAGAACGAAAATAATTTGAAGAAGACATATTTTTTATGAATCAAATTCGTGTGTAAATAGAGTAAGAGGGAGGATGAAGATATGAAGTGAATGAAGAGGAAGAGGAGTGCTTGTATTTATAGTTTTAATCCTGCCGACATACCGAGGAAATTCCGACGGAATTCCGACGGACAAAACTAGTTCGTCGGAATTTCCTCGGAATTTTGTAAAATCCCCCAACGGCTCTCCAACGGCTATAATATTTCCTCGGAATTCATCGGTTTTTTCCGAGGAAACCCAATTTTGTGTTTCCTCGGAATTTCCTCGGAAATTCCTCGGTATATTCCGAGGATTTCATTTTCCGTCGGAATGTCCGTCAGAATATCGCTGTTTTCTTGTAGTGTATATAAAAATTATTTTAATATATAACATTAATTCAACCTAGTATACATTATATTCTCTTTGCTTTTATGAACATTAGCATGATTGTTCTTTCAATAAAAAAAATAACATTAGCACGACCCCTCACAGACGGTTTAAAATCAAGAAATATTGGCAAAGAAAATCAAGATATATAGGCAACGCTGTGAGTTCCGTGACGTTATTGTATGTGCTGAAATGTCTATATCATAACATCGTGGCATAGTGCGGTCCAAACTGACGTCGTCAGGACCACATGTAAAACGAAGTTGTCATATAGCCACGTGGAAAACGGACCTCCCTATCAACTACGTTTTTAATTTAGTCATGTGATAGGTATGCGCCTACTTAATTATTGTGTTACATTATTGAAAGCATACATTTTTTTTAATTTGTTGATCATTTTATAAATTGACTCGAGTATGTTGTTATTAGGAAGAAAATAATTGAGTAGAGTATTATCACCGTAGTAAAGTTTCAAAAGCAAATATGCTTATATGCAGTTATTAAATTAAAGTAAAGACAAGTATAAATTGTATATTCATTATTTATATGATGTTTTTTTCTTGAACTTTAAATTTATTAAATTTATTTATATAATTTTTTTTCTTTGAAAAAGGGCTTTATGATGTTGTATATATAATCGAATCTCAGTTTTCGTTTGTAATTCGAACAGCTTTAGTTGGTATAAGAAAACTTTTTGTGCCCCATATGCGAAAGAAGTTTCTTACTCTACCCGTGATTACAATCATAATGCCAAATTTGTAGACGTCGTTGCATTATATCTTTCATCTTTCATTTCGATGAGACAAGATGAGTACACTCTTTCTTAAATTGTAACAATAAATAAATTAATGTAAAATATAAAGTGACACGGTCTTAATATGGTTATATGAAAAACACACAATATAAAATATGAATAATATAAGTTTCAAAAAACTATGAATAATATAAAATATGAATTATACAAAAGAATGACGTGAAATAACATTAGAATAATAATAATATATGTACATGTTCAAAAAAAATAATAATAATAATAATATATGTAAAAGTTAAATTTAATAGTTGTCTAGTTATATATTATGATAATATTTTAGCTAAAATAACCTTTTAATATATGTCTATATAATTAGATCAATTAAATTCATAATTAATATCATTTTTTAAAAAATTATCTATATAGGATATAAAAAATCAACAATATTTTTGTAACGACCCAAATTTCAGCCCGAAAAAATTTAGTCCAGTAAGACCCAATTACATTGGAGAAAACCCTAAAGTTTTACGTGGTGGCCTCTGACAGAGACTTTTGGGGATGGCAAAGCCCTGCCGGAACGTCACCGGAACAGCCACAAATAGCCACCGTGAAAGAGAAGCCATCCTACCATCCGAAAAGAGAGAGTAGAGCTCTGCAGACACGTTTTGGGGGAATAGAAGAACGATCGATCAAATATGAGTATTTCGAAGCTAAATTTTAAGGTTATGTTCTACACTCATAGATCTATGTGTATCAGAAAGCAGATCGTCATTTGGAATTTTTATCTAAGAGTTATGGTTGTTTCTTTGGGACTGATATCTACAGATCGGATGCGCGAACAGTCAACTTCATCAGCGTTTTACTGTTGATACAGAAGGAACCAGGGAACGGGCGAGATATCATTGGAAAGCTCCCGATGCCAGATTTTCAGATCATCTATCCGATCGTCAAATCGACGTACGGTTAGAAAGTTATTGACGTTTCTTCTTGACGAAGAATAAAGCTGTTGAGTTGCAGAGACAGTTCCGACCAGTCTTGGTGTAAGTGAGAAACGGTCGACAGAAACAAAATCTTTCAGTCTGGAAATTTGCCAGTAAGTAGTTAATTCTCTTATCTATCATCTCCTGCAAGCGGATCGTTATTCCGAGTTATTTTCTGAGAGTTATGCTTGTTTTCGTGAGAGGTGTTGGTGCAGTTTGCGTTTACGACCAGCCTGGAGATGAAGCAACTTTGGTGAAGCAAATAGTGTCCGATCGGAGTAAACTTGGTGTCTATGGATAGAGGACATATAGGACTACATTATGACCGGAGGGATCTAAAATTTAACGATCAGTGCTTGAGTTATTTATCTATTTGCTCTATGGTTCAGCTCTGCCAGAATATCATATTGATCTTATTTCAGAGAGCTCCGGAGTTGATTTGTTAGAGCCGTCAAGGTCCATTCGGCGTTTCCTCAGGTTTCTTCAGAACCCGTGGCAAAGGTGAGGGTCTATTCCGTAAATCCCGTACCAGTGTAGAATTCTCTCTATCATAGTTTAGATTTTGAATCATGATCCGTCTGTTTGAATTGAGTCTTGATTGTTAGTTAGTTCATTCACTGTAAACTGGAACTAGGGGTCTAGAGGATTCAACCATTGATTGTTTGCGTGATGTTAAGAGATGCGATATATATATGTATGTACACATAGCTATGAGTAGGGACTATGTGCGCGGGCGGGGGCTCATAGATGTCTGGGCTAGCTACGCTACTTTGATTGTGCGGGCAGGGGTTCAGAGACGCCTGGACTTGCGATGCTACTTGTGTGGGCGTGTGGTGCAGAGACGTTTTTTACCATGGACGCTACTTGAGAGGGTGGGGATACAGAGACAGACTGTACTAGCGACGCTAAGTATTATATATCCATATGAGGAGATGTGAGGTGTATGGACTAGCTATATGCTATCATCGCATTGTTTGGTTTGTGTGATGCGCTACGCGTCGTGTGTGTTCATGCTAGAACTAAACTTCCATAGTGGGAGTTCTATTACTCAAGTCAGTGGTTTGCGTGTTTAGCATCTCATACCTCACGGAGTAACTCCCATGTTACTCACCCCTCTTTCTTCCCCTTTCAGATGAGACTGACGAGCATGAGTGATTGTTATCGGGCTGGTGCTTTGGGAGTTTTATTTCTGTCTTTTTCAGACTTGCGGATTTTTATGCTTTTCTCGATATTTTCGGGATTTATTATGTTAGTTGGATTTATGGCTATTTATTGGATTTGTGACTTTGGAGTTGACTTTTGAGAAGTAATAAATGGAGATTTCAGACTTTTTTATGTATTTAAGTTATTTTGGAAAATACGAGTGTTACAATTTGGTATCAGAGCGGGGTTCCGTCCCGGCTCTGACCCGGGATGACGATTTGTTGGAACGTGGTTTTGACTCGGTCGTAATTCGGTTTAATCGATTTTAAAATATTTTTGAATCTGGGGATTTGAGAGTTTTAATGAAAGAAAAATACAGCACATTTCCGTTCAGTAACTTCTAAACCAAGTGTCTTTTTATTGACGATGAGTTTATCATCGTCATCCACTCTCTAGCTAACAGGGTTTCAGCTAGATGTTCGAGAGATGGATGATGTCACAATTTGATAGATTGCTCAGGTGTGTATCAGCTTCGTTTGTCGTGTTCGGAGATTGTCCGCATGTGGATATGTGATGTTGTTGCCACCACCCAAACTTCAAGCCATTGCTCCACGAGTTTTTGTTATTGGAGATTATGTGGTATGAGATGTGAGCCATGAGTTGGCATGTGTTATTCGTGTATATGAGTATATTTACTGCCTTGGAGGCATGGTTATTTTGTAAACTCGTGGGGATCGCTTTTGGATTGGGTGCGACAGCTTGCGTTGTGTGATATTGGAGTTACGCTTGGTATGTTTTCCAGTTTTTGGCAGTGTTGATCATTTCAGAGATGTGTCAGCTCGGACAGCTGACATAGAAACGCTGGGAGCTATTTATATTGATTGCGGTGTACCAGTTATGCTTGGAGGGCCGATTGGTTCAGAGACTCGTCAGAGATAGAGTTGTGTTTTGCGATATCATTCTTGGGATGGACTGGTTATCACGAAATCGAGTACTGTTGGATTGTCTGAGGGCAAGAGTTCATATTTCTGGAGCAGAGCAGATTTTATTTGCATACATGCTACATGCAGAGGAGTTATTGGATATGGGGAGTAAATGAATTTTGGTGATCATTTCGATGGTCAACATGAGTTGCAGGATCTTCTAGTTATCTCAGAGTATGGAGATGTATTTGAGGCATTTGGAAGGGCCGTCACCAGCCAGAGGAGATGTTCTTACGATCGAGTTAGAGTCATGGACAACACCGGTTTCACGAGTTCTATACCGATTAGCACCAGCAGAGATGGCTGAGCTGAAAGAACATATGGAAGATTCATTAGACAAGAGATTTATCAGGCCGAGTAATTCGCCGTGGGGAGCACCAGTGTTGTTTGTAAAGAAAAAAATGATAGAGTTTCAGGCTTTGTATCGACTACATAGACTTGAACATGGTAACCATCATATTGATGAGTTGTTGAATTAGCTGCATGGAGGTTCATGGTTCTCGAGGGTTGTCTTGGCATCAGGACATCATCAGATTGCTATAGTTGAGGAGTATGTACGGAATGTGGGTTTCCGTATACGTTATGGATATTATGAGTTTTGGTGATATCATTTTGGATCGACGAATGCACCGATAGCATTTGAGAAGCTTATGAATGATGTCTTTCCCGAACACTTGGACAAGTGCGCGATTGTACTCATCGACGACCCGATTGAGTTATTCTTGGAGTAGAGGGAGCATGATGAGCATTTGCGGATTGTGTATTGTTGCATGAGGATCAGGTCATTCCATATACATTGCATTAGTTGAGGCCTCACGAGACCCACTACCCTATTCATGATTCGTAGTGGCTGCAGTGGTATCTGCGTTATAGTTTGGGGATTGTAATTGTACAGGAAGGAAGTTCAAATTCTCTGGGATCATTGGAGTCTGAAATCTATCTTCATTCTTTAAAACTTGTACTTAGACAGTGCAGTTGGATTGATAGTAGGCTACAGTTTGGATATTGCATACCATCTGATAATGCCAATCAGGTGGCATATGCCTTGAGTAGACGCATAAACGATGTTTCAGGAACCAAGGAGGTTCAGGAGCTGACTGGGACACTTGCTAGTCTCAGATTGTGTGCAGTTACCGCAGAGGGAGAGACTGCTGGTCTTGAAGCATTGGAGCATGCAAATTTATCATGGAGGATACGCAGAGCTCAGGATAGTGATGATGCTTTGGTTAAGCAGATTGAGATCGATAGTATTGGATATCATAAGTGTTGAGCGGGATGTACCTGTACTGAAACCGAGTTGTGTGTTGGACGATAAGATGTTAAGAAAAGGGATCTTACAGCAAATACATCACTTGTATTTCTCTACCCATCGGGAACACCAAGGGGTACAAAGATATGAAGTGTTAACTATAATTGATCTAGTATGAAGAGAGTTGTAGCTTCATTGCGTCACAGTGTCAGACATGTCAGATGACTATGACAGAGGATCAGTTATCTATCATGTTATTTTTGAGCTTGCTTTTGCCGGAGTGGAAATGAAGCATGGTGATTATGGACATTGTTATTGGATTTTAAATCACCGTATGTGGAAAGGATGCCACATGGCTAGTCATTGATAGACTTACCAAGTCAGCCCATTTCCTAAGTAATTAAGAAGACAGTCAGAGTTAATCAGTTGGAGCAGACCTACATTATTGAGTTTGGGAGGTTTCATGGATGTCAACATTGTATCGGATTGGAATTTGTTGTTCACGTCTGTATTTTTGGAGTCATTCAGAAGGAACTTGGGACAAAGTTCCACAAGAATACAACTTATTATCATCATACAGATGGTTAGTCAAAGAGGACTATTCAGACTTAGAGGACATGCTCAGGGATTACGTCTTACAGTGGAATGGAAGATCAGAAAGCATTACATCTAGCAGAGTTTGCCTACATCGACAACTATCGTTCGAGCATTGAGATGGCACCGTATGAGGCTATTTATGGTAGGTTTTGTCGTATACAACTTTGTTGGACCAAAGTGAGGGAATGACATGAGTTAGAACTATTAATGGTTCAAGAGATGGTATAGCATATGGACATGCTCAAGGATTGGCTTTGGGACGCCCATGACGGCAGAGGATTTATGCAGCTAAGCGTCGTAAGGATTTGGAGTTACATATGGGCAATCTAGTATACCTGAAAATAATAACATTTCAGGGAAGACTTAAGACTCATAAGCTGAAGCAAATAAAACCGAGGTACATTGGACTGTATCCTCCGGTGGAGCGAATTGGAGCAGTTGATTGCAGTTATTTTATCAGCAGTGTATCAGACTTCCATGACGTGATCCAAGTGAGATCAAATTCAGGTGAGGATTGACTATCCAAAGTTTTTTTTTTTTTTTAGGACGGTATTGGACAGCCAACTCAGGATTTGAATTTGAGGACGAATTCCTCATAAGTGGGGAAGAATTGTAACGATCCAAATCTCGGCCCGGAAAAATTTAGCCCAGTAAGACTCAATTACATTGCAGAAAACCCTAAAGTTTTCTTATTTAAGATGGGATTTCATGGTGGCCTCTGACAGAGAATTTTGGGGATGGTAAAGCCCTACCGGAACAGCCACAAATAGCCACCATGAAAGAGAAGCCATCCTACCATCCGAAAAGAGAGAGTAGAGCTCTGCACACACGTTTTGGGGGAATCGAAAAAAGATCGATCAAATATGAGTATTTCGAAGCTAAATTTTGAGGTTATGTTCTATACTCATAGATATATGTGTATCAGAAAGCAGATCGTCATTTGGAGTTTTTATCTAAGAGTTATAGTTGTTTCTTTGGGACTGATATCTACATATCGGATCCGCGAACAGTCAACTTCATCAGCGTTTTACCGTTGATACAGAAGGAACAGGGAACGGGCGAGATATCATTGGAAATCTCTCGATTCCACATTTTCAGATCATCTATCCGATCGTCAAATCGACGTACGGTTAGAAAGTTGTTGACGTTTCTTCTTGGCGAAGAATAAAGCTGTTGAGTTGCAGAGACAGTTTCGACCAGTCTCGGTGTAAGTGAGAAACGGTCAACAGAAACAAAATCTTTCAGTCTGTAAATTTGTCAGTAAGTATTTAATTCTCTTATCTATCATCTCTTGCAAGCGGATCGTTATTCCGAGTTATTTTCTGAGAGTTATGCTTGTTTTCGTGAGAGGTGTTGGTGCAGTTTGCATTTACGACCAGCCTGGAGATGAAGCTACTTTGGTTAAGAAAATAGTGTCCGATCGGAGTAAACTTGGTGTCTATAGATAGAGGACATATATGACTACATTATGACCGGAGGGATCTAAACGTTAACGGTCAGTTCTTGAGTTATTCATCTCTTTGCTCTATGGTTCAGCTCTGCCAGAATATCATATTGATCAAATTTCAAAGAGCTCCGGAGTTGCTTTGTTAGAGCCTTCAAGGTCCATTCGGCGTTTCCTCAGGTTTCTTCAGAACCCGTGGCAAAGGTGAGGGTCTATTCCGTAAATCCCGTACCAGTGTAGAATTCTCTCTATCGTAGTTTAGATTTCGAATCATGATCTGTGTGTTTCAATTGAGTCTTGATTGTTAGTTAGTTCATTCACTGTAATCTGAAACTAGGGGTCTAGAGGATTCAACCGTTGATTGCTTGCGTGATGTTAAGAGGTGTGGTATATATATGTATGTACACATAGCTATGAGTAGGGACTATGTGCGCGGGCAGGGGCTCATAGATGTCTGGGCTAGCGACGCTACTTTGATTATGCGGGCAGGGGTTTAGAGACGTCTGGACTTGCGATGCTACTTGTGCGGGCGTGTGGTGCAGAGACGTTTGTACCATGCACGCTACTTGAGAGGGCGGGGGTACATAGACAGACTGTACTAGCGACGCTACGTATTATATATCCATATGAGGAGATGCGGAGTGTATGGACTAGCTATATGCTATCATCGCATTTTTGGTTTGTGTGATGCGCTAGGCGTCGTGTGTGTTCATGTTAGAGCTAAACTTCCATAGTGGGAGTTCTATTACTCAAGTCAGTGGTTTGCGTGTTTAGCATCCCATACCTCACGGAGTAACTCACCTGTTACTCACCCCTCTTTCTTCCCCTTTCAGATGAGACTGACGAGCATGAGTGATTGCTATCGGACTGGTGCTTTGGGAGTTTTATTTCTGTCTTTTTCAGACTTGCGGATTTTATGTTTTTATCGATAGTTTCGAAATTTATTATGTTATTTGAATTTATGACTATTTATTAAATTTACGATTTTGGAGTTTGATTTTTGAATAGTAATAAATGGAGATTTCAGACTTTTTATTTATTTAAGTTATTTTGGAAAGTATGAGTGTTACAATGTTCTAACTACATCTAACTACAATACAATTAAAAATGTGTGGTTCCTACATAGAAAAGAGTTTGAAGTGAATTAAAAAGAAATTAATTTGTGTTTCGTATTTGTATTTTTAGTATCACATCATCATTTAGCTGTAGCACTTCTTTTTCTAATAGCAGATCATATCTATAATTTTTTTTATAATATTATTTCCATTGGCTGCTGCTGGAACACATTGAGAATCTTTAGTTTAATCAACTAAGCTCATTAATTAATGTAAAAACATATGTTGAGAACAATCACAAGCAAACTGGATACGAATCTCAAGTTTTGTTGCATCGAACGGATGAAATTATTTGTGGTCCCGACATCAAAAAGTTGTATACACCGTAGATGGCGAGTTGATTCTTGTTATCGACCAATCCCATCCCTAGGTTTATAGTTGGCCTTTGAGGATTGTGAAGATATACCGTGTAGGAATTTTTGTTAAAACAAGGAATCGAAGATCCGAGCCAGAACCCGAACCAAGATATCTAAAATTGGAATTGGATCTGAATCCTCAAATATCCGAACGGTTCTTATATTTCTATATTCAAAATAAACAAATCAAATTAGAACCGAATAGAAAACCAAAAAATACATGAATCTATAAAAATAATAATTATATATATAACATAATCATATATATATAATTTAAAAGTCCACCAAAAATATCCAAAAATATTTGAATTACCTGCAAGTATCATGATACTTTTATTCGAATATTCAAAATAATCCAATATTTTTATCTAGATTATCTCAATTATTCGATAATTTATCTGAAATATTTGATAATTACCTGAATTACCCGAATGATCCAACACAATTGAACCGAAACCAAATAGTACTAAATACTTTTGGATATTCTTTGGTTCATAAATTTACTATCTAAATCATAACAAACTGGAAACTACCTAAACCGAATCCAAACCAAAAATATGTCATATAGTAAAATGAATCATCTGGCCCATTATCCAAACTATCCAATATCTGAAATATATTAACCGAACTGATATTCAAAAAATCAAAGTGCCAAGTCTAGTAGAAATTACTGAAATGAGAAACTGTAAAAAGAAAACATAAAATGGAAGAGATATTAAAGTGGCCTAGTGGTTCCTTGAGATTCTCACAGACCACTGCCAGAGGTCACAAATTCGATACTCTATCAACGCGGTGGTATACTATACCTCTCCAAATAAATTCTTCGGTGTTTCCTAGATACGGGACCTTTTAGGACGGGGTTAGTCACTATAAAAAGTTTACCCACAACAATTTTTCGAGATATCATGGGGGCCTTAAGATTCTCACAGACGACTAGCAGAGGTCGCATGTTCGATACTATGTCGGCGCGGTGGTACTATACCTCTTAAATAAATCCTTTGGGATTTCCTGGATATGGAGCTTTTCGGGGTGGAGTTAATCACTATAAAAAGTTTACCCACAACATTTTTATATTGACAATATAGTAGGATTATATCACAGTCGCTTCTCTCTCTAAATATCATCTCGCTTCTCTCTGGGTATTTAATAAAAAAAGCTCCCTTTTTCCCGGCGACCGCCGTGTCCCTTTAGGCAGTCACCGGAGCTCTGATTGTGTTTTTTTTCTTCCGCTACTCCTCTCTTCCATCTCTTTGTTCATCTCTGTACCCTCTTCTTCGGCAAGGGTGGAGTTCAGTTGAGGTGGTCTCCATTTTCAAATCCGGCGGTTCTAGCTCAGATTTGGAGCGTGCTTGGCGGTGTCGGTGGGGTTAGAGGATGACCATTTCCTCTGCTAGTCTCGTCTTCGGTCTGGTAAGGGATCTTCTGCTCGGAGCATTTTTCCCCTTCCTCAGCCGAGGCTCTTCGAGCAGGCGGCGCGTGAGTCGTCGATTAATCTATGTGGTTCCGTCTCTGGTGTAGTGTGGTGCGTGGATATGTGGTGACGGTTCTTCAGGCGAGATTGGAGTTTGTGGGTTTAGATCTCAAGCTTTTTCTTCTCTTTTTTGGGTCCTCCGGTGGTCTACGGTGGTAGCGCGTGGTGAGTTTCCGCTGGTCGGTCGTCTTCTGATCTGGTGGTGCTCTCCTGTAGCGGCGCGTGGCAAGGAGTTCTTGACTTTCCTCAAAGCTGGTGTGGGATTGACAATGTGGCGCTCCTCACCGTCCTGTTATGTCCTCTTGTTCTCTATGTGGCGGTTAGGCTTCTTTGAAAGCGGTCTTGTCCGATGGAAAGGCTTCGACGTGAGTTTGGCAATCGATCTTCAAGTTTCAGTCTGACGGTCGTCACTCCAGAGGAGGTGTGCCCAGCCTGTCTTGCTGGCCTATATGGGCAGTAGGTTAAACGAGTGTAACGGTCACCGGATGGTGTGGCGGAGGCAGAAATCTCGTGTTCTCACTTTCCGAACGACGGCATCGCCGGTGGTGGACTCCTTGTGCTGCCGGTGAGGCGATGTTGGATGGCCTTACAATTTCTAGATGTGATTCTTTGAGGAGGCGTTGATGAGTGGGCTCTCGGAAGCTGTAGGTACGTTCGTTGCTTCAAGGTTTGGGGGCGCCTTTCTCTCTGGCGGCTTGCGGCAACGGGGAGCTCAGTCCGCTCATGTTCTCTTCTTCGGTCCGTCACTGCTCCGCTTAAGTCCGGTCTTTTCTGGTCTTGCTATGCTTTTGTGTAAGTCTTTTTGTTATTTAGAAGTTTTGTTTAATTTAATATCTTGCCTTTTCGCTATTTGTTCCTATGTATCCCTGTCAAAAACTAAATCTTGCTATAATAAATTTTAACATTTTACTAAAAGTAAAAATAAAGATGGAAGAACCCTCTGTGGATATTTGCTCACCAGTCACCAGCTTCGACAAAAAAGGATTTCCCTTGTGATTTACTAACTTGCGCCCTTTTAAACTATTGCTCGTGGTGGTCTTATTAGTACATATGGGCCCCATGGGGTTAATACTAAAGAAGAAATATTACAATGTGTTGTTTAGGTTCTTTCCTTAAATAGTCCAAAGCTTATGTGAGCTTATTTTTTTCAGAAATTTGGAAAAAGAGAACCAAACAACAACTACTTTGTCCCCTTAGAATTAAAACCAAAATCTTTGTCTCTATAGTATAAACAATAATGCTAATCCCGTTTTGTCCTTTCTATTAAATTTGAAATACATATATTAAAAAAGTCATGTAATTTACTCAGAAAATAAGTAAGAAGTAAAAAAAAAACAGATACAGAGTAAAAAATTTATACATGTCGTTGACTCAGGTTTTGTTTTCTCTCTAACGAAGAGGCGGCGATTAGGTTTCGTTATCGACACCATCTTCTCCGGCCGTCTTAGTTCGTCGTAGACTTTGAACTCATCGTCACATCTCTCCTTCGTCCTCCTTCTTTCTTCTCTCCTCTATAAACACGACAGAGTAGGATTACTTTGCAATCTCCGCCGGCTACAATTGAAGTTGTTCAAGCTCGGGAGAAGCTTCTTGTCGCTGATAAAGGACGATTAGCTTCACGTTGTTCTTCTCTTCCTCTTACTTCATCTCGGTACCAAAATCTTTGAGGTTAGGGTTCGAAATCCCCTTTATGTTTTCTTGATGTGTTGATCTTAATTTCATTATTTGCATGCACTAGGAAAAGATTTACGTTGTTCTACGGACGAAGAGATTGACGTTGTTCGATTTTCATCTCGGTTTCTCTTTCCTTAAAATTGAAGGTAAGGTTTTGAGATCCCCTTTTCTTTTTTTTTTATTTAGTTGATGTTCATATCTTACTAAAAGTTTGAATGGAGTAGAAATCAAATTGATTCAAGTTTATTGTTTGAAATTTATTTTTTGTTCGTTATGTACTAGGAAGAGATTGAATTGTTTAAAAACAAATTAATTCATGTTGATGGTTTTCATTGTAGTTTGCGGTTGAGTTGATTGTGAGTTACATGGCAATATAAAGTGTTTACTAGTTTGATTGCGAGTTATAGTTTGATTTCCTTAAGGCATTACTAAGGAGTTGAAGTTATTGCTTTTATGTTTTATAGGAATGGCATACGAGTTTCCACAACGCATACTTGAAGAAGGATCTGAGACGCAAATTGATAAGATTAACAACACGTGTAGACGTACAATTCTGGAGGAAGTGAAGGGTGTTCTCAACATTGAGTATGACGAAGTTTTGAAAGATCCTGTCTTCGGTCCGCTTTTGGCAATCATAGAGAACAAGCTCATCTACTCAGGGAAGATCATTAACAGCTTCATATGCAAGCAGCTCAAGGTTTCGAAGCTTCACGAGCTGTGGTTTCTATTTGCAAAGAGGCCTCTTAGGTTTTCTGCACAAGAATTTCATGCTGTGACAGGATTGAAGTTCAAAGATGAACCTGACATAAACTTCAATGATTGGAAGGATGATAAGGGGTTCTGGAGCAATGTGCTGAGGAAAAATAGAAAGGTCAACTTATTCATGATAAGGACGAAGCTTCTTCACGAATGCAACAAGTGGACGTATGTGGACAGGGTTAGGCTAGTGTATCTGTGTGTCATACATGGATTCCTCATAGCTAAGGATTCAAGAGTGTTCATCCCTCATGAATACATCCGTTTGGTGATGGATTTTGAGAAGATGAGGATGTATCTGTGGGGTCTTCACGCGTATGACGAGCTGCTTGCATCAATACTCAAAGCAAGGAGAGATTTGCATCTGAAGAACAGTTACGTGTTGGATGGATTCTCCTATGCGTTTCAGATATGGGTTATGGAGGCAATCCCAGACATTGGTAGTATGGTGGGTAAAAAGATAAAAAAAAAACATGACCAAAGTGAGATGTAGGAATTGGAAAGGAAGTGGGAAAGTTTCCTATGCAGATATCAGCAGCCTAGAGTCCCACTTTAATAAGGTAATAAGTTTTTAAAAATTATATTCGGTTCAGTTAACAAACAAAGAGTAACTTTATTGTTTGACTTTGTTTTTGTCAGGGAGAGCTGTTCCCATTTATATCTGCTACTGGGAACAATGATGTGGTTGTTAGCACTGAGTTCTATAGGGAAGATGAGAAGAAAGATGAACGAGTTGGTCGTATTGTTACTCTTCTCAATGCCAAACAGGATTGGACGGAATTCGTATGGGAAGTCGAGGCTTTGCCTCCAACTTTGGAGCTTTCTGATTCAGAAAAGGATGGAGAGAATGTTGAAGTCGAAGATGTCACAGATACACATGTAGAGGAACCGGCTGGTGTTGCAAGAAGGGGCAAGCGTAAGCTAAATGATCCTGGTGCGGAGGCTCGAAAGAAAGAATTGCTTTGTCAACGGGCGGCTGAACATAACAGTGGTATCTCCAGTGGAATGAAGACTTTCATTGAAGGTTTGTTCACCTCTGCTTTCAACTCTTTCAAGGAGGTGGTGCAGAATGACATCCAAGAGCGTTTTGAGAACGTCCAGAAAGAGATGGCTGAGCTCAAGCAAGCGGTGTCACAGATTCCGGGTCCTTCTGATACAATGGGAAAAGACAGCGCATCTGAGATTCTTTGTCCTTCAGCAACAATGGGGAAATCATCACAGAGTCTGTGTCCTGCAGCAACAAAGGAAAAAGGCAAAGGCAAGGTTGAGGAGAGTGTGGTTCCTCCTACGGTTCGTCGTAGCCCTCGGCAAGGAAGAAAGGTAACCATAAAATGAAGCTTTGTAATATGTCGGACTGTCTTTTTGTTGTAATTTTCTCTTGACTCTTTTGTAATGTCATTGTTATGACTATGTTGATGACTGTTTTGGCTAATAATGTTAAGTTTGGTTTTATTAACAGGAGATTGAAACCGAAACTGATGATATGATGGATTTTTTGAAGAATTTGTCACAATCATCTACCCATGGGGAACCTTCATCGAAAAAAGAAGAAATGAGCACACAAGAGTATTTACAAGACGCCATGGGGAACCTTTCTCAAGTATCACATGTTAAAGGTTTCGATCCCTCACAAAAAACGAGTGATGAAGAATCACCTAAATGGGTTACTCCATTATCATCCTTGAAGCCTGGAGATTGGAGAACACCCACTCTCAAAGATATGGAATTACCTGAGGACCGGGTGAACGACGACGACTACGCATTAGTGTTTGTCCCTGAGGATTCATGGGCCAAACTGATTCATTGGTTCTCAACTACCAAACAGTAAGTCTATGCCTTCCCTCTATGTTCTAAATTCAACAAATTTTTAATTATATGTTGCATCGCAGGCACCTTAAAATTGGACCTTCTATGTACACAACTGAGTTAGCAGAACGTGTTATGGGACCTGCAGTGTGGCTGCAAAATCAAGTAAGTTATAGATTACATTGCACGCCTACTTACTGTTCTTCTTCTTTAGCAACACGCCAACTCACTCTGTTTGTATCACATTTTTAAGGAAATTGATGCTATGCTCTTCTTATTTCGCGAGAGGACTTCTTTGCGACGATGGAATCCATCCAAAGTAGCTTTCAAGAGCTGCATATTCAGTAATCAAATGAAGAATTCTTACATAGAGTTCAAGAAAGACAGAAAAAAATTCAGGGTAGAAGGACTACTCTACCAATACGGAATTGGTGAACTTCCTTCACACGGACGAACAAGATCAGTGTGGGATCTTGATGCCAATTGTATGTATGTGCCTCTTCTTGTACACGGTAACCACTGGATCTCTATGTGTGTTAACTTTGTTACTCGTTCCATAGAGGTTTTTGACTGTGCGGGACTGAAACACAACAAGGACTTGGAGCTATTTGCCTATCTCATCCCAAGAATTGTTAAAGCCGTGCAGTCTTCAGAGAAGAGGGGATTTACCGTAAAGCCCTATGATGTCACTTACGCTCCAATGCCCTTCTTCCTAAAGAAGACTAGCAGCGATTGTGGAGTATATGCGTTGAAGCACATTGAAGCACATCTTCTAGGCATGGACTTAACGTTGGTGAATGATGACAACATTCGTGAAGCTCGCCACAAGATTGCTTATGACCTATGGGAAGCTGCTAATGATCCTGAGCTTATTTCGAGAATGGGAATGTTTGTTCCTCCGAAGGCTACAACTTCTCCTACGGTTGAGATTGTATAATGCTATTTTCACTGTCTTGTTTACCAAGCAGGTTGTTATTGACGTTTTTAGTTACTCTTATATGACTAGTAACTAGCATTGGTTTGCATCTCTTATGAGGAATTTGAATCTATTATTTATCATTTGATTTGAGTCTCTTATTTAGCATTGGATTTCATACACGAAAACAAACAAAGGCATACATGATCTGAATCTAAATGGTCTTATTTGACTCTCTTATTAAAGGCTATTGTAGCAAACAAAATTTTTAAAAATAAAAATGGAGATGAGGGGCATCGAACACTTCACTTGGGTTTTTATAAGTCCAACATAAACCACTGGACTTCTTGAAAATATTGATATTAACGGCAAGAAATAAATGTAAATGGTCTTATTTGACTCTCTTATTAAAGTCTATCGTAGGAACAAAATGGAGATGGAGGGCATCGAAAACTTCACCTACGGTAATTGTACCTACAACATAAACCACTGGACTAATTGAAACTATTGACATTAGTGGCTGATTACAAAATTAAATAAAGTGAATCTAAAGTAAGCCATACAACATATGAACCCCTAACGATACCCTAAATGAATCTAAACAGGGAGCCATACACGATCTAACCTAACGATACCCTAACTTGTATGTATTGTGATAGTCATAAGATTTGTATTGACTTTTAAGATTTGGAAGGAATCCCTAAACCCCGATTAACAGTAGTCGTTTGCCCTAAACATAAATTTACATAACACCAATGACCAGAAACCCTACTTATTTCATCGTTTATTTCTCTTCTCCGTCTTTCTCTCCTTCTCAAAAACCGATCATGACTAACAATGTAGGGATTCCTTCCAGATTCTGGTGTGGGAAGGGGATTGTCACTTATGTTTCAAAAACGGAGGAGAACCCATACAGAAGATTCTTCCGATGTGAGATTGGTTTGAAGGTAATTCCCTTAAATTATGACTTTTAATTCTTCTATGTTCCAATTGACCTTTTTGTGTTTCAATTCAGAGAAAGAAAGAACAACATCTTTTTAAGTGGGTCGACGAGGCTCTGTTTGATGAGATACAAAGGATGCAAGAGCAACAATCGAGAATGGCCGAAGAAATTGAAGATTTGAGAAGTTCCTTGAAAAAGACAGTGGAGAAAGCAGTTATCGAGCACAAGAAGTCGGGAGATGTAGGACTAATTGGATCCATTCTCTCTATTTTATGTCTCTGTTCTAAATTTGATTGATCTTGTAATTGCTTTCTGGATTTATCTACTTTGTCAAAGATCAAATCAATTTGGTATTCGGATGTGTTGTCAATTTATGGATCAAATCTTAACGTTAGACTTAAAACTTGCATAAAACGAAGTAAACACTGGAAACATCCACAAAACATAAAACAGAGTTGGTCCTGAAAAAACAGAGTTTGACATGCAACAAAGATAATTTTAGAAAAAACTCTGAAAAGTAACTTGCATAGACCGAATGGCTTGTATCCTATATTGCTCTATCACAGGTCGACCGGTTGTGACCTTCAATACCACATCGACTGCATTTACGACGTTTAGAGGTTTGAGTTCCTTGTGACGAGCGGATCTTGTCTTCAACTGTCTCGTACCTACGTTTCTTTCTCCGACCTGCAGCTCTTCTAGTTTCTGGAGGAAGGACTTTCGCTTGCTGAACGTGAGATGGGACAATCCATGCATCTTCCGGGACACCAATAGGATTTATGCTTTCCTCATAAATCGATCTCCATGAAGCAGTGGTGTACATGTTGTCAGTGAGTGTGTATGCTTGTATGCCTACGCTGAAAGCTGCTTTTATGGCGTGTCTGCATGGGATTTTCATCAGATCGAATTTCCCACATGAACATGTGCGTCTGACCAAGTCGACCATACATTCAAAAGTGTCACCTCGAACCAAAAACCTGTCATCGCTAACTGGGAAAACCTGAAACGTCTTACCCTTCTCAATCCTTCGATCAATCTTCTTCTCTACAGCAACGGTCAGTGGATGTTTATGCTTAGAACTTAAAGTTCTACGTTTGAAAAACCATCGAGTCATCATTTCCCTTATGCTGTCCAACAAAGGTATAACTGGAAACTCTCTTGGCGAACGCAAAGCAGAATTTATTGATTCAGCAGGGTTATTGGTCCTAACATCGTACCTGTAACCCGGAAATTGACAACGAGCCCACTTTCTCACATCAGCTTGTATTAGATAGGTTCCAATTGCAGGACTAATTGAGAAAAAAGCAGTGAATTGCTTCTTAAAATCAGCAACTCGGTAAGCTTTAGAAGCCTTTGCAACCAAACCAGCGACTCCTTTACCCTTGAAATATGTAACAACATTGTTCAGCAAGTGGTGAATGCAAATTCTGTGATGAGTATGCGGATACACTTTTGCAATAGCTTTAGCAAGTGAAGTATTCCGGTCAGACACAAAAGCTAAACCCTGATCATCAGCAATGACAACATTAAGTTGTCTCATAAACCATTCCCACGAGCGGTCATTCTCTGAGTCGACAACTCCAAATGCAATAGGATATAGGTTCGAGTTTCCATCCAAAGCAGTAGCAACCAGTAACACTCCTTTGTATTTGCTCTTCAAGAAAGTCCCATCCACAACAATAACTTTCCGAATGGCAGCATAAAAACCGCGAATAGACTGACCATATGAGATGAAGAGGAATCTGAATCTCCCATTGCTATCAGTTTCGTAAAATGTGTGTGATCCTGGATTAGCTTCCTTCATTATGTGCAAGTATTTGGGAACTTTTTCATAACCCTTCTCCGGAATGCCTCTCACAACATTTACTACATACTCACGTGCCTCCCAAGCTAAAGAGTAGGATATCTCAACTCCATGATCATTACGCATAAACTGGATGATATCATTAGGTTTCGGCCCTTCCTTGACAGTTTCGTACTTATGCTTAATGAGAGTACCAACTGTTTTTGATGAAGCGGTCCGAACAGAGTGGTTCCTTGATGATGGAGAACATGAATGATCAGGTACATACTTTTTGATGATAAAATATGAAGAACCTGTTAATCCCTCTGCGCGAACACGCCAGCGACAATCATCATCCGCACAACGAACGTACCAAACTCTTCTATCCGTTTTGCCAACCTTTTAGTCGAAATTATGTTTCATTGCGCATATTTCCATTGTTGCCTGCAGAGCTGCTTTGCTAGTAAAATGTTGACCCTTCTTCAAAACATCAACCAGAGAAAAACGGACATACTTTCCGTTGATCATATCTTTCTCACACTTGTTTTCATCATCACTTTCATCTATCTTCGCATCTTCTTCTTCAAGCTCGGCTTCACCATCAATATCATCTGAAACTTCACCCGACATACCCACTTCCTCTCTGTTAGGCAACTCAGCAGGCTCTTCATTCAAGTTAAATCCGACCTTAGATCGAATACACACACATAACCTTGTTGAAGCTTTGGTCTTCACATATGTAAGAAAATTTTGCAGTTGTCGATCATTGGTGATGAAAATAGGTGGTGAGTCGAGGCCAATCACCAAATCGGAAGGTAAGTAACTCAGCTCGATATTGACAAAGTTTAGATCGGTTCCAAAGTCCTCACAAACCATAACTCTTAGGTTGTCAAAGGTTTTGCTTGTGTCCAAAGTAAGTAATCTACCTCCTGTTTCTTCATCAACAAGAAACTTCCACCCTTTTGTTTTGGACGATCTCCAAAAACCAGAATAGGCATAGATGTGCATATTCTCACGTTAGATTGACAAAAGTTTGGAGAAACTATGAAAAAGAGAAGAAGCTCCACGTTTTTTTGGTCCAAATCGTGGTTGGCAACGAAGAAAGAAAAATTTAGGGAAGAAGATTTAAAAAAGGAAATAAAAAAGATTTAATAGATTTAGGGAATATTTTCTAACCGTTTTTTCCTAGATTTTCGGATTTTGTTTAAAATCTAGTAGAAAGTACATTCTACGTATGGTAGAATAAAGATAATGTGGTAGATATAGAATACAGATATTGTAGATATATGAGAAGTGAGAAGAATGTATATACTTCCATAGAAGATATAAGAACGTTTATTATTACTTATGATCTACCAGAAAGGCAGAACATAGAAGAAAATATAGATTTTGTATTCTGCCATCTTAGATCTTAAGGTTTCCGGTCTAATGTGCATTCTTCGGTATGTAGATCATTGTGTTTCAGTTAGAATGCATATTCTGAATCGCCGTAGATGGTAGATCTTATATACTAACACCTTTAGCCTATTTTTCAATTTACCATTCCAAATATCTTTTTAATCCAAAAATATTTTTCATAGATGCACATGTTTGACTACTTCAGGTTTTAGATTTTTCTTAATTGTTTTGCATTGTAAATTAATTGATATTAATTTTTATAACTTTGAAGGGTAGTGAAAGTCCAAAAGTGACAAAATTTGATTTTGTACTAAGGGGACAATAGCATAGTTTAGTTGTTCCCTTTTCCCAAATTTCCCTTTTTTTTTTTGGTCTGCTTCTTTTCTGCATTCCTTTATGCCACTTTATACCTTGGAATTCACGCAAGCTTGAAACCGGGATATGGTTCATACCTGAAAACCGATTGAAGAACCTGTAATTCAATTCATTCACACAAATTCCACATTAGCCTTTTCGGAATAGAACACAAGAGAAAGGAACCACGAGAAAAGCTTGGACTAGATTGTCTAATAGCGTAGGTTGTCGTTAATGTAAGTAGAATCAAAACAATGGAATTGCTAAGAACCAAAGGACTTGCCTCAAACAATCCATAGCCTAAAAAAGCATTTTTTTCAACAAAAAAAAAAAACAATCCATGGCTAAGAAACTGCCTGGTCCAACGTAACAGCTGAGATGCTAAACCAACCTCAGAAGCGACAGTCAAAATCGTTAAAGTATATATCTACATAAGATATACAAAAGTGGATGGTTGAATTATGTGGAGATTTCTTAACATTTTAAGGCAACAGTCATTAGCATGCGCTTTTACAAGACTAAAGTGTTACGTGATTGCTAACACGCGCTTTAGTTACTGACAGAGCGGAAGTAACCGTAGTAACCGATAATACAAAGTTAACGTTGAATTCTGAGAATGCCCGTTATCTTAGCCTTCTTAAGATCTGTTGAATTCTTAAAGAATGCCCAGAAATAAGAAATCAAAAGTTGTTTAACACAAAGCTCTAAGTTTTATAAATCAATAATCAAAGTTGTGACTCTTACAAATCAAGAGCTCACTATTTATACTTATAAGAAAATACCTAAGTCCTTTAGGATTAGGATCAAACCTTTTATCCTAAAGTCTTTAATCATTATCTTTCTAAATATTAAGAATACTAATATTTATCTAAAACAAGAATAAAAAACGAAACTATAAAACCAAATCCAAATAGAAATAGGATGCTACGCTGCATCAGGTCCCTTCCCGTTTGAGAGATTCGTCCACGAATCCAGACAGTAACGCATCATCTGGCTCAAGTTTGAACAAATGTTTGACGTTAAAAACGTCAATATGCACATGCGGGGCAACGCAAGACGATCGTCTGCATTGATCTTCTCAAGAATCTGCAGTGGTCCTATCTTCCCCACCTTTAAATGATTATAAGGAGCCGAAACAAAACATTCCTTTGTTAAAACGGCCCATACGTAAGCACCCACATAAAACTGTAAATCCTGTCGATGCCAACCAGTTGCAGCCTTGTGTTTAGCGTACGAAACCTTCAGATGGTCAAGTAGTTGATCATGAACCTGAGAAAAAGAACCTGCGAATTCTATGACCTGCACAGTATCTCTTGTGAAATCTGACTCCACAACGTCCATATGTGCACTACCAGCACGAGGAAACAGGAAACGTTGAACATGATAGGCCACTCGAATGCTTTTCTTGACTTGCACCAGCTGCAGTTCCACACCTCTCATGGAATGTTCCAAAACTAAACCACCCACGATCATATTCAATATGTTGCTGAAAGTGTGAGCCCATCTGTCCACCGAAAAGTCACAGTAGCAAAGAACCTTGTCCATGATGACTAGGATCCAACAATAACCCATTGGTGACACGTGAATTGGAGAAAAAGCAACAGCACACATGAAACCTCGTCTGATTCATCAAATGGAAAAGGTCCACCAACGAACATCCAAAAGAGAAAACAACAAAATAAAGACAATCTCTTGCTGCACCAGACACGGGCCCAAACAAGGACTCGCTTGATATGCAAGCAAGGTCACTCCAACAAATAATTGTTGTGTCTTTGTAGTTGGAACCCTCATGTGAACTTCTTCCTGCTTGTGATGAGAAGGACCCATGTAGAACATAAACAAAACACCACCGGTAGGACTGTAAGCATGAACGAAAGAAGCACACAAGGCTTGCGCATCTATGCTGGCCATAAAAACCGAGACGTCTCTTTACTAGTAGCAATTTCCATATGATGCTAAAGTTGCACCTATCTTTGTCCATCAAACACGTCCTCAAATTTCTGACAAACAGGGGGATTCTGATGGCCGAAATCGTCAGAAATTCGTCTGAATAGACCGATTCCGACGAATTTCTAACGAACAATTCGTCGGTATCATTTTGTCGGAAAAAAAGTATTCGTCCGAATTTCGTCAGACCTTCCAACGACTTTCTGACGAATACCGAGAAACGTCATTTTGACGAACTTCCGACGATATTCCGATGCGGACACACGAGACCAGAGTTCATCGGAAAAACTATATACCGACGGAGCACGTTCCTCGGACTATACCGACGAACGGATTCCTCGGAAAATACCGACGGACTATGGTTCGTCGGACGATACCAACGGACTATAGTTCGTCGGACGATACCGACGGACAATGGTTCGTCGGAATTTTTTGAGGAACCTGCTCCGTCGGTATTTTCCGACGAACCATAGTCCGTCGGTATAGTCTGACGCCCTCAATTCGTCGGAATATATCAATTTTAAATACGAATTAATTTTGCATATTTATAAATATTTTTTATATTAAAAATTAATAAATAAATAAATAAAATCTGAATTTTAAAACTAATAATATTATAGAATTTAAATTCATACAAACCGAAATAGAAAAAAAACATTCAGAAAGTTTAAAATTCATACAAATCGAAATAGAAAAAAAAACATTCAGAAAGTTTTAAAAAGCAGAAAAAAACTAAGAACTCGAAGACATCAAACGATCTAGCTCTTGCATTATCTCGGCGTTGAACTTCTTCTGGGATGCCAGCTCAGCAAGGATAGTGGCATTCTCCGAACAGATAGTGACATTCTCAGAAAGGATAGTGGTGTTCTGCTCCTCCAATGCCCCAATCCGTTCATCTTTGTCATGTAGCTCCTCGAGAATCATGGGATCGGCATACGGAGCTTGCGAAGAAGATGCCGGATACGAAGAAGCACGGCGGGCCAACCCAACTAAATGGCCTCCTTTTCTTTTAGGAACCGCCTACAAAAATATTTAAAGTTAGTAAATAGGAACAAGTTAGTAATCGACATTATAAAAAAAATATATTAATAAAAAAAATTACCTTTTCAACCATCTCATTTATTTGCAATAGGGACAAGTTGGTTGAAGCTCCCGTAGAATCGCCGTCATCAGAGAGAGGCTGAGATTGAGATGCTATTTCAGCTTCCAACAAATCAACGACACCTTTGATCACGAGGTCCTGAATTTGACCCGTCTTCTTGTTAGTGTGAGCCACCTTAATGAGTTGGAGACGATCAACGGGATTACCGTCATTTGCTTCGACATCTTATTGCAAGTAGAGCAGGGACATCTTAACATACCACTTTTTGCATCCGGTTGCTGTTGAACAAGCCTCATGAATTCTCCAATCCCTTGAACGTATTCTTTCGTAAGCAAATTGGTGTTGGGATCCAAATGAGGTTTATCCATCCACGAACGATAATAAGCTCCTGAAGACATGATTTTCACGGAATTGTTATGACTAAAGAGAATGAAGAGAGAATGAAGTGTGAATGAGTTGAATGAGGAGGGGTTGCATTTATAGGAAATTGCTTACGGCCATCCGACGACTTTCCGACGGAATTCCGACGGATGTAAAGCAGTCCGTCGGAATACCGTCGGTATTTTCCAATCTCAAACGGCTATAAAACGGTCATATATATTTGTCGGCAACTGTCACATGGTTCATCGGAAATTCGTCGAAAAATTCCGACGGAATACCGACGACGGTAACGGTTATATTTGTTAATCGGAATGTCGTCGGAAGTTCGTCGGTATATTCCGACGAATTTCCGACGACTACAACGGTTATATGTTTTATCGGAATGTCGTCGAAAAATCGTCGGAAAATTCCGACGAGCCATGTTTCCTCGGATATTCGTCGGAAATGGCCGACGGAATTCCGACGACTTCAAATTTTTTGTTTTCGTCGGAAATTGGTCGGAAATCCGTCACAAACCTCCGACGACATTGAAGTCCGTCGGAACCTCCGTCGGAATTCGGCGTGTTTTCTTGTAGTGATCACAGCCAGCGCTGGCATCTCGTCACGTTGAGCGCTCTGAATAAAATTTAACACTCTTTTTGCAGTCTCCCGACAAGATGCATCAGTATCACTTAATGATGGTGGTACAATCCAAATCCAAGATTCCCGAATAATTGATCTCTGAAGAAGGATCACACAATGATTGTCTACTAAGACCTTCAACAAATTCCTTTGTAGAGCGGTTTCGAAAACAGTAGCACCGTCGAAGTCTCTGACTTCCTGAAGTTGTGTCTGGTCAACATTTATTTTTGCAAACAAACTTTCACTAATATCATCTTCATCATCCTCCTCAAAAATCTGAGTAGTACGTAGTTGATGATTTGATTAATAAAAATTGAGAGTTCTCTTCTTATTCCTTGTTTTCGGTAGATCACTGGTAATCTCAACGAATTTAAGAAGACATTGATCTTAGGTATTCCTAGACTAAATAACCTGGCTCTGATACCAAATGACGGAGCGGAAGTAACCGTAGTAACCGATAATGCAAAGTTAACGTTGAATTCTGAGAATGCCCGTTATCTTAGTCTTCTTAAGATCTGTTGAATTCTCAAAGAATGCCCAGAAATAATGAATCAAGAGTTGTTTAACACAAAGCTCTAAGTTTTATAAATCAATAATCAAAGTTGTGACTCTTACAAATCAAGAACTCACTATTTATACTTATAAGAAAATACCTAAATCTTTTAGGATTAGGATCAAACCTTCTATCCTAAAGTCTTTAATCATTATCTTTCTAAATACTAGGAGTTAATCCGCGCTACGCGCGGGACTATTTTGATTTTAAAAGTTAACTATATAGCTATTCATTTGGACGTTGTATTCTGAACAACAACAAAATTCTAAATTGTATGTTTGTGTGAATACTTATTTATTTAAAAAAAACAGAAAACTATACATTTTTCATAGAGTTTTTCATTTTTATATTATATATTTACTTATTATTTAATTTTTCTTAATTTGTAGGGCAATTCTTTCAAATAGTCGTTTTTAATTTTTTTTTCTCACAAAATAGTCATCAATAAAGAAATGACCAAAGTAACCCATTTTATTTTGAAAATTTTAACATTTCTTTTTTATTTTTCAAAATTTGAAATCATATCCACAAAACTCCACCTCATAACTCAAAACCCTAAGTCTAGTTTATTTAACATTATAGAATAGATATAATTTTACTCTTTAATAAATGTTTAATTCAGATGAATGTTTAATTTAGTTTTTTTATTTTTTTATATTGTATATTTACTTACTATTTATCTTCTTTTAATTTGTATATTTATTTATTCAAAATTTCTTGCTTTTATATCAATCATAATATTACAATATATATTTAATATAATATTTTATTTCTTATATACTATATTTACTTATTATTTAATTTTTCTTATATTTTATATTTAATTATTATAATATATAACATTTCTATATGATTAATATTACTAACAATGATATTAAAATATTGCACAATATTAAATTATAAATGTATTTGAATATTAGAATAAAAATAAAATATCATAATAATATTACTTATTATTTATTTTTATACTAATATTTTTATGTCTTTTTTTTGACATCAATCATCTACAGACTCATGCTGACTCTGTAAACCAAACCGGTAACTCTGTCCATGTGAACGACGAAAGACGGTTGATTCCTATCACTGCGTGCTAAACTATCCGCCATTTGATTTTCCGTCTGAGGTACATGAACGATCTCTGAGTTTAGAAAGCTTCTTTTCAGCAGCTTAGTGTCTTCCTGATAATTGTCAAACGCTGGCCATTCTTCTGGTTCCGAAACCATCTTTACCAATTGAGAACAATCTGTCGCAAATGTGACATGAAATTGCCGTAAATTTCTCATGTATTCCATTGCCCATATTAGCGCTTCTACCTCCGAATGAAGAGGTGAAAGACTTGCCCGGATATTCCGTGCCCCTAGAAATCCATCAAAACCCACTAAAGTGATATACCAACCTTGTCCTGAGAATTGTTCCTTATCTTTCCGTGAACAATCTATGAAACACCATCTTCCTGGTATTGTTGGTACAATTATTTCATGTAATTGATTTGCAACCCTCTAATTATTTGTTACATGTGCCTCCGCCCAAAGTGTTGATTCTAATTCCGCTAGTTTAAACGTATCTCTTGGATCAACATCCAAATTGATAAAAACTTTGTTGTTTCGACCTTTCCAAATATACCATAATATCCACGCAAATTGGTGATCCTCCATTTTTTGGATTAACTCTCCAAAAAAGATGATCCATATTTTTATGTCTTATAGTTTATATTTACTAATTATTTATTTTACTATACATTTTTCAGATAGATGTTTAATTTAGTTTTTCTAGTTCTGATATTGTATATTTATTTATTGTGTATTTTTTCTTATACTGTATATTTACTTATTTTAATATTACGGTAGATGTTTAATATAATACTTGTATTTCTTATATTGTATATTTACTTATTATTTATTTTACTATACATTTTTTCAGAGATGTGTTTAATTTAGTCTTTTCATTTCTTAATTGTATTTTACCTTTTTTTTTCTTATACTATAGATTTACTTATTCTATTTTTCTTGTTTTTATATCAAATGATAATATTATGATAGATGTTTAATGTGATAAAAAATATTATCTTATATTGTATGTTTATTTTTCTTATATTGTATATTTACTTACAAAAATATTTGAAAATAATAAAATGTTAAACTATACATATTCAGATAGACGTTTAATGTATTTTTTTATTTCTTATATTGTATATTTATTTATCTAATTGTTTTGTTTTATATCAAATTATAATATTACGATAGATGTTTAATGTTCTATTTCTTATATTATATATTTAGATCATTATATATTTTCAGATAGAGGTTTAATGTATTTTTTGTATTTTTATATTTTATATTTACTTATATTTTATTTTTCTTATATTTTATATCTACTTATTCTAATATTATAATTGATGTTTAGTGTAATACTTTTATAATGTAAATTTACTTTTATTTATTTAACTATACAATTTTCAGATATATGTTTAATTTAGTTTTTCTATTTTTTATATTGTGTATTTACTTACTGTTTATCTTTTCTTATTTTTATATTTATTTATTCTAATTTTTTTGTTTTTATAACAATGATAATATTACGCTATATATTTAATGTAATTTTTTTATTTCTTATATACTATATTTACTTATTATTTATTTTTCTTATATTTTATATTTACTTATTCTAATAGTAAGATAATGTTTAGTATAATATTTATATTTCTTATATTTTGTATTTAGTTATTATTTTATAGATGTTTAATTTAGTTTTTTTAATTCTTAATTGTATATTTATTTATTCTAATTTTTTTCCTTTTATATCAAATAACAATATTATGATAGATGTTTAATGTAATATTTATATTTCTTATATTGTATATTTACTTAATATTTATTTTTTCTTATATTGTATTTTTAGATATTGTTGTTTAATGTAATGTTTCAATTTCTTATATTGTATATTTACTTATTATTATTTTTTTATTGTATATTTACTTACTTATTTATTTATTTTTTAATAACCGAAATATTTTCTGTTTTACTTATTTATTTATTTTATTATACTTTTTCACAAAAATGTTTAATGTAAATTTTCTATTTCTTATAATGTGTATTTACTTATTATTTATTTTTCTTTATATCTATATTTATTTATTAGTTATTTTTTATTTTTTGGTAATAATGTCACGTGTCATTTTCAGAGAGAAGTTTTTTTTGGCTGACGTGGACGCCTCAAAAGGTTTATATTGTGTATTTACTTACTGTTTATCTTTTCTTATTTTTATATTTATTTATTCTAATTTTTTTGTTTTTATATAAAAGATAATATTACGATATATATTTAATGTAATATTTTTATTTCTTATATACTATATTTACTTATTATTTATTTTTCTTATATTTGATATATACTTAGTCTAATAATAAGATAATGTTTAGTATAATATTTATATTTCTTATATTTTGTATTTGGTTATTATTTTATAGATTTTTAATTTAGTTTTTTCATTTCTTAATTGTATATTTACTTATACTAATTTTCTTCTTTTTATATCGAATAACAATATTATGATAGATGTTTAATGTAATATTTATATTTCTTATATTGTATATTTACATATTATTTTTTTTTATTGTATATTTACATATTTTTGTTTAATGTAATGTTTCTATTTCTTACATTGTATATTTACTTATTATTATTTTTTTATATTGTATATTCACTTATTTATTTATTTTTTATTTTTTAATAACCAAAATATTTTCTGTTTTACTTATTTATTTATTTTATTATACTTTTTCACATAAATGTTTAATGTAAATTTTCTATTTCTTATAATGTGTATTTACTTATTATTTATTTTTCTTTATATGTATATTTACTTATTAGTTATTTTTTACTTTTTGGTAATATTGCCACGTGTCATCTTTGGAGAGAATTTTTTTCGCTGATGTGGACGCTCTATGGAGCCTCAAAAGGTCCCTTTTATTAGTAATAAGATAATGTTTAGTATAATATTTATATTTCTTATATTTTGTATATGGTTATTAATTTATAGATGTTTAATTTAGTTTTTTCATTTCTTAACTGTATATTTGCTTATACTAATTTTCTTCTTTTTATATCAAATAACAATATTATGATAGATGTTTAATGTAATATTTATATTTCTTATATTGTATATTTACATATTTTTTTTTATATTGTATATTTACATATTATTGTTTAATGTAATGTTTCTATTTCTTACATTGTATATTTACTTATTATTATTTTTTATATTGTATATTCACTTATTTATTTATTTTTTATTTTTTAATAACCAAAATATTTTCTGTTTTACTTATTTATTTATTTTATTATACTTTTTCACATAAATGTTTAATGTAAATTTTCTATTTCTTATAATGTGTATTTACTTATTATTTATTTTTCTTTATATGTATATTTACTTATTAGTTATTTTTTACTTTTTGTTAATATTGTCACGTGTCATCTTTGGAGAGAATTTTTTTCGTTGATGTGGACGCTCTATGAAGCCTCAAAAGGTCTCTTTTATTAGTAATAAGATTAAAAATGCTAATGTTTATCTAGAACAAGAATAAAAAGGAAACTATAAAACCAAATCCAAATCCAAATAGAAATAGGATGGTACGTTGCATCAGTTATGTATCGCAAGAGTTAAAGAGTGGACGATACCGATTCCCTTATCCACACATCTTCTGCCTCCAAAAATCTAATCTTAAAACTTAGAAATAAAAAAATATTGCAACAACATTGTCTCCTCTCGTTCCTCCGTTGCTGCCACTAATCAAAGAAGTATCAATGGCCTCAGCATTCAAAAGTTTCACCTTCACAAACCTTCATATCCCTTCTTCATCAAGTTACTCGGTATTAACTATTTTCATATACTAACTAATTATTTCATCATCTATAATAGAACATATGACTTGAGTCTTGTTTGTAGCCTAAGCAGATTTCAGGGCCAAATCATGGATGTTGGCTCTCTGTAAGTAACAATCTTTAACTACGGATTTAATGAAGAATCTCAATATTTATTTCGGTATATGAATTTTACATTTAAGAATTTTGAAAATTAGATGAAAAAGAATGAGAAGAGGGAAAAAAATCTGATGAGAGGAAGCTTGTGTGTAAGAAAGGCACTGCCACATGATTTGCCACTAATGGCTGTGATGGTTCAACAAATAGAGGGGATGCGTGATATCATTACAGAGAAACACGTGTGGCATCTAAGTGATAAAGCCATCAAGAATGTCTGTAAGTAGCAAAAAAAAATTTAGTTCATTAAGAAATTAAAAATGTTGTCTTCAGTTTGGTTTTTGAATGTTTTGATATAATATTGTTGGTCGTTTGATGTGGCAGATTTGTTCTACATCATGTTCACTTGTTGGGGATGTCTGTACTTCGGTTCCGCAAAAGTATGGGAAAAACTCAAATAAATCAAATCATTTCATCCCCATTTGCTGCATTTGGGATCTTAGTTGTTCTTTAATTAGTTATTTGTCGATAATGGTGTATGTATAGGACCCATTCTATGACTCGGAGGAGTACCGTGGAGATGGAGGTGATGGAACTGGATATTGGGTCTATGAAACTGTAAGTATATTTCTTTCTAAAACATTCAAATTGTAACTTGGGATGTTGTAATCGACTATCCCCACACTGGTCTTTATAGACCCTGACCTCGTGGACTGGTTTAGGTCCGGTCCCTCCATTATGGTGATTGCTTTAGGTTTGCCTTTAGGTGTCACAATCTCAAGCATTTGCGTACATTATGCTTATTATATATCTCCAGGACCTTACTACACACAAATGGAATGAAAAAGGTTTAGTTTATGTTTAAAACTTATATCATTTGATGAAATACTGAAATTTATAAGAAAATGTGAACTCTGGCAACAATGAATTCAAACCTAACTGATTTGATGTAATTTGAGTAAAGATCGGGGTGGACCTGGGGACAATATTTTCTACAGAATCATGTACAGTAAATTTAGGCCGCCCGTTCGGGACAGGTTGGGCTAATTTGGGCCATAGACTTTTAGTACATCACAATTTAGTTACGCACAACTATTCTAAAATTGGAAAGGGTTGTTATTGTGCTTTGGCTTCTATGATGCAGCAAGAAGACATAGAAGAGAAGGCAAGAGCAGAGCTATGGCGTGAAGAGCTTATCGAAGAAATTGAACAGAAAGTTGGTGGTTTAAGAGAGCTCGAAGAAGCTGTTAATAAGTAGACAACTAACATGTAAATCATACACAAATTATACATATACTTTTTGTTTTCTGATAACGGTCATAACCCACTCTTCATTTATATAATATAAGTTATCTGTTTAGTGTTCTGGATCATTGAATGAGCATGTTAGGAGCAATCGTCTCCTTCAGATTTTTGTCTCAACTGGGGCTTAAATTAATTGGTCGTGTACGCTGGGCAGCGAGTCTCATGAGGAACCATTTGCGGGAAATACGCTTTTGCACGATTTCATCTGTCCTTTAACTGAAAGAAAGTATACTAAACTAATCAAACTTGAAAAGTAATATAATATGGAGAAGAAAGAGAGCTTGTCATGTCTTGGTCAATAATCTACGTGCTTTCATGTTACAACAAAGCCTCTTCGACCTTGTGAGTTGTGAATCCCACGTGTGGGTTTTATTTGTTTATGTTTTTTCTTTCAATCTTCAGATATTTGTTTTTTTTTCAACTGGCTTTTTTTGGAACACACATGACAGAAAATCAGGGGATATTATGTAATAGAATTTTCACCTTTTTAATACTCTGATATCTGTATGGTAGTATATATTGTCTTGTATGAATTTAATTCTTGTAGGTTGTGCAATAATTCTGGCCCAAACATGATGTTGGACTGATAGCGATATTATTCACCTTATTTCATTCTTTTTAAATCATTTATCCATTTAGATAGTTCAATACAAGATCTAATATTATATATATATATATATATATAAACGTAATGTTAGAATGCTATATTTATAAAATATAGTAGATATTTTATCATCTGACATTTGCAAAAAGTAAAATCACAAGAAGAATAGGAAAAAAAGAGAAGAAGAGGAATTATATGTCAGCGTTTGTCAATTTTGAGCTTTCTAGAGAGACAAGAACGGATCAACAAGACCGAGTCCCTTTATTACCCTCTCTCTTCATTACGCGCCAACGAAGACTTGGCTGTTTTTTTCCCACATGTACAGTGCACTGACTTAGTCTCCCGTCACAGCTCCCATCTCTTGAATTTACCTCCACGTGGCAGCCACTAGTATCTCATTCTCGACATCAAACATCACAGCCCCGTGACTCTAAGGTTCCCCGCAACTGAGACTTCTTTTACAGTGCCCATTACAAATGAAGCTTGTAGATTTGTTTACCCCCGCTCTACGTGTACATTGCGTGTTCCGTGACGAGTAAACAAAAAGAGAAACAACAAGATTTAAAGGAATGAGAACACACAAAAATCAAATAGTAGCTTTTATTTTCTTATAAATTTTTAAAAAGTGAAATTAAAAGAGGAAAGATATCTAAAATATATTGAATATTTCCAAAGCATATATTAAAATTACGCGGTCAAAATGATCGCTTTATAAACTCGTCTCTTCTTCTCCTAACTCTTTCATCATCACTCTCTCTTTCTCTCTCTCTCAACCAAAAGAACAATCCCGACTTTGCATCTGTACTGAGGATGCCAGCTACGGATTTTCAGGGAACATTCGGGAGGTCGTTGCTAAGTTTCCGGCGAGACCACCAAGTTGACTCTAACACACCCGCCGCCGGAAGTAGTAGCCACAGCATGGAGGCTGAGCTAGATTCTTTCCAGAGACAAGTCGCCGAGAAATTCACCGATCTCAACGCCTCCGGCGACGGCGACGGCGAGCTTCTCTCTCTAGAATGGATCGGAAAGCTTCTGGATTCGTTTCTATGCTGCCAAGAGGAGTTCCGAGCCATCGTCTTCAACCACCGATCTCAAATCTCCACGTCTCCGATGAACCGTCTGATCTCCGATTACTTCGAACGGAGCATCAAAGCCCTCGACGTCTGCAACGCGATCCGCGACGGTATCGAGCAGATCCGTCAATGGCAGAAGCTCTCCGACATCGTGATCTCGGCTCTAGACAGCCGCCGTCCCGTCGGAGAAGGTCAGCTCCGGCGAGCGAAGAAGGCTCTGATCGATTTAGCGATCGGGATGCTCGACGAGAAAGAAACGAGTTTGGCTCATCGCAACCGTTCGTTCGGGAGAGTCAAAGACAGCCACAATCACCACCGTTCGATGGGACACTTCAGATCGCTCTCGTGGAGCGTCTCGAGGTCGTGGTCTGCTTCTAAGCAGTTGCAAGCCTTGGCGAGCAACTTAAATACGCCTCGGCAAAACGACGTCGTCGCGAGCAACGGTTTAGCCGTACCGGTTTACACGATGGCGTCAGTTTTGTTGTTCGTGATGTGGGTTTTGGTGGCTGCGATTCCTTGTCAGGATCGTGGGTTGCAAGTTAATTTCTTCGTGCCGAGGCAGTTCCAGTGGGCGGCTCCGGTTATGTCGCTGCACGATAAGATCGTGGAGGAATCGAAGAGGAGGGACAGGAAGAATTGTTGTGGGTTGCTTAAAGAGATTGGTCGGATTGAGAAGAGTTCGAGAGTGATGAACGAGCTGATCGATTCGATTCATTTTCCGATGAGCGAGGAGAAGGAGATTGAGGTGAAACAGAGAGTGGAGGAGCTTGTGGAGGTTCATGAGGCTTTGAAAAATGGGTTGGATCCGTTTGAGAGGAAAGTGAGAGAAGTTTTCCATCGGATTGTTCGAAGCAGAACCGAGAATCTTGATTCTCTTTGTTAATGGCCTTGGCCTGAACATGTTTGTTTGTCCTAATATGATGATTCATTCATATTCGGATTTTTTTTTTATCTTTTTTGATCACTGTAAGAAAGAGTGTAGAAGTCTTCTTCTTATCTCTCTGTGAAGCTGATAGAGATGATGTTTTTCTTTGTGTAGCTACTTGCCTAGCTTTTTTAGTGTTTGACCGAAACCAAGGATACATGCTGCTGATACAGTTTGCTAAAAGCTTAACGTTCTATTTTGTTTTATGAATTATCAAAAACACCCATCAGAAGACAAAAGTATAATACAGATGGAAAAGAAAAGTCATTTCATTATATTGGTTATGATCTGCATTGTGTTCGATGATTACAAGTAAATGAAGCATAAAGCATAGGGATAATATCTTCTACATGCAAAGCAAAGACATAAACCTCGAATCAAAAATCAAACTCTCCAGGGACGTCCGTTTCATCCAAAACCATGTTGATAGATAGTTCTCTATCTCATTTGTTTCGCTAGACCAGGGCAACAAATGTCGAGCAGACGAGTAGATTCTTCCTTAACAGGACAAACTAAAATGCTAATATTAGTTCCTAAACGTTTAATAAACGCAAATCATGGTTAGCCTCCAACGCCCATGTCAGAGCCGGGACGGAACCCTGCTATGATACCAAATTGTAACATCCGTCTCCTCCTCTTTTGAGACCGGCATGCTACTTACCGAAAACTACCGAATCAAACCCAGTTATTCAAAACCGAATAAAATACTAAAGCATTTAATAAAATAAATACAAAAGAAATACATCTTTAAATTGATTTATAAAAATACGTCTAATAAATCGAATGTAAAACCGGAATAAAATATGTGATCCCCAAGACACCAAACCGTCCAGATATCCAACTACTCGGCAAGCTCACCTGTAATGGGAAGATGGGAGGTGAGCAACAGGGGTGTTACTCCGTGAGGTATGGGATGCTAAACACTCAAACCACTGACTTGAGTAAATAGAACTCCCACTATGGAAGTTTATCTCTAACATGAACAAACAAGACGCCTAAAGCATCACACATCACAAACAATGCGATGATAGCATATAGCTAGTCCATACACCCTGCATCTCCTCATACGGATATATAAATACATACGCTGCGTCGCTAGCACAGTCTGTCTCCGTACCCCCGCCCACCAAAGCTGCGTCGAATGCAAACGTCTCTGCACCCACGCCCCACACAATCTGCGTCGCTAGACCAGACATCTCTGAGCCCCCACCCACCGAAGCTGCGTCGCTATTCCAGACATCTCTGAACCCCCGCCCTCTCACATAGTCCCTACTCATAACTATGTATACACGTATATAATAAATAAATCATTTTTTAACATCATACAATCCAATCAATGGTTGAATCCTCTAGACCCCTAGTTCCAGTTTACAATGAAAGGACTAACTAACAATCAAGACTCAAACATACTCAATTCAAACAGACGGATCATGATTCGAAATCTAAACTAACATAGGAAGAATTCTACACTGGTACGAGATTTATGGAATAGACCCTCACCTTAGCCAAAACTGGATATAGATCGGAAAGCTTGGAAACACAGACATGCCTCGACTAACATGACTCAACTTGAGATTCACAACTTGAAAGGATTTCTTCCTGCACAAGAAAGGTCTATGGTTTGTCATATCAGGTTGCTTGCACCATAATAAACATTCCAAAGATCATGTGATCGTACAAGAACATGGGAATGACACTTGAACCTCATGCATAGACTCACGGCTGAAGGTGGATACGTCATTGGTGAGCGACCAAGCCAAGTGAAGAGAAGAAGCTTGTTGAGCAAGCAAGGGTAGAGATCGTGAGGTTATTTCTCGGATCTTGACGGCGGTGACTTGACGGCGGTGACTTGCGACGGCTCGGACAGCAATGTCATGGCTCTCCGGTGACATGGATCTCTCCTCCAATGGTTCACGGTTGGTTAGATATGTAGATCGGCACCGGAAGTGTCCTGACGCGGTGGCTCCAATGCGTCTCTTCTCCATGTCTAAACCTTTAAGTTCCATTGTAAATCACCAACGACAACAACATGAGGCTCCATTGACATCAACTACAATGGCTCTGATGGCGACTTGTGAAGAACGGTGTCTCAAGGGGTTATTGGAATATGGAGGCGTGAAGGTGTGCGGCGAGGGTTTGTGGAAAAATGGAGGCTTGCGTGTTGAGTATATACACACCAAAACGCATAGTTGAACGACAACCGGGCTTGATATTATTAATTATGGTTAACTAAAATCAAACCGGTTTTGACAGAACCGGGTCGTTACAATTCTTCCCCACTAACAAGGAATTCGTCTTCGAATTCAAATCATGAGCTGCTGTCAAATATCATCCTGAAATAAAGCCCTAGATAGTCAATCCGTATATGACTTTCGGTCTCCCAGATCTCCTCCTCGATTATGTCTCTTTCTCAACAAACTTTGACCAACACGGTCATCATCTCCTAAACCTTTTACTTTCCGATCAAAAATTTCTACTGGTTGCAAGGTACAAACAATTTGCTTTTTTTTTACCAAGATCACTTGCGGCTGCTGCTAAAAGAGCTCTGGTTCTCTCACGAATTTCCTCAAAACTGACATATGGAGCATGTCATAGAAGTCTGACAACTCTGCTGATAAACTCAAACAATAAGCACTGCTCCAGTCCGTTCCAAAATAGGATATGGTCTCATATATCTCAGCTTAAATTCTTGCTTCTAAGACTTAGATCCCCTTGAAAATTTTCATCTAATCCAACTTAACTTCCAAACCTTTCCAGCATTAACTGCCCTTTTTTTGCCATCAACTTCATTTAGGTGATTCTTGAGCATTTTTATTTGTTTCAACGTCCTTTAGACCATTGGATGTTTTATATCATAGTGTTTCCCCACTTTGGTCCATCATAGCATGTGTGTGAATGATCTTCCATAAAAAGCTTCTTAAAGTGATATCTGAATGTCTAACAGATAACTGTAACTGTACATGAACTATTCCAGCGGTTGATGCTTTCCTCAAAATTTTTTTTTTTTTTTTTAACAAAGTCCTTTGGCTGCAAAATGAGATTTTCCTCTCTTACACCCGTCCTCAAAACTGACAAAGAAACACATCATGAAAGTCTATTATCTCTACTGATTACTGCAATTTAAAAGCCAATGTTCTAATACCCTCCACAAAGGGGTACGGTCCCACATATCTCCGTTTAAACTTCTTCTTTTTTTCCGAGTCTTAGATCCTCCTGAAATATCCTCATTTCAGGTATACTAAGTCTCCTACCTGAAAATTCAAATCTTTACGTCGCTTATCTGCATAATTCTTCTGACGATCATGGGCTTCCTTAAGCTGAGTCTTGAGCATATGTACCTGTTCTACCGTCTCTTGAACCATTGCTGGTTCTAAGTCTCGCCTCTCCCCCACTTATGTCCAACAAAGTGGCGTACGACAAGACCTACCATAAAGCGCCTTATACGGTGCAATCTCAATACTTGAATGATAGATGTTGTAGGCAAACTCTGCTAGAGGTAAATACTTTTCCTAGCTTCCATTCCAATCTAGGACGCAAGCCCTGAGCATATCCTCTAATGTCTGAATAGTATTCTCTGACTGGCAATCTGTCTGCGGATGATATGATGTACTCAATGAACCCTTGTCCCAAGTGCCTTCTGAAAGGCTCTCAAAAATGTAGATGTGAACTTTTGCATCATGGTTTATACAATGCTGATGAGAACTCCATGATACCTCACAGTCTCTCTAATGTAAATCTGCGCCAACTGATCATCACTGTTCGTCTTCTTGATCTCTAGGAAATGGGCAAACTTGGTGAGTCTATCCACAATCGCCCAAATAGTATTCCTCCCACAATAGGTTATCGGGAGTCTAGTCACAAGATCTGTTGTCACCATGTCCCATTTCCACAAGCTACTATTCAGCTAGCAAACAACCGATGCTCTCCAAGCTTACCCAATACAATCTATAAATGCTTAACATGCTCCTCTCTGCTCTGAGAACAAATCAGGATGTCGTCAACGAAGACAATTGCGCACTTATCCAAGTGCTCACAGAAGACATCATCCATAAATTTCCTGAATGCTACAGGTGCATTCGACAACCCAATTCATATCATCACGAACTCATAATGTCTATAATGTGTACTGAAATACGTCCTCCGTACATGCTCCAATTGGTGAAATGAAAACCATATCCGATAGTTCCTCCAACTGCTTTTTCAACTCAGCCATCTCTGCTGGTGCTAGACTGTATGGAGCTCGAGAAGCTGATACTGTCCTCGGTTCCAACTAAATTGTAGGAGCATCTCCTCTGGCTAGTGGTGGCCGTTTTAAGGCTTCAAATACATCCTCATAATCTGTAAAAACTAGAATATCCTGCAGCTCATGTTGTCCATCATCCTAAACCATCGAAATGATCACCAAAAATCTCTCTGCTCCTCTCTCCAATAACTCATCAACATGTAACATGGAGGCAATATAATCTCTCCAATGCTCCATGAATATGCATTCTTGCCTTATGGAGACAGTCAATCCATCCCAAGAATGACATCGTACTAGTTATACTCTAACTCTGCTAGATCCCCAATGAACTCGTCAACTCCGAGTAGAACTGGCACATCTCAATGAATACAAATAGCTTCCAGCGTCTCTGTGCAGCTGTCTGAATCTTCATAACTTAAACACTCTGAAACGATCAACACATCCAAAATCTAGCACACCAAACTAAGTGTAACTCCAATATAAACACAACACAAGGTGTCGCACCCCCATTCCAAAGCAATCCCCACGAGTTTACAAACTGAACATACCTCCAATAGTCAATTACCTCATACACAACAATAACACATGCCAACCAATGGCTCACCTCTCATATCAAATAAGCTCCAGTAACAAAAACTCGTGGAGTGATGGCTTAAAGTTAGGTGGTGGCGGAAACGTCACATATCCACTCACGGACCATCTCTGAACACGACTGAAGAAACTGATAAAACCCCAAGCAATCTGGCAAACTATGACATCATCCATCTATTGAACATCTGGCTGGAACCCTGTTAGCTGAAGGACGAATGACGATGAGTTACTCATCGATATAAAAGGACAATTGAGGTAGAACTTACTGAGCGGAAAGATGCTATTTTTTAAAAAAAATTCCCAAGTCCCCAAAAATATTTTGAAATCGTCTAAAAACCAATTAAATCCGAGTCCCACAAATCGCCATCCCAGGTCAGAGCCGGGACAGAACCCTGCTATGATACCAAATTGTAACATCCGTCTCCTCCTCTTTCGAGACCGGCGTGCTACTTACCGAAAAGTACCGAATCAAACCGAGTTATTCAAAACCGAATAAAATACCAAAGCATTTAATAAAATAAATACAAAAGAAATACATCTTTAAATTGATTTATAAAATTACGTCTAATAAATCAAATGTAAAACCGGAATAAAATATGTGATCCCCAAGACACCAAACCGTCCAGATATCCAACTACTCGGCAAGCTCACCTGCAATGGGAAGATGGGGGGGGTGAACAACAGGGGAGTTACTCTGTGAGGTATGGGATGCTAAACGCGCAAACCACTGACTTGAGTAAATAGAACTTCCACTATGGAAGTTTAGCTCTAACATGAACAAACAAGACGCCTAAAGCATCACACATCACAAACAATGCGATGATAGCATATAGCTAGTCCATACACCCCGCATCTCCTCATACGGATATATATATACATACGCTGCGTCGATAGTACAGTCTGTCTCCGTACCCCCGCCCACCAAAGCTGCGTCGAATGCAAATGTCTCTGCACCCACGCCCCACACAATCTGCGTCGCTAGCCCAGACGTCTCTGAGCCCCCGCCCACCAAAGCTGCGTCGCTAGTCCAAACATCTCTGAACCCCAGCCCTCTCACAATAGTCCATACTCATAACTATGTATACATATATATAATAAATAAATCATTTTTAACATTACTCAATCCGGTTGAATCCTCTAGACCCCTAGTTCCAGTTTACAATGAATAGACTAACTAACAATCAAGACTCAAACAGACTCAATTCAAACAGACAGATCATGATTCGAAATCTAAACTAACATAGGAATAATTCTACACTAGTACGGGATTTATGGAATAGACCCTCACCTTAGCCAAAACTGGATATAGATCGGAAAGCTTGGAAACACAGACATGCCTCGACTAACATGACTCAACTTGAGATTCACAACTTGAGAGGATTTCTTCCTGCACAAGAAAGGTCTAGGGTTTTTCATATCAGGTTGCTTGCACCATAATAAAAATTCCAAAGATCATGTGATCGTACAAGAAGATGGGAATGACACTTAAACCTCATGCATAGACTCACGGCTGAAGGTGGATAGGTCATTGGTGAGCGACCAAGCCAAGTGAAGAGAAGAAGCTTGTTGAGCAAGCAAGGGTGGAGATCGTGAGGTTATTTCTCGGATCTTGACGGCGGTGACTTGCGACGGCTCGGACAGCAATGTCATGGCTCTCCGGTGACATGGACCTCTCCTCCAATGGTTCACGGTTGGTTAAAAAAGTAGATCGGCACTGGAAGTGTCCTGACGCGGTGGCTCTAATACGTGCGTCTCTTCTACATGTCTAAACCTTTAAGTTCCATTGTAAATCACCAACGACAACAACATGAGGCTCCATTGACATCAACTACAATGGCTCTGATGGCGACTTGTGAAGAAAGGCATGGTCAACCACTCAAACAGTCTTTCACGGGTTTTGAAAGTTGTTTTCCATTCATCACCTGGACGAATACGAATCTGATGGTAACCACTCTTAAGATCTAACTTCGAAAAGATAGATGCTTTGCCTATTTGATCAAGGAGGTCGTCGAGATGCAGGATGGGAAAACGGTAACGAATGGTTTTTTTATTGATAGCTCTGCTGTCGACACACATACGTACCATCTTTCTTTGGGATTAGCAAAGCGGTAACCGCTGCTGGGCTAAGACTTTCACGTACATGACCCTTTGCAAAGAGTTCTTCCACTTGCCTTCGTAGTTCATCATGCTCTTGTGGACTCATCCGATAATGAGGTTGGTTCGGAAGGGTGGAGTTAGGCAAGAGATCTATGTTGTTGAATGTCTCTAAGAGGCGGTATACCGGTAGGGAGGTTCGGTGGGAAAACGTCCTCAAAAGAAGACAAAAGTGGGCCGAACTCTGGTGGAGTGTCCATCGGAGGTGAAGAAGAAACTGGTGCCGCGACCAATGCCCATACCTCTTCTGAGTTTCGAAGTTGAGCTTCGAAAGCTGCTTTCGGTGGGGAGAGAAGAGTGACTCCTGGTTTTGACGTTGATGATGCTGGTGTTGCAGGGGTCTCGTCTGCAGGAGCTACCTCTGGAGATGGTAATAAGGTAATAGTAAGTCCCTTAAACTTGAAACTGTAGGTATTAGCCTTGCCGTGATGGGTTACATCCTTATCGTATTGCCAAGGGGGCCCAAGGAGAAGATGGCATGCATCCATAGGAACAACATCACAGCAAACAGAGTCTAAGTAGGATCCAATTGAGAATGAAACCATGACTTGACGAGAGACTGTGAGTTCAACGCTTTTGTTGAGCCAAGCAAGTTTATATGGTGAAGGATAAACAATGGATTTGAGATCCAGTTTCTTAACGGCTAGTGCCGAAATAACATTGGCACAACTGCTCGAATCCAAAATAAGCTTGAAAATCTTGCCATGAATGGTGCATGTGGATCGGAACAAGGTTGTGCGGAGCCACGATTCTTGGTTAGAACGAGGGAGAAGGCAGCTGCGTCGAAATACTAGTGCGTGAGCACCTGTATCACCGGCAATCAACTCCGTCTCTGTCTCTTGGTCCGACCCAGAGGTGTCATATTGTGGTTCCTCCTCAAAATTAGCATCCTGGTTGAGTAACCCGTGACGGTTTTGATGAGGACATGCAGATTTTATGTGTCCGTTTTCACCGCAAGAAAAGCATCAAAGAGCCCTTGTTCGTCAAGGTCGATTTTGGGCGATGGAATCTGTTGCTGAAGCCGTTGCATTCCCAGTACGCGGAATAATAGCTTTATTGGTAGTTTCCGATGCGGTCGCTGTACTTGTCTCCGTGTTTTGAGAGGTGGAAGCTCGGGATCGTGCCGTAGAGGTTCCCCAAGAAGAGCGGTACTGAATTTCCATCGCGAGAGCGCGTTGGTGTGCTTCCGAAACCGTGAGAGGGTTAAACTGCTACAGTGCAGAATTTGATAGCGCAAACCGCCGATGAACCGTGAGACAAGTTGTTCCTCTGTTTCGACGAGAGTTGTTCGAGCAACCATATGAAAGAAGTCTGTTGCGTATTCGTCGACCGTACGAGTTCCTTGTCTGAGAGATTGTAGTTTTTGGTAGAGGTTTCGTTCGTAGTTGTATGGGAGAAATGCACGACGCATGTGTTTCTTGAGTCGTTCCCATGAATCGATACGAGGCTTACCCGATCGGCGTCGAGATTCTTTAATCTGTTGCCACCACGCCATTGCTCTGTTTTTGAAGCGTGATGCGATTAAAGGAACACATTGATCTCCCGGAATTCGTTTGAATTCTAAGATTTCTTCAATGGAGCTTACCCAATCTAAGAACTCCTCGGTGCTAAGGTTTCCCGAAAACTCAGGAATCTCAACCCGAAACCCGAAATCCCATCGTCCTTCTCCAGGCTGAATTTCTCGTCTATTGAGTTGATGCTCAGCTTGAGTGGCGACACGATCTTGGTGACGGACGTTTTGAGGATTAGCGAACAAGTTTTCTGCAAGATCATCATCAGAAGAGTCTTCCCCACGGGCGTGTTGATGAGCGAAACCTTATTGTTGATGCTGAGCTGTGTGACCCGGATTGTTCTGTTGTCGTTGCATAGCGGTTGCGAGGGCTGTTTCGACGGCGTGAAGAAGAGTATCATGAAGTCTGGCGATAAAGTTCTCCAACGTATTGCGGAGTTCTTCTTGCTGTTTTTCAGAGGTTTGTTTTCGTGGAGGGCATGATGATGGATGAATTCTTTGAAGAGGTCATGCGGAAGGAACAAAGATCGAAAGTCTCAATTGAGAAATCAAAACCTAAAGTCTCTGATACCAACTAGTGTAGTGCAAGCTACGTATAACGCAAGTAATCTATTGATTCTGAGAATGCCTGGATTAAATGCCTTCTTGAGATCGTTGAGAGTCGAAGCTCTATCCGAGAACAAGGTTTAGAGTTTTATAAAAGCTCTTTTTATTAAATCAAATAAGTCGTGCCTTTTACAACACCGAAGGCATCGATATATATAGCAAAAGAAATAGCAAAAGCCCTAAAGAATAAGGATCATAAGGTGATGGGAGATAATAATACTATGCAAGAAGCTCACTCCATGTCTTGGCCTCCTGATAAAGATAACCAGCAAACAATACTACCTGGTGATTCCAGCTTTCTTCCTCATAGGTAAGAGTCCGAAGTCGCAGTATATAAAAATTATTCACTTCCAGACTATGCTCTCTAAGTCGTGCTCTAATGAATTGAAAACAGAGAGATGGATATATGGTTTGCTTCCTGATTACTCAAACTGCTTCTTTGAGTCTGTAAAACAAGAAGATCAGAAACGCAGCATCCCTGGAGAACAAGTTGAGCAGTTAGAACAACAAGGAGACGGTTGTTTGGGTTTCCAACAAATTGGGGAGGAATATTCGTATCCTACACCATTTGGTACTACTCTTGGAATGGAAAAAGATCATGAGAAGAAGATAAAAACTGGAATGGAATGGAACAACTTGCAACAACAACAACAACAAGATCCTTCATCAATGTTTGATCCAACAGCTAGTAGTAGCGTTTGCTTTCAAATCCCTCCTGATCAACCCATGTTTGCCACTGATCTTCATTATCATCAAAATTGGGTTTCAGGTTCAATGTTTGGTCAAACTTCTTACAACCAGGTTTGTGTGTTTCACACCTTACATTGGAACTATCTATGGCTATATGATCCACCAAAATTAATGTCTCTTTATCTTTGGTGATTGCAGCAACTGAACTAACTCAAGAGAGCGCTCATGTATGTAATCTATTCTAGGATGATGACTGGACTTATGTCTGAACAAGGACTAGTTTCAGACTTCCAGTCATTGCTATAATGTCCATATATATATATATATATAGAGAGAGAGAGAGAGTGTGTACATGTATAAGGTTTTAGTATGTATGAGAGATTGTGAAATATAGTTTATATGTTGATGTTGGCTAGGTGTTGCAAAACATGGTATATTGATACTATATAAAGAACATACTCAAAAGAACAAAACAAAAGGATCTCGGATGGAAAAAGATATTTAACAATGAGTTATTACAATAAGTAACCGAAGTTCAACCCTACAATCTTGACATACTATAGTTCATCTTGACATGGCAACTCGAGACGACACAAAGGACAAACATGACTGGTCTCAAACCACTTTACGATACACTCTTCGTCAAACTCATGTCCACATGATAAAGTCACAACCATTCCTCCATTGCTAAACTTTTGCAAACAAATCCTGCACTCTTCCAAGCTAATCATCTTCTTCTTTTCCTTTTTAATCTTCTTGTTGTATATTTTCCTGGTTAGCGACTTGACAACGAGCTTGCTAGCTGGTCGAAACCGGATACTGATAGTTTCATCAAACGAGGCTTGAGCAGCTTCTTGAACCTCAGAGTCATCATCATCATCATCGAGATAATCAGGAATAAGATCCAACCGAACTTTCAAAGCACATCCAGGAGAGTACTCGATACTTGCAGGGCAAGTTACCTCATCAACATAAACAATTAGCTCCAGTATCGCATTATCGATAAAATCTTCGTTGATTCCGGCTTCCAGCAAGAAGTAGTTCAAGTCTTCTTTTGTTGTACACTCGTCGTTCTCTATGAAGTCTCTTGCAAGCGACAGAGCCGTGAACGTCGAGTTATCATCTTGGCCAAAGATCCTTGCCGTTACTCTGATTATGCCCACATCGTCTGGTTCAGGGTAGTTATCTATTTCGTGGGATAATCTGTGTTTCATGACTACTTACGAAAGCAAATATCAGTCGAAAAAACAGAGTTTAACGCTTTTTTTTTTCTCTTTGATAGTCGCTCTGAAAAAAGAAACTGAATCGATGAACTTGATTTGTTTTAGGGTGACTTATTTATAACACAAGGACTAGTTTTTATCTAACGTTTTTAGTCGGTTACCTAATAGTATTTTGTTTACTAATTTCCTTTTTTTCTTTTCAAGACGAATTGATAATTTCCTTTTTCTTACAGACGACAGATTAACAATTTCCTTTTTTTACTATGGTCTTTCCTTTTTTGTGTAACTACTCTGTTCTTTCCCTTTCACATTTTTCTGTGTTTTATAAACAGGAATGAAATCATCAAAAAAAAAAAAAAAAAAAAACAAAGGACAAATAGGAATGAAATCATAAAAACAAAAAACAAAGTGAAATATAGATGATATAATGCATTGAAGAGGTTATTTCTAAGTTTGCTCAATTAACTCCATAAGAAAGGACAAAAAGGTACGTAAGCATTATTATGTAAAACTATAGGTTACTCTCAACCCTATCATGTAGTTTGTGCTATTGAACTAAAATAAAGTGTTGGGTTTTTTGACATAACAGGAAGCTGGAGAGCCTTGAAGTCAAGAATAAACCTCACTGGATTACTTCTTTTCACATGAACGTTTTTGTTTCATATCTGAGCTTATTTGTATTTGCTCCATTGCAGGCATTAAAGAGGACTTTTAAGAAGCTTGATCATGATGTAAACATACATGAGTTTTTAGGAGCAAGGTACTTGCTACGACTTCATATACTAACCATACTTTTGTTGTTAATAAGCCTCTGATATGGTGTCTTCTCTTTATGTTGCAGGAATCAAACTATCAAGGTATGTATCAACCATCATGGTTTCTTGAATTTTGTTAGATACTTTAAAGCTCTCTGAGTCAGATTGCTGAAGTTTTTGTTACCTTTACCCCCACGACAGGGTCTAAGTAACCACGTAGCCATTTTCCAAGCTCAGCTTATGGTGTGTCATAGGAGGCTAAGGTGTGTAATATTATATTCTTGAGTTTTCAAGTATCTTGGAATCTAGTTTCAGTCATATTTGAGTCTTCTTCTTCTTATGGTGGTTGTTTTTAGTTGCTGGACAAACATCAATAGAAGTGAAAACGCTGAGCACTTCACTTTTTGGAAGAATCATTGAGGAAATCTATTGAAAAAGTACAGTTTCACAAGGTGTATAAAATTTATTCTCCTTTCAACTCAATCATATGAGAGCTTTATATTCTCACACACACTGTCTTCATGAGGACAATTTCTTAACAAGACCAAAGCCTTAATACTGCAGTTTCAAAGCGGGATACAGTTGCCCTTGGTGATGGGAGGTAATAATACCATGCAAGAGGCTCACTCCGTGACTTGGCTTCCTGATAACAGTAACCAGCAAACAATATTACCTGGCGAATCCAGTTTTCTTCCTAATAGGTAAGAGTTCAAGTCACAATATATAGTTACTATTCATTTCCAAAAATGCTCTCTCAAGTCATGCTCTACTGAATTGAAAACAGAGAGATGGATGGTTAGCTTCTCGTTTACTCAAACTGCTTCTTTGAGTCTGTAAAACAAGAAGACCAGAAATGCAACAAACCTTTGAGCAGTTTGAACAGCAAGGAGATGGTTGTTTGGGTTTCGAATAAATTGGGGAAGAATATTCGTATCCTACACCATTTGGTACTACTCTTGGAATGGAAGAAGATCATGAGAAGAAGATAAAAACTGAAATGGATTTGAACAACTTGCAACAACAACAAGATCCTTCATCAATGTTTGATCCAACAGCTAGTAGTAGTAGTAGTTGCTTTCAAATCCCTCATGATCAACCATGTTTGCCACTGATCATCATCATCAAAATTGGGTTTCAGAATCAATGTTTGGGTCAAACTTCTTACAACCAGGTTTGCGTTTTTCACACCTTCCATTGAAACTATCTAGATATATGATCCACTAAACTGAACATGTCTATGTATCCTTGGTGATTGCAGCAACCAAACTAACTCAAGAGAGGGCTCAAGTATGTAATCTATTCTATAGATGATGATTGGACTTACATCTTAAGAAGGACTAGTTTGAATGTATATATATAGAGTGTGTACCTGTATAATGTGTTAGTATGTATGAGAGCTTGTATCATGTACTCAGGGGAGTTTTAGGCATTTTGCATGTAAAAGATGTTGTCTAGGAACCTTATATTTTGTATAAATGATAATTAATATAATCAATATATATTGTTCCTATGTTGATGTTGGCCAGGTGTTTGAGACAACAAAAGATGGTATGTTGATACTACATAAAAACATACTCTGAAGTAACAAAACAACAATATCGGATTTAAATGATATTTAAACAATGATTTATTACAATAAGCAACCGGAGTTCAACCCAACAATCTTGACATGCTATAGCTCATCATCTTGACAAGGCAACTCGAGACGACACAATGAACAAACATGACTGGTCTCAAACCACTTTACGATACACTCTTCGTCAAACTCATGTCCACATGATAAAGTCACAACCATTCCTCCATTGCTAAACTCTTGCAAACAAATCCTGCACTCTTCCAAGCTAACCATCTTCTTGTTCTTCTTCTTTTCCTTTTTAATCTTCTTGTTGTATACTTTCCTGGGTAGCGACTTGACCACGAGCTTGCTAGCTGGTCCAAACCGGATATTGCTAGTATCATCAAACGAGACTTGAGCAGCTTCTTGAATCTCAGAGTCATCATCATCATCGAGATAATCAGGAACAAGATCCAACCGAACATTCAAAGCACAGCCAGGAGAGTACTCGATACTTGCAGGGCACGTTACCTCATCAACATAAACAATTAGCTCCAATATCGCATTATTGATAACATCTTCGGTGATTCCGGCTTCCAACAAGAAGTAGTTCAAGTCTTCTTTGCTTTTACACTCTTCGTTCTCATCATCTATGAAGTCTTTGGCAAGGGACAGAGTCGTGAATGTCGAGTTATCATCTTGGCCAAAGATCTTTGCCGTGACTCTGATTGTGCCCGCATCGTCTGATTCAGGGTAGTTATCGATTTCGTGGGAGAGTTTGTGTTTCATGACTACTTACAGAAGCAATATCAGTAGGCGAAACAGAGTTTAAAGTTTTTTGTTGTTGCTGATTTGCTCTAGCCTATAGGGTTACTTATATTTATAACACAAGGGCCAGACTGTTTATCCAATGCTTAGGTAGGAGGGCAAACAGTGGAATCACCCGGGCCCACCTAAAATCAAGCAAATTTAGTACTATAAAGGACCCAGATTTTTTTTTCTTCTTTTTTATGACAACAAGGGTCTAACTTTTCTTTTTCCACTTTCAATCTCATATTTACACAATATTTAAAAGACATAATAGTCTGTTTTTTTTATATTTACAAAATACAAATAAATTAATAATTTTAGATAAGTTTTATATACTTTTAATAATATTATGATGATAAAATTAAAATTAATTAATTATAGAGACCTAAAAATTGTATTCGCCCAAGAATCCTTTATATTGTTAAGCCGGCCCTATGTTTATCAGATCTTTTTAGTCGGTGACAAAACTGTATTTTTTCAGTATAACCTAGCAATTTCCTTTCTTTTTAAGACGAGTAAACATTTCTCATTTTTTGAACAGATAAGAGATTAACAATTTCCTTTTTCACTTTCTTTATCTTTGTGTTTTGTAGTAGATATGAAATCATAAAGAAACACACTGAAATTAAAGACAGTTATTTATCTTCTATCTTATTAAAACAAAAGTACAAATCAAAATTTACCGGTTTAAAATGTTTTATTGCGGTTTTTACATTTTTCAATCATCTTAACTAGTTATTAAATGTATTTACCATAATAATTTTGGCAGATATTTATTAATTCTCTTTTATGTATTTATTACAGTTTTGCCACTAACATATTAACTATTCATAGATTTCATCATTAATTATTTTTATCATTTAAAAACACACATAAAATTTACCTAGTTCGTTATTCTAACTAATTAATATTTCGACTACTCACTAAAATTTAAATATTTAAATCAAACGGTTTATAATTCGCTATTCGAACGATTAATTTATATTTAAACAAACTATTTATTTTAGAAGGTAATCTAATATGTTTATTGAATATTCCTAAAATATAGATAACCAGTACACCACATAATCTCATATGTATATTCTGTAATTATTCATAGTATTTTTACTTACTTATCCATAATTTGTAATAAATTTTAAGCTTTAAATATTTTATCTTATTAAAACAGAAATACAAAAATTTTTTTACCAATTTTAAGTTGTTTTATTACAGTTTTTACATTTTTCAATCATCTTAACTACTTCACTAATAGGCTTTACCATAATAATTTGACATATATTTATGAGCTCTCTTTTTATATATTTTATTCTAGTTTTTGTCATTAACATATTAAGTTATTAACTACTCATAGATTTCATCATTAATTATTTTTTTCATTTAAAACAAGCATAAAAATTACATAAACCGATATTCTAACTAATTAATAATTGATTTACTCACTAGTTTTTTATTATTTCAATCAAATGGTTTATAATTCACTATTCTAACTAATTTATTTATTTTTGGACAAACTATACATTTTAGAAGGCAATCTAATGTGTTTATAGAATATTCCTAAAATATAGATAACCATTTCACCACATAATCTCAAATGTATTTTCTGTAATTATTCATACTACATATATTTACTTATTCGTATATTTTGTATCACTTTTTAATTATTTTTAAGCTTTAAATATATATTATTAAAATAGAAGTACAAAACTTACATATTTAAAATATTTTATTACAGGTTTTACATCTTCTTCACCCATCCTAATTACTTCATTATTTGTCTTTCACATAATAATTCCGCATATATTTATTAACTCATTTTTATGTATTTTATTACATCTTTTTCCATTTACACATTAATTACTCATAGATTTACTCATTACTCCCTCTGTTTTTATTTAGTTGATGTTTTAGAGGATTGCACACAAATTAAGCAAAGTATTTATCATTGTTTTAATATACAATTGCTCTCAATCATAACTATTAATGCAAGGGTAGATAAATTCAAAAGTCACTATATTTTGCATAAAAGTTTGGATACATCAATTAATTTGACTCAAAACAAATCACCCATTTTTAGAATGAAATCTAATATGTTTATAGAATATTCCAAAAATATAGATAACCAATTTACCACATAATCTCAAATGTATATTCTATAATTATTCATAATAAATATACTTACTTATCCATATATTTTGTGTCTTGCTTTTAATAAATTTTAAGTTTTAAATATTCATTATTAATAAAGAAACATAAATAATTAAAACAATATTATAATTTGTGAAAACCATATATAACAAAACTTTTGCGGGGTTTTCCCTCGAATTTATTAAACTAATGGATTAATCTACTTTATTTTCATAAATATGAAATTATATTTATTTAAACTATAAAATATAAATAGTTAAGTAAAATAATATATAAATAAATATAAATTATTCTGTCAAAATATTATTTTATGTATATTTTCATTTAAAAAATAGTCCAATTCGAATGCAATACAATATATATATATATATATGATAAAAATATGGGTGATGCACTTGACGGTTCAAAAAAATAAAACAAAATTATTTAATATAAACTACAAAATTATTGTATTTAAAAATATCATATTAAACAATTATTTAATATAGATTAATTTTTAAAAATGTATACCACCATTATACAATGCAAATATTTACTTGTAAAAAATTCAAAGATATTCACACGAATGAAACTCTAGTCTTGATTAAGCGAGAACAGGTAACTTAACTAAGGTATTACAAACAGCTAAAATCAGATTTGTTTGTTAATTTTACAAAACTGCGTTATCAAGTAAAGTCAGAAAGCTTGAGGAAGATGGAAGATCATAATTAGAGTTGCCCAGAGGAAGAATTATAGCTTCCAAGTCAAAGTTAGGTCTCGTTAACTCGCTGCATGTATTAGATAACATACAAGAAGCAAGACATGTGTCAATAAAAAATTATAAACATGTCAAAAAGAACTCATGATCGATTCATTTATCTTTAGCATCGAAACTGAATGAAGATAAGATTATGTTATACGCAAGAGAAGGATTTTTATAGCAGAACAGTAGAAGATAAGATTATGTAAGACTCACACACCATTCTAAGTAAGGGCACTGCAACAAAGGATAATACTAGCTTGTCTTGTCTTTGGTTGTCATTAGACATTTTGCGTAAGTTAAAAGAACTATTCAAACACACAAACTTGACACATTACATGTAAGCAAATATGGTTTATGGGGAAGGAACCCTCTCATCATTCCTCACCATCTTTGTCTTCTTCGTCATCATCTTCATCAAAATCACCTTCTTTCCCCTAAAGTTTTCGTTTGCAAAAAAAAAAACTTATCAGGTAAAAAAACTTACAAGAATAAATTCAGACATTACAATATAACGACATGCACCTTGCGCATGGTGAAATAATTTAAAATATTTATATTATCAAAATTAAAATTTTGGTTTTAAAATTTAGGACTATCTTATGTGTATTTGCAGTTAATAAAGGTTTAATTATTTCAGTTTACAACTATCACTAAATTAAAAGGCGTTTAAAATTAAAAGGCTTTTAGGTTTAGTTATATGTATTACGAAGGGTTGCAAACATGTGAAAATATCAAATTGAAATCAATCGGATAAATAAGATGTTCTTCGTGGAAATCAAAAATATTATATTGCAAATGAAAAAGTAATAAAAAATATTTAAACTTTTATATATTTTTTACTCAGCTTATATTAATACTAGGGTCGGTCCGCGTTTCGCGCGGGATATTTACTTTGATTAGTGATGAGACAAACTATTTGTATAGTTAAGTTGCTGGTTAATTTGTTAGTACAAAACTACATATGTTCTAGGCATTTTGCTTATATACTATCTCATGCCTTGAGGTTGTGATATTCTTTGTGCTTAAAAAATCTTCGTTTAATAATTGTTGATTTTGGTTGAATTGCTTAATTGTTTGGACATAAATTATTTGAATTAGTTTTTTTTCGTGGTTATATGCATGCATGTTTCTTTGTTTTAAGAAAAAAAAACACAAACATAAATTATTTGCAATGTTACACATTTGTTTCTTGAATCTATTGATACTTTTATTTCATTTTATACATTTTCTCTTAAATATTGATATATGCATCTATAACATTTTAAAATACTATTTCTCTTAACTAATTTCATATATGTATCTATTTTAATTTTATATATATTATATTTTTTGTGGCTGATTAAAATAATACATGTATATTGCCATTGTATTCTAAGAACAAAATTAATATATGAATTTGAAACTATTAAAAATTAGAATTTGTTTTTAATATCCAATATATATATGTCAGATAGTGAAAGATGATTTTTAAAAATAAAATTTAATTATGATGTAATCAGTATTCTATCTTGTGTATCATAGATCGTCCATGCACCAAGAACACAAAATTCAAAGGCGGATAGCCTAGCAATCAGTGTCAGGAAGCATCTGTCTTTCGTCGTTCACATGGATCAATATCTTCCGGTTTGGTTCACAGAGTTTGTATAAGTTGATGACAAAAAAAAAAACTTGTGTACTTTAGTTCTCGATTAAAAATTTGGTTATATATACAAATGATTTAAATTTTGTTTTTGGCTTAGGATCACCGGGTTTCCATTTTTTATTTGCGATTTTATTAAACATAACTAAGTATATCATTTGGCCTTAAAGTTAATAATACATAATGTTGACAATTAAAAAAATATTCACGGTTTTATAAACTGTATTCTCTGAATAAAGAAATCAAGATCATAATTATATTCTACAATTTCTATTTTGTATGGTTCTTCCCTAATATGTAAATGTCTTGCTTTCGTTATGTAAAGCATAGAGTATCTGGAGGGAAAAGTCAAAGAGAACTGGTTAAAAAAGACATGTTAGTTAGTGAATGTAGTTAGAAGAAGCCTTATCGTCTTCTCTCTCAAGCCTACAAATCGAGGCAACCGCTTCTTCCATGGATTCCGACGCCGGCAGCTCCTTAGCTCGCCGGCGTCACCGTCCCTTCTCTCTGTTTCTCTATCTTAGCTCTCCCTTTGTCTCTTTTATAGATTTGCTCCAAATTTGTCTCTTGTTCTTAGGTTTCTTAAGTTCTTCTTTTGTTCATGGTTGTACAAGTTGTCGTTAGTGCCATATCCTAACCTGTTGGCTCTTGTTTCTCACTTGTAGTCCAGCTCCGTCCGTCACAGCTGCACTGGTACCAGATCTGACTTTTGAGGGTTGCGTTTGTACTGCATTATCTCGTTCTCCAAAGACCGCCGTACTGTTAGATCTGTTCTTCTCTTCGTCCTCGTGGGCGATGAACTTTCTCCCTATGGGGAAGACCTGTTCTAATTTATCTTGTTGTGAACGAAGCTTTTGTGTTGGTGTTTTCCGATCTTCATTCGCCAGATCTACAAGCCTTGGTTGCTCTGAGCTCTACTCCGCATCCTCCGAAGCGAATCGACTCTCGTCAGAAGACCCAAAGACCAATCACCTTTCAACACCATTACCGTTCACAGTTGCTAAGCCCGGTGCTTGCTCTCCTTTCCATAGCAAGACAGATTCATGTGACAAAAGGCTTAACTTTGGTTTCATCGATACTCTTTGGCTCCGATACGGTAATATTGGTGTCCAGAGTCTTTTGTTGGCCACAGCTTCCGCCATTCCGCCAAATCTCGTCAAGCGTTTTTATTGTTACGCCGGTGTAAAGGTGGCTCGTGCTTCATCGTCAAATTCACTTGCTCTCAACCGTCAATTATTCAATGAGGCACTATATCCAAGCGCTTTAGTTCATGTCTCGAGCTTGTCAACCGAAGCTTGCTAGTTTGAGCTCAAGTTAATGCTCAGTATCATCTTCTAATTAGAGACTTCTAAAGCTTCAATCAAGCAGTCCTATAAATTTATCTTTTGTGGGTAAGTTTATTAAAACTTCCTCTTGACAGGGCCGAGAGAGATCGTCATCCCCTTTCTCCTTCTCACAGGAGAGAATCTTTCCACCACAGTCCCTCCTGTTAAGAGGTGATCTTCTTCCAGTGTTGAAAATCCGGAAAATTTACCTTTATCCTTGCCGTTTGCTATCTTATGTGAAGGTCCGCTGGGGACCGGTAGATGCAACGATCCTCATCGGATTGAGAGTCGAGGCTTGGGATATTGTTGCGATGTCACATGTTACTGTGACTAATCGTTCGTTATTAGCAGAGTTTGAAGTGCGGTATCAGTCTCTTATAGATCGGATCGCAAGTGGCAATTTTGATATCTTGCATAACGCCTTATCAAACTTTCACAAGTTTGTGTCTCTATCCTTGTTCTATGTTGGTTTATATGCTTGGGAGTTAGCCTGTTGGCTTGCACATCGTGTCTTGTACGATGATGCTTTTAATCTTGTAATCACTTAAACTATGAATGAAGAATTTGGTGCACAAAAAAAAAAGTTAGTGAATGTAGTTAATCAAGTAGATTATTAATCTGTCAGACAAAAAATAAAAAGACATTTTCTTAGTTCATGTTACATGCTGCTCTAGGGGAGTACATAAAGTTTGAGCTCATGCATCCTCACGTAGAATACACTGTTTCAAATAGTTCTCCAATATCTTGAAGCTCATAAAGGAAGCAAAGAGAAAGGCTCACGTTAGATATTATATCCAGGAAGAGCTTAAAGTTTCATTAATATGAATGTATCGATTAAAGGTAGGAAGGATAGTTTGTTTTGTTTGACAGATTGGAGGAACATTGGGATTTTTGGATTGTTAGATTTCTTGTGGGGAGGGCCGGTGAGTATCCATGTGCTCAAAGATGGAATGAGCTTGCTTTCAAAGAGTTCTTGTGTCACATCTCGTTGGTGTAGTTTTCTGAAATCTGGTCATAAGTCACTCATTGAATCAACAAACACAACCTTCCCAACGTCTTCAGTCAAATATACAAATTTGTAGTTTCCTAAAGCCTCTAGAAGGAACTCTTATCAACTGGTACCTGAAAGAATTCATGAAAAATATCTTCGAATATTATGAAACCAACTTTTATAAATTATCAACAGTCACGAAGCAAGTCAGATTAGACTTATCAAAGCAGAGCAAAGCAAACACAATGGGTTGCCCAGTAGCTTCAGAGTTTATAGTTATGCTGATTGGTTAGGTTATTGGCTACTCACTCCCAACCAAGTAAGGCGTTTGTCTGTGGAGATATTGAACATCATTGATGATCTCATCAAGCATAGCAAATTTTCCAGTGATTTTGTTGTAATTTTTAATGGATTGTCTCAATCTCTTCATCTTCTCCTTAGCTTCAAGCCCTTTAAAGCATCAATGAAAATTCCAAATTTTTGACTGGATTTGACTAGATCGTCTGGAGAAAGATTATAAAGACATCTATTAATTTCAGATCAAGCTTTGCTGTTTCCACTTGTAATCTCTTCCTCTGATTGAATCTGGTGAGATTCTTCAGATTTGGCTCAGGTTTCACATCAAAGTCACTTTACCACTGTTGCTATTAACCCAGATTACTCCTCCTTATCCTCCTGGATTTTTTCTTCATATCTTATTTGTGACCTAACCTGAAATTAAAGGTTGAACAAAAACCTTCTTCAAAATCTAAATCGTGAAATATACGAAAGGTAAGTAGGTAACAAAAATGGAAGATTATATATATGACGACCGTTTAATATAAAAAAATAATGAATTGTTAATGTCGAAGATTTTGTAGATCGTGGAAGGCAGAGAACCCATAAATATCAAAACTAATCTTTTTGGAGACAATGAAACAAAATCAACAAACGAAACAAACGAAACAAATCGAAATCTTAACCATCTCAATACATATCAATACATGAATCAACAAATATCAATACATGAACAATGAAACAAAATCAACAAACGAAACAAATCGAAATCTTAACCATCTCCCATAAACAAAAGCTTATTAAATTTTGATAATCAACACATGAACAATGAAACAAAATCAACAAACGAATCATCTCCCGTAAACTAAAGCTTCTGAAATAAAGTTTCTCCCATAAACTTATGATTGGGAGGATAGAACTGATAAAATTCATGGGCTAGGACTTACGTTTTTATAGTTGAAGATTCTGTGAAAGCAAGTAAAGGGAGATGCATTCAGTGATAGATCGTGTGAGGAGTGGAGAAAAACTGTTAATGAAGCCTTTCAAGGTGACGCTTCGATTCCGACTTACTACATAACGTTTCCAGATTTTTTTTCATCGGTAAGTTAAACAGAAGCAGAACTTACGGTTTGCCAAGTTTTCGTAGAGACGGTGCAGTCTCCAAGAAGACTTTGTTTACGTAAGGCCTAAATTAAAGTCCAATTCAAGCCCTTTAAAAATTAAATGCACGACAATTTATGGGTTGAGCCCATTTAATATTCCATCAAAGCTCACAAATTTGTTTTCCGATGACACGTGTCGCGTTCCTGTGAACCAATTTTATGACCTGTCTGCTGAGGTGTCTCGTTAAGGAGAGAGTAAACTCAACTTTCGAGGATGGATCTCTCAGTAAGTTTAGAATGATAAGAAAAAAACTGATGAATTTCAAGGTATAGAACATACCTTTTTATAGTCGTAGATATTGACGAAGGCAGTAAATGGGGAAGCTTGAAGGATTGTGATGACTGCGTTGAATACGTCTCTTCGCTTGGGCATAACCACCAAGCGTTTCAAGTTTCTCGTAGAGGATGAATGGAATCGTCTCTTAGGGTTTCAGTGAAGTTTTTTTTATGGAGAAGACGGATGCTCCTAGAATGGACTACGAACAATAAGCAACCCATCATGAATTAATCAATTTATCAAACCCAGATAATAGCCTAAAACCAAAACTTGCGAAATGTTTAAATTGTGTCACGTGTCGTGTCCAGAAACACTGATTTTCTGATGTGTCCTTACCAGAAGAGAAACAATCTCTTCCTTATATTATAAGATATATATATATATATATTTACGGTTGCTATTTGTTTTTTTTTTGTTAGAAATGTTATACTTGTATTGTTAATAATAAATTTTTAATTTATTCAACTATTATGATTGTAATATTTAGATATGAGGAATATTTACTTTGCATTTCGAACTGGTAAAATTAAGTTTTGTTTACTTGACTCAAGAAATGGATTTTTGCCAAAACTAACCCACAACTTGATTTTAACCCCAAACCTATACCCAAAATTGAATCAAATGCAAAACTAACCTAAAAGCCTAGTGAAATTACAGCTCAGCCCCTTGTGACCAAACAAAAAAACAGAAGCCATTTTTACGAATATAGCCCTAGTAAATCGTGTGAGTCGTCTGAGATGTTGGAAGTCGTCTGGACGACTGAAGTGTAAGTCGTCTGGTACCGGTTTATTTTAAAAATAATTTATAAATCTTGTAAAAAAATATTTTGATGCGTGAAAAATAAAAATCAAGTAATTATAAACAGTTTTAAGTGATATAAATTAAGATATGATAAAATTGATTTGTTTTGAAGATAGATGAGTGCAAGTAGTGAATCATGAAATACTTTGGTTTAGGAGTTTGGCAAACATATGTTGTAGTACTGTATGTATTGTTAGGGTTAGATTTTGGAAAACTAAAATGTTTTTTTCAAAAATTAGTTTTCACCTATATGTGTTTATTTATGTGTATAGTAAACACTTTTCAAGTTTGATTTGATTTTATGAAGTCTTTAATTAGATAATTAAGTTTAGGGGTTATGTTTAGGGTGTGGACGACTTATATTTCAGTCGTCTGTTGAATAATTTACTCGGACGACGTATATTTCAGTCGTCCACATCGTACCGAACCTTTAATTTTACCAATGTACGTTTTAACCTAACCGGATCATTTTACTCGGACGACTTACATTTCAGTCGTCTGGTGAAGAAATTAAAACAGACGACTTACATGTAAGTCGTCCAAATATTTCCGCCTAAAATTTTTTAAGAAAATTATTTTCCCGCTTAAATAATTTAAACCAGACGACTTACTTGTAAGTCGTCTGGAAAGTCTTCTATTTTAGTTTCCCGCTAAAAATATTTAATTTCCCGCTAAAAATATTAAACTCTTCTGGATGACTTACATGTAAGTCGTCTGTTTTAATTTTTTCACCAGACGACTGAAATGTAAGTCGTCCAGGAAGTCGTCTGAGTTAAAAATATTTAACCTAATTAGATTTTTTGTCTCCCTATATAAAGAAAAATTTACACATTCTCTCTCCTCCTCTCAAATGGCTGCAACAAAAATGTAATGTTCATCATTCTAAAACTCTCCAACCTCTCTCTAATCTCTTTGACTTGAAAACACCAAACTTTATATGAATTTTTCAGTTTTGTCTCATGTATTTCTTACTAATCTATCTCTTTTGCAGGTTTTTAATCAAATGGTACTCATCTTCCACTAATTTAAAGGTAAATCTATTAATTTTAGATATGTATTTTTGTGTGTTCTATAAATGTAGATTTATCTAATCTTCCACTCATTTTCTCTATTTTTAAGTCATTTGAACGTTTTTGGATATGTAGGTTTTTCAGATCTGGATTTGATATGCAGGTTTTTCAGATCTGGAAGACTTCTTGGACGACTTACCTGTTAGTCGTCTGGAAGTCGTCTGGACTTCTTGGAAGTCTTCTGACAAAGTCGTCTGGACTTCTAGGAAGTCGTCTGGACTTCCAGGAAGTCGTCTGGACTTCCAGGAAGTCGTCTGGACTTCATGGAAGTCTTCTGACGAAGTCTCTCTTTCATAATAGATCTGAGCGTTTTGGTAAGTTCTTATGTCTGATTTTTCTTCATTTGGTAACTTCTTGTTGTATAAAGTTCTTACTTTTTTCCCAAACTAAAACTCTCCAAGCCCACTCTAATCTCTTTGACTTGAAAACACCAAACTTTATATGAATTTTCCAGTTTTGTCTCATGTCTTTCTTACTAATCTATCTTTTTTGCAGGTTTTTAATTAGATGGTACTCATCTTCCACTAATTTAAAGGTAGATCTATTATTTTTAGAAATGTATTTTTGTGTGTTCTGTAAAGGTAGATTTATCTAATCTTTCACTCATTTTTTCTGTTTTTAAGCCATTTGAACGTTTTTGGATATGCAGGTTTTTCAGATCTGGATTTAATATGCAGGTTTTTCAGATCTGGAAGACTTCTGGGACGACTTACCTGTTAGTCGTCTGGACTTCTTGGAAGTCTTCTGACAAAGTCGTCTGGACTTCCTGTAAAGTCGTCTGGACTTCCTGTAAAGTCGTCTGGAAGTTGTCTGAACTTCCTAAAAGTCTTCTGACAAAGTCGTCTGAACTTCCTGGAAGTCGTCTGGACTTCTTAGAAGTCGTGTGGTCTTGTCTACTCAAGTGGAATCCAAGCTTGTCTTTGTAGAGGAATGATCTATAATAGTTTTGTTTGTGGTCTGTTTTGTGAATTGCATGTCTACTCTTTTAGTTGTGAATTTTTTTGTAAAATCAGTAATAATGTTTTCCAAGATGTATTAAATGTGCTAACAATGTGTTTACACATTTGCAAATCAATGAAATAATAGACTTCAGTAGCCTTTTTCTTATCTTTGGATCTCTCATATGCAATAATAAACTCCAATGGCCTTTTTCTCATCTTAATAAACAAGAATGTTGGTAGCTTTATATTGATACAACATTTTAAGAAGCATTTTAACCCTTCTTCCAACTCATAACAATAGTCATCATTATTGTCTATAACAATAATACTTAAGAGATGGAAACAAACAATAGTAACTAGTCAAAGCATATCATATTTTATTATAAGTTTGCGTTGAAAAACTTAGTCAAATTTAGTAAAACTAAGGGAGAGAACATATTTTGTAAATATGAGTTTTACATATCTTGAAGTTACTTATCACTCTTAAAAATACAAGTTATTCAAAAACTAACGTAGAAGACTTAAAAACTAGCGGAGAAGACGCGGACGACTTCAATCTAAGTTGTCCAGACGACTAAACTATACGTCGTTTGGTCAACGCAGAGGTTATTTTTGCAATTGACTTTGAAATCTGTTATTTCGGACGACTGAAAAATAAGTCGTCTACTATTGTTTGGCTAAAAAAAACTCCAAAAAAGCTAGACGACTTACATTTCAGTCGTCATAGGTTAGTTTTGCATTTGACTGGATTATTTCAAAAGTTTGACTTTTCTGGACGACTTACATTTCAGTCGTCTAGTGAAAATTAAAATAATAATATTTTTTTTAAAGTAGACGACTTACAGTTAAGTCGTCATAGGTTAGTTTTGCAATTGAAAAAAAAACTTCAAGATTTAATTATATTCAGACGACTTATAATTCAGTGGTCCACGAGACGACTGAAATGTAAGTTGTCCAGGATTTACGAGGTTTGACCAGAATCTCGGAAAAAAAAATCCTGGACGACTTACAAGTAAGTCGTCTCGTGGACGATTGAATTATAAGTCGTCTGTGTATAATTAAATTTTGAATTTTTTTTTTCAATTGCAAAACTAACCTATGACGACTTAACTGTAAGTCGTCTACTTTTAAAAAAATATTATTATTTTAATTTTCGCCAGACGACTGAAATGTAAGTCGTCTGGGGAAGTCAAACTTCTGAAATTATCCAGTCAAATGCAAAACTAACCTATGACGACTGAAATGTAAGTCGTCTAGGTTCTTTGAAATTTTTTTTGAAACCAAACAAAAATAGACGACTTAACTTTCAGTCGTCTCAGGTTAAAGATTTCAAAGTCAATTTCAAAAATAACCTCTGCGTTGACCAGACGACTTCCAGGTAAGTTGTCTACAGCCAGACGACTTCCCAAGTAAGTCGTCTGACGAACAGATCTGGAAAAAAACTCGATGTCATACCTTAAATTGGTGAGATAAGTTCCTTAGCATACATAAGGCTTCTCCAAGCACACAGAATCACAAACGAAAGTAACCCACCCAGAATCGTTAGCTTCTATGACTCTATGAACCATAAAAAATTTAGAATCAAAATCTTGGTTTTTTTAGCTCATTGTGGAGAGAAAGTGAGAGATATGTTGTGTTTAGTTCACAAGAATGAAAAAAGAAGAAGGGTAAATCGATTTTGGGAGCATTAAGAGCTTCAAATTGGTTGTTCATGGTGGTTGTGGTATTGATGACAATGGTAATCTTGTAATTACTTGAAGATGATGAGGGTGAGAGAGTAAAAATATCATTTTCGAAAAAAAAAAAAAAAAAAATTGATGGCATTTTCGTAAATTATATGAACTTGTGGGGTGAATAGGGCAAAACTAATTTTCAAAAAAAAAGGAGGTTAGTTTTGTGTTTGACTTTAAGTTATAGGTCAATTCTGCAAAAAGCCCCTCAAAAAAACCTAAGAACTTGTTTTGTAATTATGAAACAATATATTAGAATGGCTGCAATAACATAACAAAGAATTTTAAGAACCTATGAATCGGCCAAACAAAAAATAAAATTTAATTGCATAGCTACTAAGTAATTGAAAGTTTTATAGGAATGTGTTATGTGTTTGTTTTTTTCGTATTACTAATATTTAAGAATTGTTAAAGATAATATAGAGGATGATTATCTATTTGAGGGGATAATGTTTATCTTCTCTTTTGTCTTTTAGTTAATAGTCGGTTTGATGAACCGACTTTAGACTACTATAAATAGTGGATCTTTGTATGGTTTGAATAATAATTAAGAATCCAAGAATATAGTCATTCTCTCTCTCGTTTCTATTTTCCAAACGAACAAATAAACAATTACTTCTCTCTCGACTTATATTTCACAACACGTTATCAGCACGAATCTCTGACCAACTGAGGCTTATCAATCCGAAAGTTCTTAAACCAGCCGAGGTAATGTTTAAATTTATCTATTTCAATATACTTAATTTATTTAAATTTTATTATTATTTCGGAGTGAGAGGCTGGACCTTCTCCGTTTATTTTTCGGGATGATAGGCGCTGCCTTCCCCGACTGATCGTTATGGTAGGCTATGAGTTCACGATCAGAGAAACACGTGGTAGGCTTTGCCTCCTTGAATAAAATTAAACGGTCAAAAAATGGCAGACTAAGTCTCCTCGGACCTTGAAATAAGTAAAAGTCAAAATGGTAGACCATGTCTCCTCGGACTTTGAAAAATGATCAATATGGTAGTATAAGACTCCTCGGATCATGTGGTAGGCTAAGCCTCCAATTTTATTTATGCTATTTAAATTTCTGCAATTTAAGTTATGCTTTTATTTTATGCCTTTAATTTCTGCATTTAAATTATGCATTCAATTTCCGTCTTTATATATTATTATTCTATGAATTCGGTTATCATATCAAATTTGACAAAGCTCAAAATAAATGCCCTTGATTTTACGGAAAATAGTTATATGACCTGGGCAGTGGGTGTAAAGATGCACCTGAGAAAAAAATGAGCTTTGAGAAATCATCGATAAGTTGAAACTATATCGGATGAGAAAAAAATAAAGCCATGATAATTTACACCACGTTAATGATGGTTTATAAGATGAGGTGTATCATAAGAAAGATCTAGAAGATCTTTGAATAATCAAATCCTTGAAAGAAAGGATCCACCAAATTGTTGGAGTTGACGTAAATCCTCCGTGAGAATTGAAAAGAAAAGAAACTCATGATACTAAACCATCAAATCGGTCCTTCTTGAAAAGGACAAGGGTGTGGATGCGGTTGAAACCGCTATCGTGGTCGTGGGAGAGGACGAGGAAGAAGATTCCGTCCCTAAGAAAATAATAGAAACTTCCACGAAAAATGAAAGTGGTCGGATGATAAAAGGCAAACAGAAAAGGTTTGCTATAGATATGGCCATAAAGAAAATTGGGTACGTAGTTTTCGTACGCCAAATATTTAGCCGATCTATATCGAGATTCAAAAAGAAAAAGAGAAAGAAAGTGAAATAAACTTCATCTCTTATGAGCCCAGACCATCTTTTCATAGCTTGAATACTCATCTTGATGATTCAGATTTTCTGGTTGGTCCAGAAAATGAAAATAAAATATCGATGTGATATGAGAATTATCTTCCTGAATAAGATTTTGAGATTCAGGATGGAGATAGATAACAAATATTTCTCCTCTCTCAAAATAAGTAAGTATAATATCTATTACTATAAAAATTATTATTGGCTCTAGAGGAGCTTATGATGAAAAGACATACATAAGAAAAAAAAAATGGCAAAATTATAAATAAGTGGTAAACCTGAAGTTTACTGATATATAGCCACTCCAATAATGTTATCGACATTATTGTGAAATGTTGAAAAATCAGAAGTTTTTCACATATAACATGTCAAGAAAATAAATGAAATCATCATGGGTGTTGAATCATCAAACAAGTTCATAATATGTGATTTCTTTAAGCAGACCCCAAATTAGGATCTCACTCTAAAGGATTTGAAACATAATTCATCCCAAATGGGAAAATTGAATATGTTATTGGTTCTAGAGTGGGATTCAGTACGAGATTTTAGACATGGATTGTCATCATCTCGAGGGGGAGAATTAAAGAATCCTAGTAAGTGGAACATTGAAAAAATTATGTTCGCACTTGAAAAAGAACTTGATAAAGTAAACTCAAGTAAGATGATCCCCATGATCGGGTGTAATGCAGTTGTGCATGTAATAACGACATATACAATCCAGAGGGATAAAGTATATGGATAATTAGAAATATCCTCGCAAGTTTGCTAGAAGCATATGATAAGCTGATGGAATGAGATATGTGAAATGGATTACAATGAAAAGTAGGATAATCCATTTACAAAATGCCTGCCAGACATTTTGATGAAATAATGAAATCTCATATTCCAGCTGAAATGCTCCAATAAGAAAATAGTGTCCTAAAAGGACGATATATGAGTCTATAACACGCTGGAGACGTGATAGACCACTTTGGTTCCAGAGAGTCCTCGAAAAGGAGCAAATATATGAATAGAGGATGAATCTCGTGAAGAGACCGTTGATATGGTTAATATTACAGTCAGGTACCTGGGTAAATCATTGATGATGATAAAGAGATCTCGATTAACCATATCAGTACGGATAAAAAGATGGAACCAAAGAGAAAATAGATTGTCGACGATAAAATGAAAAAGCGCTATATAAATAAGGATTATGAATCTAACTCTATGTACGAGGGTAGAGTGAATTGATTGGCCATCAATTCGATATAAAGCTCGTTAGAAAAACGAGAGATTTTTGGACCAAAAGTCCAAGGTATAGTTCTCCAGAGAATAAAATGAAAGATGACCTTGAGGTATGAAAAACGGCTTGTTCCAAGGTCACTGGAGAAAATTTAAAATAGATGCAGTATATTGAAATGTCTGGCAGGACAAAAACGACTTGAGTTGCATCTTGATATTTAGTAGTCCCTGGAGAGTTAAAGATGCTCTCGGGAATGTATCAAACTCTGGAAGAGTTAGAACAAGCCATATATAAGGTATCTTGAACCAGTAACTGGTGATATGTTTATGGCACAGTTCGCCGATTGCCATTTAATGAGGATGAATTTCCAGCTTTAGGGGGAGGAATTAGAAAAATTCCTAAAGAGATTACATGGTGTACATAGTCGTTGTTACACCTTGATCCCCCTACGAATCAAAGAGAGCTGGAAATTCAAGAAATTGCGCATTTGCATAATTTGGCAAACCAGTTACCAGATGTGTTCACATATACGACGTGATATACCCGCTGAAAATGTTCCATCAAGAGTTGATGTTCCTAAAGAACAAAGTGATGGTAACAAAATAAATGAACCTAGGGTTCAATTAAAGAGGGGGAGACTAGCGGGTTCTAGAGATAAAAATCCCCGAAAGAAATTGGTTGAGAAAAGTTGCAAGGTTCCGGAAGAACCTGATACTGAAAAATGTCTGAAAGAAGACATAAGTGGAAAGGTTCAAAGAGAACCTGATATTATAAGATGTCTGAAAGAAGGCATAAGTGGAAAGGTTCCAGAAGAACCTGATACTGAAAATGTCTGAAAGAAGGCATAGATGAAAATGTTCAAGACGAACCAAATAAAGATATGGATCCAGATGACGAGAATGGAATAGAAAAGTATGAGGATTCCATCAACTACGACCTTGATGAAAAGTAATAGATAAAAGATGTTGATGGAATGTTCTCCTTTTCTATCCAAAGATATCGATCATGAAAATGATGATCCCGATCCAAGGTCCATTTTGGAATGTTAAAAGACATGATTGGGAGGAATGGCAAAAGGCCATTCAAATTGAATTACTCTCCCTAAATAAAAGAAATGTCTTTGGACCTGTAGTCATAACGCCTGAGAACGTAAATCCTGTTGGGTATAAGTGGGTATTCGTGAGAAAAGTAAATGAGAAAAATGAAGTAACACGATATAAAGCCCGATTAGCTGCCCAAGGTTTTTCTCAGAGACCGGGAATTGATTTTGAGGAAACGTATTCCCCGGTAATGGATGCAATTACGTTTAGATTTTTGATGAGCCTAACGGCGTCTAAAAATCTTGAGATGCATCTCATGGACGTTGTGACTGCATATTTATATGGATCGTTGGATAACGATATATATATATGAGACTCCCTGAGGGATTGAAAATGCCTGAAGCATTGAAAGAAAAATCCAGGGAGATTTGTTCAATCAAGTTACAGCGATCACTTTACGGATTAAAGCAATCCGGACGCATGTGTTACAATCGCTTAAGTAAATATCTTTTGAGTAAAAGATATGTGAATAATGCGATATGTCCATGCGTTTTTATAAAGAAATCGTCATCTGGCTTTGTGATCATTGTTGTATATGTAGATGACCTGAACATAATTGGAACTCAAAAGGAGGTTGATGATGCTCGAACTCATATGAAAGAAGAGTTCGAAATGAAAGATCTCGGCAAGACAAAGTTTTGTCTTGGGCTCCAGATAGAGCATCTCCGAGAAAGAATATTTGTGCATCAATCAAACTATACGAAAATGTTATTGAAACGCTTTTATATGGATAAAGCGACTCCTTTGAGTACTCCAATGGTTGGTAGATCTCTCGATGTTAAAAGAGATGTTGTTTTAAAAGATCCTGGTAAGATCTTATATAAATAAGTACTTTGGAGATGCTAATGATAATAAAGCATATGTGAGCTTATATATCTTGCGAGTTGTATTTGATTAAATATACTTTTAGACACTAATGTCTTTGCAAGATCCTGCTCATTTCCTATTCATGGAAATTAGAACGGCGTCGAGAATATCCGTTCTCTCCAAGGTATGTTTTAAATTAGGGTTGATTTATTCTAGAAAACCCGAGTTTGGTATGGTTTTGCAGATACATGCTATTTATAAAGTCGAACACAAACTGGATATGGTTTTACAATTGGTAAAACCGCGATTACATAGTGTTCCGAGAAACGATCCTAGGTTTCGACTTCTTCAAAGCATGTCGAGAATATATGTGGCTTCGGTCAATGAGTCATCACATATAAGAATTAAACGGAATAGTCAGCGAGAAAAAGCCGACGAAAACATTTGAAGATAATTCGGCTTGTGTCGCTCAACTCAAATAAGGTTACATTAAGAGTAACAGAACGAAGCATATCCCTCCAAGATTCTTCTCGTAGATAAGGGAGCTCGAGAAAAATAAAAAGGTGGACATCGAATATGTACGGTCATGCGACAATCCGGCAGACTTGTTTACAAAGGTTCTTCCTACTACAATATTCCGAAAACACGTGTATGGTATCGGAATGCGGCATTTGCGTGACCTGTGAAGAGAAAGCTAGGTCCACTATTCTCAGGGGGAGATTACGGACAGTGTACTCTTTTTCCCTTGTCATGGTTTTTGTCCCAATGGGTTTTTTCATGACTAGGTTTTTAACGAGACACTACGTAATACGTAATAGATAATCAAGGGGGAGTGTTAAAGATAATATAGAGGATGATTACCTATTTGAGGGGATAATGTTTATCTTCTCTTTTGTCTTTTAATTAATAGTCGGTTTGATGAACCGACTTTAGACTACTATAAATAGTGGATCTTTGTATGGTTTGAATAATAATTAAGAATCCAAGAATATAGTCATTTTCTCTCTCGTTTCTATTTTCCAAACGAACAAATAAACAATTACATCTCTCTCGACTTATATTTCACGACAAGAATAATGTTTTATTTTTTTGTGAATATGCATTTGGCATCCGTCCATCCTACACTAATTATTTGATTATTTTTGTTTGGAAAGGGTACGGTTGCAAACTGGACGTCTTACGTTAGAACATCCAATGACATAAAACTTTCAAAGTGGTGAGACTTGTTAATGTAAAATCTAAGAACAAGGTTTGGTTTTCGTAAATATGCATTTCGCATCAGTCCATCCTCTCCACTAATTGTTAATATTTGATTATGATTTGTTAGGAAAAAAGTTTTTTTTTTTTTTGCAAACAGGAAGCTTTATTTTATAACTGAAAAAGTCTGATATGGTGGAGTTTAAAAACCTAAGGAAACCAATGATATAAAATTTTTGAAGTAGTCGGACTTGATAATGTCTGAAAATGCAACGTATAAATCATCATGTCTTGTAACTTTGGTTCCCCTTGCTCTTTCGATGTCACTCAATTGGTGCCTTCTTTCCAGAGCACCCATCTTCCTTAACTGGTGACTCCTCTCCTCTCCCTTCAATTAACAGAGTCGAGTTGTGACCTGGAGCAGTTGCATCAGCTAGTCCACCTTCAACCGCTTCATCGCCAACACAGGTACCATGATCCACAGAGGTTTTTTTAACTCCAGGAACGTTGCTCTTTTTGACTGCTCCAGCACCTTACATATCATCTCCCAGATTGTTATTCCTACCCTGTCAAAGTGCATCCTAATCTGTAATTACCAACGTCATAAAGTTGCACTGGACTAAAGTTTGTACAGAACTTTACCAGAACCTCCAAATTAGACTGCGGTGGACGCTGATTGGTTCCTAAATGCGGGAAACAGTGAAGCTCTGATGCTTTGCAGTCAAGTTGAAGTGGAATAGGTTCAATTGGAAGGTTAAAGTACTCCCAACAATATCTTGTGAACACTGTGGAAGCTCCCACTCCTGTGAGTTTTGGGCACCGACGTCCTTGATTAGCAAAAAAAAAAGAGTTGTCAATTCTCAAAAATAAGCAACTATAAAACTGTAAGTTGTAAACAAATATGTATCAGATACAACTGTAAACAAATATGTATCAGATACGGCTTCACCTGATCAGGTTTGTTCTTTGGTATAACATCGCTTCGTCAAAATCCTCTGAGAATTCAAAACAGTGAACAATTAAAAAAAGTAAAGTAAAACATGTTGGCAAGCCATTATACATACTAAGCTTCTTGAAAAGTTTCAGAATCAGACTCCAATAAAATTTTCTAATAGTTTAACCAGTAACAAAACAATGTTTTACTCAAACAGGGAGCAACATCTTATAAAGTTAAATTTCTCACATCCGCAACCATATCGTAACTTACTACCAAGTACCAAAGCAGCTAAAGTAAAAAAACAACACAATATGTGATTCTGCAACAAACAACACCAATTTTAGAGAAGCCATAAAGAGAACCAAAATATGGAGACCCCAAACATCAGTATCTGATATTGATCAAGAGAGACCGAGATTGACGTAGCAAGATATATAAAATACATGACAATAAGTCTGACATATAATACAAAGTTACAAAACTTCCTTTGTTTGGGAGCTGGAGACGTCAATGTCGATGTCTTCACCACTATCCTAATACTTAACTCGAAAAGTTTGTTCACTGGTTGATTTTTACTTCCATTACGGGGTGTCCCTGAGAAGGATCGGAAGCTGGTTCACCCGAAAGTAAAGACCACTCTTTAAAATAAGCATATTTCAACAATTAGATATATATCACAAAATAAGAATTGAGTATTATAAGAAAATGATAGAATAACAAAGCATTCTTCCCATTGTGTCTACATCCACAGTCCTACAACAGTTGCAAAGCAAATAAGTAACATTATCATACCCATAAACGCTCGTTAATCTTTTTCATCTCATAAAAGTAAAAAAATAAGATTATCATCTAGAAATGAATACTTCAAGGTTATTACCAAATTTTGAGGATAAAAAGGTTTAACAATAAAACAATTGCTGTACCAGAAAATCCATTAAGACCTCAATCGCCAATGTCTATAGACCCGATATCTCTCGGCCTATTATGTGACACTAATAAACTAATTTGAGAATACAATATGTTAAGTAGCTTCAAAAACAATTACCTTCTGAAGTGCAGACATGGACAGTAGCTGCTTCCTAGCTAACTCACCTGCTCGTTAAGAACCAACTTTCACTTCTTCAAAAACACGGGTTATCAATTTGAAATTAATCGAAATATAAAGCCGCGTCTTGAAGCTGAATTAAACTTATGAAGCAATTTACCTTGGCATCAAGAAGGAGCATATCGATGGCCATCAACTGACCTCCAGAGTCTGCTCTGAACTACAGCCTTGCAGCGGACGGCCTTCAAGTCAGAGAAATGAATCTGTGAATTTAACATTATGGGAAAGCTTGTGTGAGAGTTTCAGAGATATTCAAACGGCGAAAAGTAGAAGAACATGAGGACAATCGGAAAGTTTATATATACTTACTATGAATAAAGAGGTAAAGACCACCGAGATAAATCTGTAATGAAGAACGGACCGTGGGGGTTTTTGGGTTTTCATCAATAAATGACATAACTCTTGCGCGTTACTTGACAGTGGAAATGGAATCGAGATCTTTAGAGCATCAGCAACGTTAGAATTTCTGAAGCAGTAACTCCAGACAAATAATAATAATATAGTTTAACATTTTAATTAAAACATAAATAGAAAAAAGTTAAGTCAGTCGTGTGATGACACGTTACAGAGACGCTTCTCTAACCTAGGTAAACGTTTCTTTGTCAAGAATCGTCCCTCTCCATCTCTTCTATTTTTTTTTTCCCTTTCCTCCGTTATCTAATAAATCTATTAAATTAATGTTCAGAGACTCTTGTACATACCACCGCTAATGCTGCTCTTAGGGTTTCTTTTTCTGAATCGACGGCTGAAGTAGCAAATAGAAGGACCGTACGATGATGGACCATAACCAATCAATCCAAAAAGAGCATCTTTTGTTGGACCATAAGATACGAAGCCCAAAACATAAATCTGCAACACCTTTGGACTCCACGAAAAACAACTTCAAAGTTAAGGATATGAAGACACGTGTCGCGAAATGTTCCATCCTCTGTGGTGATGTGGCAGCAGGAGAAGGAAGAATACCCTACTTTGGGTCCAATTGGTAATGACTGTAGATTTAAAAATTTTGTTGTAGAAAAAAATCTTTAGATTTTTTGCTGTGGCTTTAGATTTTAGTGCTGTAGAATTTTATGGAAAGCACTAAAAAATTGCTTTGGATATTTGGCTCTACAGAGCACTTGTACAACTGTAGGTTATTTCAAGAGCTGTGATTTCAAAAAAGAAATTTAAAGCTTGATTGCTCTGAATTTGGTGCTATAGAAATAAATAGAGCTGTTGACAACACATATAACAACTACCAATCACCCCCTTTATTATTATAGATAGATAGATAAGACCATAAACCCAATTACTACATAGCAAGTCCACTTTATATTCGATTTTATTAACACTAATTCAGCATAGTAGATTTTATGTATATTTGGTATGTGAATTAATTAGTGATTCAATTCCCGTATATTTAGACTTGTCCATTACTCCAATTATAGGTTTTAACAGAAACTGAAGTTCTAAATGAATTAGCGGCATTTAAAAAATTACCACTTCTTAGAATATAGATAGGTTGCTTGACCTTAAAATAATTATTCAAAACCTACAGTTACAAAAAAAAAAAATTATTCAAAACCTATAATGGAACTTGGCACCATGGTACTTTGAGTATAAAAGAATGCTTATATACTTTATGGAGCTCAACGTTGTGTGTTAATATCCATATTAGGTTATTTGATGAATTATGAATAGTTTTTTGTTGTTCTATTTTTGATGAGGAGTTTCTCACGAGGAAGAACAACTTTTAAAGCTTTGACATTTCTTCATAAAATGTTTCTTATGAGCAGGTTCGTCCCTGCAATAAGGCAACTAAATCATCCGCTTTAGGCCACAAAATATAGAAAAAACATTAATACCATTTGTCACTGAATAATAGTTAGGTCAAATGGTTTAAAAGTTTGATATGAGTTATCATACCGTAGTTTGATTCTCTTTTTGTCCAACATAGTTTTAATTTTTACCATTCGATAACTCTATACATTTTTGTATTGGCTGAATGTTACTATTTATTGTTGGTATTTATATAAGAGGCCACATAATATTTTTTTGTGCTTTAGGCCATCCCAAATTATGGGAAGGCACTGCTTATGAGATACATCGGAAGACGTTTCTCGTGTGCACAATCTTCAAGTTAGATTATATCAACCGGACGTTATACTAATGTTTCTAGTAGGAAATTTTCTTTTTACATGTATAATTACTATTGTTAGGTGTGGTAAAATATTATCAAAAGCCATGTAATGTAGTAACGTTAATTCCTCGGCATGTCAACATATTTTATTATCTAGGAGGAATTACCCAATTATTAAAGATTTAAGGTTCATATAAAGTTATAGTAATATGTATAATAAGTAAGACCAATGGCATTTTCTGTAATTATTCTAGTTATAGATGGCTATTTAATTTAAGGGTGTGAAAGTATATATAGAATTGACACCTTAGCAAAATGACCTTTTTGTTAATAAAATACACATCTAAGGTTATTTTTTATAATTGCTTCTCCTGAGTTAGACTGCTAAAGTTGTTGTTACCTTTTACCCCTCACGACAGGGTCTACGTAACCAAGTAGCCATTTTCCAAGCTCAGCTTATGGAGTGTCATAGGAGGCTAAGGTGTGAAAATATTATACTTTCTTCAGTCTTTCAACTATCTTAAAATCTTGTTTTAGTCATATTTGAATCTTCCTTTTCTTCTTATGGTGGTTGTTTTCAGTTGCTGGAAGAACATTGATAGAATAGAAAACACTGAACATCTCAATTTACTAGAAGAATCGCTGAGGAAATCTATTGTAAGAATCCAGATTCACAAGGTGAGTAAATTTATTTTCCTTTCAACTCAATCATATGAACATCAGTTACAAAAACGGTTTCCTTTACTTTGCAGGAACATTACGGAAAGAACCAGCTTTTACCAATTGAATGTACAACAACACATTTTAAAACCATTAGTTCTCTCTCCCCTCTCTCACTTTCTGTCTTCATGAGGACAACTTCTTAACCAGGCCAAAGCCTTTAAACTGCAGTTTCACAGTGTGATACTAGTGTAGCGCAAGCTACATATAACGCAAGTAATCTATTGATTCCGATAATGCATGGATTAAATGCCTTCTTGAGATTGTTGAGAGTCGAAGCTCTATCCGAAAACAAGGTTTAGAGTTTTATAAAAGCTCTTTTTATTAAATCAAATAAGTCATGCCTTTTACAACACCTAAGGCATCGATATATATAGCAAAAGAAATAGCAAAAGCCCTAAAGAATAAGGATCATAAGGTTTCCTTATCTTTGTTAACAAAGGAAACCGATAAAATTATGTAAACTAAAGGAAAAAGAAATAAAGTAAAAACCAAAGCCAAGAAGGAGGAGGATGACGCTGCATCAAGTCTCCCGGGGTAAGAAAAGATTCGTCCTCGAATCTTCAGGAACATCATGTGGAACGTAGGGAACCAAATGCTTCACATTAAAAACATCTGAACATCGAACATTTGCAGGCAAAGCTAGACGGTAAGCGTTGGCATTGATTTTCTCCACAATTTCTAGAGGACCAATCTTGCGAGCTTTCAGTTTGTTGTATTCACTAGGAGGAAAATGCTCTTTAGTTAAGACAGCCCACACCTTGTCTCCCACTTCGAACTGAACATCACGGCGATGCCTATCCGCGGCTTCCTTATACTGAGCTGACGTGAGGCGGAGGTTATCGTGTACTTGTTGATGGATATGTGAGATGCCAGCCACGAAATCAACGGCTTCACCATGATCACGCGTAGCATCTGGCACCACACCTAAGTCAATAGGACCACGAGGAACTATGCCATAGATGATGCGAAAGGGACTGAACTTGGTGCTCCTGTTGATGGCATGATTAAAGGCTAACTCAGCTTGACAAAGAATTGTATCCCAAGCGCAAATGTTACTGCCTACCAAGCAACGAAACATGTCGCCTAAAGAACGATTAACAACTTCGGTTTGTCCATCTGACTGGGGATGATATGCCGAACTCATATCAAGACTTGTACGTAACAACTTCCAAAGAGTGCGCCAAAAGTGACTTAAGAAGCGTGAGTCTCGATCGGAAACAATCGACAAGGGGAGTCCATGGAGTCGATATACCTCGCGAAAAAAGAGTTGAGCAACCTGAACCGCATCTGTAGTCTTCTTGCAAGGCACAAAGTGAGCCATCTTTGAAAAGCGATCCACGATGACAAAGATTGAATCATGGCCCCGTTGTGTTCGAGGAAGCCCAAGAATGAAGTCCATGCTGATATCTGTCCATGGTTGCATTGGTATTGGCAATGGCATGTACAACCCACCATTAGACGCATGACCTTTGGACGTTTGGCAGACCACACACCGTTCAATGAAGCGAGCAACATCGTCGGAGGAGTAGGAATTGAGAACCATCTTGAGTGTACGATCACGGCCTATGTGGCCTTCAGTATGTAGTTCTTGAATGATGCGCAAATGCCAACTGCCCTCTGGTATACACAACTTATTATTGCGAAAGAGAAAGCCATCCTAGACTGCAAAATCTGTACGCGTATGGGAGTGTACTTCAAACCAGATTCGCCCGAAGTAAGGATCAGTAGCATATAAGTCAGCTATTGATGCGAGTACAGGAACAGTCGTATGAAACGTTCCAAGGAGAGTATGGCGTCGACTTAAATCATCAGAAACTTTGTTTGTTTTACCAGATTGATGCCGAATAACAAAAGTAAATTGATGCAAATAGGCGATCCATGAAGCATGCCACGAAAATATCTTAGACTGACTATCCAGATGTTTCAAGGCGTCATGGTCGGTGAAAAGTATAAACTCCTGGTGAAAGAGATAGTGACGCCAATGTTGGATAGCTTGAACGATGGCATAGAATTCAACGTCATAGGTACTATAACGGGCACGAGAAACGACGATCTTCTCACTGTAGAAAGCTATGGGGCGACCTTGTTGGCTTAGGACTGCGCCAACGCCAGTCTTACATGCATCACAATGTAGCTCGAAGACTGTCGTAAAGTCGGGTAAGGCCAGAATAGGAGCCGACACGAGGTGGTCTTTGATTATTTGAAAAGCCTCTTCAGCCGCTGTCGTCCACGTGAAGGAAGTTCCCTTCATACAATCTGTAAGAGGAGCAGTCATGGCACTGAAATTTCACACGAAGCGACGGTAGAACGAAGCCAAACCGTGAAAACTACGGACTTCTGTGATAGTCCGTGGAACCGGCCAAGACTTAATCGCTTCAATCTTGTTTAGATCGACCTACAGTCCTTTCGCGGCGATTATGAAACCTAGAAACAGAAACTGAGACGTCCCAAAAACACACTTCTTACAGGCTGCGAATAATTTTTGTTGTCGCAGAACTTGAAGAACATCGTGCAAGTGTTGTAGGTGACTGTCGAGACTACAACTGAATACTAGGATATCATCGAAATAGACTACGATGCATTTTCCAATGAATGGACGAAGGGCCTGGTTCATAACGCTCATGAAAGTGCTAGGGGCGTTAGAGAGGCCGAAAGGCATGGCCAACCACTCAAACAGTCCTTCACGGGTTTTGAAAGTTGTTTTCCATTCATCGCCTGGAGGAATACGAATCTGATGGTAACCACTCTTAAGATCTAACTTCGAAAAGATAGATGCTTTGCCTATTTGATCAAGGAGGTCGTCGAGATGCGGGATGGGAAAACGGTAACGAATGGTTATTTTATTGGTAGCTCTGCTGTCGACACACATACGTCAAGTACCATCTTTCTTTGGGATTAGCAAAGCGGTAACCGCTGCTGGGCTAAGACTTTCACGTACACGACCCTTTGCTAAGAGTTCTTCCACCTGCCTTCGTAGTGCATCATGCTCTTGTGTACCCATCCGATAATGAGGTTGGTTCGGAAGGGTAGAGTTAGGCAAGAGATCTATGTGATGTTGAATGTCTCTAAGAGGCAGTAGACCGGTAGGGAGGTCCGGTGGGAAAACTTCCTCAAAAGAAGACAAAAGTGGGCCGAACTCTGGTGGAGTGTCCATCAGAGGTGAAGAAGAAACTAGTGCCGCGACCAATGCCCTTACCTCTTCTGAGTTTCGAAGTTGAGCTTCGAAAGCTGCTTTCGGTGGGGAGAGAAGAGTGACTCCTGGTTTTGACGTTGACGATGCTGGTGTTGCAGGGGTCTCGTCTGCAGGAGCTACCTCTGGAGATGGTAATAAGGTAATAGTAAGTCCCTTAAACTCGAAACTGTAGGTATTAGCCTTGCTGTGATGGGTTACATCCTTATCGTACTGCCAAGGGGGCCCAAGGAGAAGATGGCATGCATCCATAGGAACAACATCACAGCAAACACAGTCTAAGTAGGATCCAATTGAGAATGAAACCATGACTTGACGAGAGACTGTGAGTTCAACGCCTTTGTTGAGCCAAGGAAGTTTATATGGTGAAGGATAAACAATGGATTTGAGATCCAGTTTCTTAACGGCTAGTGCCGAAATAACATTGGCACAACTGCTCGAATCCAAAATAAGCTTGAAAATCTTGCCATGAATGGTGCATGTGGATCGAAACAAGGTTGTACGGAGTCACGATTCTTGGTTAGAACGAGGGAGAAGGCAGTTGCGTCGAAATACTAGTGCGTGAGCACCTGTATCACCGGCAATCAACTCTGTCTCTGTCTCTTGGTCCGACCCGGAGGTGTCATATTGTGGTTCCTCCTCAAAATTAGCATCCTGGTTGAGTAACCCGCGACGGTTTTGATGAGGACATGCAGATTTTATGTGTCCGTTTTCACCGCAAGAAAAGCATCAAAGAGCCCTTGTTCGTCGAGATCGATTTTGGGCGATGGAATCTGTTGCTGAAGCTGTTGCATTCCCAGTACGTGGAATAATAAATTTATTGGTAGTTTCCGATGCGGTCGCTGTACTCGTCTCCGTGTTTTGAGAGGTGGCAGCTCGGGATCGTGCCGTAGAGGTTCCCCAAGAAGAGCGGTACTGAATTTCCATCGCGAGAGCGCGTTGGTGTGCTTCCGAAACCGTGAGAGGGTTAAACTGCTACCATGCGGAATTTGATAGCGCAAACCGCCGATGAACCGTGAGGCAAGTTGTTCCTCTGTTTTGACGAGGGTTGTTCGAGCAACCATATGAAAGAAGTCTGTTGCGTATTCGTCGACCGTACGAGTTCCTTGTCTGAGAGATTGTAGTTTTTTGTAGAGGTTTAGTTCGTAGTTGTATGGGAGAAATGCACGACGCATGTGTTTCTTGAGTTGTTCCCATGAATCGATACGAGGCTTACCCGATCGGCGTCGAGATTCTTTAATATGTTACCACCACGCCATTGCTCTGTTTTTGAAGCGTGATGCGATTAAAGGAACACATTGATCTCCCGGAATTCGTTTGAATTCTAAGATTTCTTCAATGGAGCTTACCTAATCTAAGAACTCCTCGGTGCTAAGGTTTCCCGAAAACTCAGGAATCTCAACCCAAAACCCGGAATCCCATCGTCCTTCTTCAGGCTGAATTTCTCGTCTATTGAGTTGATGCTCAGCTTGAGTGGCGACACGATCTTGGTGACGGACGTTTTGAGGATTAGCGAACAAGTTTTCTGCAAGATCATCATCAGAAGAGTCTTCCCCACGGGCGTGTTGATGAGCGAAACCTTGTTGTTGATGCTGAGCTGCGTGACCCGGATTGTTCTGTTGTCGTTGCATAGCGGTTGCGAGGGCTGTTTCGACGGCGTGAAGAAGAGTATCATGAAGTCTGGCGGTAAAGTTCTCCAACGTATTGCGGAGTTCTTCTTGCTGTTTTTCAGGTGTTTGTTTTCGTGGAGGGCATGATGATGGATGAATTCGTTGAAGAGGTCATCCGGAAGGAACAAAGATCGAAAGTTTGGATTGAGAAATCAAAACCTAAAGTCTCTGATACCAACTAGTGTAGTGCAAGCTACATATAACACAAGTAATCTATTGATTCTGAGAATGCCTGGATTAAATGCCTTCTTGAGATCGTTGAGAGTCGAAGCTCTATCCGAGAACAAGGTTTAGAGTTTTATAAAAGCTATTTTTATTAAATCAAATTAGTTGTGCCTTTTACAACACCGAAGGTATCGATATATATAGCAAAAGAAATAGCAAAAGCCCTAAAGAATAAGGATCATAAGGTTTCCTTATCTTTGTTAACAAAGGAAGCCGATAAAATTATGTAAACTAAAGGAAAAGAAAATAAAGTAAAAACCAAAGCCAAGAAGGAGGAGGATGACGCTACATCAGATACAGTTGCCTTTGGTGATGGGAGATAATAATACTATGCAAGAAGCTCACTCCATGTCTTGGCCTCCTGATAAAGATAACCAGCAAACAATACTACCTGGTGATTCCAGCTTTCTTCCCCATAGGTAAGAGTCCTAAGTCGCAGTATATAAATGTCTACCTGGTGATTCCAGCTTTCTACCTGGTGATTCCAGCTTTCTTCCCTATATGATCCACCAAAATTAATGTCTCTTTATCTTTGGTGATTGCAGCAACTGAACTAACTCAAGAGAGCGCTCATGTATGTAATCTATTCTAGGATGATGACTGGACTTATGTCTGAACAAGGACTAGTTTCAGACTTCCAGTCATTGCTATAATCTCCATATATATATATATATATATATATATAGAGAGAGAGAGAGAGAGAGTGTGTACATGTATAAGGTTTTAGTATGTATGAGAGATTGTGAAATATAGTTTATATGTTGATGTTGGCTAGGTGTTGCAAAACATGGTATATTGATACTATATAAAGAACATACTCAAAAGAACAAAACAAAAGGATCTCGGATGGAAAAAGATATTTAACAATGAGTTATTAATACAATAAGTAACCGAAGTTCAACCCTACAATCTTGACATACTATAGTTCATCTTGACATGGCAACTCGAGACGACACAAAGGACAAACATGACTGGTCTCAAACCACTTTACGATACACTCATCGTCAAACTCATGTCCACATGATAAAGTCACAACCATTCCTCCATTGCTAAACTCTTGCAAACAAATCCTGCACTCTTCCAAGCTCATCATCTTCTTCTTTTCCTTTTTAATCTTCTTGTTGTATATTTTCCTGGTTAGCGACTTGACAACGAGCTTGCTAGCTTGTCGAAACCGGATACTGATAGTTTCATCAAACGAGGCTTGAGCAGCTTCTTGAACCTCAGAGTCATCATCATCATCATCGAGATAATCAGGAATAAGATCCAACCGAACTTTCAAAGCACATCCAGGAGAGTACTCGATACTTGCAGGGCAAGTTACCTCATCAACATAAACAATTAGCTCCAGTATCGCATTATCGATAAAATCTTCGTTGATTCCGGCTTCCAGCAAGAAGTAGTTCAAGTCTTCTTTTGTTGTACACTCGTCGTTCTCTATGAAGTCTCTTGCAAGCGACAGAGCCGTGAACGTCGAGTTATCATCTTGGCCAAAGATCCTTGCCGTTACTCTGATTATGCCCACATCGTCTGGTTCAGGGTAGTTATCTATTTCGTGGGATAATCTGTGTTTCATGACTACTTACGAAAGCAAATATCAGTCGAAAAAACAGAGTTTAACGCTTTTTTTTTCTCTTTGATAGTCGCTCTGAAAAAAGAAACTGAATCGATGAACTTGATTTGTTCTAGGGTGACTTATTTATAACACAAGGACTAGTTTTTATCTAACGTTTTTAGTCGGTTACTTAATAGTATTTGTTTAGTATAACCTAGTAATACGATTTATGATTTCCTTTTTCTTTTCAAGACGATTTATAATTTCCTTTTTCTTACAGACGACAGAATAACAATTTCCTTTTTTTGCAAATACTATGTTCTTTCCTTTTTTTTGCAAATACTATGTTCTTGCAATCATAAAAACAAAAACAAATTGAAATATAAATGACATAATGATTAAACGAGAAAGGACAAATAGGAATGAAATAATAAAAACAAAAAACAAAAACAAATTGAAATATAGATGACATAATGCACTGAGAGGTTATTTCTAAGTTTGCTCAATTAACTCCACAAGAAAGGACAAAAAGGTAAGGTAAGCCTTATTATGTAAAAGTATAGATTACTCTCAAGTCTCAACCCTATCATCTAATTTGTGCTATTGAACTAAAATAAAGTGTTGTGTTTTTTTTGACATAACAGGAAGCTGGAGAGCCTTGAAGTAAAGAATAAACCTCACCTGATTACTTCCTTTCTCATCAACGTTTTTGTTTTGTTTGACATACGTATCTGAGCTTATTTGTTTTTGCTCCATTGCAGGCATTAAAGAAGACTTCTAAGAAAGCTTGATCATGATGTAAACATACATGAGCTTTTAGGAGCAAGGTACCTGCTATGAATTCATATAACTACTAACCATACTTTTGTGTTTAATAAGCCTCTGAGATGGTGTCTTCTCTTTATGTTGCAGGAATCAAACTATCAAGGTATGTATCAACCATCATGGTTTCTTGAATTTTGTTAGATACTTTTAAAGCTCTCTGAGTCAGATTGCTAAAGGTTTTGTTACCTTTACCCCCACGACAGGGTCAAAGTAACCACTTAGCCATTTTCCAAGCTCAGCTTATGGAGTTTCATAGGAGGCTAAGGCCTAAGGTGTGGAAATATTATACTTTCTTTAGTTTTTCAACTATCTTGAAATCTAGTTTCAGTCATATTTGAGTCTTCTTCTTCTTATGGTGGCTGTTTTCAGTTGCTGAACAAACATCAATAGAATAGAAAACACTGAGCACCTCTTTTTATTGGAAAATCATCGAGGAAATCTATAGAAAAAGTCCAGTTTCACAAGGTGTGTGAAGTTTATGAGCACAGGTTAAAACCATTTTGTTCTCCATCTCTCACTAACTTTTTTGGGTTTCCAACTTAAAACAAATTGGCGGTAAGTGGATGTAAGTGGATTGGCTCAAATCCTTTATATATTACTTATGTCCCAGTCAAATCCTCAATGTGAGAACTTTATATTCTCACACACTATCTGTCTTCATGAGGACAATTTCTTAACAAGACCAAAGCCTTAATACTGCAGTTTCAAAGCGGGATACAGTTGCCCTTGGTGATGGGAGGTAATAATACCATGCAAGAGGCTCACTCCGTGACTTGGCTTCCTGATAACAGTAACCAGCAAACAATATTACCTGGTGATTTCAGCTTTCTTCCTAATAGGTAAGAGTTCAAGTCACAATATATAGTTACTATTCATTTCCAAAAATGCTCTCTCAAGTCATGCTCTACTGAATTGAAAACAGAGAGATGGATGGTTAGCTTCTCGTTTACTCAAACTGCTTCTTTGAGTCTGTAAAACAAGAAGACCAGAAATGCAACAAACCTTTGAGCAGTTTGAACAGCAAGGAGATGGTTGTTTGGGTTTCGAATAAATTGGGGAAGAATATTCGTATCCTACACCATTTGGTACTACTCTTGGAATGGAAGAAGATCATGAGAAGAAGATAAAAACTGAAATGGATTTGAACAACTTGCAACAACAACAAGATCCTTCATCAATGTTTGATCCAACAGCTAGTAGTAGTAGTAGTTGCTTTCAAATCCCTCATGATCAACCATGTTTGCCACTGATCATCATCATCAAAATTGGGTTTCAGAATCAATGTTTGGGTCAAACTTCTTACAACCAGGTTTGCGTTTTTCACACCTTCCATTGAAACTATCTAGATATATGATCCACTAAACTGAACATGTCTATGTATCCTTGGTGATTGCAGCAACCAAACTAACTCAAGAGAGGGCTCAAGTATGTAATCTATTCTATAGATGATGATTGGACTTACATCTTAAGAAGGACTAGTTTGAATGTATATATATAGAGTGTGTACCTGTATAATGTGTTAGTATGTATGAGAGCTTGTATCATGTACTCAGGGGAGTTTTAGGCATTTTGCATGTAAAAGATGTTGTCTAGGAACCTTATATTTTGTATAAATGATAATTAATATAATCAATATATATTGTTCCTATGTTGATGTTGGCCAGGTGTTTGAGACAACAAAAGATGGTATGTTGATACTACATAAAAACATACTCTGAAGTAACAAAACAACAATATCGGATTTAAATGATATTTAAACAATGATTTATTACAATAAGCAACCGGAGTTCAACCCAACAATCTTGACATGCTATAGCTCATCATCTTGACAAGGCAACTCGAGACGACACAATGGACAAACATGACTGGTCTCAAACCACTTTACGATACACTCTTCGTCAAACTCATGTCCACATGATAAAGTCACAACCATTCCTCCATTGCTAAACTCTTGCAAACAAATCCTGCACTCTTCCAAGCTAACCATCTTCTTGTTCTTCTTCTTTTCCTTTTTAATCTTCTTGTTGTATACTTTCCTGGGTAGCGACTTGACCACGAGCTTGCTAGCTGGTCCAAACCGGATATTGCTAGTATCATCAAACGAGACTTGAGCAGCTTCTTGAATCTCAGAGTCATCATCATCATCGAGATAATCAGGAACAAGATCCAACCGAACATTCAAAGCACAGCCAGGAGAGTACTCGATACTTGCAGGGCACGTTACCTCATCAACATAAACAATTAGCTCCAATATCGCATTATTGATAACATCTTCGGTGATTCCGGCTTCCAACAAGAAGTAGTTCAAGTCTTCTTTGCTTTTACACTCTTCGTTCTCATCATCTATGAAGTCTTTGGCAAGGGACAGAGTCGTGAATGTCGAGTTATCATCTTGGCCAAAGATCTTTGCCGTGACTCTGATTGTGCCCGCATCGTCTGATTCAGGGTAGTTATCGATTTCGTGGGAGAGTTTGTGTTTCATGACTACTTACAGAAGCAATATCAGTAGGCGAAACAGAGTTTAAAGTTTTTTGTTGTTGCTGATTTGCTCTAGCCTATAGGGTTACTTATATTTATAACACAAGGGCCAGACTGTTTATCCAATGCTTAGGTAGGAGGGCAAACAGTGGAATCACCCGGGCCCACCTAAAATCAAGCAAATTTAGTACTATAAAGGACCCAGATTTTTTTTTCTTCTTTTTTATGACAACAAGGGTCTAACTTTTCTTTTTCCACTTTCAATCTCATATTTACACAATATTTAAAAGACATAATAGTCTGTTTTTTTTTATATTTACAAAATACAAATAAATTAATAATTTTAGATAAGTTTTATATACTTTTAATAATATTATGATGATAAAATTAAAATTAATTAATTATAGAGACCTAAAAATTGTATTCGCCCAAGAATCCTTTATATTGTTAAGCCGGTCTTATGTTTATCAGATCTTTTTAGTCGGTGACAAAACTGTATTTTTTCAGTATAACCTAGCAATTTCCTTTTTTTTTAAGACGAGTAAACATTTCTCATTTTTTGAACAGATAAGAGATTAACAATTTCCTTTTTCACTTTCTTTATCTTTGTGTTTTGTAGTAGATATGAAATCATAAAGAAACACACTGAAATTAAAGACAGTTATTTATCTTCTATCTTATTAAAACAAAAGTACAAATCAAAATTTACCGGTTTAAAATGTTTTATTGCGGTTTTTACGTTTTTCAATCATCTTAACTAGTTATTAAATGTATTTACCATAATAATATTGGCAGATATTTATTAATTCTCTTTTATGTATTTATTACAGTTTTGCCACTAACATATTAACTATTCATAGATTTCATCATTAATTATTTTTATCATTTAAAAACACACATAAAATTTACCTAGTTCGTTATTCTAACTAATTAATATTTCGACTACTCACTAAAATTTAAATATTTAAATCAAACGGTTTATAATTCGCTATTCGAACGATTAATTTATATTTAAACAAACTATTCATTTTAGAAGGCAATCTAATATGTTTATTGAATATTCCTAAAATATAGATAACCAGTACACCACATAATCTCATATGTATATTCTGTAATTATTCATAGTATTTTTACTTACTTATCCATAATTTGTAATAAATTTTAAGCTTTAAATATTTTATCTTATTAAAACAGAAATACAAAATTTTTTTTACCAATTTTAAGTTGTTTTATTACAGTTTTTACATTTTTCAATCATCTTAACTACTTCACTAATAGGCTTTACCATAGTAATTTGACATATATTTATGAGCTCTCTTTTTATATATTTTATTCTAGTTTTTGTCATTAACATATTAAGTTATTAACTACTCATAGATTTCATCATTAATTATTTTTTTCGTTTAAAACAAGCATAAAAATTACATAAACCGATATTCTAACTAAATAATAATTGATTTACTCACTAGTTTTTTATTATTTCAATCAAATGGTTTATAATTCACTATTCTAACTAATTTATTTATTTTTGGACAAACTATACATTTTAGAAGGCAATCTAATGTGTTTATAGAATATTCCTAAAATATAGATAACCATTTCACCACATAATCTCAAATGTATTTTCTGTAATTATTCATACTACATATATTTACTTATTCGTATATTTTGTATCACTTTTTAATTATTTTTAAGTTTTAAATATATATTATTAAAATAGAAGTACAAAACTTACATATTTAAAATATTTTATTACAGGTTTTACATCTTCTTCACCCATCCTAATTACTTCATTATTTGTCTTTCACATAATAATTCCGCATATATTTATTAACTCATTTTTATGTATTTTATTACATCTTTTTCCATTTACACATTAATTACTCATAGATTTAGTCATTACTCCCTCTGTTTTTATTTAGTTGATGTTTTAGAGGATTGCACACAAATTAAGCAAAGTATTAATCATTGTTTTAATATACAATTGCTCTCAATCATAACTATTAATGCAAGGGTAGATAAATTCAAAAGTCACTATATTTTGCATAAAAGTTTGGATACATCAAATAATTTGACTCAAAACAAATCATCCATTTTTAGAATGAAATCTAATATGTTTATAGAATATTCCGAAAATATAGATAACCAATTTTCCACATAATCTCAAATGTATATTCTATAATTATTCATAATACATATACTTACTTATCCATATATTTTGTGTCTTGCTTTTAATAAATTTTAAGTTTTAAATATTCATTATTAACAAAGAAACATAAATAATTAAAACAGTATTATAATTTGTGAAAACCATATATAACAAAACTTTTGCGGGGTTTTCCCTCGAATTTATTAAACTAATGGATTAATCTACTTTATTTTCATAAATATGAAATTATATTTATTTAAACTATAAAATATAAATAGTTAAGTAAAATAATATATAAATAAATATAAATTATTCTGTCAAAATATTATTTTATGTATATTTTCATTTAAAAAATAGTCCAATTCGAATGCAATACAATATATATATATGATAAAAATATAGGTGATGCACTTGACGGTTAAAAAAAAAAACAAAATTATTTAATATAAACTACAAAATTATTGTATTTAAAAATATCATATTAAACAATTATTTAATATATATTAATTTTTAAAAATGTATACCACCATTATACAAAGCAAATATTTACTTGTAAAAAATTCAAAGATATTCACACGAATGAAACTCTAGTCTTGATTAAGCGAGAACAGGTAACTTAACTAAGGTATTACAAACAGCTAAAATCAGATTTGTTTGTTAATTTTACAAAACTGCGTTATCAAGTAAAGTCAGAAAACTTGAGGAAGATGGAAGATCATAATTAGAGTTGCCCAGAGGAAGAATTATAGCTTCCAAGTCAAAGTTAGGTCTCGTTAACTCGCTGCATGTATTAGATAACATACAAGAAGCAAGACATGTGTCAATAAAAAATTATAAACATGTCAAAAAGAACTCATGATCGATTCATTTATCTTTAGCATCGAAACTGAGTGAAGATAAGATTATGTTATACGCAAGAGAAGGATTTTTATAGCAGAACAGTAGAAGATAAGATTATGTAAGACTCACACACCATTCTAAGTAAGGGCACTGCAACAAAGGCTGGAAGGAGTTTTCATATAAACAAAAGATAATACTAGCTTGTCTTGTCTTTGGTTGTCATTAGACATTTTGCGTAAGTTAAAAGAACTATTCAAACACACAAACTTGACACATTACATGTAAGCAAATATGGTTTATGGGGAAGGAACCCTCTCATCATTCCTCACCATCTTTGTCTTCTTCGTCATCATCTTCATCAAAATCACCTTCTTTCCCCTAAAGTTTTCGTTTGCAAAAAAAAAAACTTATCAGGTAAAAAAACTTACAAGAATAAATTCAGACATTACAATATAACGACATGCACCTTGCGCATGGTGAAATAATTTAAAATATTTATATTATCAAAATTAAAATTTTGGTTTTAAAAATTTAGGACTATCTTATGTGTATTTGCAGTTAATAAAGGTTTAATTATTTCAGTTTACAACTATCACTAAATTAAAAGGCGTTTAAAAATTAAAAGGCTTTTAGGTTTAGTTATATGTATTATGAAGGGTTGCAAACATGTGAAAATATCAAATTGAAATCAATCGGATAAATAAGATGTTCTTAGTGGAAATCAAAAATATTATATTGCAAATGAAAAAGTAATAAAAAATATTTAAACTTTTATATATTTTTTACTCAGCTTATATTAATACTAGGGTCGGTACGCGTTTCGCGCGGGATATTTACTTTGATTAGTGATGAGACAAACTATTTGTATAGTTAAGTTGCTGGTTAATTTGTTAGTACAAAACTACATATGTTCTAGGCATTTTGCTTATATACTATCTCATGCCTTGAGGTTGTGATATTCTTTGTGCTTAAAAAATCTTCGTTTAATAATTGTTGATTTTGGTTGAATTGCTTAATTGTTTGGACATAAATTATTTGAATTAGTTTTTTTTTCGTGGTTATATGCATGCATGTTTCTTTGTTTTAAGAAAAAAAAAACACAAACATAAATTATTTGCAATGTTACGCATTTGTTTCTTGAATCTATTGATACTTTTATTTCATTTTATACATTTTCTCTTAAATATTGATATATGCATCTATAACATTTTAAAATACTATTTCTCTTAATTAATTTCATATATGTATCTATTTTAATTTTATATATATTATATTTTTTGTGGCTGATTAAAATAATACATGTATATTGCCATTGTATTCTAAGAACAAAATTAATATATGAATTTGAAACTATTAAAAATTAGAATTTGTTTTTAATATCCAATATATATATATATATATATATATATGTCAGATAGTGAAAGATAATTTTTAAAAATAAAATTTAATTATGATGTAATCAGTATTCTATCTTGTGTATCATAGATCGTCCATGCACCAAGAACACAAAATTCAAAGGCGGATAGCCTAGCAAGCAGTGTCAGGAAGCATCTGTCTTTCGTCGTTCACATGGATCAATATCTCCCGGTTTGGTTCACAGAGTTTGTATAAGTTGATGACAAAAAAAAAATCTTGTGTACTTTAGTTCTCGATTAAAAATTTGGTTATATTTACAAATGATTTAAATTTTGTTTTTGGCTTAGGATCACCGGGTTTCCATTTTTTATTTGCGATTTTATTAAACATAACTAAGTATATCATTTGGCCTTAAAGTTAATAATACATAATGTTGACAATTAAAAAAATATTCACGGTTTTATAAACTGTATTCTCTGAATAAAGAAATCAAGATCATAATTATATTCTACAATTTCTATTTTGTATGGTTCTTCCCTAATATGTAAATGTCTTGCTTTCGTTATGTAAAGAATAGAGTATCTGGAGGGAAAAGTCAAAGAGAACTGGTTAAAAAAGACATGTTAGTTAGTGAATGTAGTTAGAAGAAGCCTTATCGTCTTCTCTCTCAAGCCCACAAATCGAGGCAACCGCTTCTTCCATGGATTCCGACGCCGGCAGCTCCTTAGCTCGCCGGCGTTACCGTCCCTTCTCTCTGTTTCTCTATCATAGCTCTCCCTTTGTCTCTTTTATAGATTTGCTCCAAATTTGTCTCTTGTTCTTAGGTTTCTTAAGTTCTTCTTTTGTTCATGGTTGTACAAGTTGTCGTTAGTGTCATATCCTAACCTGTTGGCTCTTGTTTCTCACTTGTAGTCCAGCTCCGTCCGTCACAGCTGCACTGGTACCAGATCTGACTTTTGAGGGTTGCGTTTGTACTGCATTATCTCGTTCTCCAAAGACCGCCATACTGTTAGATCTGTTCTTCTCTTCGTCCTCGTGGGCGATGAACTTTCTCCCTATGGGGAAGACCTGTTCTAATTTATCTTGTTGTGAACGAAGCTTTTGTGTTGGTGTTTTCCGATCTTCATTCGCCAGATCTACAAGCCTTGGTTGCTCTGAGCTCTACTCCGCATCCTCCGAAGCGAATCGACTCTTGTCAGAAGACCCAAAGACCAATCACCTTTCAACACCATTACCGTTCACAGTTGCTAAGCCCGGTGCTTGCTCTCCTTTCCATAGCAAGACAGATTCATGTGACAAAAGGCTTAACTTTGGTTTCATCGATACTCTTTGGCTCCGATACGGTAATATTGGTGTCCAGAGTCTTTTGTTGGCCACAGCTTCCGCCATTCCGCCAAATCTCGTCAAGCGTTTTTATTGTTACGCCGGTGTAAAGGTGGCTCGTGCTTCATCGTCAAATTCACTTGCTCTCCACCGTCAATTATTCAATGAGACACTATATCCAAGCGCTTTAGTTCATGTCTCGAGCTTGTCAACCGAAGCTTGCTAGTTTGAGCTCAAGTTAATGCTCAGTATCATCTTCTAATTAGAGACTTCTAAAGCTTCAATCAAGCAGTCCTATAAATTTATCTTTTGTGGGTATGTTTATTAAAACTTCCTCTCGACAGGGCCGAGAGAGATCGTCATCCCCTTTCTCCTTCTCACAGGAGAGAATCTTTCCACCACAGTCCCTCCTGTTAAGAGGTGATCTTCTTCCAGTGTTGAAAATCCGGAAAATTTACCTTTATCCTAGCCGTTTGCTATCTTATGTGAAGGTCCGCTGGGGACCAGTAGATGCAACGATCCTCATCGGATTGAGAGTCGAGGCTTGGGATAGTGTTGCGACGTCACATGTTACTGTGACTAATCGTTCGTTATTTGCAGAGTTTGAAGTGCGGTATCAGTCTCTTATAGATCGGATCGCAAGTGGCAATTTTGATATCTTGCATAACGCTTTATCAAACTTTCACAAGTTTGTGTCTCTATCCTTGTTTTATGTTGGTTTATATGCTTGGGAGTTAGCCTGTTGGCTTGCACATCGTGTCTTGTACGATGATGCTTTTAATCTTGTAATCAGTTAAACTATGAATGAAGAATTTGGTGAACAAAAAAAAAAATTAGTGAATGTAGTTAATCAAGTAGATTATTAATCTGTCAGACAAAAAATAAAAAGACATTTTCTTAGTTCATGTTACATGCTGCTCTAGGGGAGTACATAAAGTTTGAGCTCATGCATCCTCACGTAGAATACACTGTTTCAAATAGTTCTCCAATATCTTGAAGCTCATAAAGGAAGCAAAGAGAAAGGCTCACGTTAGATATTATATCCAGGAAGAGCTTAAAGTTTCATTAATATGAATGTATCGATTAAAGGTAGGAAGGATAGTTTGTTTTGTTTGACAGATTGGAGGAACATTGGGATTTTTGGATTGTTAGATTTCTTGTGGGGAGAGCCGGTGAGTATCAAGAGGAAGTCCATGTGCTCAAAGATGGAAATGAGTTTGCTTTCAAAGTGTTCTGAAATCTGGTCATAAGCCACTCATTGAATCAACAAACACAACCTTCCCAACGTCTTCAGTCAAATATACAAATTTGTAGTTTCTTAAAGCCTCTAGAAGGAACTCTTATCAACTGGTACCTGAAAGAATTCATGAAAAATATCTTCGAATATTATGAAACCAACTTTTATAAATTATCAACAGACACGAAGCAAGTCAGATTAGACTTATCAAAGCAGAGCAAAGCAAAGACAATGGGTTGCCCAGTAGCTTCAGAGTTTATAGTTATGTTGGTTGGTTAGGTTATTGGCTACTCACTCCCAACCAAGTAAGGCGTTTGTCTGTGAAGATATTGAACATCATTGATGATCTCATCAAGCATAGCAAATTTTCCAGTGATTTTGTTGTAATTTTTAATGTGTTGTCTCAATCTCTTCATCTTCTCCTTAGCTTCAAGCCCTTTAAAGCATCAATGAAAATTTCAAATTTTTGACTGGATTTGACTGGATCGTCTGGAGAAAGATTATAAAGACATCTTTTAATTTCAGATCAAGCTTTGCTGTTTCCACTTGTAATCTCTTCCTCTGATTGAATCTCGTGAGGTTCTTCAGATTTGGCTCAGGTTTCACATCCAAGTCACTTTACCACTGTTGCTATTAACCCAGATTACTCCTCCTTATCCTCCTGGATTTTTTCTTCATATCTTCTTTGTGACCTAACCTGAAATTAAAGGTTGAACAAAAACCTTCTTCAAAATCTAAATCGTGAAATATACAAAAAGGTAAAGAAGTTAACAAAAATGGAATATTATATATATAACGACCGTTTAATATAAAAAAAATAATGAATTGTTAATGTCGAAGATTTTGTAGATCGTGGAAGGCAGAGAACCCATAAATATCAAAACTAATCTTTTTGGAAACAAAATCAACTAAGAAAATCGAAATCTTAACTATCTCCCATAAACGAAAGCTTATTAAATTTTGATAATCAACACATGAACAATGAAACAAAATCAATAAACGAAACAAAAACGAATCATCTCCCGTAAACTAAAGCTTCTGAAATAAAGTTTCTACAATAAACTTATGATTGGGAGGATAGAACTGATAAAATTCATGGGATAGGACTTACCTTTTTATAGTCGAAGATTCTGTGAAAGCAAGTAAAGGGAGATGCATTCAATGATAGGTCGTGTGAGGAGTGGAGAACAACTGTTAATGAAGCCTTTGAAGGTGACGCTTCGAACTTACGGTTTCCAGATTTTTTTTCATCGGTAAGTTGAACAGAAGCAGAACTTACGGTTTGCCAAGTTTTCGTAGAGACGGTGCAGTCTCCAAGAAGACTTTGTTTACGGTAAAAGGCCTAAATTAAAGTCCAATTCAAGCCCTTTAAAAATTAAATGCACGACAATTTATGGGTTGAGCCCATTTAATATTCTATCAAAGCACACAAATATTTTTCCCTATAACACGTGTCGCACTCCTATGCAAGTGATATGTATGATAATGATTTTTGTCTTTTGAAAAGTTTTAGGTGAGGAATAATTATATATGATAAGATATATTTTGCTTGATTACAATAGTTGCTTCTATATTAAAAAGTTGTAGCATTGATATGTTGTAAGGGATTCAAATGGTTTTCATGTTATTTTTTTTTACAAAAAAATTGATCTCATATTTGGTGTGTTATTTGTGGTTTAATATTTTGGTTAATGAATGATTATGTTGAAATCATAGTCTTTGAACATATTATTAGGGTGGAAGTGGTGATTATTTGAAGTTGCATTTCTTATTAAAAGTAGAATGTTATATTGAATGCAAAGAAGGTAGTCAAACAAAGCTAATCAAAATAAGAAAACGTTAAAACTGGAAAGTATGAAAATTGAGTAGTGGTCAATGAGTGTAGGCACTTGTTAGTCACCGTAAAACCAACTCAAAAGAACTTCTCCATTTGTTTAAAGTAATAATCACTACATCGATTTCACAAATTATTGAGATAACACTTTCTTGATGGCATTATAAAAGATCATATATAGTTCCATAACACTTCTTTTTCCTTATAAAGATATTTTTCAGCTCCAAACATGTCAGTTTGCCGTTCATAGAAATCCATAAATTTCATGCATTCCTCATGCTCTCTTGTGCATAGCAAAATTGTCGTATAGATATAATTACCTATACCACAATTGATGTTTTCCAATGTGCGAAGATGTTTTAGTACTTGTTGCGGGTTTGTTACAATGTCAAAATTGTTTTTTTTTCTAATAATAATTCTTGTATAGATTAAGTAAATATTTTCTTACTTAATCTCGTATACAGAGTTTTAGAGTCATCGATCTGAACTGAATGGTTTTGGGATATTTTAAATCATCTATGTTACAATTAAAATAAGAAAGCGAAGAAAAATACTCTGACTAAATATATAATCGTATGTTTAAATAGAATCTTAGACGGCGGTCTTTCGTGGAACTAATTTCTCTTTTAACTTTTCTATACTATCACCTTTGTATACTTTATAATATTTAATTTCTGCGTTTTGGTAGCTCCCACGCATTGCCGCTACCTCCTCTGAGAATCCCAATTGCTGATGAGTCAATAACGCTTCAAATCGACTTCAGATTCTGTCATACTTCTAATCAGATAGTGAGCCCAAGTACCGCTCCGGATAGGCCCGAGTGAAAATAACATGCAAATTTATAAAACTTGCAAAAATAGCTTCAAAACTTGAAAAATAGATTTAGATTTGTTAAATATATTTTAAGCTAGAATATTAGCAAAGCAAAAAAATAAAGCTTGAATTTATAAATTTATTTTAAATAAACACAAAATGCACATTCATATTTGACACATGTAAATTTTACATTTACTGGAAAGGATTTGAAAACCATGGAATAAATATCTGTAAAATAATAAAAAATTATAATAAAAAAACATAAAACAAAAAAAAATTAAAATCATATTTAGTAGACTTTTAATAAAGTCTGTTTACAATTTATGGCTTATGAAGTCTACTGTCTTTAAATTTTAAGCAAACTTCATTATAAGTCTATTTTATCGAACATTTTTCAGATCTGAAAATTCTATACATTTGGAAATGAGAAAAATAGCTTTAAATATGAAAAAAATCAAAATAGCGTTTATAAGATAAAATAGTAGTAAAATAAAAACATAGAGTTTGAATCAATAACTTTATTTGAATATAATCATAAAAATATAAATTTTAAATATATAGATGTAAATCGTATATTTTTTAGATTACTTGTAGTCGGAATCCAATACTGAGACTTCTTCGTCAATCCTTACCTTCTCTAATCCCGACATTACTTCCACAATGGTTGATTATTTATGTGGTGAGGAATTCGGTAGACGATCCTCTTTCTTTGTGATATAGGGGATTTTCCAAAACAATATAATTGAAAAATAATGATTAAACTTCCAAAACGATATAATTGAAAAATAATTTAAGATTGCTTATTGTAGTTTTTGATAATGATAAGACATCCAAAACAATACAATTTAAAGATAAATTTATGTAACCCAATGTATTATATATAAGTATTATTAATTTTCTATGTATTTTTATAGATTGTTAAAGATAAATTTATGTAGCTTGGATATATTATATATAAGGTTATCGTTATATATGACAAAAATGTTTATAAGATATTGTTCAATATAAAATTTTTTACTTTAGAGTTTGGTTAAGTAATTAATATTACACTAGATTTTCGATCCGCGCTTTTAAGCGCGGGTTATTTTGTTGACCGTTTGATAAAATTTGATTGAATTCATATTTTTTTTATTAGAAATAAGTAATTTAAAAGTTGTTCTATTATAATGTTTTGAGTTTTAAACAGTAATTTCATAGTGTTTTCATATCTAATCTAAACTTTTGGTTGAACCGATAGATCCAGTGATCTATATATAGTATAAAACAAAATACGGTAAAAATAAGGTAAAAATCCAAAAATCCCCTATTAACCCGCGTCCGATACCGGTACCCGCGTCCGATACCGGTTGATCCGATAAAAACCTAAAACTCTGATAACATATTTTTTAAAGCATTTGATTAAATTACTCAGATAATTTTTAATGTTACATAAAATTAAATAAGCTTGTGATTCCTTAGACTTTGATGAATTTTTTTATATTTCATTCAAAAAATGAAAAAAATAGTAATAGAAAGGAAAAAAAAATTAATTGATATGACAATATTAGTTTTTTATTACTCACCTATTATAATTTTATATTTTATTTATTTTAGATTTAAAAATTAATTTATGATAGTTTTAAGATATTTTTAACGCTCAAAATTTGAAGTTAGTTATTTTGTGAAATATTAAGCTGGTTAGCACATAGTGATCAAATTCGGTATAACTTATGGGCAACAAATCTTTTGTACACACTAATTCTGGAATGATAATATATTGGACAATTCTCTCAAATAGACATTTTTAAGTTTTTGTCACAAAATTGATCTCAAAAACTAAAATAACCAAAATAGCATTTTTATTTTGAAAATTTTAGTTTAATTTTATTTTTTTAAATTTGAAATCATATCCCCAAAACCCCACTCCTCAACTCTAAACTCTAAATCTTAAACCCTAAACCCTTAGCTCTAAACCCTTAATTCTAAACCCTAAACCCTAATGTCTAGATTAATTAACCCTAGGGGTATAAGTGTATATTTACTTCTTTTGGTAAAACGTTTAAGTCTATTTTGGTCATTTTTATTTTTAAGGTCCATATTTGTGACAAAAAAATTTTTAGGTCTATCCTAGAGAATTTCTCTAATATATTTGATACTATTTATTAATTTATTCTAGTGTAATTTTTGAATTGCAGTATTGGTAGTATATTAAACTTCATAAGTTATGCACTCCAAAAATAATAGTGTTTTTCATTGAAAGAGTAGTTAAAATATTATAGTATTTACATAAACCAAAATATTGACTTTTTTGGAATTTTGAACATATCAACATATCAACTTTAAAGAGTGTATGATCTTGTTCTCGTAGATGGAATATTTGTAGCAATCATAATATTTTACGTAACCGTTTAGCAAATGAAGAAATGGTGAAATATAAGTTCCGACGATAGGTTCAATTTTTTTAAAAAATTAATAAAAAAGGTTAATAAGCTGTAAATACACATGTCTTGGTGATAGTAAATTTAGTGTGCGTGACAAAAATGAGAAATTAATCAAATGGGCTATTGAATTTTACTAACGGTTACTGAATTTATATGGTAATTGTGTCTATTGGTTATAATTGGTTAAAGGTATACGAAATCTCAGCATGATAAAAACAAATCACAAGACTACTGTCTGGTTAGAAAAAATAAAGGTAGGATCATGATATAATAAATAGTTAATGAATAGGTGTAACAACCTTTCATAAATAAATATTTTAGAAATCTTTCTCTTTTAATAGTATTGATACAGTTTATAGTACTACTTTTTATCGTAACATACTTTTAGTAATTGTTATTTTAGTTTAACAATTTGTGTTAGCTATTGTAGGTTTTGTTGTAAAAAAGAAGCTATTGTAGGTTGTTTGTTGGGTTACCAATTGATCTGTTAACAATATATATCCATTAGGTTAAATATCTTATATATTAAAACATAAGTCACAACTTTGATTCATGTGTGATATTTTTAAAAATAGACCTAATGGACCTATTTCTAGAAAGTCATGTTACATTTAATCTCTAATCGTATCATTAAATTTTTTGGCCTACCAGAATTTTATTGGGATATCAATAATTGAATTTAAACAATAGATGACTCGTTGGATTTATAAATAGTATAAATTAAATAGATATAAACATTTGTCGATGTTAACTTTTAAAATTATAAAGATTTTTTTTAAATAAGAAAAATCATATTATCTAACAATGATTAATCTTTACTACCTTAAACCAATGATTTTTTTTTTTTAAACTATATAGTTTATTTTAAAAATTAAACAAAAACTAAATGTTTAATTATTAACTCGATAATATAAATCTGTGAAATGAAAAGTTTATTTTTAAAAAAAACTTTCTAAATTTGTGAAATGTTACAATATCTTTGAATATGACAAATGACAATAAAACAATATTTTACTAATCTTTATGTATATAATTACGATTTTAATAATAAAATAATAATCCGAAAATATATATATATAGAAGAAGATACAAATACATGTGAGAGTTTGAAACAATTTATTCAATGAAAAAAACATACCGTAAACTTATTATGTTTTAAAATTGATAGACACATATAATTATAATATATACCAATTTAGAAATGAAAATAAAATGTATATATAAAAATAAATGAAAACAAAAATCTACGCGATTGCGCGGATCGAAATCTAATATTTTTTAAATACGTAAACTGCTAGCTAGATGGTAAAGATCAGTAAGCCCCAAAATTTGTTACGGACGAATTCTAGATAAGTCGGCTAATTTAATAAGTGAGCTCATTATTAATTTAGTAGATTTTATAGGCCGTAAAGAAATGTCTCTGATCAATTGGGCTATACACTCTCCCACAGATATTTATCCGAACGAATCTAGAACCTATTTATTTCAGATCACAATAGCGATAACTATGAATATTTATTTCAGATTCAAGAAATCATATATGAAATATTTACTTTTTATAAAAAATTAAAACGAAGATCACAAAAGAGTATAATGAAAGGTCCTACTTTATGCAGAAACCTCCGCCCACTCTCCATTAATACTCTCTTCTATCCTTTTCACCATCATCGCTTCCTTTATCCTCCACTGCCTTCACCCTCTTCCTCTCTGCCATCGCCGCCGCTTTCCTCCTTCTATCGTGCCGCACTTGTTTCAGATGATTGTCTTCCTCTCATAGGCGAGAGTTCATAAGCAAGGAGAGTTTGCCTGTCAAAGTTTTTAGAGTAAATATAATTGTGACAAATGAAATGATGAGGTTTAGTGAATCAAGTCTAACCTATTTATATCTATAGATTCACTGACTGGAAACAAGTTGAGAGCATTGAATGAGAATCGTGTAGGGAGTGGAAGAGATGAACTTAAGAATAACTTTAATGACACATATTGAATCCGGGTGAGTTCCGTAAAGTTGCTAATTTTCCAATGCAAGAGGGAAGAAATCTAGTCGATTCGACACAACGACAACTTAGACCGGGGATTGGCCGGACATAGTTTTCCTCCGTAACGTAATTGAGGCTCCATTATCGGTTCAAAAACGGCTGGAACCCTAGAAATGATTAGTCACAATGTTGAAAACAAAGACAAAAAATGTTGGGCACCAAATATTTATGTTGCAGTCCAAGTGACTAAATTGCCCAAGCTCAAAATCAATTGTTTCGCCAAACAAAAAAACAATTCAGAAACTTGGACACGTGTCACTCTCAGGGCCATCGACTTAGTGACGTGGATGCTGACGTGTCCTCACCAGAAGAGAGTTAACTCTTCTTTATATAATAAGATATATAGATTTACTGTTGCTATTTGTTTTTTTTTTGTTAGAAATGATATACTTGTATTGTTAATAATAAATTTTTAATTTATACAACTATTATGATTGTAATATTTAGATATGAGGAATATTTGCTTCGCATTTCGAACTGGTAAAATTTAGTTTTGTTTACTTGACTCAAAAAAACCTCAGAACTTGTTTTGTAATTATGAAACAATATATTAGAATGGCCGCAATAACATAACAAAGAATTTTAAGAACCTATGAATCGGCCGAACAAAAAAATAAAATTTAATTGCATAGCTACTAAGTAATTGAAAGTTTTATAGGAATGTGTTATGTGTTTGTTTTGTTCTCGTAATGTATTACTAATACGTAAGAATAATGTTTTAGTTTTTTGTGAATATGCATTTGGCATCCGTCCATCCTACACTAATTATTTGATTATTTTTGTTTGGAAAGGGTATGGTTGCAAACTGGACGTCTTACGTTAGAACATCCAATGACATAAAACTTTCAAAGTGATGAGACTTGTTAATGTAAAATCTAAGAACAAGGTTTGGTTTTCGTAAATATGCATTTCGCATCAGTCCATCCTCTCCACTAATTGTTAATATTTGATTATGATTTGTTAGGAAAAAGGTTTTTTTTTTTTGCAAACAGGACGCTTTATTTTATAACTGAAAAATTCTGATATGGTGGAGTTTAAAAACCCAAGGAAACCAATGATATAAATTTTTTGAAGTAGTCGGACTTGATAATGTCTGGAAATGCAAAGTAAAAATCATCATGTCTTGTAACTTTGGTTCCCCTTGCTCTTTCGATGTCACTCAATTGGTGCCTTCTTTCCAGAGCACCCATCTTCCTTAACTGGTGACTCCTCTCCTCTCCCTTCAATTAACAGAGTTGTGACCTGGAGCAGTTGCATCAGTGACGGAGCGGAAGTACCGTCAAGTAACCGATAATGCGAAGATATCGTTGAATTCTGAGAATACCCGCTATCTAAGCCTTCTTAAAGCCGTTGAATTCTTAGAGAATGCCCGGAAGTAAGGATTCAAGAGTTTGTTAACACCAAAGCTCTAGTTTATTAATCAATAATTCAAAAGTTGTGTCTCTTACAAAACCAAGAGATCACATTATATAGGGACATAAATCCTAAAGTAAAAGAATAAAGGAAAACCTAAACGTAAACTTAAAAGGAAAACATAGATAATTTAGAAAAGGAAATAGAACACCAAAGCTCAATGTGTACGCTACATCAGGTCCCCTCCCCTACGAGGGATTCGTCCACGAATCCGGACAGTACGTCGTCAGAAGGCTCGAACTTGAAGAGATGCTTCACATTGAAAACATCTGCGGTGTGAACATGAGACGGAAGACGGAGTTTGTAGGCATTTTCATTAATCTTTTCAATGATCTCCACGGGACCAATCTTGCGAGGTTGAAGCTTGTTGTACTGTCTCGAAGGAAAGCGCTCCTTGATCAATACAGCCCAAACACGATCACCTACCTGAAAGTGAACTTCCCGACGTCTTCTATCAGCGTCCCGTTTGTACTTTTTTGTTGTACCTGCCAAGTTATCTTGCGCTCGAGCATGCAGGGTGGTAATCTCCTCCACAAGCTCTACAGCTCGGCCATGAAACTCGCCCGGCTGCGGTGTTGTTGCCAACGCCAAAGGCCCCCTCGGAACTACACCATAAACCACTTTGAAAGGGCTAAAACCAAGACTGCGATTGTGAGCATGGTTATGGGCAAATTCTGCCTGACATAAGAGAGAGTCCCATGATCTCACATTGTCACCGACCAAACACCCCAACATATTGCCTAGGCTTCTGTTGACAACTTCGGTTTGACCATCCGTCTGGGGATGATAGGCAGTACTCATGTTCAAGCTTGTCTTGAACAGCTTCCAAAGAGACCGCCAAAAGTGACTAATGAACCGTGAATCACGATCAGACACAATAGAGACTGGCAAGCCGTGTAAACGGTAGATCTCCCGGAAGAACAAAGACGCAACTTGGACGGCGTCGGTAGTCTTTTTGCAAGGTATAAAATGAACCATCTTGGAGAATCGATCAACCACCACAAAGATCGAATCATTACCTCGTTGCGTCCGTGGAAGGCCAAGGACGAAATCCATACTGATGTCGCTCCAAGGTTGAGTAGGAATTGGTAAAGGCAAATACAGCCCTGCATTAGACGCATGGCCTTTTCCTTGCTGGCAAATCGTGCATCTCGCAACGAATCTTTCGACGTCCCGACGCAAGGAGGGCCAGAAATAAGATTCGGAGACAAGTTTGAGTGTCCTATCTCGTCCGATATGGCCCTCTTTATGCAACTCCACGATAATATGCAAGCGAAGGCTACACTCCGGGACACATAAGCGATTATCACGAAAAAGAAAACCATCAACCAGAGAGTACTCAGATCGTACGCCGTGCGTGAGGTCCATCCATATTGCAGAGAAGAAGGTATCCGTTGGATACAACTCAGCCAAGCACTCAAAACCGGTGACACTAACTCGCAGAGTGGAGACCAAAGCATAACGACGACTTAATGCATCTGCTACTTTATTGAGCTTGCCCGACTGATGCTTAATAACGAACGTAAATTGTTGCAAGTAAGCTGTCCAAGATGCATGACGAGATGAGATCTTATCCTGCGTTCCCAGATAGCGAAGAGCCACATGATCCGTAAACAAAACAAACTCTTTATGGGCTAAGTAATGACGCCAATGTTTGATAGCTTGAACAATCGCGTAAAACTCGACGTCATACGTACTATAACGAGCTCGTGCTCCTGCCATCTTTTCGCTGAAGTAAGCCACAGGACGGCCTTGTTGACTTAAGACCGCTCCAATGCCGAGTTTGCTCGCGTCACAATGCAACTCAAAAGGGATATCAAAGTCCGGCAATACCAATACAGGGGCCGTCGTTAGCCGCGTTTTAATAAGCTCAAACGCTTCAGATGCCTCTGGAGACCAAATGAAAGTCGGGGTCTTCATGCAGTCCGTAATCGGGGCCATGATGGCACTGAAGTTATGCACGAATCGTCGGTAAAATGATGCTAAGCCATGAAAACTCCGGACCTCTGTAACAGTTGTGGGCGTTGGCCATGAGGCGACAGCCGCGACTTTCTGTGGATCAACCCGGAGGCCTGCAGCCGAGATGACATACCCAAGGAATAGTACTTGCGATACACCAAACTCGCACTTATGCTGTGCTACGTATAGTTTCTCACGACGCAGGGCTACCAAAACGTCTCGTAGATGACTGAGATGGTCTTGCAACGTGGTACTAAAGATGAGAATGTCGTCGAAGTAGACAACGACGAACTTTCCAATAAATGGTCGAAGAGCCTGATTCATAACACGCATAAAGGTACTAGGGGCATTAGACAATCCAAAAGGCATGACTAACCATTCAAACAACCCTTCACGCGTCTTGAAAGCCGTCTTCCATTCATCCCCTGGTCTTATGCGAATTTGATGATAACCACTTTTAAGGTCCAATTTCGTAAAAATAGTCGCCTTGCCTATCTGATCTAAGAGATCGTCAAGTCTTGGAATTGGAAACCGGTAGCGGGTCGTGATTTTGTTTATTGCACGACTATCGACGCACATACGCCACGTTTTATCCTTCTTTGGTATAAGAAGGGCAGGAACCGCACAAGGACTAAGACTCTCACGTACGTACCCTTTCAGCAACAGACCTTCTACCTGTCGGCGTAGTTCCTCATGCTCCTCTGGGCTCATTCGGTAGTGAGCTCTATTTGGTAAGGCTGCACTGGGAACAAGATCAATGTGATGCTGAATGTCTCGTAGTGGTGGCAAGCCTGCCGGAAGTTCTTCCGGGAAAAGGTCCTTAAACTCCTCCATGATTGATGAGAAAGCCGTAGGAACGTCTTTGGGTTGTTCCGGACTATTGTCGGTTGCGACGAGCGCAAATATTGGACAAGGCTCACGAAGTTCTTCTTCAAACTGAGATTTGGAGATGATAAGAAGCCCTTGCTTCGTTGACTTTGGCGACGCTGTGCTGTGATTCGGCACGTCGGTTTCCGGAGATGGAAGCAAAGTTATTTTTCGTCCTTCGAACACAAATGAGTGTGTATTATGCTTGCCGTTATGAATCACCTCCCGGTCGTACTGCCATGGTCGGCCTAAGATGATATGAGAGACGTCCATCTTTGCAATATCGCAGTAAAGCGTGTCCTTGTAAAACGAACCGACAGAGAGTGAAAGAAGTGTTCGTTGAGAAACCTGAACCTCTGCACCCGTTTGCATCCACAAAAGACGATAAGGATGGGGATGGGTTTCAACTTTGAGGCCAAGTTTTCTGACAGCTTCTTCGGATACTACGTTTGAAGAACAGCCTGAGTCGATGACAAATCGACAGATCTTCCCTTTGACCGTACATGTGGAGTTAAACAACGACGTCCGTTGCCAAGCTTCTGTTGTCTTGGGAGCCAAACAATTTCTTCGCAGCATTAAAAATGTTCCTGTATCACCTGCGACTTGCTCTTCTTCGGTATCATCGAGCACTTCTTCCTCGGTGTCATAAATTGGTTCGCCCGTTACCTCTCTCTCATTGGCCAGTAGACCTCGCCGACCATTCCTAGGACAAGCGGTTTGTCTATGCCCGTTTTCTCCGCAAGTAAAACACCGTAAAGCGCTGGTGCGCGCAGGAGGACGAGCATCACTGGTTGCTGCGTTGGTCTCGGAAGGTCGATTATTTCCGCGGGTAATGTTAGAAGAATCTACACCCGAGGATGTTTTGCTGTCGTCGTTGGTCGTGCTGCCGCGCTGTCGCGAGTTTCCCGTCCAAGAGTTAGTCGAGAACTTTGTTTGCTGCTCAACCAAGACTGCTCGTTGTCTTGCTTCTGCCACGGAGGTGGGGTCGAATTGATGCAACATGTTTTGTAGTTGTGGTCGTAGACCTGCAATGAATCGTGCGACCAACTGATCTTCCGAGTCTTGAACGTCTACACGAGTTAGTAGTTGATAAAACTCATTCGCATAGTCATCTACCGAGCGGTTGCCTTGTCGAATATTATGAAACTTCTGAAACAGCAATCGCTCAAAATTATACGGGATAAATGTTTTGCGCAAATGTTTCTTAAGTTTATCCCAAGAGACGATTTTGTCTTTTCCGCGACGGTGACGCGAGATTTTTAGTTGATTCCACCAAGACGCAGCATGACTGCGGAATCGAGTTGTAGCGTAGGGAACTTGTTTGTGTGCTGGAATCTCTTTGAATTCAATGAACTCGTCGACCGCCACGAACCAGTCAAGAAGTTCTTCAGGTTGTGAACCACCATGGAACTCGGGAATGTCTACCTTGATACCGAAAATCCATCGTGTATCATCATCATTCCTGTTTCGTCGGCCGTTGTTGAAATTTTGGTGTTGATTGTTGTCGCCGAAGGGGTTCTCAACGTCGGAATCGTCGTTGATTTCTTCGAAAACAGGGTTATCGCGCCGTTGCTGACGATGCTGTTGAGCTGCTGGGGCGGCATTCGCGGGGTTGGCAGCCAACGCGGCTTGAACTCCGGCCTGGACGCCGGCTTGAATTGCTTCAGCCATCGTACGTCTCATATTGTCTTGAAAGTTCTCCTGAAAATCTTCCAAGAATTGTTGCATCTGTGTCCATTCGTTTGGACGAGGTGCCATTGAAACCTAAGATCGATAATCACGAGTAGAATCGCAATTAAAAGTCTCTGATACCAATTGACGGAGCGGAAGTACCGTCAAGTAACCGATAATGCGAAGATATCGTTGAATTCTGAGAATACCCGCTATCTAAGCCTTCTTAAAGCCGTTGAATTCTTAGAGAATGCCCGGAAGTAAGGATTCAAGAGTTTGTTAACACCAAAGCTCTAGTTTATTAATCAATAATTCAAAAGTTGTGTCTCTTACAAAACCAAGAGATCACATTATATAGGGACATAAATCCTAAAGTAAAAGAATAAAGGAAAACCTAAACGTAAACTTAAAAGGAAAACATAGATAATTTAGAAAAGGAAATAGAACACCAAAGCTCAATGTGTACGCTACATCAATCAGCTAGTCCACCTTCAACCGCTTCATCGCCAACATAGGTACCATGATCCACAAAGGTTATTTTAACTCAAGGAACGTTGCTCTTTTTGACTGCTCCAGCACCTTACATATCATCTCCCAGATTGTTATTCGTCCTACCCTGTCAAAGTGCATCCTAATCTGTAATTACCAACGTCATAAAGTTGCACTGGACTAAAGTTTGTACAGAACTTTACCAGAACCTCCAAATTAGACTGCGGTGGACGCTGATTGGTTCCTAAATGCGGGAAACAGTGAAGCTCTGATGCTTTGCAGTCAAGTTGAAGTGGAATAGGTTCAATTGGAAGGTTAAAGTACTCCCAACAATATCTTGTGAACACTGTGGAGTTTTGGGCACCGACGTCCTTGATTCACAAAAAAAAAAGAGTTGTCATTTCTCAAAAATAAGCAACTATAAAACTGTAAGTTGTAAACAAATATGTATCAGATACAACTGTAAACAAATATGTATCAGATACGGCTTCACCTGATCAGGTTTGTTCTTTGGTATAACATCGCTTCGTCAAAATCCTCTGAGAATTCAAAACAGTGAACAATTAAAAAAAGTAAAGTAAAACATGTTGGCAAGCCATTATACATACTAAGCTTCTTGAAAAGTTTCAGAATCAGACTCCAATAAAATTTTCTAATAGTTTAACCAGTAACAAAACAATGTTTTACTCAAACAGGGAGCAACATCTTATAAAGTTAAATTTCTCACATCCGCAACCATATCGTAACTTACTACCAAGTACCAAAGCAGCTAAAGTAAAAAAACAACACAATATGTGATTCTGCAACAAACAACACCAATTTTAGAGAAGCCATAAAGAGAACCAAAATATGGAGACCCCAAACATCAGTATCTGATATTGATCAAGAGAGACCGAGATTGACGTAGCAAGATATATAAAATACATGACAATAAGTCTGACATATAATACAAAGTTACAAAACTTCCTTTGTTTGGGAGCTGGAGACGTCAATGTCGATGTCTTCACCACTATCCTAATACTTAACTCGAAAAGTTTGTTCACTGGTTGATTTTTACTTCCATTACGGGGTGTCCCTGAGAAGGATCGGAAGCTGGTTCACCCGAAAGTAAAGACCACTCTTTAAAATAAGCATATTTCAACAATTAGATATATATCACAAAATAAGAATTGAGTATTATAAGAAAATGATAGAATAACAAAGCATTCTTCCCATTGTGTCTACATCCACAGTCCTACAACAGTTGCAAAGCAAATAAGTAACATTATCATACCCATAAACGCTCGTTAATCTTTTTCATCTCATAAAAGTAAAAAAATAAGATTATCATCTAGAAATGAATACTTCAAGGTTATTACCAAATTTTGAGGATAAAAAGGTTTAACAATAAAACAATTGCTGTACCAGAAAATCCATTAAGACCTCAATCGCCAATGTCTATAGACCCGATATCTCTCGGCCTATTATGTGACACTAATAAACTAATTTGAGAATACAATATGTTAAGTAGCTTCAAAAACAATTACCTTCTGAAGTGCAGACATGGACAGTAGCTGCTTCCTAGCTAACTCACCTGCTCGTTAAGAACCAACTTTCACTTCTTCAAAAACACGGGTTATCAATTTGAAATTAATCGAAATATAAAGCCGCGTCTTGAAGCTGAATTAAACTTATGAAGCAATTTACCTTGGCATCAAGAAGGAGCATATCGATGGCCATCAACTGACCTCCAGAGTCTGCTCTGAACTACAGCCTTGCAGCGGACGGCCTTCAAGTCAGAGAAATGAATCTGTGAATTTAACATTATGGGAAAGCTTGTGTGAGAGTTTCAGAGATATTCAAACGGCGAAAAGTAGAAGAACATGAGGACAATCGGAAAGTTTATATATACTTACTATGAATAAAGAGGTAAAGACCACCGAGATAAATCTGTAATGAAGAACGGACCGTGGGGGTTTTTGGGTTTTCATCAATAAATGACATAACTCTTGCGCGTTACTTGACAGTGGAAATGGAATCGAGATCTTTAGAGCATCAGCAACGTTAGAATTTCTGAAGCAGTAACTCCAGACAAATAATAATAATATAGTTTAATATTTTAATTAAAACATAAATAGAAAAAAGTTAAGTCAGTTGTGTGATGACACGTTACAGAGACGCTTCTCTAACCTAGGTAAACGTTTCTTTGTCAAGAATCGTCCCTCTCCATCTCTTCTATTTTTTTTTTCTCTTTCCTCTGTTATCTAATAAATCTATTAAATTAATGTTCAGAGACTCTTGTACATACCACCGCTAATGCTGCTCTTAGAGTTTCTTTTCTGAATCGACGGCTGAAGTAGCAAATAGAAGGACCGTACGATGATGGACTATAACCAACCAATCCAAAAAGAGCATCTTTTGTTGGAGCATAAGATACCAAGCCCAAAACATAAATCTGCAACACCCTTGGATTCCACTAAAAACAACTTCAAAGTTAAGGATGTGAAGACACGTGTCGCGAAATGCCTTACCCTCCGTGGTAACGTGGCAGCAGGAGAAGAAAGAATACACTACTTTATTATTATAGATAGATAATACCATAAACCCAATTTCTACGTAGCAAGTCCACTTTATATTTGATTTTATTAACACTAATTCAACATAGTAGATTTTATGTATATTTGGTATGTGAATTAATTAGTGATTCAATTCCCGTATATTTAGACTTGTCCATTACTCCAGTTATAGGTTTTAACAGAAACTGAAGTTCTAAATGAATTAGCAGCATTTAAAAAATTACCCCTTCTTAGAATATAGATAGGTTGTTAGACCTTAAAATAATTATTCAAAACCTACAGTTACAAAAAAAAAAATTTATTCAAAACCTATAATGGAACTTGGCACCATGGTACTTTTTGAGTATAAAAGAATGCTTATATACTTTATGGAGCTCAACGTTGTGTGTTAATCTCCATATTAGGTTATTTGATGAATTATGAATAGTTTTTTGATGTTCTATTTTTGACGAGGAGTTTCTCATGAGGAAGAACAACTTTTAAAGCTTTGATTTCTTCATAAAATGTTTCTTATGAGCAGGTCCGTCCCTGCAATAAGGCAACTAAATCATATGCTTTAGGCCACAAAATATAAACAAAACATTAATACCATTTGTCACTGAATAATAGTTAGGTCAAATGGTTTAAAAGTTTGATATGAGTTAGCATACCGTAGTTTGATTCTCTTTTTGTCCAACATAGTTTTAATTTTTACAATTCGTTAACTCTATACTTTTTTGTATTAGCTGACTGTTTTTATTGTTGGTATTTATATAAGAGACCACATAAATATTTTTTTGTGCTTTAGGCCACCCCAAATTATGGGACGGCACTGCTTATGAGATACATCGGAAGACGTTTCTCATGTGCACAATCTTCAAGTTAGATTATATCAACCGGACGTTATACTAATGTTTCTAGTAGGAAATTTTCTTTTTACATGTATAATTACTATTGTTAGGTGTGGTAAAATATTTATCAAAAACCATGTAATGTAGTAACGTTAATTCCTCGGTATGTCAACATATTTTATTATCTAGGAGGAATTACCCAATTATTAAAGATTTAAGGTTCATATAAAGTTATAGTAATATGTATAATAGGTGAGACCAATGACATTTTGTGTAATTATTCTAGTAATAGATGGCTATTTAATTTAAGGGTGTGAAAGTACATATAGAATTGACACCTCAGCAAAATAACATTTTTGTTAATAAAATACACATCTAAGGTTATTTTTTATAATTGCTTCTCCTGAGTCAGACTGCTAAAATTGTTGTTACCTTTTACCCCTCACGACAGGGTCTACGCATACGTAACCAAGTAGCCATTTTCCAAGCTCAGCTTATGAAGTGTCATAGGAGGCTAAGGTGTGGAAATATTATACTTTCTTCAGCCTTTCAACTATCTTGAAATCTTGTTTTAGTCATATTTGAATCTTCCTTTTCTTCTTATGGTGGTTGTTTTCAGTTGCTGGAAGAACATTGATAGTATAGAAAACACTGAACATCTTAATTTACTAGAAGAATCGCTGAGGAAATCTATTGTAAGAATCCAGATTCACAAGGTGTGTAAATTTATTTTCCTTTCAACTCAATCATATGAACATCAGTTACAAAAACGGTTTCCTTGACTTTGCAGGAACATTACGGAAAGAACCAGCTTTTACCAATCGAATGTACAACAACACATGTTAAAACCATTAGTTCTCTCTCCCCTCTCTCACTTTCTGTCTTCATAGGACAACTTCTTAACCAGGCCAAAGCCTTTAAACTGCAGTTTCACAGTGGAATACTAGTGTATCGCAAGCTACGTATAGCGCAAGTAATCTAATGATTCTGAGAATGCATGGATTAAATTTCTTCTTGAGATCGTTGAGAGTCGAAGCTCTATCCGAAAACAAGGTTTAGAGTTTTATAAAAGCTCTTTTTATTAAATCAAATAAGTCGTACCTTTTACAACACCTAAGGCATCGATATATATAGCAAAAGAAATAGCAAAAGCCCTAAAGAATAAGGATCATAAGGTTTCCTTATCTTTATTAACAAAGGAAACCGATAAAATTATGTAAACTAAAGGAAAAAGAAATAAAGTAAAAACCAAAGCCAAGAAGGAGGAGGATGACGCTACATCAGGTCTCCCGGGGTAAGAAAAGATTCGTCCTCGAATCTTCAGGAACATCATGTGGAACGTAGGGAACCAAATGCTTCACATTAAAAACATCTGAACATCGAACATTTGCAGGCAAAGCTAGACGGTAAGCGTTGGCATTGATTTTCTCCACAATTTCCAGAGGACCAATCTTGCGAGCTTTCAGTTTGTTGTATTCACTAGGAGGAAAACGCTCTTTAGTTAAGACAGCACACACCTTGTCTCCCACTTCGAACTGAACATCACGGTGATGCCTATCCGCGGCTTCCTTATACTGAGCTGACGTGAGGTGGAGGTTATCGTGTACTTGTTGATGGATATGAGAGACGCCAGCCACGAAATCAACGGCTTCACCATGATCACGAGTAGCATCTGGCACCACACCTAAGTCACTAGGACCACAAGGAACTATGCCATAGATGATGCGAAAGGGACTGAACTTGGTGCTCCTGTTGATGGCATGATTAAAGGCGAACTCAGCTTGACAAATAATTGTATCCCAAGCGCGAATGTTACTGCCTACCAAGCAACGAAGCATGTCGCCTAAAGAAAGATTAACAACTTCGGTTTGTCCATCTGACTGGGGATGATATGCCGAACTCATATCAAGACTTGTACGTAACAACTTCCAAAGAGTGCGCCAAAAGTGACTTAAGAAGCGTGAGTCTCGATCGGAAACAATCGACAAAGGGAGTCCATGGAGTCGATATACCTCGCGAAAAAAGAGTTGAGCAACTTGAACCGCATCTGTAGTCTTCTTGCAAGGAACAAAGTGAGCCATCTTTGAAAAGCGATCCACGATGACAAAGATTGAATCATGGTCCTGTTGTGTTCGAGGAAGCCCAAGAATGAAGTCCATGCTGATATCTGTCCATGGTTGCGTTGGGATTGGCAATGGCATGTACAACCCACCATTAGACGCATGACCTTTGGACGTTTGGCAGACCACACACCGTTCAATGAAGCGAGCAACATCTCGTCGGAGGGAAGGCCAGTAGTAGGAAGTGAGAACCATCTTGAGTGTACGATCACGGCCTATATGACCTTCAGTATGTAGTTCTTGAATGATGCGCAAATGTCAACTGCCCTCAGGTATACACAACTTATTATTGCGAAAGAGAAAGCCATCCTGGACTGCAAAATCTGTACGCGTATGAGAGTGTACTTCAAACCAGATTCGCCCGAAGTAAGGATCAGTAGCATATAAGTCGGCTATTTACGCGAGTCCAGGAACAGTCGTATAAAACGTTGCAAGGAGAGTATGGTGTCGACTTAAAGCATCAGCAACTTTGTTTGTTTTACCAGATTGATGCCGGATAACAAAAGTAAATTGCTGCAAATAGGCGATCCATGAAGCATGCCGGGAAGATATCTTAGACTGACTATCCAGATGTTTCAAGGCGTCATGGTCGGTGAAAAGTATAAACTCCTGGTGAAAGAGATAGTGCCGCCAATTTTGGATAGCTTGAACGATGGCATAGAATTCAACGTCATGGGTACTATAACGGGCACGAGAACCGACGATCTTCTCACTGTAGAAAGCTATGGGGCGACCTTGTTGGCTTAGGACTGCGCCAACGCCAGTCTTACATGCATCACAATGTAGCTTGAAGACTGTCGTAAAGTCGGGTAAGGCCAGAATAGGAGCCAACACGAGGTGGTCTTTGATTATTTGAAAAGCCTCTTCAGCCGCTGTCGTCCACGTGAAGGAAGTTCCCTTCATACAATCTGTAAGAGGAGCAGTCACGGCACTGAAATTTCACACGAAGCGACGGTAGAACGAAGCCAAACCATGAAAACTATGGACTTCTGTGATAGTCCGTGGAACCGGCCAAGACTTAATCGCTTCAAACTAGTTTGGATCGACCTCCAGTCCTTTCGCCTAGATTATGTAACCTAGAAACAGAACCTGAGACATCCCAAAAACGCACTTCTACAGGCTGCGAATATTTTGTGTTGTCGCAGAACTTGAAGAACATCGTGCAAGTGTTGTAGGTGACTGTCGAGACTAGAACTGAATACTAGGATATCATCGAAGTAGACTACGACGCATTTTACAATGAATGGACGAAGGGCCTGGTTCATAACGCTCATGAAAGTGCCAAGGGGCGTTAGAGAGGCCGAAAAGGCATGGCCAACCACTCAAACAGTCCTTCACGGGTTTTGAAAGTTGTTTTCCATTCATCACCTGGACGAATACGAATCTGATGGTAACCACTCTTAAGATCTAACTTCGAAAAGATAGATGCTTTGCCTATTTGATCAAGGAGGTCGTCGAGATGCGGGATGGGAAAACAGTAACGAATGGTTATTTTATTGATAGCTCTGCTGTCGACACACATACGTCAAGTACCATCTTTCTTTGGGATTAGCAAAGCGGTAACCGCTGCTGGGCTAAGACTTTCACGTACATGACCCCTTGCTAAGAGTTCTTCCACTTGCCTTCGTAGTTCATCATGCTCTTGTGTACTCATCCGATAATGAGGTTGGTTTGGAAGGGTGGAGTTAGGCAAGAGATCTATGTGATGTTGAATGTCTCTAAGAGGCGGTATACCGGTAGGGAGGTTCGGTGGGAAAACGTCCTCAAAAGAAGACAAAAGTGGGCCGAACTCTGGTGGAGTGTCCATCGGAGGTGAAGAAGAAACTGGTGCCGCGACCAATGCCCATACCTCTTCTGAGTTTCGAAGTTGAGCTTCGAAAGCTGCTTTCGGTGGGGAGAGAAGAGTGACTCCTGGTTTTGACGTTGATGATGCTGGTGTTGCAGGGGTCTCGTCTGCAGAAGATACCTCTGGAGATGGTAATAAGGTAATAGTAAGTCCCTTAAACTCGAAACTGTAGGTATTAGCCTTGCCGTGATGGGTTACATCCTTATCGTATTGCCAAGGGGGCCCAAGGAGAAGATGGCATGCATCCATAGGAACAACATCACAGCAAAAATAGTCTAAGTAGGATCCAATTGAGAATGAAACCATGACTTGATGAGAGACTGTGAGTTCAACGCCTTTGTTGAGCCAAGCAAGTTTATATGGTGAAGGATAAACAATGGAATTGAGATCCAGTTTCTTAACGGTTAGTGCCGAAATAACATTGGCACAACTGCTCGAATCCAAAATAAGCTTGAAAATCTTGCCATGAATGGTGCATGTGGATCGGAAAAAGGTTGTGCGGAGCCACGATTCTTGGTTAGAACGAGGGAGAAGGCAGTTGCGTCGAAATACTAGTGCGTGAGCACCTGTATCACCGGCAATCAACTCTGTCTCTGTCTCTTGGTCCGACCCGGAGGTGTCATATTGTGGTTCCTCCTCAAAATTAGCATCCTGGTTGAGTAAACCGCGACGGTTTTGATGAGGACATGATTTTATGTGTCCGTTTTCACCGCAAGAAAAGCATCAAAGAGCCCTTGTTCATCAAGGTCGATTTTGGGCGATGGAATCTGTTGCTGAAGCCGTTGCATTCCCAGTACGCGGAATAATAGCTTTATTGGTAGTTTCCGATGCGGTCGCTGTATTTGTCCCCGTGTTTTGAGAGGTGGAAGCTCGGGATCGTGCCGTAGAGGTTCCCCAAGAAGAGCGGTACTGAATTTCCATCGCGAGAGCGCGTTGGTGTGCTTCCGAAACCGTGAGAGGGTTAAACTGCTACAGTGCAGAATTTGATAGCGCAAACCGCCGATGAACCGTGAGACAAGTTGTTCCTCTGTTTCGACGAGGGTTGTTCGAGCAACCATATGAAAGAAGTCTGTTGCGTATTCGTTGACCGTACGAGTTCCTTGTCTGAGAGATTGTAGTTTTTTGTAGAGGTTTCGTTCGTAGTTGTATGGGAGAAATGCACGACGCATGTGTTTCTTGAGTCGTTCCCATGAATTGATACGAGGCTTACCCGATCGGCGTCGAGATTCTTTAATCTGTTGCCACCACGCCATTGCTCTGTTTTTGAAGCGTGATGCGATTAAAGGAACACATTGATCTCCCGGAATTCGTTTGAATTCTAAGATTTCTTCAATGGAGCTTACCCAATCTAAGAACTCCTCGGTGCTAAGGTTTCCCGAAAACTCAGGAATCTCAACCCGAAACCCGGAATCCCATCGTCCTTCTCCAGGCTGAATTTCTCGTCTATTGAGTTGATGCTCAGCTTGAGCGGCGACACGATCTTGGTGACGGACGTTTTGAGGATTAGTGAACAAGTTTTTTGCAAGATCATCATCAGAAGAGTCTTCCCCACGGGCGTGTTGATGAGCGAAACCTTGTTGTTGATGCTGAGCTGTGTGACCCGGATTGTTCTGTTGTCGTTGCATAGCGGTTGCGAGGGCTGTTTCGACGGCGTGAAGAAGAGTATCATGAAGTCTGGCGATAAAGTTCTCCAACGTATTGCGGAGTTCTTCTTGCTGTTTTTCAGGGGTTTGTTTTCGTGGAGGGCATGATGATGGATGAATTCGTTGAAGAGGTCATGTGGAAGGAACAAAGATCGAAAGTCTAGATTGAGAAATCAAAACCTAAAGTCTCTGATACCAACTAGTGTAGTGCAAGCTACGTATAAAGCAAGTAATCTATTGATTCTGAGAATGCATGGATTAAATGCCTTCTTGAGATCGTTGAGAGTCGAAGCTCTATCCGAGAACAAGGTTTAGAGTTTTATAAAAGCTTTTTTTATTAAATCAAATAAGTCGTGCCTTTTACAACACCAAAGGCATCGATATACATAGCAAAAGAATCAGCAAAAGCCCTAAAGAATAAGGATCATAAGGTGATGGGAGATAATAATACTATGCAAGAAGCTCACTCCATGTCTTGGCCTCCTGATAAAGATAACCAGCAAACAATACTACCTGGTGATTCCAGCTTTCTTCCCCATAGGTAAGAGTCCTAAGTCGCAGTATATAAATGTCTACCTGGTGATTCCAGCTTTCTACCTGGTGATTCCAGCTTTCTTCCCTATATGATCCACCAAAATTAATGTCTCTTTATCTTTGGTGATTGCAGCAACTGAACTAACTCAAGAGAGCGCTCATGTATGTAATCTATTCTAGGATGATGACTGGACTTATGTCTGAACAAGGACTAGTTTCAGACTTCCAGTCATTGCTATAATCTCCATATATATATATATATATATATATATAGAGAGAGAGAGAGAGAGAGTGTGTACATGTATAAGGTTTTAGTATGTATGAGAGATTGTGAAATATAGTTTATATGTTGATGTTGGCTAGGTGTTGCAAAACATGGTATATTGATACTATATAAAGAACATACTCAAAAGAACAAAACAAAAGGATCTCGGATGGAAAAAGATATTTAACAATGAGTTATTAATACAATAAGTAACCGAAGTTCAACCCTACAATCTTGACATACTATAGTTCATCTTGACATGGCAACTCGAGACGACACAAAGGACAAACATGACTGGTCTCAAACCACTTTACGATACACTCATCGTCAAACTCATGTCCACATGATAAAGTCACAACCATTCCTCCATTGCTAAACTCTTGCAAACAAATCCTGCACTCTTCCAAGCTCATCATCTTCTTCTTTTCCTTTTTAATCTTCTTGTTGTATATTTTCCTGGTTAGCGACTTGACAACGAGCTTGCTAGCTTGTCGAAACCGGATACTGATAGTTTCATCAAACGAGGCTTGAGCAGCTTCTTGAACCTCAGAGTCATCATCATCATCATCGAGATAATCAGGAATAAGATCCAACCGAACTTTCAAAGCACATCCAGGAGAGTACTCGATACTTGCAGGGCAAGTTACCTCATCAACATAAACAATTAGCTCCAGTATCGCATTATCGATAAAATCTTCGTTGATTCCGGCTTCCAGCAAGAAGTAGTTCAAGTCTTCTTTTGTTGTACACTCGTCGTTCTCTATGAAGTCTCTTGCAAGCGACAGAGCCGTGAACGTCGAGTTATCATCTTGGCCAAAGATCCTTGCCGTTACTCTGATTATGCCCACATCGTCTGGTTCAGGGTAGTTATCTATTTCGTGGGATAATCTGTGTTTCATGACTACTTACGAAAGCAAATATCAGTCGAAAAAACAGAGTTTAACGCTTTTTTTTTCTCTTTGATAGTCGCTCTGAAAAAAGAAACTGAATCGATGAACTTGATTTGTTCTAGGGTGACTTATTTATAACACAAGGACTAGTTTTTATCTAACGTTTTTAGTCGGTTACTTAATAGTATTTGTTTAGTATAACCTAGTAATACGATTTATGATTTCCTTTTTCTTTTCAAGACGATTTATAATTTCCTTTTTCTTACAGACGACAGAATAACAATTTCCTTTTTTTTACTATGTTCTTTCCTTTTTTTGCAACTACTATGTTCTTGCAATCATAAAAACAAAAACAAATTGAAATATAAATGACATAATGATTAAACGAGAAAGGACAAATAGGAATGAAATAATAAAAACAAAAACAAATTGAAATATAGATGACATAATGCACTGAGAGGTTATTTCTAAGTTTGCTCAATTAACTCCACAAGAAAGGACAAAAAGGTAAGGTAAGCCTTATTATGTAAAAGTATAGATTACTCTCAAGTCTCAACCCTATCATCTAATTTGTGCTATTGAACTAAAATAAAGTGTTGTGTTTTTTTTGACATAACAGGAAGCTGGAGAGCCTTGAAGTAAAGAATAAACCTCACCTGATTACTTCCTTTCTCATCAACGTTTTTGTTTTGTTTGACATACGTATCTGAGCTTATTTGTTTTTGCTCCATTGCAGGCATTAAAGAAGACTTCTAAGAAGCTTGATCATGATGTAAACATACATGAGTTTTTAGGAGCAAGGTACTTGCTATGACTTCATATAACTACTAACCATACTTTTGTGTTTAATAAGCCTCTGAGATGGTGTCTTCTCTTTATGTTGCAGGAATCAAACTATCAAGGTATGTATCAACCATCATGGTTTCTTGAATTTTGTTAGATACTTTTAAAGCTCTCTGAGTCAGATTGCTAAAGTTTTTGTTACCTTTACCCCCACGACAGGGTCGAAGTAACCACTTAGCCATGTTCCAAGCTCAGCTTATGGAGTTTCATAGGAAGCTAAGGCCTAAGGTGTGAAAATATTATACTTTCTTTAGTTTTTCAACTATCTTGAAATCTAGTTTCAGTCATATTTCAGTCTTCTTCTTCTTATGGTGGCTGTTTTCAGTTGTTGGACAAACATCAATAGAATAGAAAACACTGAGCACCTCTTTTTATTGGAAAATCATTGAGGAAATCTATAGAAAAAGTCTAGTTTCACAAGGTGTGTGAAGTTTATTCTCCGTTCAACTCAATCATATGAGCATCAGTTACAAAAAAAACGGGTTTCTTCACTTTGCAGGAACATTATGGAAAGAACCAACTTTTCCCAATATAATGTATAACCACACAGGTTAAAACCATTTTGTTCTCCATCTCTCACTAACTTTTTTGGGTATCCAACTTAAAACCAATTGGCGGTAAGTGTACGTAAGTGGATTGGCTCAAGTCCTTTATATATTACTTATGTCCCAGTCAAATCCTCAATGTGAGAACTTTATATTCTCACACACTATCTGTCTTCATGAGAACTATTTCTTAACATGACCAAAGCCTTAAAACTGCAGTTTCAAAGCGGGATACAGTTGCCCTTGGTGATGGGAGGTAATAATACTATGCAAGAAGCTCACTCCATGACTTGGCTTCCTGATAACAGTAACCAGCAAACAATATTACCTGGCGAATCCAGTTTTCTTCCTAATAGGTAAGAGTTCAAGTCACAATATATAGTTACTATTCATTTCCAAAAATGCTCTCTCAAGTCATGCTCTACTGAATTGAAAACAGAGAGATGGATGGTTCGCTTCTCGTTTACTCAAACTGCTTCTTTGAGTCTGTAAAACAAGAAGATCAGAAATGCAACAAACCTTTGAGCAGTTGAACAACAAGGAGATGGTTGTTTGGGTTTCGAATAAATTGGGGAAGAATATTCGTATCCTACACCATTTGGTACTACTCTTGGAATGGAAGAAGATCATGAGAAGAAGATAAAAACTGAAATGGATTTGAACAACTTGCAACAACAACAAGATCCTTCATCAATGTTTGATCCAACAGCTAGTAGTAGTAGTAGTTGCTTTCAAATCCCTCATGATCAACCATGTTTGCCACTGATCATCATCATCAAAATTGGGTTTCAGAATCAATGTTTGGGTCAAACTTCTTACAACCAGGTTTGCGTTTTTCACACCTTCCATTGAAACTATCTAGATATATGATCCACTAAACTGAACATGTCTATGTATCCTTGGTGATTGCAGGAACCAAACTAACTCAAGAGAGGGCCCAAGTATGTAATCTATTCTATAGATGATGATTGGACTTACATCTTAAGAAGGACTAGTTTGAATGTATATATATAGAGTGTGTACCTGTATAATGTGTTAGTATGTATGAGAGCTTGTATCATGTACTCAGGGGAGTTTTAGGCATTTTGCATGTAAAAGATGTTGTCTAGGAACCTTATATTTTGTATAAATGATAATTAATATAATCAATATATATTGTTCCTATGTTGATGTTGGCCAGGTGTTTGAGACAACAAAAGATGGTATGTTGATACTACATAAAAACATACTCTGAAGTAACAAAACAACAATATCGGATTTAAATGATATTTAAACAATGATTTATTACAATAAGCAACCGGAGTTCAACCCAACAATCTTGACATGCTATAGCTCATCATCTTGACAAGGCAACTCGAGACGACACAATGGACAAACATGACTGGTCTCAAACCACTTTACGATACACTCTTCGTCAAACTCATGTCCACATGATAAAGTCACAACCATTCCTCCATTGCTAAACTCTTGCAAACAAATCCTGCACTCTTCCAAGCTAACCATCTTCTTGTTCTTCTTCTTTTCCTTTTTAATCTTCTTGTTGTATACTTTCCTGGGTAGCGACTTGACCACGAGCTTGCTAGCTGGTCCAAACCGGATATTGCTAGTATCATCAAACGAGACTTGAGCAGCTTCTTGAATCTCAGAGTCATCATCATCATCGAGATAATCAGGAACAAGATCCAACCGAACATTCAAAGCACAGCCAGGAGAGTACTCGATACTTGCAGGGCACGTTACCTCATCAACATAAACAATTAGCTCCAATATCGCATTATTGATAACATCTTCGGTGATTCCGGCTTCCAACAAGAAGTAGTTCAAGTCTTCTTTGCTTTTACACTCTTCGTTCTCATCATCTATGAAGTCTTTGGCAAGGGACAGAGTCGTGAATGTCGAGTTATCATCTTGGCCAAAGATCTTTGCCGTGACTCTGATTGTGCCCGCATCGTCTGATTCAGGGTAGTTATCGATTTCGTGGGAGAGTTTGTGTTTCATGACTACTTACAGAAGCAATATCAGTAGGCGAAACAGAGTTTAAAGTTTTTTGTTGTTGCTGATTTGCTCTAGCCTATAGGGTTACTTATATTTATAACACAAGGGCCAGACTGTTTATCCAATGCTTAGGTAGGAGGGCAAACAGTGGAATCACCCGGGCCCACCTAAAATCAAGCAAATTTAGTACTATAAAGGACCCAGATTTTTTTTCTTCTTTTTTATGACAACAAGGGTCTAACTTTTCTTTTTCCACTTTCAATCTCATATTTACACAATATTTAAAAGACATAATAGTCTGTGTTTTTTATATTTACAAAATACAAATAAATTAATAATTTTAGATAAGTTTTATATACTTTTAATAATATTATGATGATAAAATTAAAATTAATTAATTATAGAGACCTAAAAATTGTATTCGCCCAAGAATCTTTTATATTGTTAAGCCGGCCCTATGTTTATCAGATCTTTTTAGTCGGTGACAGAACTGTATTTTTTCAGTATAACCTACAAATTTCATTTCTTTTTAAGACGAGTAAACATTTCTCATTTTTTGAACAGATAAGAGATTAACAATTTCTTTTTTCACTTTCTTTATCTTTGTGTTTTGTAGTAGATATGAAATCATAAAGAAACACATTGAAATTAAAGACATTTATTTATCTTCTATCTTATTAAAACAAAAGCACAAATCAAAATTTACCGGTTTAAAATGTTTTATTGCGGTTTTTACATTTTTCAATCATCTTAACTAGTTATTAAACATATTTACCATAATAATTTTGGCAGATATTTATTAATTCTCTTTTATGTATTTATTACAGTTTTGCCACTAACATATTAACTATTCATAGATTTCATCATTAATTATTTTTATCATTTAAAAACACACATAAAATTTACCTAGTTCGTTATTCTAACTAATTAATATTTCGACTACTCACTAAAATTTAAATATTTAAATCAAACGGTTTATAATTCGCTATTCGAACGATTAATTTATATTTAAACAAACTATTCATTTTAGAAGGCAATCTAATATGTTTATTGAATATTCCTAAAATATAGATAACCAGTACACCACATAATCTCATATGTATATTCTGTAATTATTCATAGTATTTTTACTTACTTATCCATAATTTGTAATAAATTTTAAGCTTTAAATATTTTATCTTATTAAAACAGAAATACAAAAAAAATTTTACCAATTTTAAGTTGTTTTATTACATTTTTCAATCATCTTAACTACTTCACTTTAGGCTTTACCATAGTAATTTGACATATATTTATGAGCTCTCTTTTTATATATTTTATTCTAGGTTTTGTCATTAACATATTAAGCTATTAACTACTCATAGATTTCATCATTAATTATTTTTTTTCGTTTAAAACAAGCATAAAAATTACATAAACCGATATTCTAACTAATTAATAATTGATTTACTCACTAGTTTTTTATTATTTCAATCAAATGGTTTATAATTCGCTATTCTAACTAATTTATTTATTTTTGGACAAACTATACATTTTAGAAAGCAATCTAATGTGTTTATAGAATATTCCTAAAATATAGATAACCATTTCACCACATAATCTCAAATGTATTTTCTGTAATTATTCATACTACATATATTTACTTATTCATATATTCTGTATCACTTTTTAATTATTTTTAAGCTTTAAATATATATTATTAAAATAGAAGTACAAAACTTACATATTTAAAATATTTTATTACAGGTTTTACATCTTCTTCACCCATCCTAATTACTTCATTATTTGTCTTTCACTTAATAATTCTGCATATATTTATTAATTCATTTTTATGTATTTTATTACATCTTTTGCCATTTACACATTAATTACTCATAGATTTAGTCATTACTCCCTCTGTTTTTATTTAGTTGATGTTTTAGAGGATTGCACACAAATTAAGCAAAGTATTTATCATTGTTTTAATATACAATTGCTCTCAATCATAACTATTAATGCAAGGGTAGATAAATTCAAAAGTCACTATATTTTGCATAAAAGTTTGGATACATCAAATAATTTGACCAAAACAAATCATCCATTTTTAGAATGAAATCTAATATGTTTATAGAATATTCCTAAAATATAGATAACCAATTTACCACATAATCTCAAATGTATATTCTATAATTATTCATAATACATATACTTACTTATCCATATATTTTGTGTCTTGCTTTTAATAAATTTTAAGTTTTAAATATTCATTATTAATAAAGAAACATAAATAATTAAAACATTATTATAATTTGTGAAAACCATATATAACAAAACTTTTGCGGGGTTTTCCCTCGAATTTATTAAACTAATGGATTAATCTACTTTATTTTCATAAATATGAAATTATATTTATTTAAACTGTAAAATATAAATAGCTAAGTAAAATACTATATAAATAAATATAAATTATTCTGTCAAAATATTATTTTATGTATATTTTCATATAAAAATAGTCCAATTCGGATGCAATACAATAAATATATGATAAAAATATGGGTGATGCACTTGACGGTTCAAAACACAAACAAAATTATTTAATATAAACTACAAAATTATTGTATTTAAAAATATCATATTAAACAATTATTTAATATAAATTAATTTTTAAAAATGTATATCACCATTATACAAAGCAAATATTTACTTCTAAAAAATTCAAAGATATTCACACGAATGAAACTCTAGTCATGATTAAGCGAGAACATGTAACTTAATTAAGGTACTAGAGCTGATCGTGCGGGTGTTTTTTTTTAATATTTTTTTCGTGATGTAGTTATATGTTTTTACACCCTTATATCTTCTATACATGTAATTATATGTCATATTGACAACTAATGAGTGTATGTTTTTTAAAAGAGTAAATTTATATGTAACATAATTAACCTATTAGTCATGATTGTTTAAAAAAATTAACACGTGCAATTGATAACACAAATTTGAAAATAGGAAAAAACATAATATTACAATTGTTTTGATTTATTCAGCAAAATTTGTGGGCAAACTTTGTAAACAATTCTAAACCAAACTTAAATATAGAAGTTGGGCCATATATCGGCTTAAATGACCCAAGTCACCCAAACTCTTTGTTTTGTGACTGGCAAGTTATGACCGTTTGTATTTTGAAAAAAAAAATTGGATAGGGAAGTAAAAAAAAAACAATCTATCAATCTTTCTCTGTGAAAAAAGGAGCGATTACAATGGAGAAACTTTGTTTCAAAGCTCGAAATTAGTTGTTCTTTAATGGTATATCTGATTCCATGGCGCAAGATTGTATTTGATGTTTCATTTATGGATGAATGTATTGAATGTCACATCTTCGAAATATATCTGAATTTTCTTTTTAGAATGTTTTTTAATGTGTCTTTTACAATGTTTTAAAGGAAATTGTGTGTGATTCCAGATCCAAACATGTTGAAGATGAGTGGTTGATTTGCGGGGTCAGAAAAGAGAACCGACAAAAATGTATTTTCTTTTTCTTCTGATAAAACCAGAGTTTGAGATCTGCGGTGAGAATTCTGATGTCTATCAAATGAAATACGCAAGCTTAGCTTTGAATTAAATACTCTCAAAATTTATGGTATCTAAAATAAAACTTTCTTATGGTGATTTTGGATTTTTCATGTGTTTAGCTGGATAAAAACACCAACATAGAGTAAAAAAATAATTCGGACAGAAGATCTGAACTCCACCAATATCTATAGCTTGACCTATTATGTCTGTCATAGATAAAAACACTCACATTAGTTACAATTTGAAGTTTACAAAATATAAACATAATCTATAGCAATAGCATATCAAAATAACATACCAATTAGAAACTAAGTGTCAGGACTTCCTTTGAAGATCTCTTAGTAACTTGTTAAGACAAAAAGCTGTTATCACATGGTGGTCTGAGTCTGTAAAAACAGTCTCGTTTGTGATAGTCATTTTATAGTTAAGTTTTGTTCGTTTGTATTTGCCACCGGTATTAGATATCTTCATGTTCTCCATAACAAGCCATTTTCAAGGAAGAAGGTTTCGTTGAACACGCTTAATGTGAGTTCTCTTGCACGTACACTGAATTTTACCACCCTAAAAACAGCAAATGATTGTATCAGAAACGAATAGATAAAAAAATACAGAAAATTGTCAGATTATAGAACTAACTGTTTCATCAACTAAAACCATTTCTAAGATTTCATCAGCGTAAGATGGGTTTGTATCCATGAGTGACTCAGTTTCACTTGAACACGTTACGCACTCTTATATGGTTTTAGATCTTTGAGCAAATGAAAACTTTTGTTAGTAGACATGTTTTTTGAGAGGTGCGAAGGAAGTGAATCTGTAAAAAATGAGTACATGTTGGGTAGAATATATAGTGGAGATACAAAATCCTAGAGTAGAGGAAATATCTTAATCATATTTCCTAGGCATTTCCCGTCGAAATAAATTTGTAGTTTTGTTTATTATGTGTTATGGTCAGTGGCGGATCTAGAAAACTTTTTAATTGGGGGCACAATATTATAAATGTAGTATACAATTTAAATATATAAATTAATATTAAATTTTAAATATAATAATATATACTAGTCAGATAATAACCAATTTTTTATTTTGAAGTATATTATATTTTTGTGAATCATCTCTTTTATCCATAAGAAAATATTTAGATTGTTTAAAAAATCTAATACACACTAGTATAGAAGTTAAATAAGATTAAGAAATAGTTCTAAAGAAAAGTGAAAGGAACAAAAAAATATTTTATAAGATGCATAGACAAAACAGATTTCGTATAAAATATGTTTCTAATACTATAGCCATATAGCGAACCTACAAAATATAAAATGGTAAAAAAAATAAAGGTTATATTAATATATATAAACAAAAAATGAAAGAACAAAAAGATCAAGTATATTATATTTTTGTGAATCATCTCTTTTAAATATAATAATATATACTAGTCAGATAATAACCAATTTTTTTATTTTGAAGTATATTATATTTTTGTGAATCATCTCTTTTATCCATAAGAAAATATTTAGATTGTTTAAAAAATCTAATACACACTAGTATAGAAGTTAAATAAGATTAAGAAATAGTTCTAAAGAAAAGTGAAAGGAACAAAAAAATATTTTATAAGATGCATAGACAAAACAGATTTCGTATAAAATATGTTTCTAATACTATAGCCATATAGCGAACCTACAAAATATAAAAGGGTAAAAAAAATAAAGGTTATATTAATATATATAAACAAAAAATGAAAGAACAAAAAGATCAAGTATAGAGAATCGAACCCTTTACGTCATGTCTACCCAGGGCACAATGAATACCACTAACCTAGTTGACCACACAAATTAGTAATGCACACAAATTTTATATAATCAGTCGGGGGCAATAGGAAAGACTAAGATTTGGTAGTTGTTAGTTCGAATTTTGCGTTGAATCATATATTTGAATTGACTTTACTGTTATGAATATAAATAGGAAAGTCTAAGATTTTGTGCTTGCTCCGAAATTGTAAGAGTAAAAATGATAGAATGTACGCAAATAAAAAAATCAACCGAAATTGTAAGAGTAAAAATGATAGAATGTACGCAAATAAAAAAATCAATTCGAATTCTACGTAGATGATTTAAACCAATGAAATAGGAAAGTCTAAGATATTCTAACTTTTTGTGCTTAAATTTCGTATCATACAACCATGTGTTTAATTATACTTTCTGAAAGATGGAAGATCATAATTAGAGTTGCCCAGAGGAAAGAATTTTAGCTTCCAAGTCAAAGTTAGGTCTCGTTAATAACACACAAGAAGCAAGACATATATCAATAAAAAATTATAAAAATGTCAAAAAGAACTCATGATCGATTCATTTCTCTTTAGCATCGACACTGAGTGAAGATAAGATTACGTTATACGCAAGAGAAAGCTTTTTATACCAGAACAGTAGAAGATAAGATTATGTACGACTCACAAACCATTCTAAGTACGGACACTGCAACAAATTCTGGAAAGAGTTTTCATACAAACAAAAGATACTACTAGCTTGTCTTGTCTTTTGTTGTCACGAGACATTTTGCGTAAATTAAAAGAACTATTCAAACACACAAACTTGACACATTACATGTAAGCAAATGTGGTTTATGGGGAAGGAACCATCTCATCATTCCTCACCATCTTTGTCATCTTCGTCATCATCTTCACCAGAATCACCTTCTTTCCCCTACAGTATTCGTTTGCAAAAAAAAAAAACTTATCAGGTAAACAACTTACAAGAATAGATTCAGACATTACAGTATAAACATGTTCTGTCTATCTGAACTTTCATCGCATCATATCATAAATGCAGTGAACTTTCAGAAGAAAACTAAACCAAGCAAAGGAAATTATATGAGATTTTTACCTCCTCATCTTCATCATCGTCATCATCGTCATCTTCATCAAAATCCTCTTCATCAGCCTCCTACAAAGTTGCATATAAGGATTAACCAAAATCTTATGCTCTAAACAAAGTTAAGATTACAGAATGAAAAGGTGAATTGCTTACATTGTTGAAGTAGGTGAGAGGGTTGGGCCATAAATCTTCCTTGATGACATCCGCAACCTGCTACAACACGAACCTCAGAGTTCAAGATTGGGCAAGACATGATGTTACTCTTACAAACAAACAAGCCATTGTAATATAAGATGATTACCTCGTCATTAATCTCTACATCAAGGTCCTCCTTGTGTTGCGCATCGCTAAACCAGGTAAAGAAACTGAAAAAGATACTCAAGATAGAGTCATCAGGTAATTTGCTAATCTGAAAGGTCATGGTGCCAATTAACGAGGAGATGAATGAACCAACCATACCTCTCTTCAGGTAGTGCACGTTTGTTTCCGTTCTTCTCGTGATTCACTCCATTTGGTAAGCCCTTTATAATTGAGAAACATAGTTAGCAACAATATCAAAGAGTGACAGACGATTCCAGAAACAAACTTATGCCTAAATTACCTTGCCCTCTTTCCATTTGATAGGTGTGGCTGTGATTTTCGTTGTCCCTTCTTCGAGGAAGGTAAAAGTCTTGGTGAGTTTCTCATCCTCAAAGTAGGGGTTGGGATTGAAGTGCTGTAGTTCACAATTAAACCACAATCAGTATACTAAGAAATTAAAAGCTTATGATTGGCTTTCTTATATCAATCAGAGATATGAAAATGATACAACTGGCATAATAACTAAGATAACTTGCAAAGGCGATGGAGTATCCAGATTTCACATCTTTCGCATCCTCAACATCCAGAGAGCTAAGATATTTGAAAATCTGTCAAAACAGAAAAAAAAAATCATTCACGAGGTTACTGTGATGCAAATGAATGACATAAATGTAAATGTGACGCAAGGGATGCTTAAGGAAAGCCACAAACCTTTTGGTCTTCTTCAGTCAAAAGCTCACCTAAAGCAGGGTGGCTCAAGAACTGCAAATGAAAGGAGATTCCTCAACTCTAATTAGACAAAAAACATGTTTTTAATCTCTGAAATGAAAACAGAACAGAGAATCATGCTTACAGCAGTGAGCCAGAAGTCAGGGATGGCTTTGATGATCTCGTTACGCTTGTCATAAACAGGCTTCCTTATCACGTTGTACTTCTGCTCCACTTCCAACACTTCATCGCTAGCCTTTTCGTTTATCTACCAACACAAACCGAGATTAAACCAAACTGTTGAGTCTCATTTATTGCGGTGCAAAAAAACTAATATCTAAAACAGTTTGCTTGATGTGAAAACGACCACATCTCATCTTAAAGACGCAACAACATACATAAAGACACAGACTTTTCGCATAATTCGAACCATAGCAATCAAACACATAACAATTCTCAATACCAAAGATATCAGGACATTAAAAAAAAAAAAGATAAAAACTTCTTATCTTCAATTACCTTCTCGAGGTCGTCTTGGATCTCCTGAAGCGTCTCGATCGAGAGGACAAGCTCTCCATCGATTTGCTCCACGTTTTCCTCTTCAATTTTCGCCTTCTTGCTCTTGTCCGCCACCATTCTCACTTCTCTTGACGAAACCCTAATCGCAGAGGAATCGACACCTCCTTCCTTCTCTGCCTGCCTCTCGTCCTGTGCGATGAGCAGCCGCTTAAACCCTAGAGCTCTCGATGTATATGTTTGGTGAAGTGTGAAGTTGGGCCAAGTTGATTTAGGATTTTAAGGGGTTTTTGTTGACCAATTAGATCACGCCATGATAGGTACTTAAGGGTAACATTGTCATTGTTTCTTATTATGTTTATGCCTTGATTTTTTTTTGTTTTTAATAAAGTGAAATCCTCCCTACAAATATTAATAAACTAAATAACAATTTTTAAAAAAAAAGAATTATGAAAGAAAATTTTGACAACAATTATTTTTGACATCACTTTTTAATTCAATAACAACTATTAAAAAAAGTCATGTGTTGATAACAAAATAATGTAATTGGTGACCAATATGAAATTAGGTAATAAGTCAAGGGCACAAAAGTATTATGATGATTTTTTTGATAACTAAGTTAGTAGTCTAATTTACCCACCATACCTAATTATATTAATAACTTATCACAAGATAATACCAATCATTAACCTGCACTTGTAAAGTATATTGCATGAACTTGTTGATATTTAATATAATTGGCTCATAACGGGCTTTGTAAGGAGTCTTATGGGCTAATGAAATAATGTACTTCATACAATAAATATGGGCCAATAGATGGCAGCTAAATATTGTACTCTGGAGGATCAACATCATAGAGAGAAAGGTATCACATTATTCATATTCAGCGTTCGATTTACCGCAATGGTTCGACTCTCTAGTTTCCTATTATGTGAATGTATATCGGAAAAACTTTATAATAGGTATGCTGTACTTTTTTCTTATTAAATATTGAATATGGAATTGTGTAAGGTGGTCACAAAGTTATTAATAATATTGTTGAAAACATTCTTCATAGCTGGTGGTACCAGAATTCTAATTTTAATATATAGAAAATATTAACATAGGCATGCTTTCGGTTTCGACAGATTTATAAACAAACTAGATTTTAACTTGCACGTTCGTGCAGATATTTTTTCATTTCATATATGTATTTGATATTATTACATTTTTTTAAAATATATAATTTTCATTTTAGTATTATATATTGTGTAACTTTATAATATTATTGTTTACATTTCTTATTTGGAGTTATTAATATATAGTGCTTTGTTAAATATATTTTACTTTGTTATTAATTTTTATTACTTACTAATATATTTTTAAGTTAGGTACAATAAAATAAAATATGAAATAATCAAATAGATAATCTCTTTCAAAATATGTTTAAGATAGTTTATATTTACATGTTGTGTTTTTAAAAATATACTTTACCAGATGTTATTTTGGTATTTTGCGGGATTTATAAGTATAAATTTTTTTTTGTTTAAATAATATATCCCTTTTATTTTAGTAAATTTTATACGTAGTAGCATCTATCATATTATTTTAGCAAATTTTATTGATATATGATATTTTTTGGATGTTATGAGATTAAGTTTTCTTTTCATTTTTAATTAAGATTTAAAAATATTAGATTGCTTTAATTTTTGCAACATGTATAGTTTTTTTTCGTGGTGCATTTCAATAAGATATTTTTTATTATCTATGATTTTATCTTTTGAAAAATTTGAAATATTTTCATTTTGAGTTTGAATATTTATTTTCAAAATTTTATATTTTGTCAAGAAAACTTTGAAAAATACACTACTTGGATGATTACATGAATTATGAATTTGTTTTTGCTACTACATTAATACATTATTTTATTATTTATTTTTTAATTTTGGTATATTTTCTAAATTTTTCTCAACATATTTTTTATAAATAAAATAAAAAATAATTAATCATTAAAATTGGATTTGTCATTAATATTTTAAATGAATTACTAAAATTTCATAGTTTTCTAATAACATATTTTTAAAATATTATATAAACTAAGGTTATTATATACTATTATTGTATATAATGTTTTTAAAAAATATATTGTTGAGAATTTCAAAATAAATAAAAGATAATATATAGTTGTAGATATAAATGTTTAACCTATGTTAATAAATTTATTTTTGTATAAAAATATTATATAGTTTACAAATTTTAACCCATTTAAAGATAAGTGATAATTTATTTAAATGAAACAATTTAAAAAGTAAAATTTGTTAATTTGCCTACTTAATATGATTTTGTCATATTTAATTCATATAGTACTCTAATACAGAATATAATTATATCATTTATAAAAATTAGTATATAATCTCTTTTTTCTTGTTTTATAATAAAACTTTAGTTAACATTGATTTATAATAATATAATTACTAATTACGAAATTAATTAATATGTTATTTTATAAAATATTTAAATAAGATTTTGTTAGATTCTTTCTCAACCGATTTTGTTATAATTAAAAGAAATTAAATTTATAGTTGGTTTATTATTAATGTAAATAATCAAATATGTCATATTAACTAATTATTTAATTGGTCTTACTATGACTTGTTAATGGTAGATAAATATATGATTCTAAATTAATAGATTAGATTATATTTATTTCGTTAGAGTCTGTCTAACCAATAAATTATGACTTTTGTTATATTTTGAGTTTAAATCTGGATATACAAATAATATTATTATATAAGAAATGGTGTAACTTCGCGTTAATTATTATATAGAACAAAATAGTTTCGAATACTATATAAAAGGTTCAATTATGATATTTTAAAAATGTTACTAGATTTTGATCCGCGCTTAGAAAGCGCGGGTTTGTTTGTTTTTTATTTATTAATCGAAAACTGATTTACAAATTACCATTATTTTTCATTTCGAACCATAACAATTGAGTTTTTAGGTTTTTATCATTTGTTTTTTTTCTCTTCAAAATATGGTATTTGTTCGAAATATGGTAGCTGTTCTATAATAATGTTTGAGTTTTAAAATTTGTTTTCATATCTTACCTAGATTCATGTTTGAACCTATAGACCCGATACATTGTATATAATCCTGTTCGGATTTAATGAAAAATTTGTTAATTAAAAATCCGATATAACCCGGTAAAAACCTAAAAACTCACTATTAACCCGCGATCTGATACTATTGATCCGATAACAAAATATCTTATAGTACTTTTTAAAAAAATTGATTAAATTACTCATATATTTATTAATATTACATAAATTAGTGATTCCTTAGAATTTGATAAAATTTTATCATGTTATCTAAATAAAAAATGATAATATAAAATAACTTATTGATATGACAATATTAGTTTATTTTCGTTATTAATAACCTATTATAAGTTTGTGTTTGTATTTTAGATTTAAAATTTTATTTTAAGATAGTTTTTAAAATATTCTTGAACACTCGTAATTGCTATATTAATATTATGTATAAAATGACATTATACACTAAAAATGATATTCAAATATGTATATGATATATGGTGTAGGATATACGATTTTGGTTTGTATTGAAAATATGTATAATATTCAAATGATCTATTTTGAATATTGATACGTATATTTAAGAAAATAATATTTTCATGTTTCTTAATTCATTTATTGTTCATAATATATTTATACTTATATTAAATTTAAAATTAATATATCTTTTAAATATATATATAGGCCTATTATTTATAGATTCATTTAGGTGTATCTGTAGATCCAAAACCAAAAGAATTAAATACCATTAATGAATTTTATTAATTCTTTGTAAAAATAAGGGTATTTTTGAAAAAACTGCAATTTTCATTAAGGATATAATTTGAGAATGATCCTCTTTTAATGGTATTGATGGTAACCATCGCAAGAATATGTTCATTAATATCATAAAACTTACGAGTAATAACATTTGTATATAAATCCAAAAGAAAGTATTGAATTGGTTTTTACAAAAAAAAAAGTATTGAATTGGTCCCAGTTTGAGAACATCACCAAACAACAACGATTTTACCTTTCGATTGTTGATGCATGTGGTTTCCGGGAGCGACAGCGACAGAGACAGAGACAGCTCTTTGCTGATTCGCCTTTCGATTCACTAAACGCCATCTTCGATTCGTTTTCGACGCATGCGATTTTCGGGAACAAGACAGAGAGAGAGGGAGAGACAGCCTCTTCGAAGAGGCTTTCGATTTACCAAACCCCCTTTTCGATTCGCCTTTTGCTTCAACAAACACCCTCTTCGATTCGTCTCCGACGCAGGCCAATTTCGGGAACCAGAGAGAGAGAGAGAGCACCGAAAGAGAATGGACAGAATTTTTTCCCTTCTGATTTGTGCACGCGCCAATACCCACAAGCCACGTGTCTTTAAGGCACATATCTTCTCAACCCAAAATAAGATACATTCCTTGTTTAATTAAATCATCATTTAACTTAAGATAATGATGCTCTGACCCCTTCATATTTACTAGTGCTAACTACTAACCAACCATATGTAACCAGTTGCGTGGCTACAAATATATATCCAATGATAATGCCAATTTTGTATAATCTCATAGAGACTAATTAATGCTTTTTGTTGCCTCGACGTCAAGTCTCAATGAGTCTTGAGACTTTCTCATTAGTTCTATCCACATGCATAACTTGTGGGTCAAGTCTCAAGACTCACGAGAGAGATATTTAATCAAGATTTTTTTATTATATAAGTCGTTCCAATCAATGCGTATAGCATATATAGACGTGATATAGTGAAACATGTGGTGTGAAATGATAACAATTATATATTAATGTCATCTCTTAAGCATACAGATATGGTGTAATAGAAGAAACATATATAGTCAAATCATTACAAAAATATATGGCAAAACTATCAAAATCATTAACATACATACGAACAAATACTACAAAAACATTTGAAAAATAGTTATACAAAAACACACAAACGTTGTTTCTTAAAGAAAGCTCAAATCTTGAATCCTAATCTCAGTTTTAAACTTCTTCTTCTGCGACATCTCATGATGATCAACCTTTGATGTTTCCTTTAAAATTTTAGTACTATCTAAAACCGAGACAGCTTTGTGACTCTTACAACCAGACAACAACCCACCCGACCGTACCTTTTCAGCAATCATCGGTTTGGCTTTAACCACCGAACCACTTCTCGTGCCCCTCTTCATCATATCAAAATCCGAAATCACCGATTGATCTGCCATACTTCCTGTTACCACACTCCATCCAATGCTAGCCTCACTCGGCTCATAGACACTGCTCGTTATGTTCTCAATCTCAAACAAATCAGAACTCGCTTCGCTTGCTGTCTCCTCCTCTAGCGTCTTGCTGCTCATTGAAGAGTTATTACCATTGTTATTCTTGGTAGAGATATGGTTTGGTATCGCGTCCCATGAATGCATAGAGAGCTTTCTCTCGAGGTTCATGGCGATATCCGACCTTTTGGCTCGGGATAATCTGCTTTTCTGGCTTCTAAACGGGGTCTTGGTTTGTTGATATGCTTTCTTGGGTCGTAAGCAACATAATCCCGATCATTATTTCCACCTTTACTAGAGTTTTTCCTCTCGGTATTGACGGTTTTAACCCCGTAGCATCGAAACCCACCAAAAGAGACGCTTGTCTCGTTGGTTTTACGTTGTATATTATCATATATTGTTGTTAAACCTCATGAGAAAGGTTTCACTGTTGTAACTTGACTCGGATCTTACACTAGGAGTTCCTTGTCGGCTTGTTCTTGATCTAGTTGACGTATTTTTCGTCATTTGAGGATGAAGATCATCCTGTATGTTTTCCTTCTCCTTTTGGTTAGTGATATCCTTACATGATCTAGCTTCATGCTGAAGTACTTTTCTGCGCCGAAAACTCCGATGTCGGAGTCAACATCAGAAGCAGTAGATTTGATCGTGGGTTTGTTTGAGATTTTTGAAGAAGAGTGCTCTTGGATAGAGGAGAGGACAAGTTCTGGTTTATAAGTTGAGATTTGGCGAAAATGGGTACTCTTCTTTTCAGCATCCATCTCCATTTTGTGTGTATATGTTGTTTAGCTAGTGACTAGTTTACGAAGTGGTAAAATACAAAAGATCAAACAGAAAGGATTTAAAGGAAAATGACAAGAAGAAAAAAATTATGGAAATGATGGGAGACTTTGCAGAGGAGAAAGCTGAGTGATGGATGTGAATATGTGAATCGTGAGGAAGCATTTTCACTATTATATATAGAGAGAGAGAAAATATAGGTGGAGGAAATGGTTCCAAGTCATAGTTAGAGTCATACAAATTGCAAACCAAAATTAATTATGGCCTTTTCAAGATATGACATCTAAATTAAGTGTTTTTTTCTTTCATAAAGTGGGAAGTAGTACATTAGAACGTTATAACTAAAAAGCATATATAAGGATAAATTATATGAGAAATTGAACAAATCTAGAAATGAGAGATTGCCTTTTTGGTAGACTGGTTATTCAAAGTCAATTCTATGATGCCAATTAATTACACGTGAATAATAGGACATTTCCCCCAAATGTTTCGATAAAAGCCAAATGAGCATTATGAGTTATACCTTTGAACTTTCGAGTTTGTACAGTTTCGTCATCCTTAACAATAAGGAGGAATGATTCGAATTATCACAATCACCGAATAGTTCTCTTCTTTATACCGAAATTATATATATTCTTCCATGAAAATAAGATGTGGTCAATATGATAACGAGTCGCGAGTGGATAAGAGCGTTCCACCAACAATATCTGATAACATATTAGCTTATATACATAACTCCATTCACCCTAAACCCAAATAAAAATCTGAATAAAAAGCTAAGTAACACCAATTCGTCTAAATATCATATACTCGTCAGTTTCACCTGAAATAGGGAAGAGATAGGGGTGAGTAACAGGGAGTCACTCATTGAGATACGGGATACTAAACCCGAAGTCCATGGATCCGGACAGAGCACTCCAAATAAATATAATTTAATCCTAACACGTCGTAAACACTGTACCTAAAGTACCCATAGATCAAACAATAGTCCTAGCAAGGTGTACACTCGCTGCCCACTAACAGGCCAAAAACACCACCGAATACGTGATCGGTCACATACACACCGAATATGTGCTCGGTAACACACGCCCGTAGACGATTTGTGGACACCTCTGGGTTACGGCTCAACCGGTCGACTATAGCTGGCTGTAACTTCCATTCAATCCGGCATACAACAACACGTCTCTCTACGTCTCGGTATCTGTCTCAAACAATCTCATAAATCTTAATAAAACAACTATTTTTATTCACCAATTCTAAATGAAACAATCAAAATTGAACCATCTAGATTCTTATATCCGGTTTAAGCAAAAAACCTAAAAACTCAAGCAATGACAGACTCGATTTCACGCAGACGGAACATATTAAAAATAAATTATACTTATTCGAGGTCCTAAGCCGTATAAGAGAAGTTTGAGAAAAGACCCTCCACTTAGCCAAGATCGGAGATTGATCGGGTAATGCTCGGGAACTGAAATGCTTCGTCAAACATCTAAGCTTTAGAGAGAGTGACTTAGCAACAAGTTAACCATAAGATCCATGATTGGTTCCTACACATGCCATGATAAAGCGTACGTTAATTATGTTTCTTGTATCACTAAACAACTAATGATACAAGTAATCTTCTCGGGACATTTACAGCTTCACATATCTAACGACTCACAGACCTTGGTAGTACGGATCCATGATGGGCGGTAATGAGATGGCGGCTCCGGCTTTGCTCGTTTCCTACTCACGTTCACGTATAAGCAAAGAACCATAAAACAGTAAGACTAGCCCGTGTCTCAAACGTGATGGGGTGGCTCCATGGTCACGAGCATAGGAAGTGACATCACGACGGTGCTCCTATGACGACAACAATGAAGAACTGTGGTGTTGTGATCGTAGCGGCGAAGATCACGGCATAGCTCTCCTGTGGTCTGTGATGACTCATGGCGTTGAGCGGTAGTGGTTGTCGATGATTGGCGGTGGTTTACGCTTCTTCTCTGAACCAAGACAGCACACGTGGAGGGGAAGGTGATATAGTGGAGGAGATGAAGGTGGGAAGAGGTGGTGCTGAAACTCATTATCTTCCATGATCTAAAAGGAAATGGAGGCTGAGCTTTAAGGAACCAATTATTTATGTACACACGGTTAGGGTTAAAGGAAATATCGATGGCTTGGTTTCTTTTCCTTTTTTTTAACAAATGGTTTGGTTGAGTCCAAATTAATTAAAGAGAAAATCAAACCAACTGGTTAAGAAAACCGGGTCGTTACAGGTACGTAGAAGTGGAACAAAGAGAAAGAGAAGCGGACCAAATAAATAGATCGTGTTATGAACCAGATTGTGGATGGCTTATAACCAAGAGATTATGATTTATAATTTTTCCATTTATCAATGACGGTGTAATCTCCTATATAAGGAACCTCTATGTTATGAATAAAGATAAACTTTTCCATTACTTTTATAACACGTTATCAGCACGAAACTCTAAATCCCTAAGCTAATGCCCAAATCGAAAAACTCTAAAACTCTAACCCTAGCCGGCGATCCGACGAACCTGAAACCCCGATCGCGTCTCTTGTTCCCGCATTTGTTCCAGCTCGCGTCCCCGATCAGCTTCAGCCTAAGGCGTTCCTGATCCTAGCTCAGACGTTCGCGATCCGAGAGTAGCTCTAGCACGCGACCTCTTCCTTGTTCGCGACAGCATCAGACAGCTCACGTCCGACGATCAAGGCGTTCCCGATCAAGCAACAAAGGACGTCCGCAACCCGATAGAAGCGACTCGATCCATTCCAGCTCGCGTCCCGTTCGTGTCCAGCTCGCGGCTCAACTCCTTTGGTGGTCCGATTCAACAATCATCTAAGGTTAAAAGGTAATTCAAAACCTAAGAACCCATAAACGAACATGGATTGATTGATAAAGAATGAAACCATAAAACCCTAATCTTTATGAATCAAAATCATAGGGTAATAGATCAAAAATCATAATTGAGTAAATCGAAGCTCTAAAAGTTCGATACCCCAAACCCTAAATCATGTTCCTATACATGATTAAAACCCCAAATCGGTTTTTACAAGTTAAAATCCGATAAACCCTAACCCTATATCTATAAACCCTAAATAATATAAGTATCAGAATTAATTATACTATAATTATCAAATCACATATTAAAACCATAATCGAATATTTTGAAATCAAAACTGTTTTCGGTTTTGATCATTGAGGTTTTAAATCTAATTGAATCTGATTCTATGTTGCTAGAATTGTTTGACCGTTAAATTGATAGATTTATTTTTCTCATCCTGCTTGGTTAATTTTTCATCTGATTTAAAATTGTTTAAACCGACCAGCCTGTTAAAACATTTATTGAATCCGATAGGTTGCTAGCTTGCTTTACTTATATAATCTGATAGGTTGATAGATTGATTGAGGTTTACTTGTTTAAAATCCGAATGATCTGATTGCATGATTCTTGAGGTTTAATATCATCTGCTAGGATTGATATTTTTGTAATCTGATCTGTTTTAAATAAAAACCCTAAATAATTCGTATGATAGGTTATATTGATCTGATTTGGATGTCTTTGAGAATTGAGAATCCGTATGCTAGGTTGATAGATTCATGATAAAATCTAATGTCTTGAGGTTTAAGATTGTATGCTAAGTTCGATTAAATTGATTGATCTGATTATACGTTTTTGAGGTTTGATAAATTCGGATACTAGATAAATTATTTACACATGGTTTATGCTAAATACCAATCAGCAGCCTTGAAACTGATTCATTGAAATTCATGCTTGAAATCTATATTCTAGATTTCAAGATAATGCTTTCAAGAGATCTGCAGCATAACGCAAGGAGTACCGTCAAGCATGGATCTCATAGGGCGGCTCAGGTGATGCAGTCAGGCGTGAATCCTCATACGGCAGGTAGAATTGTCGGCTATAGAATCGTTTGTAATATTTCTCATAGTTGTAATAGCATAATTATCCAGCGTTAAAAAAAAAATCTATATTCTAGTATTGCTAAAATCAGTCTTGAAACTGATTCATTGAAATTCATGCTTGAAATATATATTCTAGTATTGCTAAAATCAGCTTTGAAACTGATTGAGTGATTAATAAATCTTTTTACTAGTCTTGCTAAAATCCATTGATTGTTAAACCGTAATTGCATGATTAATTGAATCTGTTTTTGCTAGTCTTGATAAACCATAATATTATGAGCACATAGAAATAGTATTGCTGAGACTTGCTAGAAATTGATTGATTGATTAAATGGCTTTAAAATTGATAGTCTCATTGTCCTCACAAGATTGAAATCCGAATTGATTGTTTTTAAGAGTAAGACCGCATGAAAATTATACATAAATATTGAGTGATATATGATTTGAGATGTCGAAAATCAACCTGGATTTTGCTGCCCTAAATCTCTCTGGAGATAATTATTTACGGTAGGCATTGGATACAAGGATTATCCTAAAGTCAAAAAGACTTGGTGAATATATCATAGAAGGCAATAATGCCAATGAGAAAGATTGATACATGGCAATATTAATTATTAGCCATCATCTTATTAAGAGTCTCAAAGATCAGTATCTGACTATAGAGAATCCTCTAGACCTTTGGACAGAGTTAAAAATTGAGATATGATCACCAAAGAACAGTGTTATTACCAAAGGCCCTATTTGATTGGAGGAATCCCAGAATCCAAGACTATAAGTCCGTGGATGAGTCTATTGCTAGCTGGGCAAAATAATGGATTACTGATGAGAAACAGTGAATTGAGACCTCCTGGATTAACTCTATTACCTGATACCAATAAGGCCGCAGAAAAAAAAAAGGTAACCACATCAAGAAAGATAGACCACACGGTCATGGATGTGGAGGGTGGAAAAGACGTGGCCATGGCCACTATAACACATTTGGCCGTGGGAATCACTATGGCAGAGGCCGTGGGTATCAACCCAATTTGAGCCATGGTCAAGGCAGTGGCCGTGGTATATCATTTAAACCACAAAGCTCGACCAAATCAGTGTGCCATAGATGTGGAATGGGGAACCATTGGGCTAAGATATGAAGGACTCCCAAACATTTTTGTGACTTCTATCAAAGAGAGTCTAAAAGGGAAGAATCATAAAACCCACTTGGTCTATAAAGATGGTGAAAATAATTTCGAACATGATCAAGATGATCTTATGGGATATGAGACTTATGATTGCCTAAAAGAATCAAGTTGATAATCTGATTTCAACATCAAACTTGTGTGATTGCTTTGCTTGTATGCTTTCTCTGATTTTTATCTCCTTGAATTTATTTATATTACATTGTCTGCTTAGATTAAATGAATGAATGATTTTTCTATATGAGTACACTGAAAAACGCCAATATAAGTAGTAAAACAGGTATTGCCAGTCTAAAAGAAGACTATGGCTAGGCTAATATATTATTGCCTAAGGGTATGCATCTAGAAATTAGTGATGCCTTATATTCCCCCAGCTCTAAGAGCAAGAGCAGCCTATTGAGTTTTAAAGATATAAGAATGAATGGTTTCCATATTGAAACAATGGGCGAAGGAAACAAAGAGTTCCTTCAGATATATGTATAAAATCGCCCAAGACTAGAGCTGGGAATTTGGGTCATTACCCGCGGGTCCCGCCCCGTTTGACCCGCCGCGGGGCGGGTGCGGGTCGATCGATTTACAAATTTCAGCATGCGGGTGCGGGTGCGGGTTGAATCGATTTTTAGCGGGGCGGGTGCGGATCAACCAAATTTGAGTCGCGGGTATCCGCCGACCCGCAAAATAAAAAAATATTATTTTTTAAAAAAATTTTTTAAAATAAATAAAAATAAAAATAAAAATATGTAAAAAATATATAAATTAATGAAAATTATATAATTTAAATTATAAATGTATAATTTTTATTATAAAAAGTAATTAATTGATAAAAAAAATTATTTATTAAATTTAATATTATATGCGGGCCCCGCGGGTTACCCCCAATCTTAGCGGGGCGGGTGCGGGTTTACGATTTTTCTTTCGCGGGTTATGCGGGTCGGAATTTTGAGTTTAAAAAATAGAATCGATCCGCGGGTTGGCGGGTCATGCGGGGCGGGTTGACCCGCGAACCCAGCCCTACCCAAGACCATAATAAGACCTAAAGACTACACATGCATTCTCTAATGACCTAGACTATGCATAGATCAATATGATAGAGGCTAAAAGCCTACGAAAATATACATTTTATGGCACGACCGGATTGGCAATCCTGGTCCAAACATGATACGAAAATTGATATTCAAAAGGCACACATTAAAAGATAAGAAGAGTTATCCCAAAGAATCTCACGTGTGTAGCATGTACACAAGGGAAACTCATTACGCCATCACCAGTAAAACGGCTACGAACCTTTTTTCATAAATAAAGACTATATGTCTAGATAATACTGGTGAATACATCTCCCAAGCGTTTAAATGATTATGGTATGTCCATGGGGGTAAGTGTGGACAATTCTGTGATACATGTCCATACCAAGAACGGCTTGGCCGAAATCTTTTAAAACGCAAATAGCTGATTGATAGACCATAACTTATGAGGTCAAAACTCTCATTCACAGCTTGGGCCACACGAAATTTACATGCACCTAAGTTAATACGCATCAGGCCATTTAGTGAGCATAGATATCCCCTATCACAATTATTAACGGGTCAAGAGCCAGACATACCCCATCATAAGACATTTGGATGTGCTGTCTATGTACTAATTGATCCACCACAGAGAACTAAGATGGGACCTCAAAAGGAGGATGGGGATATATGTTGGATATGATTCTCCCACAATAATAAAGTACTTTGAGCCAACTATGAGTGATTATATTTGAGGCCAAGTACACAGATTATTTTAAGACCAAAAGGAGAAAAAAAATAATAAAGCTGGTAAAAGAATGGTAAAAAAAATAGAATGAAATCAACCATCAATTTCTTGGCAAGATCCTCAGACTAAAGAATGTGAAATAGACGTCCAAATATTATACATTTACAAAGCTAGCTAATCAAATGCCAGACACATTTGTTGACCCGAAAAAGAATGACTAAGTCATATATAAACCAGCTTGTAAAGCACCAACAAATTTGATGTCCAAGAAGAGACACATTCAAGTTGCTGTAGAGTCTAGACAACGTATGAAACGTGGTAGACCAATAGGTTCCAAAAGATAAGAATCCTCGGAAACAAAAGAAAGGTGCAGAGAATGATAATCAAAATCCAAATCCGAGGTTACTAAGGAAACCATCCCATACATGGAGATAAGGCAGCCCGGCTCTAAGGTACAGGTACCAAACAATGTAGCTTGGGACGCCAAGCTGCAAAGTATTAAAGGTCCTAATAATAATGAATCTCAATCTATTATATTATGCCTGGAACATAATGGAACCAATAAGGAATGTCGACATAAGATGATTTATTTGCATACAAGGTAGCACTTGAATTTATGAATATAAGCGAGGATCATGAATCTACGTCAATATAAGAGTACGCACTCGTAGAACAGATTGGATTGAATGGAAACATGGGGTTAAATAGTTTAAGGAAGAAAGACGTATTTGGCCATATGATTAAGACATCATATGATGTTAAAACCAGTGGATATAAATGGGTCTTGTGAGGAATAGAAATCGTGAGATATAAAGCTGATCTTGCACAAGGATTCTCACAAAGACCAGTAATAGATTATGTGGAGACATACTCCCATGTGGTGGATGCAACTACTTTTAGATTTCTCATAAGTCTGGCTATATAAGAGAGAAAATTAGACTTGCAGCAAGTTGATGTAGTGACTGCATATTTATATGGTCCACTGGATAATGAAAGTACTAGAGGGTATTGAGCTGAAAGTACAGCAAGTTCTCCAGAACAGTATTGATAATCATCAAAGTATGTGATCTGAATATCCTAGGAACCTCTGGATACAATTTTCCAAACAGTTGAATATCTCAAGAAAGAGTTTGAGATGAAAGATCTTCGAAAACAAAGTTTTGTTTGGGATTACAGCTTGTGTACATTAACAATGAAATCCTTGTGCATCAAATAGTATATACAGAAAAGGGTACTCAAGAGATTTAATATGGATCAGTCTCACCCATTATCTAGTACATGGGCGTGAGATCACTTGTTTTGGACACTAATCCATTCAGTCCAAAGGTGGACGATAAAGAATTTCATTTAGTCCTAAGATGGACGACGAAGAAATCTTGTTTTAGATACTGATCTGTTTGGTCCATAAGAAGAACGATGAAGAAGCCTTTGATTTTTGGTTTATTTTATACTAACCAGTCCAAAGAGAGGTTATTTGGTTTTGTTGATTTGTTTTCAGACAGGTTATGTTTTACACATGGTGATACACACATATCACAGCAACATCATCCAAGATTTCGTGTGTGTATTTGAGGTCGATGACTCAATATGTTCGATCAGATTGTGGCATGACCGATGGTAAAGAAGAACCAACTATCATGTTCGAGGACGAAGCATATTCTGCCCAAGATCTGCATCACCCACATATTGAAGAAAATTGGAGAGGTCCAAGGGAGCTTGAGTAATGTCCAAATCAGGGGGGAGTAATGTGTGTTGTACTCTTTTTCCTTCACCATGGTTTTGTCCCAATTGGGTTTTCCTGGTAAGGTTTTAATGAGGCAACATTAAAGCACATTACAACCTCTAAATGGTTATGGCATCCAAGGAGAGTATTATGAATCAGATTGTAGATTGTGGATGACTCATAACCAAGAGATTATGATTTGTAATCTTTCCATTTATCTACGACGGTGTAATCTTTTATATAAGGAACCTTTATGTTATGAATAAAGATAGACTTTTCTTTTACTTTTATAACGGATTGGTATTTATTATTATGCTTATTGTTCAGTAATAAATAGGTTGAAAGATTGGCTTTAAATAGATTTTCGATTCCAACGAATGCGTATCACACATTCAAGTATAACTTGCCTTGACGTCGGCTGGAAAGTATGGCAGTGGCTAGGCCTGGGACTTATTATCCGAGATCCGAATTTGATCCGAGATCCGCTCTGGATCCGTTCCGAAAATAAGATATCTGGGATGGCTGGATCTGAATCCGAATAGTAAAATCTTGTATCCGTGTAAACCGAATCTGGATCCGGATATCTTAATTTTTAGGTCCGGATATCCGGATCCGGATCCATATTTTTAAAATACATTAAATTTGTAAATTTTATTAATATTTATATTTGATATATTAATATTTATACATGAATTAATCTTATAATATTATATTTTAGTTTTTACAATATTATAAACATATATAAATATATTTATAAATATTTAATTCATGTATTATATGAAAAAAATTAGTATTTTTTGTTAAACAAATTATTTTTAATTATTTTGACGGATCCGGATCCGGATATCCGCGGATAATAAAATATCGAGACGGATATCCGAAACCCGGATATCCGGAAACCACAAATCTGAATCCGGATATTAAATCCACAGATCCGCCGGATCCGTATACCCTAAATTTCTTGGATATCCGGATCCGTCCCAGGGTTAGCAGTGGCAACATCAATGATCTTTCCAGTATCATATTATTATTTTTCATTTGGAATAATAATACAAATAACCTTGGAATTTTGCAATAAAAAACTGCTTGTTTTTCTTCATATTACTTTTCTTAAGGGAACACAACTTATCAACAGACAAATACAGTGGACATATTCAACTACTTGTTTAACTAAACATAAAGGTTTTTTTTTATAAACCCTACCTGCTGATCCGGTCGGCCTCAAAAAGAACACATCTATATTTTTAAAAGAGAAGTACCCATTTGAAAATGTTCTTACTTTATTAATTAAACTCCTTATTTTTTTGCTTGTCTTTTCAGTTGCATTTATGAAATATCCTAAAACGAATAAAACTGTCTAATTTATTACTTGTCTTTTCAGTTACATTAATGAAATATGCTTAAATGAATTTAAACTTCATATTTTATTGTTTTTTTTTCAGTTACCTTAATGAAATATCCTTAAATAAATTTGGACATAATGTCATTTAATCAACAAAAAAAACTCATGAGTTATCCTTACGTTCATAATTTTAATAATGGAGATTTTAAAAAACGTGGATCATTAAAATGTTACCTAAAACATACATCACTAATATATAACATGCATCAATAAAACTAGAATTTGACTCACACAATTGTACGGATATTATTTTCAGTTGATTAAATTAAAAAATATTTATTTATTCAAAAAATATTTAAGAATGGCTATACTTTTAAAAATTATATGGTATTATTTGCTCATAAATCATTTGTCAGTTGCAAAATTGTTAGAAATAAAATTTTAGCATAATATAACTCAGTTGTCATTTGCTAAATTTATGGTTTTTATTTATATTTTTATTATTTAATTATAATATTTTAATTTTATATTTGAAAGAGAAATGAATTTTCTTTCAAACAATATTTTTAAATTTTTTTAAAAAATAATCAATTTAAATTGTTATTATCATTGAATATAATTATTTTTGACATAATTTGAGTTTTCGTTTACATCAAAACTTATCATATTTTAGGATAATTTTAATTTAAAATCTAATTTTCATATTTTTCAAACAAATTCTAAAAATATTTTTTAAATATTTTGTTATAATTTAAAAAAAAAATATTGAGCTGCATTTCATATAAAAATGTAAAGATATTAAATATATTCTAATTAAAATATGTAAAATTTAATATATTTTGAAGGATTTGGTCAAAATAAAAAAAAATTACACATAACAAAAATCATGATTTTTGTTAACTGTGCGGATCATTAGTTATATGATATCGCAAACGAAAGAAAAATTTATGTTTTTACAATTATCTAATTAACAATGTATACTCATTTTTTTATATTTGTTTATATGATATCACACATTCGTAAAAAAATAGATAGTTTAAGATGCAAAAAAAAAATATTTATTTAATGAATATAATATGAATGAATTTTACAAATACATCATTTAATAAAATAAATAATTAAAAACTGAAAATTCATATCCGTACTGGCGCACGGGCCAGGATCTAGTTTAGTGTTAAAAGAGTGGACTGACTACCACACTGCCTGACCCGAATTTGGAATACTTTCCGATTAATGCTACGGGGTGAACCGATCATCTGTTACGATCTACCATGTAAACTATTTGGGCTGAAGCACAAATCCAAACTGGCCAAGTGAACTAAACATAAAGTTGATATACGAAACGTTCTAGATAAATTATATTGTCTATATTGTTAATTTAGCCTGGTAGTAAAAGTCATAAATTTCAAGACCGAAAGGGAAAGTACCAACAAAGATAAAAGGCTACTATGAACATGCTTACCAAGATTTGATTACCAAGTAAATTGGATAAACTAAATGAGTGGATGTATATGCTTTTTTGTAACAGTGTGAACATCTATAAATTAATACTTGATATATTAATAATTTCTATAAATTAATAAATTTTTCCGGTCCCAACTTGGGCTGGTTCTAAATTTGACATAAATAGATAAAATAATAAGATAATACTTTTTTAAAAAAATCTATGTAAATATGTGGTCCTATTAAAATTATAAATTAATAATTTATATGTATAAATATTTTATATAAATAAGAACCTATTATTATATTGTTTGTTTTATATTCACAATGAAATTATCTTTATATTTTCTTAACACTTAATATATTTTTGATGAGATTTAGTAATATTATATATAAAAACATATTTAAGTTCTATGAAATATATATTATATACACAAAATAATATAATGAAATTAATATAAATGTCAAATTTGAAAAAAATAGCAATTAATGTCTATACACTAAATCATATTTATTTTTTTATCTTAGAATAAATATATTTTAAAATAGAAAATCTAAATATAGAAACTTTTGTAAATTAATCTCTTTATAAATTAATAAAATTTCAAAGTTCCAATATTATTAATTTATAGAAGTTCTAATGTATATGTTTTTTTTTGTAACACTCTGACTATGTATATGCTTACCAAGATTTAAATGATCAAAAGGTCAAGATGGCCGAGTTGGTCTAAGGCCTTCTTCGAAATATTGGACCGGTCCAGTTAATCGAAATTATAAGGATATGTTTCTTTTTTATCGTAAACTAGGATGAGATCCACGCTTTGCGTGGGATGAGATGAGTATAAATATTATATATCAAAAGTATGGTCGTTCAATTTAAATTTTGGTCCGATCCTAGTTCAATTTTTGGTATTTTGGTTTATGACAATTAGATACCATATTAAAACCATATCTATTTTGGCTTGATTTGGTTTATAAACTATCGGTTTTAGGTCAATTCAATTTTATATCAAAAACTTAAACTATATTTATCTTTTATAACATCTTTTCAATTTACTTTTGTATGATTAAAATTTGAATTTATACAGTACTACAATTTTTAAATAGAATGTTTTTTCTATTTTATTTTTCTGTCATGTTTCTCTAATTTCTATTCCATAATTGTTATTTTTGTATTTGGCAAACAATTTAGTTCAAAATGTGGAATACAAGATTGGCTGGAAATACAAAGTTTCTGCAGTTTCTTCGAGTCAACCCAATAAAACAGCATACATATAAGAGCCGAGTTGAATTGATTGCTATTCTGGGTTTGTACTACTTCCCGGACAACAACCGTTACAGGTTAGTAGTAAACAAACTATAAGGTTGTTCTATACATTAGATCCTATCTAATTATCTATATATATAGAGCCACGTTAGGAGTTTGTATAGATCCAGAAACGTTAACATTATGTTGAAATAACTATGGAAAATTTTGAAGAAAGATGTCTGCAGACAATTGCAAAGCTAGGCTATGAGAAGAAAACGAATAAAGTTTCAAAGCTAAGCAATGAGAGGACAACAAAAAAAAGTTGCGCTAGTGTGTTGGTATTATGGAATAAATTAGATCGTCGCCGTTTATTATATAGCTAAATGGTGATTCAAAAAAGGAATTATCGTATATTGAATATTTATGATCTATGTATCGAGAATATATTTATGTAATCAAATTATTATTTTGTAATATACTTAGAAGAATAACTAAGGGAAATACCGTATATACAATATCAAACAAGTAATAAAAGGAGAATATGCTTGAAGGAGAGAATGTCCATGTCAGCCAATTAAATCAACCTATAAGAGAAATCTTTTCTGCTATGTCATCTATGCTTAGCCAATTCTCAAAAAAAAAATCGGGCCTCGTACTTTTGGGATCTTGGATCTTCGGAAATCAATTCTATGCGCCTCATATACGGCCCAGGTGTAAAACACTTGACAAACCCTAATCCTCTAAAACATCGGTCTACTAACTCATTCCATTCAATCATTTTCTCAGTTTCATCTTCTTCCATCTCCGTTACCCATCCTCCTCTGCAATTAATCGTTTCCTTTCACCTCCCTCTCTTCATTCTTTATAAACTCTTTCTTCTTAGCTTACTACAAATCTAAACTCGAAAACCTCCTCTCAGTAAACTTAAGCCATGGCGATGAAACCCAACTGAAAACATACTGCAATTACCAAAGGTATAGTTTTAGTAGATTAAGGGTTTCATTGTTCTCTTTCTTCGACCTTTCAACCATGCCGTCTTCGCTGATTTTAACATGCAAACCGATGATTTGTTTTCTTAAGAGAAGAAGGAGCCAGTGCGCCGTAGGATGGAGCAGACGGTGGCGTGGATGAGGATGGCGGCTTTGGTGCGTCGTAGGGCACAGCGTAAGGAGAGGAAGTTGATGACCGTACGGCGGATTGTTTCCGTCGGAGGAGTAAGGTAGCTGAGGAGGTGGCTGTTGATTTCCACAACCGTAACAGTAACCTGACATCGCTAGAAACGAAAAGGTAAACAATTTTCAAAAGAGATCGAAGAAGAGGATGGTTTAGCCTTAAAGCTCTGTTTCTTTTAGTTTTTGATAGACTTTTTTTTTTTTGTTTCTACATGACTTAGGAGAAAGAAGCAAAGAAAGAAGCTTTCAGAAAGTATTTAGAGTTCAGTGGAGTTATTGATTCTCTCACCAAAGGTATTGTTTCTTTTTGTACATTAGACCATTACTAAAACATACTGCAACAGTTTCCGTATCAAATAGATATTTGGTATAGAGTCATTTTTATACATATGAATTTACGTTTTTATACATATGAACTTCGTAAATAATTCTTTTTTTTTGGCCAGAGGGGACATAGACAACATGGGAGCAGAAATAAATGTTACCCTCATCTCAGAGGCTAGGGGTTCCTCAACGATTCTTTGGTGTGGTAAGATATTTTTCAATAAAAGTTACATGGAGTCACTGTAGTTGAAATCACATTATCATTTCCTAAAGTTAGATGCTTATGTCGTCATTACATATGTTTCTTTTAAATTAATAACCTCTTACTTTTCACCCATAAAGCTTAGAATCTGGGCCTTTCGAAGATATTCAGAATCGGATACATGATGCGGTGGAGGAATTTGCAATAACAGGTAATTGCCACATTAGCACTTATTTTTAAGCATCTAACACTATTTTGGTAGCGTATATAAGTTAAAAGATAGTGAATTATTTCCGAACATTTGTAGCCAATAATGACTTAGACGATCTCATACAAGAAAGGAAATGCCAACTTGGACTTTTCAGGTGGCTCTTATATCTATGTCTCTGGAAAGACATGTTTCTTAGCTGGAACAGAGGATGTGCACTTAGGTTATAAATTATAGGACTGGGCCGAGGGATAGGCCGCAACGTTGGGTTTGGAGGATTGCAAGGAGAATGTTGACAGAGATGGTGGCGATGACATAAGATGAAATGGCGGTAAAGAGAAGAAACATGTGGTGTTGGACTCCAACAAAAGTTAACTATTTTAGGATGTTTTTTTAACCAGTATTCCACTTCTGAGCAGCCACTAATCGATATGTGTAAAAGCGAAATCGTAGTCGTGTGTATGTGAAAGAGAAAAAAATAAGCAGTTGAAGAATCAGGTGGAAAATAAGGGATACTTTTATGCAACGATTGTTATTTTCAGATCAGCTTTCTCTATTTGTAGCAGAGAATATAAAGATAAATAAGTTTTGCAATAGTGGTCATTTTTACTGTAATTTCCCAAGTGTACGAGTTGTTTTGTGTAGAGAAACAAACATTTGTTGTCATCATCGTATGCGTTTTTATTTTTGATCAGAAAAGAGAGAAAATAACATTCGAGGTCATCATTGTGAAATCCAATTACGATTTCTCTTCTGTTTGTGGGGATTGTTATGAAACTAGGGTATGCTTCTGATTTTCATAGCTCTCTTTAAATCTTTAAAAAATCATTCTAAGCTTCAAATCAAGAAACACTACAGTTTTGGTGTGTATAATTATTTGCTTGGTGACATATTCTTTGATTGTTTTGGGCTGGAATATAAACCCAACTAAATTGTTTTATTCCATTTAATTAGGTAATTATATATATGTTTTAAAATGTTATCGTTGCTACTATGTGGAAACTAAGAATGAGATATTTGATTAGATAGGAATTATATACTTTCATTCAATAAAGCCAACACTAAAAAGACTAAAGGATTTAGTTATTTCTTTAAGAAAAAAACAATTTTCAGAAAACATTTATACGCAGTCTGGTTCATCTTATTTTCAGATTATTAATGGTTACACTACATTTAATTTATTTTGGTTAAATTATGTTTGGTTCACTCAAAGTAAATTATTTAATAAGATAGGGTATAAAACTCAAGTAAAATTATGGTAGAAATATAATACTTTATTAATTTATAACACTATTAATCTATAATATATTTTCAAATAGTATAAGCAAAATTTTCAACAATTTTTTTATTAAAAAGTACAAGAAATTTTTAATAGAAATTAAAAATTTAATATAAAATGAAACAAATATATATTATAAAACATCATTTGTTGTTACATAATATATACTAAGATAATATTGAAACTATTTATATATTACTTTAAATTAGAAATTTTTATAATTTTATCACATTACATTTGATTTTCAATTGATCTAGTTTGGAAGTGGGTGTATTAATTTATTATCGTGAGAAATTAGTTATTGTAATAATATTAAAATATGATACTCTCAGAAATAAGAGAAATATTAGTTATTCTTACTTTAAATTTTTTTCAAATATATCAAATTGAAACAGAAATCAAATAGAAATATAAATCATTACATTTTCTTTAATTTTCTGATTTAATAATTTTGTGCTCTTTAACAAAACAATTTTAATGGTTTTTCACCTCAAACCAACAAAATTTAACAAAGTTTAAAATATAATTTTAGAATAAAAAGAGATAATATTTATTATTTTCAATATAAAGTAAAATTTTAAATATTTTATAAAATTAAAATACAATGCACTTAAACATAAAATAGTTTTAGTATAAACTCGCCCGCCAACCCCTAGTATATAATATATAATAATAACAGGGTAAAATCGAGAATATTACCTTAATATAATCATATCTCTGATATAATCATATCCCTGCCAAGGTATATATATAAGCTTGAAGGTTGATTTAGAACCTATTAATTAGAATTAAGTGATTCTCGAGATAAGTCTACAAAGTCACAATTAATTAGATTCATATTCTCCATTATTGAACTTTTTCATCACGTTATTACTCCAAAAATAATCTAACTAATGCTAACAAAATATTCGTTAATATTGATAAGTTCTTTTGCATTTAGAAACACAATAACTTCGAATATTTTGTTCCTCAAATATAATAAATATCTCAGAAAATATACAGTATAATATATGTCATATTTAATTTAATATACAATATAGTATATATAAACCCAAAACATTTTGCACGGTGAGAAATATATGTGCATTTATAAAGAGAAAGATTGGTACATATAATTACAACACTCCATTAAAAAGTTTGGCATACTATAACCAGTGCCGTGCTTAGCATAATAGGGGCCTAAGGCAAAATAGCTAATCTTATTTTAATAATAAAAATATCTAGTAATTTTAGTATAATAATAGTATTTTAATATACGTTGACAAATAAACAACAGCTTAAAAAATTATTGAAAACTTAGATTGAAAACATTATATGTCTTGTTATAAGCTAAATTCTACGTAGACAAAGAAGTTTTCAACATTAATAAGAAAACCAGAAGTTAATGCTCAAAGGAAAATAGAAATTGATGTTTGATTATTAAAAGAAAGCATATTATCACGTTGTTTATGCCATAATCTATAAATTCGGGGCCCCAAAATGAACTAATATGAGAAGGGGCCTGAGGCCAATGCCTCAAAATCAAAAGGGTAGGCACGCCTCTGACTATAACCCCTTATTTTGGTAGCCTAAGATTGGTAAATGTAAATAGAACATAAACATAAAAACTTTGGCACAATATAACCCCCATGTATTCGTATAATTGGAGAATTGTAATTGAGACATAATAAGAAAAGTGCAGAAGTTTCTATGTACATATAGTTAGAACATAAACCTAGTGAGCTATATAATGGTTAAATTAAGAATAAACTTGAACGATGAAGTGAGTTATTCCATTAATGGTTGGACTTGGACACTCCATTAAGTGATTAATAGAGTATTCCATGAGTTCGAAGTTGATACTAAATTTGTCATATCTATTGTTTATTCAATATAGGTCTTTAATCTCCAAGCTGGAATTTTTTGTGACACGACTTAAATAATGTAATCAGACAAAATTTCCGATGACGTGATAAAGAAAGAAGAAGTTATCATGTCAAAAAAGAAGAAGAAGTTATTTTGTTGTAAAGGAACAGAAAAAGGGACTGTATTTATTGAACCCGGTCTGCAAAACGATCATTTGAACCGGTCTGCAAAACAATTAGAAGGGGTGGTCGTATAATTAAATATTTTAATTACATGTTTTAATGTTTGAGTTAATCTAACTTTCTCTAGCGAATTGATTTTGAACTTACAAATTATTAAATCGATTCTTATGTTACCACGTAAGATAAATTGACAACCTAATTAAGTGACGTATCAGCAAATTTCTTTTGTAATTAATATAAACTATAGATTACAACTTTTTAAATGATTCTCAATTAATATAGGGGATTCAGAAGGGCCGGGTAAGTTTTCGAAACAAGGACGTATGAAGTATGAACCAAAACCAGAACCAAAAATTATTACAGCTAAATTTGTCTGAGATGGTTCCGTCTTTTTCAAAATATCGAGACAACATAAAAACGATGGCTGCGTCTCACATTCTCCCCTTGCTCTTCTCTCTTGTTATTGGATCGGTGATTCCGTTTTTACTTTGTGTGATGCTGAAGAAACAATTCTCATGATGTATACCGAAGGAATGAATACAACTTCTGAATTGTAACACTCATACGAATGATAAAAGGAAGGCAACAATGTTCGAGTTTTTGATTTTTCTAATAGAATTTCACGGGATTTTAGGTCGAGTAACAGCAGAGATTATATGATATAAACTCATTACTTGTGTTTTGGGCTATGTACTCATCAATTCATCGTTTGAGTGAGATATAATAAGCACAAAAGAGTATTCTCATCCACTTTTTATATTTGTTCTGTCTTTTTAGGGGTCTTTGAGTTTCAATCGTCGGGTGTATAAGCATTTGCGTAGAAAGCTACAGAGCCAAGCAATATTGGAAAAGCCCGAGTTCATGAGACTGGTGTTAAAAGCCGTGGGTTCGTATAGCTTAACAGATTATTTTGTGTTGATAAAAAAAAAAAAGGGAATTGTTTTGTTTCTCTTATAAATTTCTTTTAGTCACATCAATTCTTTGCCAACTAAAGTCAAAATAAACAGAACGGCCGCTATGTGACATATAAGACCCTGTATTAGTTACCACAAGACTTGTAGAGCTCGCTTATATTATATGGTAAAAAAGTGTAGAGATTCCCAAAATTACTACATGTTTCCTCCAAAAGAGTATTTTTAAAATAGATTTAGTTATCTTTAGATTGAAAAAAAAAACAAAAAAAAACTACAGTGTTCTTTTCCAACAAATTTGAGTGGCCATTTAGATGAGACCAGAAGCAGCCAATATGTGTTTTTGGTGGTATTGGTAACAAACATTGCTTTATATTATTTGTAATGGCTTCAAAGTGACTATAACATATGAGCGAATTAAAATACATGAACCTAAACGATTTGATAACATGATTTGAAATGTGGGCCGCTGTGTTATTAATTAAATTACTTTTTTTTTTGTCACAAATTACTTTAATAAGCAGTAAAATCATGATTCACACACATATTAATACACATTACACATATATAAAAGGGGAAAATAACTCCATTGAGATCAGGGGCGGATGCAGGAATCCTTGTAACTGGAGGCACAATACAAAAAAATTCCAAATACATATAGAGTTGGGGGAACTTTTTCCTTTTATTCAACAAAAGCTAAGAACAAGTAACCAAATTTATTTAAATTATATAAGAATATCAGAAACCAGTAGAGGGCATGTGACCCCGTACCGTCAAGCCTCCGTCCGCTCCTGATTGAGATATTTTCTCTTAACAAATATGATTTTTTTTTAGATGGCTAGTTATTTCAATTGAAATATCTAAAGATTCACTTTGACTACTAAAAGTATGAATTAAAAGTCCAGAATTTTCACGAGTTTCAAATAAATTATAATAATATACAGAAGTCGGAACCGTCTGTTAATTTATGTAAGTGGTGCTTTCAAAATCATATTCATGTTTTATTTACCTTCAACATGTATACCATGAACTGGCCGGTAAACAGTTAACAAAAACTATTAACCTTTTCTATTTAAAGTTTGTAAATGATCTCCACATAATTTGAAACTGGCCAGTCGCCATGACAATAAAAATTGAAGTTATAACAATACTTTTGAAAGTCATCTTTTTAAAAACAAGTCTAGAATATGGTATTGGAATCTTTTTTATGTGTAGAGGTGGGTCGAATACTCAAGAGAGAGAGAGAGGCGAAGGGAAGAACATAGGATTATTGGTACTTGTATGCATTAATTTCAATTTTTACGTTATAAAATCGTGTTAACTAAAACTGTCATATCTAGCAATAGATATAGAAGAACAAGACCAAAGACTTAACTCGCTTATTAACTCGGGTTTCCATATACAAATCTGAACATACCCATTTCTTGTTGCTGTCATTAATTAACTCGCTATTTAATTTGGGTTTCCATTTATAAATCAGAACATCCCCTATTTTCTGTTGTTGTCATTGACCATATGCTTCATAATCAGACATGTGCTACTGAAACTTGTAAGTAAGCAGTGAAAGAGATGGCAAGCGCTCCTAAGAATCTATTCATCTCTTTCAATGCAAGTTCTCTTATCTTGTAAGTAGGGATAGGCAAATTATCCGTTAAATTTGATCTGATTTGTTATTCGTTTCGATTCGTTTGGAAAACTACAGATATCCGTAAAGCTTCGAATCAAATCAAATATCAAAATATGATATCCGTAAAAAATGAAGCAAATAATTATTTTTGGAAAGCCGGATATCCGATCCAATCTCTGTATTTATAGATATATAATGTAATTGTATATACAAACTATTATATCTATACATATTTTATGATATAATTTGGCTATTTTTATATTTTAAATTGTTTTTGGATTATTGCATATCCAATTTAATTCTTCTGCTGGATCAAAGGTTAACATGTGAATTTTCTTATTGGGTTTGTTAATATTAAAATTTTATTTATAATTTCTGTTTAAAATGTCAATTTGTTAGTACAATATTGTATTTTAATTTTGAATTGATATTTAAAAACATATTTAATTTTAATTTTAATATTATATATTATATATTATTTTTATTGCGAATTGAATCGAATGATTCGCTAATATTTAAAAAAAACTCTGGATATCCGGAATTTTTCGGATCGAAGCGAATCACAAAAGTAGATCTTCGTTTTGGACGGAGCGGATCACGGATACAGCGAATTTTTAGGTATCCGCTCCGTGCCCAGGTCTACTTGTAAGGATTAATCTCCTTCAAATCCGCTTACAACATATTAGCATACAAATATAGACTACAATATCTATCTGTGATTAGCTCAATCAAGATTACTGTACGACTAAAGAAGACTCTTGCGTTTAGGGAAAGGTATAGTTTACGTACCTCTTCAGAATCAAACACAAAATTATATACGGCTCATTGTACCTAAATAGGCCTCTTAAGAGTCTTAAAAAGGTAAAAAAGAAAATCAAGATCCGAAAGAACAAAAAAAAAAATTGTGTGTAATCTTAAATGGATCAAATCATATATAGTTGAAGCTGAAGTATATAGTACTCCATCACATCAAGATTGAAGAATCATTAATCATATAGATTGGCGTTGCTGTAAGTATTTGAATATACATCAATAACCATATACATAGATAAATACATCTCTGATATTATAATTCAATAGAAGTAGAATCTTTTTTTCTTTTAATATAAATCACCAATACCTTTCTTGGGTTTTCTTCCATGTTCCCACCTTCGTTAATGATTCAATTAGGAGGAGAATACTCGCAAACAACCTCCGTTTCAACTTCCCTCCGATGAAAATTCCGGTGACATCCACAAGCAGCGCACGTCAAAGCATCGTCGGTTCCTTCCCCACCTCTTGCCATAAACTCACGGCAACCGTCAACGGCGTAGCCGCCTATATTAGCGGCGTGGTTCTTCTGGCACTCAACGTAACGGACGTTGCTCGAAGAAGTAGTCGTAGTGTAGGAGATTTTTCTCTGTTTTATCACCACTTGCCTCTTCTTCATCTTTGTAAACTAATCTCCAGAAGTAAAAGAACCCTAACTTTTTTTCCTACAATTATTTTGTTTTGAGGGGGAAATGATCCAATACTCTTTTTGGATACGAAGTAAAAAGGTACTTGCAAATGACCCTTTGTATCTATCTATATTATATAAATAGGGTTGTTGAGTGTTGACTATATCTCTACACTGTAGATGGATTTATTTGTTAAATTATATGCCTAAGCATTTGAAAATTGACGGCTTCAAAAAGAAGTTATTGTAAAATTAAATTTAACTATATTTGGTAAGACATAGACCCTGACATAAATAAAATTTATAACAGTATTTTTATCAAACATAGATCTATATACATTCGGTTAACATGAAAGAAGTACAACAAATGCTGAGTATTACTAGCTAGCTATCGAGTATATCATGTTTACATGAAAACCATTTTTGCAAGTTATAAATGAATAATATGTGTATTTTTGAAACTTTTAAAGATATATTAACAAACTAACTTCAAATAGTACACTTATTTATGATAAAAAGTTTATACTATGAGAGAATCTACTCTTTAAAATACTACTCCCTCTATTTCAAGAAAATGTATGTTTTAAGATTTTCACACTTGTTAAAAAAATATGTTATATTTTAGTTACTAATACATTATTTTCTTTAATTAACTATTCTCCATAATTTTTAACCAAAAGAATTTTAATAAACATAATTATATTTTTCTATGTATAATTTACAATTAATTTATGCATTAAAATGTAAAAAATGTATCTTTTTGAAACAATTTTTTTTCTTCTAAAATATGGTTTTTTTGGAGACGGAGGGAATATGACATTTCATTAAAAAGTATTATTTAACTTCAAATTTGAAATTAATGTTCATCACTCATTTCCCCGGTTTCTTAAAATTATACTACTCCCTCTGTTTTATATTAAGTATCACTTTGGGTTTTTTTTATTTTGTTTCAAAATAAATGTCATTCTACATTTTCAATGTAATTTTGTACATTAAATCTATTTTTTACCATTTTTAGTAACCAATAAATTTTTAAAAAAATTATTACCATTTAATTAATCATACATTAAATAGGAATATATTAGTTTTTTATATATTATTTTTTTAATTTCCATGAAAAATGTCAAAGCGATATTTATAATGAAATGGAAGTAGTAATAAAAACGGACAATCAAACACAAGAAACTCAACAACCAGCCTAGTTTTCACGTGCATCAGTTTGCATAAAGAGATTCTTTAGTTCATTGAAAACATAATTTACTCGAAATTCAACTGAATGGTAGCCACTAGCGAGATCAATAATAATAATAATAAAATTAAATGCGTATCCGAGTCACCCCAAGGGACATGCTCCCACAAGCAATAGACACTGACAGATTGTTGGAGTACAATCGCATTATCAATCGCATTTTTTAATCATTTCTATAAAGGACTTCCAGTTACCTCCTTTTTTTTGAACGACAGATACTTAATTAATAAAAAACAAAAGTGTTACAGCAAAGAGTAGTTCACCAGAGCCGTAGAGTTTTCAGTTCTTGGAATAAACTTAAAAGATACTACATCTAGATCACAAGATAAACTATGGATGTCATGAAGAGTGCCAAAGAGTTCCTTGATTGATTCTCGGTTGTTGATAGCTCGGATGATGATCTGAGCGTCTGACTTAATGGTGATGTTGTTGAGGCCCAGAGCCTGCGCTTGTAGCAGTGCCTCCCTTATGGCCAATCCCTCCGCCAGTTGCGCTGATTCGAGCCATGGCTCCGGTGTGCTTTCTTGGAAGACAATATTCCCGTGGTTATCTGTGCATGACCAGGCTAGCCCAGCCGTAAGAGATTCTTTTCTCCAGGCTACATCAGTGAAGATGGTAAAGCGTGTGTTAAGGCTTGATGGATGTCGCGATGGTTGTTGTAGCTGCGGCAAGGTAGGGGGTATCATCTGTTGGGCGTCTTGCCATTCTCGGGCATCTGCTATGGCCTTTGTGAGCGCCTCTGACGGACTGAAGCTTCTGTTTTCAAAGATTTTAAGGTTCCGTGCTGTCCAGATGCTCCAGATAATCCAAGGAAACAGGGGTCCAATTCTCATTCCGGTGGGGGGTAGGTTGGGTAGATTCCTTGATAACTTGAGCGCAGTCGGGAAGTCTGGTGCTGAGACGACTGAAATCACCTGATGTATAGGAGCAGAACTCCACACATTAATCGCAAAAGGGCACTGTAAGAAGAGATGTGAAGCCGTTTCTCTAGCTCCACAGTGAACACATGCTATGTTTTCTCTCAGTCCTCTTTTCTCCAAGTTTTCTCCGAGCGGTAAGGCTCCATTCATTATCTTCCATAGGAAGATTTGTAGTTTCGGGGATAGGGGGACCGTCCAGACATCGTTCTTCCAGTTGCAGAGGTGGCGGCTTGGTGGTGCTGGTCCTTGCTCCCATTGTTTGTCTAGCGCTGAGTAGTAACCGGTCTTGGTGGAGTACTCTCCATTTTTTGTCTTGATCCAGCAGTGTTTGTCCTGAGCTCCTGTTTTACTAGGCTTAAGGCATAGTATTGTAGGTGCTTCATGAGGGAGAATGCGGTTGATAACGTCCTTATCCCAATCGCCCGTTGCTGGTGAGAGAAGATCTGCAACTTTGAGGTCCTTTGTGGTCTGCTCAGGCGGACCCATAGGTTTGGCAAGAGTTGTTGTAGATAGCCATGGGTCATTCCAGATGCTTGTGTCTCTCCTGTTGCCAATAGTCTTGCCAGTGTTGGTTAGCAGAAGGTCGCGTCCAACTAAGATGCTTCTCCAGCCATGGGAGCATGCATTAGAGGCTTGGACTGACATGAAGCCCTCTGTTCTACAATACTTTCCGAGCAGCACTCTTGCAAGGAGGCACTCAGGTCGCTGTAGGATTCGCCAGCTCTGTTTCGCCAGCAGCGCATCATTAAAGGATTCCACTTCCCGGAAGCCTAAACCTCCGTCCCTTTTTGAAGTTGCTAGCTTATCCCATGAAACCCAACATATTTTCTTTGTATCCGGGTTTGAATCCCACCAATACCTAGTCAGGGCGGATTGGATTCGATTTGTTAAGCTCTTCGGTAGCTTAAAACACGTCATGGGGTGGGAGGGGACAGCCGAGAGGACCGATTTGAGCATCACCAATTTTCCTGCAGCGGATAGGTGTTTAGCTCGCCAGCTTGCAGCTTTCTGTCGCACTCTATCTACAATGGAGGTGAACATATCCTTTTTCATGTGCCCGAAGTGTTCTGGAAGGCCTAAGTACTTGCCCACTCCCCCCTCTTTTGAGATGCCAAGACTCGCCTTAACTCTATCTCTGATTTCCAGCGGCGTTTTCTTCGAAAAAGTAATAGCTGACTTGTTGGTGTTGATCATTTGTCCTGAGACAGATTCATACTTCCTGAGGATTTCTTTGAGCACTTCCACACTTGCCGGGGAGGTCTTTACGAAAAACATTGTATCGTCCACGAAGAGGAGATGGTTGATCCTCAGGCATCCACGTGCGACGCGTACTCCTGCGAGGCGGCCTTGTCTCTGAGCAACAGAGCATAACCCGGAAAGCACTTCGCTGCACATGATGAAAATGTACGGTGAAAGCGGGTCACCTTGTCTTATTCCCCGGGTAGGTGTGATCATGCCCTGAGCATCGCCATTGAGCAGTATCGAGTATGTGACTGAGGATATGCATCTCATGATACAGCCGCGGAATTTGTCTTGGATGCCGCAGCGCTTCAGGACTCCATCAATGAAATTCCATTCAAGCCGATCGTATGCTTTGCTCATATCCGTCTTTACCGCCATACAGCAATGTTTCACCGCACCAGACCGCTTCAGAAAGTGTAATGTTTCATGTGTGATCATGATATTATCGGATATCGCTCTATCACGTACGAAGGCTGACTGGTTCTCCCCTATCAGCATGTTCAGGATCGGTTGTAGCCGGCGGGTGATGATCTTGGAGACTATCTTATAGTAGATATTACAGAGTGCAATAGGTCTATAGTCAGCCACTGTTTTCGGTGCCGTGATCTTGGGGATGAGTCTGATGTGTGTGTGGTTGATGCTATGCGGCATGGTTTCGTGCTCGAAGTAGTGCGTTATTTCAGCGATGATAGAAGGTCCTACTGTTCCCCAGTTGGTGCGAAAGAAAGCAGCTGAGAAGCCATCCGGACCAGGCGCTTTGTCGGGGTGGATCGAAAAGAGGGCGTCTTTGATCTCCTTAGGCGTTGGTATCCTGGATAGAGTATCGTTATCCTCGGCTGAGACTGTGGCTGATAAAGCTTCCTCGACGATAGATGACCCAACTGATGCTGAAGAGGTGAAGAGCTTGGAGAAATAATCTGTGATGACAGTGAGAATCTCCGATTCTTCAAATACCGCATCTCCGGAGCTATTCTCAATGACCGAGAACTTGTTCAAAACTCTGCGGATGCGTGCAGTAGCATGGAAGAAGCCCGTGTTTTTGTCGCCTAGTGCTAGCCATAGCGTTCTGCTACGCTGTCGCCAGTATTCCTCTTCCTCCTTATATGCCTCCTTGAGCGCTTGGTTGGTCTCCTTGATGAGTAGTGTGTTGTCCGCTGAGCTCGTCATTGCCTCCTCCAGCTGAAGCTTGAGCTTTTTAATGGTCGCTTGGCTGTTTTGATGGTGTAATCTATTCCATCGAGAGATTGCTTGTCTGCAGGCTGCGATACGTTCTTCCACAGGGAGCTCAATATTGTTCCAGGTAGTGGTTATTAGGCGTCAGACTTCCTCGTTTTGGTAGAGCCTTCTATCGTATCTGAAGAGACCTTTCTTTCTTTTTGTATCAGGTTCTAGCATAGTGATGAGGGGTCTGTGATCGGATCCGCCAAAATCTAAGTAAGAGCAGCATCCGGAGGGATAGAGTTCCGCCCACAGGCTGTTTGACATGGCCCTATCAATTCGGCAGTGTACTGTATGAGTGTGTCTAACGCCTCTCCATGATAAGAAGTTGCCCGTATGGCGAAGATCGCACAAGTCACACTGAGACATGAAAGTTCTGAAATCGATGAAGGATCCTTCCGCCCTTTGCGGCCCACCGTCCTTCTCTGAATTCTCAATAATATCATTAAAGTCTCCGGTGAGGAACCATGGCTGATCACGAGTAGACCCTATACTGGTAAGTGTTTGGAGGACTTCTCTGCGCTTTTGTTGTTCTGGCGCTCCATAGGTGAACGTAGCAAAAAACGGTTTCTTCTTATAAATAACATTCACATCGATAAAGTTATCACAAGAAGCAATCACATTCAGGTCAATACAAGAGTTCCAGAGAAGTGTCAGCCCTCCTCCGCCCACGCTGTGCGGTGGAACATAATGTTTATTGTCGAAGTTCAGAAACTCCAGCTTTGACTCGATGAACTCCGGGGAATTTTTCGTTTCCATGAGGAAGATAACGTCGGGATCAAGCTCCTTCTTGATATCCCTCAACCGCTGAAGTGTTATGGGATTCCCTAACCCACAACAGTTCCAGCTCAGTATTTTTAAGGAAGAGATTGGAGCGGATTTTGAAAATCCGCAGTCTCTGTCCTACTCCCTTGCTCTGTCGCGTTTTTGTTTTGTTCTGTGGCGTTACTCCGTGCCATAGGTGGTGTCGGTCCTGTTGGGGGAGGCAGTAGTTCTTGAGGAGTGATCTGTTGCATTTGTGATGGGGTCAGGGGAGTGCTGGCGCTCTAGAGCCATGTCTTCCTTCATTCTTTGAAGACTGTGTTCGTATCAGGCGGCTATTTTGTTTTGGCTTGGTTCCTTTCCTGACTCTTGGAGAGTTTTGAATAGTTTTCACGTTACGCTTCCTAGAGCTCGCTCCTTGTAGGATGTTTTTACCCGCTGTGCTTGCTTTACCCGGGGGGCGTCCTCTCTTCCTTGGCTGTGGACCCAACAGGAGCTCATTTTGTTCAAGGTATGAGTCAGCTTCTAGCAGGCCTTGATTTGGCGTTGCTCCCTGCCTCGCCTCTTGTTCTTGTCCTTTATCTTTTAGTGCATGTGCTAACATTGCTGCTGCTCTTTCCGCCATCATGTTATTCGATTCCCCTTCTAGGACTCTTTGCCTTCGTGCTTCCCTTTCAACTGGGTCAGGAACATTAACATATTGTCTTGTGACTTCATGTAGGTCTGTCATGATCTCATCATGTAGTTGTTGGTGTGATTCTCTGGCAGCGGTATCGAGCATCATCCCTGGTGTTGTATGAGGAGTGCTGATGTGTTCTGTATAGTTATCCTGAGGTTTCTCTATCCACGCTAGGTGGGTGTTGTCAGGTCTTGTACCAAACGATAGGGATCTCCTGCGCGTTTCAACCCGGGGGTAAGGTGGTGGCTCTTGGCCGTGTAGTTGGGGGTTTGTAAGGCTCTTCCTCGGTATAGTAGTCGATGGTCTGTCTTTCCTGTAGGCATGCGAGTCGACAGGTGACTCAGATCTTCTTTGGTAGATATTATTGCCGTTCTTACGTACTGGGGGGGGGGAGGCTCTAAAGTTCCTTGTCTGTTCCGGTCCATCGTACTTGGAGGATGGCCTAACACCAAACGGGTGCCCACATCTGTCGAGGCGCTGATCATATGCGCGTTGATGATTCCTGGTTCTTTCGTCCTTGTGATAACCTGTGTCCCTCCGAGTGGCTATCCAGTTGTTGGCTGTCCCTCTCTGTCTATCCTCCTCATAGTTACGTCTAAAGATAGAGGGTTCCACTGGTCGATGGCGCTGCGGTGCTATAGATTGTTCCTCTGACGATTGGTTTCTGTGGGAGCATTCAGTGGATGTGTGTGTCAGTCTTTTGCAGTGGTCGCAGTGATTGGCGAGCTTTTCGTACTCTAAGGTGACGAGGGTATCTTCTCCAGTTGAGAACTCTACAATGGTTTCCATAATCAGTGGTTGGAGCCCATTAACAGTGACCAAGATTCGTGCTGAGGTTGGAGTCAGTTCAAAGCTGTCATATCTGCCAAGTTTGCGTCCGATTCGTTCGAACATCTCTGGGTCCCAGTAGTGGAGAGGGAGGCCTCTGAGCCTAATCCAGAACGGTATTTCTACAGGGAAGTCCGGCGAAATGATGGGTTCCCAGCGCTGCAGGATGAGCATCCACCTAGCGTAGTGGTATGGTCGTTTGGCGAGGACTCTATCCATATCTTCTTTGAGTTCAAAGCGAAACTGGAAGCAATGTCGGCCAAGCTCCGAGCCAGTAGCAGTTCCTCTGAGGTTCCATCTCTGTATGAGGAAGGGAATCAGGTCCCTGATGCTCTGTTCCTGCGGGTTTGTAACTCGGCCGATAAGTGTTAGTTCATTGTCTCTTATGGCTTGCGAGGTGTCGATTTCCGGAGCTCTTATTCGGCGAAGGTTCGTCGATGAGGATGAAGTTGCAATTCCTTTACCTTTCTCAGCATAAGTCAAGCGGCGAGTCATCGTGAGTCTCTAGTTGTTGAGGGGGGATCTCGACTGGTGGTGTATATTTCAACGAGAGAGGGTTAGGGAGACGTGACGACGGTGCAGTAGACGAGGAGCGGTGGTGCTGGTGCGAAAATTTTGACGGCTACCAGCGGGTAGGAGCTCAGGCGGACCCTCCGACCGACGTCGGGGGTGAGAACCCGGGAAAAATTGTTCCCCGGTTTGAGATTCAAAAAACTTTACTCGAAATGGTAATAAACCGGCTGGTTGGTTTAATCAGGGTGAGCATTATCACTGCCCCTTAGCCCACCCCTTAGCCCAAGAAAACATTTAAAAACAATAAAGAGAAGAGAGAAACCCAAGAGGCGAGTCTTGGGTAAGGGCTGGAAGGTCCGCCCCTTAGGGACACGGGTCAAGCTGAGAGAGGACCACAAAATCGGTAGGTCTCTCTCGATCATCTCTCTTTCTCTCTCTCTCGATCATCTCTCTCTCTCGAAAGCTCTCTCCGCGAAAGGTGATTTCGTCTCCTTGGGTGTCTCTCATCGGCGACATCTCTTTCGGTGGTTCTCCTCGAAGCGACGGAGCTCTCTCTTGAAATCAAAAGGTAAGGGGTTGTTGTCTTCTTGACTATGCATGTCTTTGATTAGGTTTGATCTGTTGTTTTTCTATGTATTTTGTCTCGGTGGGTCTGTGATTGATTATTGATTGTTGGTTTTGTCTCTCGGTGGGTCTGTGATTGATTATTGATTTTTGGTTCCGGTTGTTCTGTTGTTTCATTAAGCATGTGATTGATTATTGTAGTTTGTTAATTCTGTTTGTTTCACCAGCAATCGCAGCTTTCAAAATTTTGATGTGTTTGATCTCTGAATATGTTCTGTTTGTTCTTGGATTTTAATTATGTTTCAATTAATACGGATGGATCAAAGTTGATCTGCTATGTTTCAATCCTTGCTCTGTTTCTGTTCTTTGATTTGTTTTCGGTTTTGTTTATGTCTTTCTGTCTGAATAATTTGTTGTTTATGTCTTTATGTGGGCAGATAGAAGGATAAATGTTCATCTAGCTCAGGAGTTCATCTAGACAAACACTTGATCAAATAAAACACTAGATCAATTAAAACATTTCCCAAAATTTTCTCCTTCTCTTGTTCTCTCTTTTTCTATTCAAAATTCAAAAAAAAAAACAGTTTTTCCTTTCCATATGGCATCTTCTTCTCAAAATCCTTTTGACGGATTGGATGATGATAATTTCGATGAAACATTTGATCAATATTTTGATCAACAATTTAATCAATATTATTATCAAAAATTTGATCAAACTTTGGAGAATCTTACCATAAATTATGGTAATCAAGAAAAAGCAAAGAAACAGAGAAAAAACGAGCTTATATCGAAATAAATCGTGACGAAGAGCATATTCGTTTATGGAATGATTATATCAGTAAAACTCCAATGTATCCCACAAATATGTTACGGCGACGATTTAGAATGAACAGGCCGTTGTTCATGCCTATTGTTGATCGACTCTCCAATGAAGTTGAATTCTTTCAACAAAAGACTGATGCTCTCGGAATCTCTCTCCACTTCAGAAGTGTACAGGGGCCATTCGTGTCTTGGCATATGGGAATGCGGCTGATGCTATTGACGAATACCTCAGACTCGGTGAAACTACTACACGGTCATGTGTGGAACATTTTGTGGAAAGCATAATATATTTATTCGGCGAGGAGTACCTAAGAAGACCAACACCGGCTGATCTTCAACGACTCCTTGATATTGGTGAGCATCGTGGATTCCCCGGGATGATAGGAAGCATCGATTGTATGCATTGGGAGTGGCAGAATTGTCCCACCGCTTGGAAAGGTCAATATACACGTGGTTCAGGAAAACCGACAATCGTTTTAGAGGCAGTTGCATCGTATGATCTATGGATATGGCATGCGTTTTTGGACCTCCAGGTACCTTAAATGATATCAATGTTCTTGATCGCTCACCTGTTTTTGATGACATAATAAAAGGTCAAGCTCCGTAAGTCACCTTCTCTGTCAATGGAAGAGAGTATCATATGGCTTACTATCTCACCGACGGTATTTATCCAAAATGGACTACTTTTATCCAATCAATTTCAATACCACAAGGACCGAAAGCGGTTTTATTTGCTCAACATCAAGAAGCTGTCCGAAAAGATGTCGAGCGTACTTTTGGAGTCTTGCAAGCTCGCTTTGCCATTGTTAAAAATCCAGCACTTTTTTGGGATAAAGTCAAAATTGGGAAGATAATTAGAGCATGTATCATACTCCATAACATGGTAGTATAAGACGAACGAGATGGATACACTCAATATGATGTTTCAGAGTTCTAACAAGGAGAAGACACCGGAAGTTCACATGTCGATCTCACGTTCTCTACTGATATCCCTACAAATATCGGCAATATGATAGGTGTTCGAACTAGAATTCGTGATCAACACATGCATCAACAACTGAAAGCTGATTACGTTGAACATGTATGGCATAAATTCGGACGTGATGAGGACAACAACTAAGCTCGCATGTTTCTTTCAAATTATTCTCGTTTATTTTACTAATTTTAGTTTTAATGTTCTTTTTAAAAATTAATGTTTAAAATGTTTTATTTTAATATGTTATATTTAATAAATAAATTTTATATTTAAAAATTTTTAGTTTAATATTTTTTTTCTTAAGAACCCAAAATAAGAACCCCCATTGGACCTAAAAAAATAAGTGTTTCTTAAGTACAATCTCTTAACTATTATTAATTACTAAATAATCATTAAGACCCCAAATTAACCTTAGCTTTATATATTTATAATTAAAGCTATATAAATCTCTTCAAGCTAATATAGATTTACGTGGTTGAAAGTAATACGAAGACAATGGAAGGTGACTATTTAGATAATGATATTACAACGAGTAAACTAGCCTTGAGATTTATTTTGACAATTTGACAATACCAGAACCTATAAGAAATTTTAAATATGTTTCTCTAGCTTGATGATTGATGTTTTCAAAATCATATTAAACATTATCTTGCGCATGTATCTATCATATCTATGTCTATCTGTTTTTTCTGTCTCACGCATGGACATGTTAACCTAATGTCCTATTTTGTCAGGCCCGTGCCTCAGTTCTAGAAAAAGAAACATTCACTTAGGGCAACAAATTTTTTTTTTTGTTTAAATCATGGGCATCATTTTATGTAAGATCAAGGCATAATAAAAACATGAGAAAAGTGATGTGGTAGCTAAGATAATGAAAAACATGGATTTATGATTAAAACATGGGTTTCTTAAGTTACAATATCTAGATAATTGTCAATTACTAATGAATTGGGGTAATTGAAGTGGTTAAGGGTAATAGTTTTGGATGTATTTTCTAAAATATTTTTAAGCTAATTTGATAAATTCTTACTTTCGTTTAATTATGATATAAGAAACATTAAATGACTTTACTATTTATCTAAAAGAACTAATTATTAAATTTTTGATAAAATTTTAACTAATAATTTTGTAAAATAATATTTTGTTTGTTAATTTAATTATACAATGTATATTCTATTGTAATTTATACTATTGTTATTTTGAACATTATATATTATTTTTTACTGCATGAATTTTTATGATTTAAATTTGTAATAATTTCGAGCAGCGGTAAAAGTTCGCACAGCTCTGTATTTTATCTATCGTCAAGTTGAACTATTTCATTTAGACCGTATAAATATAAGATTAGCACAACCAAATTCTGTCAACAAACTGAAATCCAAGTTACAAAAGCCTGACATCTATGATTTTGTATATAATTTGGCTTTTTTTGTCGAGACATGGTTCGCTCACGTTTTTTAAGTTTCAATAATACTAGTTTATAGACCGCCAAAGTCGCTTAGATTGACAAAATGTATTATTTTGTTTCCTTGAAATCTGCCTAATAAGTAATTATTAGTCAATGGACTTCCTTGTTCTTATAACGTTAAAACAAGAGTGGATCCCAGTTGCTACACAAAAGACAACACGTCTATGACCCATGCGATTCGGCTCTATACATTAGTTTTACCCTAAAATGGTCAAAATTTTAATTTGTTTTCCTCTATATAATTTACGTGTTCACTTTGTAGACTACACACCAACAGTCCTCAATGCTTTAAGACGGGCTTTTGAATTAAAAAAGAAGGATATAACAACAAAATAGAAAAATATTCAAACTATATAAGAATATCGTGGCAAACTATAAAAGAAGGATATAACACCATGGCATGTTTTCATCTCGAGTCCTACCATCACTGAAGTCGATATATGACCGATAGTGTTTTTCTTTTGGGGTTAAAATATGGGCAAATCTCCAAAATAACACCTTTCTAAGTTTATATCACAAAAATAGCATTCAAAAACTAAAATGACCAAAATATCATTTTATCATTTGAAAATTTTAATTTTTTTATTTTTCAAAATTTGAAATCTTATCCCCAAAACCTCATTTTTCAACTCTAAACCCTAAACCCTAAACCCTAAACTCTAAACCCTAAACCCTAAACCCTAAACCTTAAACCCTAAACCTTAAACTCTAAACTCTAAACCCTAAACCCTAAACCCTAAACCCTAAACCCTAAACTCTAAACCCTAAACCCTAAACTCTAAACCCTAAACCCTAAACCCTAAATCCTAAACCCTACTCTTTAACTCTAAACCCTAAGTTTGTGACTTTTGATAAAACATTAAGTGCTATTTTTGTGACTTTTGACCTTGAGTGCTAGTTTGTGCTAGTTTGGGAACAAAAACTTAATTTAGTGCTATTTTTATCTTTTTCTCTTAAAATATTGGTTAATTTATATTTATACTTGTGAACATTGTTATATAAAACGATTCGATCATTCAGAAATTTATTTAAAATCGAAAATCACGGGAAAATGTTTAATATAAAATTAATACACTGTGATTTCTTGTTCAATATCTATTGACGAATTCGAAGTATTTTTCACATCCAATAAGTAGTACTATTTAATAACAACATAGTGTTAATTAAATGCATTCATTGTGAACATATGATCGGAATCTACGTTCACTCGTTCGCATTATAGCAGAAATTAATGGTAATATATTGGTACAATAATCTACGTTATAATAGGGCAGTTGCATCACTCCTAATGCGACACGTCAGCGATATGTGGGTCTCACTTTTAAAAAGTGTGAAAAAGTGTCAAGTCTGTTATTCAAACTCGGGTTATTGAGATCTAAACAACAACATTTATACCACTGAGCTAAAGAATTCTTTGAACATTAATGGCTGAAACAAATATATATTTATGAAGGTCGGAAACCTTTGCTTCTTCGATTTTCTCTGTGGGACCCACACTTATTTGTTTTATCTAATGATTTAATAAATACTTTATAAATCACGTTTTGAAATGGGATTCGTTAAAAAAAAAGCTCAAGAAACCTCTTTGGTCTGTAAGCTTTCTCTTCAATGGAAGTTTAGGGCTTTCAATTTTTAATCATCGGTTCATGATTCATCTAAGAAACACAGATTGACTCTTTGAGTTTCATGAATCAGTTTTTCTTCTTTAGTCTCTACATCTCCCCATCTTTAATAAATTCATCATCGGTTCTTTTATTTTGCCTGATAAATCATGATTGTGTGGTTTTAATTTTCTTTGGTCATCCTTAGCTTGCACCCTTTGATCTAACCAAGAAAAAGAAGAAGACATTTGTCGTTCAGGATGCCATCGAGGACTCAGCTAAGTCACACGGGAGACATACTATCTATTGTCTGATTGTTCAAGAAGAGTTTATGTGCTGTGAAACATATTTGTTTCTTTTCATTAGTTGCTTTGTTTAATCTTTTTTCCTGCAAATAAGGATGGCTTTGACAGTTCATTCACGGGAGCCAAGAAGTAAAACAAGAAGAAGCCAGTGAGTGTTTGACATTTTCTGTCTTCCTCAGTTTTTTTTTTCCATTCATTAAACTTGGATTTTGAATATTATGTGCCTCACATTCTTTTTATTTTGATGGTTGTTAGGTTGAATGAAGATCATTGAATAAAGAAAATGTTGATGCTCCTGAAGATTTGGAGGGTACTTTATATTTCTTTCTCTGATAATTCTAGCGACATAAATTTGAACTTTACAAAGGGTATATTGCAGAGCATCCTAATGATGAGGAAGAGGTGGATGAAATTGATCTGCACCAGCAACGTTACCCGTAGGAGGGAAGTAACATGGATTACTTATACGACGAGGTAAGCATATCATTAGATAGTTTGCGGTCCATCTTTGAGGGCCGTCAATTGTAAGTGTCTATCGTTTTGAAGTTGTACGACACTAAGATGTAAAGAATTACTAATCACGATTACCTTACTAGTAGAGTTCTTTTGCACAGCTATTGTCAATGGAATTAACACTGGAAATTGATGGTACTATATTTCATGTTCCAAATGCTAACGCAAGCTCCAATGTTGATTCTCAGCTTTAACATGCCAAAATCACAATGCAGTGGCTGTTGTAAGGTAATTCAGTAGGCACAAATGTTCAGTTGAAAAAAATTATAAACTGTATTTATGCATCAAACTTATCATCTGTAACATAATAATATGTTTTTTTGTGCTAGGAACCGTTTGTAAATAAATGTCTCAGAAGTATATGACTGCTTAGTTTGTTGCTTTTGATAGTGAAATCACTAAGCTTGCAATGTGTCAAGACAGCAAAAGCATCTCAGCTGATGGTTTGCTTTACAATTTCGTTGGTTTTTTTTTCCTATTATGTTGGATGGATTCTTTTAGCTAACAAATATCGCAACAGAGTGCTGGCAATAACTCTAATAGATTTATATATACATTTAGAATTGGAAGTTTGGTGAGAATAGGAACAAGTACTTCTGTCACGCTATTGGACAGTTATACGCCATTTTAAGAGAATTGATTTCTTATATTTCCCATAATCAGTAAGATTTTAACTATTTTGTCTACTTTGCATTCATACCTCATTCTCCATCTAACTTCTCGGTGCTACTATATAATGACCAAGTCATTTTCTGCACAAATAGGCAAGTGGGGATGTTACGTTGGGTGCTTGGTTTATTGGGCTTGGCTATACAAAGTCTATTGTGACTCTAAAACTTTTACCTCATTTAACATTGATTCTTGTTCTTGGGAGAATTGCAGATTGTGAATGAAAGACACAAGCAGGAAACATATGTGTAGTTGTGTTCGATCGACATGTAGCGGTATCTGCAGATCCGCTGATCCCATTGTGGAGGTTAACATGAAATGTGTTGACCTGGAAATCATTATTTGGAAGCTACATTTTGAGGCATTTCCTCGACATATAAATAGACCATAGACAGAGTTTGATATTTATAATACTCAGTGATCATGGTATCTGCAGAAAATAGTCCTTTTGCATATTCTATATGGAACCAAGAGATATGTCCTTTGTATGATGATTGTATTATGATAGCTACTAACATAGGAGATGACTAGAGAAAGAGAAATGAGTATGAAACTCTTATATGAGTAGCTTTTGTAAACACATTTGGGTTTATTAACAGTTGTGACAAGCAATTATGTTTATAGTAATGGAAACCCGCCGCAGCGTCAATAGCAAATGCGCCTGTTTTTTGGTTGTTTGGGATTGAAATAGCTTATGGGTTTTCTAAATCAATATAATTGATTTGACTAAAGCTATCTTGGATGACAAAAGAAGGATTGCAAGTTTAATAACTTCTACTTTAGACTTTAATTTCAACTAAATTATAATCAGTCTTTTATCCATATCATCTTAGTTATAATCGTAAGGATTTATTAGAATAAACAAACAGTTTCAACAATATTTAATATGTGATTTAATAAACAAAAGAACATGTAGGATTTTTAGGATTTAAAGAGATTGGAGACAATAGTTAATGAATATGAAAAGAATACGAAGCAAATGATGAAAAATGATTAGAGCAAATTAGTGGCAACTAAGCGACAAGCCAAAATATCAATCAATAAAGAATGAAAGAAGAATGAGCAGGGTTAAGTTATTACACAAGCCAAAACTAAGACAAATCAAATGACAGAACGTGAAAACAAATGTAAACAAGACAAGAGGAGATGGTGAAGATAAAATGCATTGAAAAACTGAATGCTAGATTAGTAAGCAAGAGACAAAAATAGATTAAAATGCACAAACTCCGGGCCTTGGCGCGGATAACGATCCCTAGTATAAAAAGTAGCTAAGAACACAATTATTACAACTAGGGGCATAGTGTAGCATCCCCATCCCGCAGTCTGAACTGGATCAGTCTAAAGTCGGACTGATCAGACGGGATAGACATGTTGGACATTACATATGGATAGTATTGATCAGGTTAAGACGATACTGTCTGTCCGAACATAGCAGTTGAGCTTGTCGGACTAAGTTGGACGGATTAAGACAAGGCAGCTAGACTTGTCATCCGAGACCAGTTAGTGAATGTGTGGACTGACTGGTATACGTTGTGACGGGAATAGATACTGAGCTCAACATGAACTGATTAGCCAAGGAAAATGGTGGGAACAGTATCTGGCGGTTACCGAGAGCGGTTACCGAGAGCGGTTACTTAGCGTTTACCGAGAGCGGTTACTGAGCGGTTACCGAGAGCGGTTACTGAGTGGTTACCGGAGCGGTTAATAAGCAGTTAGCGAAGCAGTTATAGGGCGGTTCTGAGTGGTTGCCGGACCACTTAACTGACTGGGACGGTTTATGGGTTCGGGAACTGCTAAGGTAGTTACGGAACCGAGAAAGAAACTGCTCAAGGGCAGTTTATGAATTAAATGGGCGCGGGAGCGGTTATGTCGGGAAGCGAAACCGCCCATCTGTTTCCTTTAAGGGGGAGATCACGGATCAGAGAAAGGACATCTTTTTTTGGACACGGTTCTGAGACCGAACAGAACAGAGAGAGAGAGAGAGAGACAAGAAAACTGATGGAGAAAGACGGAGATCGCCGGAAAGGATCGTTTGGATTCTGATCCGACTGTCCTAGAGCCGAGCGATGGTGTGTTCGGTGTGGTTTGAGTCGTGTCAGACGGACTGAAGATGGAACGATGGTTCGCGATGTACTTACTGCGCTATACTGTGGTTACAGTCCACGGGACGGTGCGCAAGCCGCGAAAAAGGGACCGCCAGCTTAATCTGTACAGACATTGCTGTGTACTGATGGATTGCGACGCATACTAGAGCCCGTGGTGGTTAAGATCGAGAGGCAGTGGACACGGGCCTGGAGACAGCGTATCTGTTGGGTCGATGTCCTGATCTGATCAATCCCGATCGGATACTGTGTACGGATTGGGTGTGAACTGTGTGCGACAGCATATGCTATCAGTCTGTTCTGATGAACTGAAGGAAGGATCGGATACTGTGCTTGGAACGATCCTAGCCATGGAGAGATGTGGTACTGACGTGATCGATTTGATTGGTTCGTTGGAGGTGATCGGGACTAGAGACATACTGAAGGAGGAACGATTGGAAATAGGATCGAGTTTGCTGATGCGTGAGGCACAAGAGGGCGTGTTACTGATACTGGAATGACTGAGGAGCAGGATGGCCGTGGGGAGAACTAACTGGATCGAGGGCCGTGGAGCCGACTGTGTACTGACTGATCCGGGTGTGATCAAGGACTGGTTCTGGGGCGCTAAGCAAGGCTAGCGTACTGTCTGTTCTGGATGGCTGGTTGGAGACCAAGCCGTCTCTCTTTGTTTACTTGGGTCACGTGGGGATGGTTGGCTAAGTGACTAAGAAACAATAGGATTCGGTTAAGTGTCTGATCAAGCTATTGGTTAGATAAGGAAGGACGGGAAAGCATGTAGACATCAAGGAAGGAGCGTATGGATGGATTGTCAGACAACGAAGCACCGAGGCATTAAGGTACATGTTTATCATGCCGCAAAAATTAGTAGACTGCTAAGTTGCTGGATTAGACCTAGTGAACCCTGTGTACTGAACTGAACCTCATAGAGGGAAACTGGGATAAAATCCTAAATTAGAGAAAAATCGGGTATCGATCATGTTTGGTCGAGGAAGCGAATTGGGGTCGTACTGGCGGTAAGGAAAACCGGGTCGGGGCCTTTCACATAGCCCCCACACAAGCACGGAGTCATATACATTATTGACGCATTGTGTAGTCTTCTATATGAGATTTTTTTTTGTTAACTTTTGTTTTTTCGTGTTGTATATAATCAATATTATAATAGATTGATTAGGTTGATATGAGAATAACCGATGATATTTTATATGTTGATATTTCATATCTCATGTGTGGACGTCTAAAAGAGTTTCCGATTTATCTTCATCAATTCGACATCTAGCAACATTTTTCCCATGAATATATCGGACAGAGACCCACATATCCGCTGAGATTCAACATCTGATACGCTGACTAATTGCCATCCTCATCAGCTATCCAGTAAATCTGTAAGTTGTGCAAGTATAAAAAATAATTATCTACCACAGTTTAGAAACCCAAACAATAGTGAAACCTTTTATTATACATAGAGCAAGAGAATATACATAACCTTATAAATATGGTCAAGGCGAGATCTTTTAACAAAAATAAAAAATGAATCTCCATGACCTCCTCTCAGGTCAATGCGAACTCTCTTAATCCGTCCAAGAAGCTGTGTTTCTTTTTCATCGGTTGTTTCTGTAGTTGTTGGTTGTGTAAACAATTTTGTTCACCTCCTCCTTGAAACTACCAATGTGTTCTAATTCGGATTAGAAGTCTGGGAAATTAGTGAATCCCTCCATGGCGTACAGGTCTTAGTGGACAACTTCGGAAAGTAGAACAAACAACAAAGAAAAGTTATATTAATCAAGTTTTCAGTAGGACTATGAAATTCTATCAATTTAAAGAGTTTCAATGATACGCGACACTGAATAGAGCGGTTTAGAGGGTAATAGTTTATTATCGGAGGTGAGAGTTAAGTGACGAAGTGGGAGAACCCTAGGCCCTAGCTTAGAGACTATCAAAAAGAATAGACGATTAGGAGGCTTCTTTGGGTCTGTCTGACGCATCAGCCTTACCTTTTAAGGCTTATATAGAAACTGGGTGCGATAGGCCGCAGGTTAATTAAAATGACCCAACAACCATTAATTCATTACACAACCCTGTTCGAAAACTCACCGCCAAGGGCCGTAAAATCACCGGAAAAATGTAACTCGGACACCAACGGTGACGATTTAGACTGATTCGGTCCGAAAATCGAGATTCTTAAAAAAAATTAATTTTTACTCGTTTCATCCTATAATCGAGTAGTATATATAAAGAGTCATGATGTTTTCATGAAAATGGCAAAAAAACGAAAAAATTGATGTATATGTCGTTAAAAATTATGAGCCGTCAGAGTCAATATTGCAGAAAACCTAAAAGTCTAAAGAGGAAGAAGACTTGTAAAAGTCATAATTGCCTTTAATTAAACTTAATCAGAAAAACATGCAAAACATCCATGGTTCCCACTCAAACTCGGGTTGTTAGCATTTTTAAAGATGTGTAAACCGGTGCACTAAGTGATATTTATTGCAAGTTTTTAGGAATAGATAATATATTGAAATAAAAGTATAAAGATGGGTCCACCAAAATAAATGAAATGCTGAGGTGAACACCCTAAGGAGAGAGCAAAACTCAGTCATTATAATATAGATTATGCATGGGCATTTCGGGTATCGGTTTGGTTCGGATATCGGTTCGGTTCGGATATCGGTTCGGTTTGGGTATTTCGGATTTCGGGTAGTTCGGGTAGGAGGCTAGACGATCCATTTACTACTTGACCTATTTTTGGTTTGGTTCGGTTCGAATAGTTTCGGGTTCGGTTTAATTCGGATAGTAAAACTAGGAACCGGGAAATACCCTGAAAATATTTTGTTCTCATTTGATTCCGTTTCGGGTTCGGATAGTTTGGATAATTCGGGTAATTCAGATAAAATATCGGTTATTTAAGGTAAAATATCAAATAATTAGGATGATTTAGATAATAATTTCAGATTATTTTGGATATTTCGGATAAAACTATCCAGATAGTTTCAGATACTTTCGGGTAGTTCGGATACTTTATAATAATTTAGTTATACTCAACTATTTTCGGATACTTTTAAAATATCTTTAAACTAAAAATATATATTTAGTTATATTATATGTATATATAATTAATATTTTTATATATTCGGGTATTCGTTTGGTTCTCGGTTCCGGTTCGGTTCGGTTATTTTGGATATAGAAATAAAAGAACCGTTCAAATATTTGAGAGTTCTGGTTTGGTTCCGGTTTCGGGTATTTCGGTTCGGTTTTTCGATTCCGGTTTTGTTTGCCCATGCCTAATTACAATGGTTGCAATAGAGAATGAGAGATGGGATGTTTTTAATATTTATGTGTAATGAGAGACTAACGACTTTTTGTTCCTCACCAACCGTGCCCAACTCGTGAGCCGTGAAGTTGCCAACCCAGAATCTTACAAACCCCATGCATCTCAAATATTACCAAACTAGATGGTTGTCCAGTATATGCGTGGGACTGAAGCTAATATTTTAAATATCAAAACAACCATACTATTCTGTATACGATAGACTTCAATAATCAAAATGTCTAAAATCAAAATTAAGAGTCCCATAATAGTGTTTCTCGTTTTCCATGTTTCTTTAGTTCTTACAAGTACTTGTGGGCTTATTTTAAACATAAAGTCCACCCTGGTTCTAGTTATTTGTATTTGGGCTCACGAGCCGAAACTCTTGAAGAATTTTCTTTTCACTAAAAAGATCCATACATGTTTAAGAGTTGTCTACCATGTAAGGCACATTTTGAGTTCTTTTAACATAGAGACGCATTGGGCTTGGGCTGCTGGGATACTTTTTTTGGATACCTATCTTTTTTTCTGACATTTATTCCTTCAAACCCAGTTAATTGTGTTTTGTGTGGTTAGGTTAAAGTAACTTAGCTGAATTATAGACATTAAAAAAGTTTGATATTGTGTCTTAATCTGAACCATAAGTTTAAATTTGTCTAAAGAAATTTAACGGGTGTGTAACGATTTTATATTTGAGATTTGCATGCCTTTAGATTTCATTAGAAGCAACAAGATACAACGGTAGATAATAAGATTGTATTACATTATTATTTTTTATTTTTATTATACATTCATCCCTTATGTCTTATTTTGACTGTATTTCAAAATTTAAAATACATAAGTAAATATATTTGGTATAGTTTGTTCTAATTTTTTTTTCCTTTGTACTTTGACATCCATTTTAATAATTTTAATAATTAATAAATATTTTTTTGTGGATAAACAATGTCTGGACATGAGTTTTAATTATGTGGACATGTGAGTTATGGATGGACAATTTGTGGACGGATGACTTATGGATCTGGTTTTTCATTTACCATAACAACAAAATATAGACCATGAAGTTGTTCTTAGTCTAGGTGTGTGGACATGGGAGGTGTGGATAGGAGAGTTGGGTAAAGAGAAGTTGTGTACAGGGGATGTGTGTACATGATGCCTTTGACAAAGGCGTGGACGAGCGGACTGTGGACAGAGTAACAACCAGAGCCTATCTTGATCCAAAACCAAAATACGTATCTTTTGGGGAAGGAGGAAGCCTCTCCCATCCCAGAAGCTCTACTCTTAGCCTGAAACCCACTCTTTGTCACTCTCTTAATTAACCTCTCCACAGCCGCATCCGCCATCTCCCCAACCTCAGTTCTAAGCTCTCTTCCGCATCTTTCATCATCGCTTCCAGTTCTTCACATCCTCAGCCGCTTCCGCCATCACCGCTTCCGACATGCTCGCCGTCTTCGTCTCTTCTTGTCCTCAACTTTTTCATCCCTCTCCCAATACACTTGCCATTGAAGTTGCAGCGCCGGTGACGGAGATCCTTGTCGTGTCGCTTCTAGATTAATCTCACAATCTCGCCTCTAGATCTGACAATGGTTTTGCTGGATTTGAAGGAAGCATCGGGAATCTAGGAGTGAGCAAAATTGAAGACGATTGAACTTTGTGTGAGATTTGATTTACATTAGTTAAGGGTTTTCACACGTGTTAGGGAGTGTGCGCGTGTCCATAGGTCTTGTTTATACAACGAAGAAAGTTGAAAAAGTTTAGTTTGATTAAGGTGAAGGGTTTTTGTGTCTTTACCCATGTATAATGTATGTGCAAAGTCAATTGTGTCTCCAATCAATTGTGTCTCCAAGAGTAATTGATAAGTCATAAAGTGTCTTAGGTGGTAAATTTCTTCATGTTTAATCATGTTTATGGATGAAAATCTGATTAATCAGAACCAATTCAGTTTCGCTGAAAATATCACACAGAGAACACACCAAGTCTTGTATATTCAAAATATATAATGCATCAAACAAAACTTATATAAAGGAAGACATGTATTAAAGAACAAAGATTCAGTACAAACTTAAACCCTTGAAGGATTAAGAGACAGATAGTTAAACTTTTCAATAAACCAGAGAGTAATAGTAACTGAGACTGCAGAAACAGAGTATAGACTAACTTTTATTTTAGAAACAAAAACATTGTTTCCTTTCTATAAGAATGTCAGCATTTGTTGTGTATAGGATCAGATCCTCTTCCAATCTTTCTTTTTACAGATTGATTAGGATCATGCATCACAGAGGGCGCCAAGTCTCCATTTGTATTTAAATTTCCTTCCTTCGATGATGATGATGACTCTTCAAGAACACGGAAGGGATGAACAGTTAGAAGCTGCAGCCTCATATCTCTCTCCCATCTTAGACTTGAGACTTTATCCGTTTGAAGAAGTACAAAAAATGCGATGCCAAGAAGAAGAAACATATCTCGACGAACCAAAACACCCATTTTGAACAACGTTTGTAGATATTAGCTACTAGCTAGCTTGTGAAGTTAAATATAAATACTTGAGAGATTAAATAAATGGTAAAAGGTTAATGAAGAAGGGAGAAATTTGTCTCTCCTTCTCTCTCTTTGGAATGGAGAGAAGGTTGGTAAGAAGGAAGCATATATAAAGGCTGGTTTTAGAAGATCTCTCATCTGACAAGTTTGAACCAAAAAAGCTTTACATTTGGAACTCTGTTATTGGGAAGCTAAGCTTATCTCTTTGTTTTTTTTTGTCCATCTCCATACTTTTTATATTTTAAACATACAATACTCATATACATTCACATATAATAACATTTCTGTTTATTTGGATAAGGTGAATGGTGTGATACAATATAGATTACTAATATAGTTGTATAAAGTGCATTCTTGTGTTGCTTTTGGGAATTGTACTTCACACAATATGTCCCTATCAAATGGAATAACCAAGAGCATTGAGACATCTTTGGAACATTCTCTTTGCCTGACATGGACAGCCTTTACATATATATGTATGTGTGTATGTGTGTGTTTGAATGTTCATACACAAACTTAGACATTATAACTCACTTTCATAAAATAATAATGACACTGATTTATTTTACAAAAACAAAACTATTGTTAATGTAGATAAGGTTTACCTTTTTCTTTTATATAGATGGGGTTCATCTAAGCACAACAACGACAAAAATAATATGATGTAATTATGCTAAGATAAGCAAAAACTAAGCCCAAGAAAGAATAAAAAAATATGCAAAGAAGAAGGCTTGGCTTGAAAATTGTTATTCAAGAAGAAGCAAGAAGGCCGTCTTAAAGGGGGAAAAGTGTTTTATTCAAAAAAGAATATACAAAAATTGAAGGAGAAGTTGGTTTGAAAGCTTGTGTTAATACATACTTTTTATAATTCCAAGCTCTTTTCTCATTGTAGTAATATCCAGTCTTGCTTCTTTGAGTTCAGTGGAGTATCCTTTATGCTTTTCTTCTTTGTTTTCCCCACTTTAATTACTTATCCCTTCCCTCCTCGATTTAAACTTTTAGTACTATTGGACTAATCCATTTCATGAATTTAAAAGATTTAGTTGAAGTGGTTATACACACTATAGTACCTTTTTTTTTTTTGAACACCAACACACTATAGTACCATCTTCAGTTAAAACGTTGTATTTCATGGATAGATTTTTTTTTTTTTAAGAAGTTGAGTATCATCATTACATATCATAAACATCTAATTTTGCAGTTAAAACAATGTGTGATGAAAACAGAAACTGAAACTCCCACAGAAACAAACATATGATGTACATTCTCAATACAACCCACAAACACTAACTATAAAGATAGATGGTGAAATATTGTAGAGTGATCAATAATGGCCTTCTTTTCTTTCACCACATAATCATTCAATCATCTTTTCCACTCTACCGGAGTTGTCTTCCCTGCAAAAACCAAAATAATATTAGTTGAGAAGAAACTCAGAATCTCTATATAGACTTTCTGGCTTTGTTTAGGACACTACTAACCGTTGAGAAGAGGTTTCTCGGTCTTCTTCCCAGTTTTGCCAATAGAGTTTGAGACTCTTGTTGTCTTAGGAGAATCAGAAGTGACTCTTGCGTTGTTACCTGAAGATGGTAGCGAGTACCGTCTAGTGGCTTTCTCAGTCACTTGTTGCTTAGGGGAAGAAGAGCCTTGTAACCTCAGCTTTGCTTTTGCAGATTTAGTCGCTTGCATATAGCTTGGTAGGCCCGGGCTACTGTTCTGATTCACATTACTACTCTCTTGACACTCAGTGGTTTGAGTAGTAGCAGTAGTAGTAACCGGAGAATCCTTCTTCCCTGATCTTTTATGCTCCTTCCTAGCTGGATTCTCCTTGTTGTTTTGTTTGGGAGTTCTCTCTTCTTTCACATCCTCCTTTTCCTCAACCATCACATTTTCTTCGATTTGGCTGACCAATGTGGAGTCAAGTGTTTCATTGGTTACCAATGGTTCATGAATGTGTTTCAACTCCTCAGGCTGAGCCATTTCATCTGTTCTCTCCACATCAAAGGCATTATTCACAGGTTCTTCTAAACCTGGAGATGGCTTCTCAATCTCCTTCTGTGTAACTCCTTGAGGTTGGATAGAGCTCTCAACTACAGGATTATGCACTTTCCTCAACCCACGTTTCACTTTCTCTAAATCAACTTGAGGAGTCTCTGCTGGTGGTGGTGGTAGTTCTGCAGATTGGCATGTTGAAAACTTGCGGAAGCTGCTGCGTTTCGGTTTCTCAAGCTCAAATGATGTCTGCGCATCCGAGGGATTGTCGAGATTTGAAGTAGGGACTTTGCGAACACTCTTCTGAGAGTTACTGGCAAACTTCTTCTGAGTTTTCTTGACTGAAGTTTTCTTAGGTTGAGGAATTGGTTTCCAGAAGCAAGACGCTGACCAGTTCTCTAACCAGATTGTGTTGGACGAATCATTTTCCAAGTGCACAGGCATCACGTTTGGAGAGGAAGCTAGAAGCTGATAAGATAGACAAAACATTATTAAAGAGCTTCTACATTCAAACATAATACTCACTCTCTGTTCCGAAAAGATCCGTGTTTTAAAAAAAAATGTTTCAAAAAATACATTTTCAATGCATTAATTAATGGTAAATTGCAAACTTTAAAAAAACATAATTGTGTTTATTAAAACTCTAATGGTTAAGAGTTGTGTGGAATGAAATACGAAAATAATGCATTGGTAACTAAAATTTAATATATTTTCTTAATAAGTATGAAAAATTCTAAATATAAATCTTTTTGAAACAGATACGGTAATAGACTTTACAAGCATACCTTCTGAGCAAACGCATTTGCAGTTAGCTTCTTGATTCCCAGGTAAGTATGTGTATCAACAACAGAGTCTTCAGGGAGTTTATTCTCCTGATAAGACAGAAAAAGTAGATACAGAACTTAAGTTAAAAGCTAATCAGAAATAGAAACTTAAATCACAGAGTCAAAGTGATGAGTGTTAACCAAATGCTGATGATTCAATGGGCATTTCCTCTGAACTTCAACTCCAATGTCAGAATGTCTGATCTCTCTTCCTCGAGCAAGTGCTTGCAATCTGACAATTCCCATTACACAGCAGAGAGTCGCAACAGCTTGCCTTCTAACCATGTGACCTCGGATAAGTGCTTGCAGCCTTATTATACCTTTTAACGCCCAGAAAGCACGCCGAGCCTTCACACAAAGAGAGCTCAGGTCAGTATACAACAAGGGGAAAAATGCCAATGAAGGGGTTCATAAGTATTTTACCAAGTATCCTCTAAAGGCAGCCTGGACAGTTGTTGCTGCAATCTCTTGCATAATTTTGTCTGATTCGGATAACGAGTCATCAGGTACAACAGAAGCAGCGTTTGGAGAATCTTTTGGTTGGACTTGGACCTCAGGAAGTTGTATCTCATCATCTGAAACCGCTTCGTGTTCTGTAGTCTGCGTCTCTCCCACACCACTGGTATGAACTGTTGCGTTTCCAAAGGATGGAAGATCTGAAACCACATCGGATTCTTCAATCTTTGATATCACCACTACCTCCTTTCCATTCACAACTCTCTGAGCGCGATAACCAATAGAAACAGACACCAAAGAGAGAGGAAATCAGAAAGTGACACCATAGACAAACAGTAGACAGAAAGAAACAGTAGACTGAAGAATCTTAGTCCTCTACGGCAACAAAAATTTAGCTATTCAAATGTTAATTGAAGCGTTACCTCCTTGTCTTTAGAACCACTAGACTTGGATTGTTTCTTTCCAAGTAGCACACTTTTTAACCATCTTGCAGGCTTCCCCATGATGTCAACAACCAAAACTCAAAACACCACCTGCATTTTTCCGACCAATCACAAACGCTTTATATGCTCGAGCAATAACAAAAAGACCACACAACACATCTATTACCAATGGTTGCAGTTTTATTTCTGTAAATTTTGTTTATATCTAGAGCTTGGAAGAGCATATAATTAAGCACTTTGTAAGTTCAATGGATCAGCCATTTGTTTATGAAGACTAAGTAAAGTTCCAAACTGAGAATCACCATCAAGCAACAAAATTTAAGAAAATTAAAACATAATAAAAACAGTCGTTCATGAGCTAAAGATCTGTACTTTCTTTTATAATAATGGATCACAATCATTAAGCAATGAAATCAAACAAGAAAGAGAAAGAAAATACAATGATTATTTAGGAAAAAAAAGAACAAAACAAAATCTCCAAATTGAAAATTTCAGAGATTAAAATTAGGGAAACCAGATCTGGAACTCACCTTGCAGATAAGTGAACCAGATCTCAAATCCACACTACCTAAATCTCAGAATTAACAGTAACAAAAAAAAAAGATCTTGAGTATTTAGAAAAGAAGTGAATTTACAGCTATTTAGAGAAATGTCGGTCTCAAATTGGATTCACTGTCTGAATCCCACAACAAACTTGAGAAGAAGACAGCCTTACCGTAGAATGCCTGAATGGTTGGGTGACAGTATTAGATAGCGGTGCTGCTATATCACTAGATACTTAAGGAGCATCGATGAGACTTTCTTTGGTGGTGGTTAATTTCAGTGACCACGGTGACAGATAATTTATTTATTTCTTATATTAAAACAAAAAAAAACTACAAACGCATCTCCAAAATTCAAATTAAGCACCGTTATTTACGGCCGTTAGATTAATAATATTTTTATAATTTTTAGATACTCCTTAATGATTTGATTTTTATCTTGTTCTATCACTTTAACTGATTTTTATAATTCAAACTGAAACATATCATTTTAACTGGTTTTTAAGGATTTGATTTTTATCTTGTTCTATATAAAATTTAATATCATTTAAATTTGTGACTAATTATTAAATAACTTATTTTTTTGTTGGTTAAATTAGTTTTATCGAATGTTATTTTATGTAACCAACATTAATAGATAAGTAAATAACTTGGAGAAGGTATGAAAGTTATGAGTGGGTTGTCCCCAGACTGCTGTTTAATTTGGGAGCATGTGCAATAACTCAGCTCTCTACGTGACTACGAAGCATTTGCGGATGATTACCTTCTTACCCTTTTTCTTCTTCTTCTTGAGGAAGCTTGGATCGTGCGGGCGAGTTCTCGTAGAGCTGCTCAAAGTATGAAATGATACTTTATAATCCTCCTCTGTTTTTTCTGAACATTAAACTATTTGGGAATGAGACATATCGTATGAGCAACTTGTGCTTTATTCCTTAACTGAGACGAAAACGACGTCAACCACCAAAAAGACAAGTAAGAAAGCAATGGAGATCGAAGCCTTCCCACATGGATCTTGTCGTAAGAATGCAACAGAGTATAAACCATGTTATGTTTCCACACTCGTGCACACAGCACATTTCTTGATGTTTCGACGATTGCATGAAGGTGAAACCATTCAATTTATCTGGAATATTTGTCATTTAATATGTGAATAACCCCCAAATAGTTTAAGTTCCCAGAGAGTCTAAAGAATAAAGCAATTCTCAAAGACAACGACCAAAACTATATTTTATAAAAATAGTTTTAACTGAAACTAGAAAATACAAAAGACACTGCAGACATTAAAAAAAAAAACGAAACAGGGAAAGCAATCTAGTCTCTGAGAACTCCAAGCGTCTAGTTTCTGGTATCTCCAAGTCTCAATCTCTCAGCAACATTAGCCACAAAGCAACAAAGCTTCGATTCCGAAGCTAAACCATCCGCTACTCTTTCAACAGCCTTCAGCTCTTCATGCAGATCCGAGTGCAGAGCCAGAGTAGAGAAGTTCTCATCGATAATAACCCCCAAACACTTGGTCACATCCTCGAGCTTGGGAACCCAGTCGCACAGCTTCAAACCGAGCATGGAGGCGGCTTTAGGGCAAGGACCAGCCTGAGGGAACCTCTCGTACTTCTTCATCCACTTAGATAGATACCGAACGAAGCTTCTCATCTCATTACCATTCAACTTACTCACTGCAGATGAAAACATGACTTCATCAACATCAGACGAAGCCAGCAAGTAGTGAAGGCAAAGCTCGGAAGGAGAAAACCCGTCGTGAGCAACCATCAGCAAGATCGAAGCCTCTTCAGCAACAACTTTAGACTTCTTTGATACCTCTGTCTTGCTAACTTTCTCAATAGCCAACAAAGCTTGACTGTCCCATTCTTCTCTCACCTTAACCATAGTGCTAACCGCTTCCTTAGAAGGGCAAAGAAAGTACTTCAAGATCGAAAGCAGCTCGCTCGCCCCAAGATCCGAAGCTTGTTTGATCACAACGCAAAGCAAATCAGACCGTTGCTTCTCGACAAGACTGCTAACTAAATAACCGTTCAAAGAATGATCAACCAATGAGTTTGAAACCAAAGTCTCAACTAACTCCCACATCTCCAAACGAACACAAGCCTTCAAAACCAAACCAGACACGTCTCTACCCATCAAAACCCCAGTCTTCTCCACCAGCTTCTGAACATCAGAACAAGCTTTATCTCCCCAAACCAGCCCAGCTACATCTTTACCCATCAAAAGCTCAGTGTTCTCCACTAAATCTTTCATCTCCTCGTTCTCACCAGTAACCCCAACTTTCTCACCAATCTTCTCCAGAAACTGCTTCAGCATACTCACAAACTCGCCTCTGTCGAACCTGTTGGTGTCCTTGAGCTTGCTTTTCAGCTTAGAGGAAAAGCTCTTACCCAATTTGATCAGCTCAGCATCGCTTCCGGAGATTTCCCACCCGGTTATTGGATTGATTAGGGTACCGGGGTTAGGGCTTTCCACCTTCGGCTTGACGTTGGTGAAGATACCGTCTTGGCTGAGAGGGAAGGGATAGTCCGAGTGAGAGTCAACTCGGTCCTGACTCGCTAAGGAGTTGGAGATAGCTTCGAGCAGCGAAGTCATTACGGACAGAGCAAAAGGATCAAACTTTATCAAAAATCTGTAAGAACAAACACAAACCCATCAGCACAAAACCTTATATCTCGTATCTTACGCCAATAAAGAGTAAAGAAAGACAAGAGTTCAATGGAGGTTACTCCCAGTTAACAATCGTTTATCAAGCTGAGTTTTACCTTCCGGAGGAGACTACAAGGATGGTGAGTAGCGAAAGGCAGAGAAGCTTTCAGATTGTTGTAGGGAGGGTAGTTCTCGAATCGCAGGCGGAGAGAGAAGGAGAGATGAAGATGTAAACTCAGAGAAGGCGACCGATTAGGGTTTAGGGGTTTTGTAATTGGAACAATGGTTCTGTATTTTTCTGTGTTTCCAGATATACCCCTCTCGTCGGTGGTTTATTACATTTTTTGGATTTGGGCAACGACGAGTTTAGCTGATGTCTTCCAAGGCCTAATAACAACTGTTTCTATTTTTTTTTTTCTGGTTAATTTGTTTATATGATAGCAATTAAGACAGGAAATGAGGTTTATAAACTTGGTCGACAGGTTGACTAATCCTTGTAAAATGTCACACAACTCTGCGCAACTAACTAATGTCCTTAGATCGTGGTCCACTTAAAATATGAAGTTGTTTTCTAACGCTAGATCTCATGCATGTATCCATCATAACTTAAGAAATGAAATATATTTATTTTTTTGAAAAAAATAAGACAATGTAGAACATAACTATGATGAAGAGAATATGAGAAAACAGCAAGTCACATTATAACAAAAAAAAAAGAATTTCTTCAAGATGGAAAATACCGACTAGTTTTCTTTAAAAAGAAAAAAAGAAAATACCGACTAGTTTTCTTGGCCATCCATCCAACACTCGTATTAGTTGGAAACAATCCGTCTTAATATCAATGATCCACACTCATTTTCAAGCAAATATTCTATAGACCACAACAATGCATCGATTGTAAAAGCGATAAACGGAGTATGATGCATTGTTGTGGTCTATAGAATATTTGCTTGAAAATGAGTGTGGATCATTGATATTAAGACGGATTGTTTCCAAGCGATAAACTCTTTAAACAAAAGAGAACAGAGCGAAGGAGGTTTATATGGGAGACTAAAAACGCACCGTTTTGCTCTGGCGAAGAGTTGGGCGATTAGGGTTCTGCAAATCTCGATTTGGGCAGGCTTGATTGACGGCGCCAGTAACGGTGGCTCCAATGGGGGATGAAGACGGTTCTCAAGGGGAGGCTCCTGCTTCTCCAGGGGTGACGACGACGACGACTCCAACCACAGGTCCGGGGGGAACAAAGGACTCTTGGGTTGGAGCGGTTCAGGGTAAAAAACTTTTGAAGAAATACGAAGTGGAGATTTTGATGAAAGACGGAGTAGGCTCGATTACAGTACCGGAGGAGATAACGAAGGATGTGGCGCCTCTGTGGGATGATTTCCTCATTGGAAAATTCCTCGATGTTGCTCCACACATTGCGAAAGTTCACGCTATCGTAAACAAGGTTTGGGCTCTCAACGATAAGACGCAGATGATTGACGTCTTCGAGGTTAACTCAACGACGATGAAGTTTAGGATTCCTAATCTGGCTGACAAAAATCGGATTCTTCGAAGGGGGATTTGGAACCTAGCGGGTGTTCCGGTGGTGGTGACAAAATGGTCTCCGGTAGCAGAGAAGGAGAAGCCTCAAGCTCAAGCCATTCCGATGTGGGTGCATCTCAAAAACGTGCCGCTTGATATGTTCTCTTGGCAAGGACTGAGCTTCGTGTCTAGTCCTCTCGGTACTCCGGTGAGACTACACCCCGAAACTGCCCAATGTTTGAATATTGAGGTAGCAAAGATCTTTGTGAAAGTTGACTTAACGAAGGATTTGCCAAAGAAGATGAACTTCAATATTCGGGGGAGGCAGTGTTTGGTGGAATATTCATACCCATGGCTGCCAACAAAATGCCCTAAGTGTGAGAAATGGGGTCACTCTATCAAAACATGTCCAGTCAAAGAGGTACAGAAGGAGAGGGAGAACAATGAGGTGCAGGAGGAAGGAGAAACTCCAGCAGACTAGGGGTTAAGAAGTGAGGAGAGAATCACAGTTGAGACAGAACAGACTTCGGATACTAACCAGCCAGGGGAAGGAAAAGGAAATGAGGAGGTACCTGCAGTAGGCTTAACTAATACAGAATTGGAGACAGAGCAAATGTCAGCGGTTGAGTTAAGGGAGGATGAGCAGATAGTAGAGATGGAGAAAGACTTGGTTTTGGGGAGTTCAGCTCTGGCTGAAGCTCAAGATGAATCTAAAGAAGACGAGGAGAAAGAGTGGCTGGATGTATCACCGGGGAAGTCGAGCCGTTCTCCACAGAGCAAAAACAAAGATTAAAAATTTGGACAGGTTGCTATTCTCACCAAATCAAGATTCTCAGTACTGAGTTTAGAAGAGGAGGGAGAGATAGTAGGAGATGGAAGTGATGAAGGAGAGATACAGAAGGCAGAGAATTTGATGAACCCAATGGTGGAAGCCAAAGAGAAGGAGACTGTTATTCCCCGACAATCTCTCCCTAGATATTCGAAGATCAAACATAAAGTTTTGGGTGATAGGTCTGTTCAGAAAGCGCAAGACGCAAGTCTCAGCGAGCTAAAGAAAAGGAAATCTCGTCATCATTAATGTCGGGTCTCTTTTGGAACATAAGAGGCTTTAATAAGCCATCTAAGCATATGTTAATAAAGGAGTGGGTTAGGAAAAGTGGCTTTCAGTTTGGGTGTTTGCTTGAAACTCAAGTTAAAGAAAATAAAGCTAAGGGGATCATCGACAAGGTGTTCCCAGGCTGGTCCTCTATTACGAATTACGATCATCACCGCTTGGGTAGAATATGGATCATGTGGAGTCCGAGGGTGAGAGTTACTCCATGTTTCCAGAGCGCTCAGATGATCACATGTTCTTTTCTGTTGGAGGGTATGGATGAAGAATTCTTCTGTTCTTTTGTCTACGGATTTAATTTGGAAGATGAACGAAGGGAGCTCTGGAGAGACATAAAATCTCATCAAGACTCTCCCATTATTCAGAAGAAGGCGTGGATAGTTTTTGGAGATTTTAATGAAATTTTGGATGAGGAGGAGCACTCCAATGTAGATATTGCTCATGATACTGGGGGAATGCGGAATTTTCAGGAGGTAGTTAGCTACTGTTCTCTGGTCGACATGTCGTACCAGGGGCCAAGATTCACATGGAACAATAAACGAGACAGTGACATCATCTGTAAGAAGCTGGATCGCGCCCTCGTAAACGACGAGTGGATGAGACTGTACCCTCGGTCTTATTGCGTTTTTGAGGCAGGAGGATGCTCAGATCATCAGAGATGTCGGATCACATTCACAGCTGAGAGTATGAAGCCGAGAAAACCCTTTAAATTGGTTAACGCAGTGATTGACATGCCAGAATTTCTACCTTTGGTTGGTAATTTCTGGAGGGGGACGGAGCCTCTATTTAACTCAACATCAGCACTCTTCAGACTCTCCAAGAAACTAAAAGCACTTAAGCCTCTTCTGCAGAATCTGAGCAAGGAGAAGATTGGAAATCTTTCCAAAAAGACAAAAGAAGCTTATGCAACACTATGTGAGCTCCAAACCAAGACTCTAGATGAACCTTCTCAGGCAAATATGGAGGCAGAATCGGCAACATTAACCAGATGGTCCTTGTTGTCAAGACTAGAAGAAAAGGTCCTTAGTCAACGAGCAAAGATTCACTGGTTAGGGGTCGGAGATGGGAATAACACGACCTTCCATAGGGCTGCAAAGGTTCGGGAAGTTAGGAATTCTATCAGAGAGATTAAAAAGGGAGATGGGACCACTGCAGTCACTCAAGAAGATATTAAAGCTGAAGCTGTGGACTATTTTCAAAACTTTCTGACTCATATACCTTCTGACTATTGTGGAGTGAGTTCTGTAGTCCTAAAAGATCTCCTAAATTTTGATTGTTCTGAGGAGAACAGGAACATGTTGGTTGGAGAGGTTTCAGCGGAATTGATTCGGAAAGTGGTGTTTAGTATGGCTGCAGACAAGTCTCCAGGACCTGATGGGTTTACAGTAGAGTTCTTCAGAGCTACATGGGGTATTACAGGTGGAGATGTAGTGCAAGCGGTCCAATATTTTTTTGATAAGGGATTTCTCCCCAAAGGAATAAACTCCACGATCTTGGCTCTCATTCCCAAGAAGGATGAAGCAGTTTATATGAAAGACTATAGGCATATATCGTGTTGTAACGTGATCTATTAGGTGATTTTCAAGATCTTGGCTAACCGGCTGAAGAGATTGCTGCCTTCTTTCGTCTCGTTGAATCAATATGCGTTTGTCAAAGATAGGATCCTCATGTAAAATGTCCTATTGGCTTCGGAGCTTGTGAAGAACTATCATAAGGACTCAGTGACAGCTAGATGCGCAGTTAAAATCGACATCTCCAAGGCGTTCGATTCAGTCCAATGGCCATTTCTGCTATCTGTTCTTGAAGCTATGGGCCTTACCGAGAAATTCATCTTGTGGATCAAGAAATGTATTGAGATTGCCTCTTTTTCTATACAGGTTAATGGAGAACTAGCTGGATACTTTAATAGTAAAGAGGGTTGAGGCAGGGGTGCTCTCTATCTCCTGTTCTGTTTGTTATCTGTATGCAAATACTGTCCAAACTCTTGGACAGAGCTGCAGAGGAGAGGCGTATTGGTTATCATCCTTACTGCAAGGAGCTCAGCATCACACACCTTTGTTTTGCAGATGACGTGATGGTGTTTTCAGATGGGAAGAAAACATCTATTGAAGGCATTTTGGAGGTATTTCGGGAGTTCGCAAAGATGTCGGGTCTTTCTATTAGTCTGGAAAAGTCGACTTTATTTCTAGCTGGGGTTTCTGAGGAGGAGAGTGTTCAGATTCTGGGCCAATTCCCTTTTGAGGCAGGTTCGCTTCCAGTGAAATATCTTGGGCTCCCACTGCTGTCGATGAGAATGTCAGTACAAGATTATGCTCCCTTGCTAGTGCGGATTAGATCCAAGATCAGTACATGGACAGCGCGCCATCTTTCTTTTGCGGGTCGATTGCAACTGATTGGATCAGTCCTCTACAGCTTAACGAACTTTTGGATGTCTGCGTTCCGTCTCCCCAAACAGTGCTTGCAAGAAATAAACAGTCTCTGCTCGGCTTTCCTTTGGCCAGGACCGGTAATGTCTACACAGAAGGCCAAAGTTGCTTGGGTAGATGTGTGTAAACCGAAGGAAGAAGGAGGGTTAGGACTGCGATCACTAGAAGAAGTAAACAGAGTCTCTTGTCTGAAGCTGATATGGCGTATTCTTTCCTCCAGATCTTCAATGTGGGTTAAATGGATACATAAATATCTAATCAGAAAGGGCTCCTTTTGGAGTGTAAAGGAATCAAGTTCCTTGGGCTCTTGGATGTGGAAGAAATTATTGAAGCTAAGACCTCTAGCTTTGCAGTTTACTCGAGTGGAAGTGGGTAATGGTGCGACGACTTCCTTCTGATATGATAAGTGGTCTCAATTGGGGGCATTGATCAACTTAACTGGTGAAAGGGGTTGTGTTGATGTTGGGGTCCCGATACACGCTACGGTGGAGAGGGTGATCCAATCTTACCGGAGAAGAAGGCATAGAACTACTGTCCTGGTACAGATTGAGCTGGAGATACTGAGGCTGAGAGCTATTGGGCCTAGTCAGCAGGAAGATATGGTGCTTTGGAAGCGGGAGAATGAAGTATTTCGACAAGGATTTGAGTAATCTCAAACGTGGAACGTGATCAGAGCAAGATCACCGCATGTTTCATGGTCCAAGGGGCTCTGGTTTAGAAAAGCTACTCCAAAGTTTTCTTTTCTCACGTGGTTAGCTGCTCACAACAGACTAGCGACTGGGGACAGAATACTTCAGTGGAACCCTCTAAGCTATCTCAACATGTTGGTTATGCAAAGCAGCCACTGAAACGAGAGACCATTTATTCTTTGATTGCTCTTTCGCCAAAGAAGTCTGGCTTGGAACAATCAGAGGCCTGGTAGGTGGAGGTATGCCAACTCAATGGCTCATTTTACTGCAAAGACTGGTAACTGGTCTTCAAGACAACACCAAAACGTTCCTCTTCCGATACTGTTTTCAAGCTACTGCTCATGCTCTTTGGCATGAGAGGAACAAACGCAGGGTGGGAGAAAGCCATCAACCTCCTCCCCGCCTTATTAATCACTTGGATAAGCTGATTAGAAATAAAATCTCCTCCTTACGACAGCAAGCGGGAAGCAGATATAAAAAAGCCATGGAGATATGGTTTGGGAGTAGATGATCTTTTCATTTTTCCTTTTATAAGGTTCTATAAAAGCCTGTAGGTTTTGGTCTATACAAAATAGCATTAGGTTGTACAAAGGTTTTTGAAGTGAATAAATTTAAAATTCTTTCAAAAAAAAAGATAAACTCTTTATTTAACCTTTTAAATCCAAGACCTAAGTTCCATCATCATATAAATCTAACATGCTAATTATCATGCCAATAAACATTAAATTGACAGACAAAGCCTCTTACTAGAACATTATTTCTTGTATCAGGGGTAGTGACCTTTTCTTCTATATAGCTTTCATATATCTGAGTCAAATACGATTCTTCCGCTTTCTGATTATCTTGTGGATCTCTGATTTTAGCATTAAAAATCAACTCATTTTTTTACCTTTTCAAGTATAACATAGTATGGAAAGATAGTGAAATGGCTTTCATCATCCCTAATCATTTTACACGATAGAAAAATAATCAAAATTATTTTTAGAAATAGTTACATTCGAAAATTATTTGAAAGAAAGAATATTCGATAGAGCCCAGAGTTGTAGAGCTGGAAAACATGTATATAGGAAGGGATCTATCATCTCGTCCACAGCTCCACATTAAAACATCTATGATCATTCCCTAAATATTACTCCAATTTGTACGAGCATATAGCATGTAAGGACTTATCAAATAAAACATTTCTATGAAAATATTCAATATGTTGATGAATTATATATAATGATAAACATAAAGTTGTTAGTATGTATTAATCATATATATGTATTAATCATATTTCTATGAAAATATGCAGTATTTTTTTTTTTTTTTTTTTTTGATAACCGTAGTGTAATCCCAAAGGCTTTCTAGATCCAAGGACTAATCACTACGAGGCCCGCAGGATCCGCGTTTTCTTACCACTTAAGGCGCCCCGGGTGGCCAAGGAGAATCGAACCCAGGGCGGTACTCACAGCTGTGAGCCCTTTACCACTAGGCCAAGACCACTTGGTTAATTACAACTATAGGTTTATATTTATGTGTACCAACACGAATATGTATTATATATGACTAAATGATTGCTAAGTCTACCAACCATTTGGAAATTTTTCTAAAAGACTTCGTTAAACAAAGAGACAAACTGCTAAACTTAAATCAACTATGCAATTAAAAATCGATATAATATTAAGTCCGAGTTCTGTTGAAGTCATATTCTAAATATTTATGGGGTATAAATTATAGAGAAATTTTTTAAGATAACTTTGCTTATTTTATTTTTACAAAAAGAATCTCTAAAGTGGAAAATGACTAAAAAGGCTTCACTAAGGAGTAAATACACAATTATACATGTAGGGTTAATTAATATAGATTTATGGTTTATAGTTAAGCTGTAGAATTTTGGAGATGGAGTTTAAAAAATTTCAAAATTTAAAAATAAATATTAAAATTTAAAATAATTTTTTTAATAGTTTCAAAAAGTATTTTGAATTTAAAAAAAAAAGTGCAAAAAACATTTTGAAAAAGTTATAAAAAGTTCAAATTTTAAAACACATAATTTGAAACTATAAATTTTATTATTATTTATTTATATTTGTATATCTATAAAATAAATGGTGGAATGTTCTTTTGCTTTTTTAATGAAATCTGTTTTGATCATTTTCCTTTCTATCTTAAAAAATATTTTTGTGATAATTTTTTTTTTAAACTATTTGAGAGAATTGCCCCAAATTTTTGTACATATATTGGGATAAACTTGTAACATGCAATCAAAAAATTTCAACGTTGTTTTAGTTCAAAAAAAAAAAAATCAACGTTTTGTTCTTTTGCAGCGACCTCGGCCAGTGGGTCCACGGTTTGGGCTCTAAACCTTAGACCATGATTATCCGGGATCTTAGTTGGATTTTAAAGGATAATAAGTGATTTAATTAAATGAAAAGAAAATAAAATACAGATTATCGATCCTTAAGTAACATGTTTTGTGACCGATTATTAGAAGGGTTTTTCATCCACGTGTGACATGAGGCAAAGTAGAATGTTTTTGTATTTTCTTTTGCGACGATTGTCTTCTGCTAATCGTCTTCTGGTCTTCTCCGCCACAGTCTTCTCGGCTTCTCCGTCTCTGACGATCGACGACTCTGTCGGCACACGCTTCTTCACAAGTTTTTTTATTCATAACTTAATCAAGTTCTCTCATTTGTTATCGTTACCTTCGCGAAGGCCTTTTCGTTAAAGCTTCGAAAAGCGACGATGGGTTTTGTTCAGCTCCTTCGATCACTGAATCAGACGAGAAGCCAAAACCCATTTACTGGAAAGTCACGAATCCAACACTCTCTCACACCTCCAAGGTTCGAAATGTTTTTCTTTACAACGATCGTAGTCTCTAGCTTCGTGTCATTGAAAGTTTGATACTTTTGTCGCTTAACTTCTATTTCTTGTTAGAGATTGGTTTAGTGCTTAGTCTGAGAGAATTTCAAGCTCTTGTATTGCAAAATAGCTCTTAACTTCTAGAAGATCATATTTGTGCTGACATAGTAGATATGGAAGCTTAAAGTTCAATTCTTTTGGATACAGATTCGTCTCTTTTATAAAAAGTTGTCCCTTTCTGTATATTTAGATTAGTTTAAATTTGATACCGAGCATTCTGCATTTGGATGTTTGTAAAGTGTTTAGCAGAAAGTTTCTGATTTTTGTAGACTTGCCGGGTTATACAAGAAGTGTATACAAACGAGATCGTGCGTTAATAACACCGGAAAGTCATGTTTACAGCCCTTTACCTGACTGGTACGTACATCTCTTTTCTTTGTTTTGATTGCTGCACAAGACTACTAGTCCTTGAGCTTAATTGTTGCTTCAATTGACAGGACAAACACATTAGGGGCGTATTTGATCACACCTGCAATGGGTTCCCATTTTGTCATATACTTTGCCAAAATGAAAGGTCTGTTATTATTATCAAGTTCTTTATATTCTTCTTCATTAGGTTGTGTGGTGTCACTAAGTTAAGATTATCAAAGAGGAATCTTTTTCTCAGAAGGCATATCTGTTTTTTTTTTTTTTTTTGTAAGTGTGAGTAAAGCTTGATTCTTTTTCGGTTTGTCAACACATAAGGAGTTTTGCTACTGCTACTAATGACGATGCTGGTGATGGTACGATCACTCCAGTGCTCTTAAAACAAGTGTCTATGTGCTGTTGTTGTTCTTGTTTCATATTTATGTTTCATATTCTGTTTTAGTGGTTTAGGTGTGTGTTGTTGTTGCTCTTGTCCTGTTGTAGTTGTTTAAGTGATGAAAAGCTTGTGACTTTTGGTTTCTCTTGTCAAAGCTGCTCCACAGACCAAACCTATGGATTCTCCACAGCTCTTGTCAAAATTTATTATTCGTCGTTGTTCTAGTTTTGGAGAATTGAGTTTATATTTTTGTTCCTGCAGGTCATTTATTGGATTAAGCTACCAGGACCTGCAATACTAGGAGAGGTAATTTCTATTGTTCAATTTGTATTTGTCATCGTAGGCAAATCACTAGGAGGTCACATCAGAACTCACATGAACTCGCTTGCAAACTCTGTAGTCATCAATCACGGACTTGTAAAGCTTTGTGTCTATATAAACTTGTGAACTCTTGTAGTCTTATCTATATAAACTTTGTATACCAAACTTTTATTCACAACACAAGACAACACTCTTCTTCATTCATCACGCATCTTCTCTCATCACGTATCTTCTCTCAAGTTCCTTCTCAAGTTCTTTCTTGAAAACAAGTTTCATAAACAAGTTTATAAACAAGTTTCCTTCGACTTGTAAACAAGTTTTATAAAAAAATTTCATCTCATGGTTTCTTTTTTTATAAAACACTTTTGAGGGATCACTTGATGAAAATTTTGATCAATTTTGATCAAATCTTTGAGAATTTTTCCATTCATTACTTTTGAGAATTTTTCCATTCAAACTCGGATGTCATTTTTCGAATTATTCTCGATTATTGTATTAATCTTTGTTTTTATGTTTTTTTTTTTAAATTTATGTTTTAAATGTTATCTTTTAATATGTTTTATTTAATAAATAAATTTTATCTTATAAAAAAAGTTTAATAATTTTTTTTAAGAACCCTTAACTAAGAAACTTCCATTGCACCATTCAAAATGAAAGTTTCTTAACAAAAGTTCTTAGATTACATTTATTACTAAAAAAATCATTAAGAACCCCATTAAAGATTTTAGGGTTAATCATGCTCTTAACATTGTTTTAAGGCATTGCTGTGTATACATAAGCGTTGAAGTTGAATATTTATTTTCCAGTTAGTCGACACTATCGATCCACGAACGATATTCTTCTTCTTCTTCTTCTTTTTTCTAATATATCGGGTGCACAGTTAAAGCTCCCGCGTTGGTATTTGTTTAGAAAAAGAAATAAGAATTTATTTCAGTTTGGTCGTACTTTGTTATGTAACTTTTTGTTTACTTCAATTGGATTGGCTGTTGACCTTTCAAGATTTCAGAGTTGCGTGCTTGTTTTTCTGTTCGTATGAAACGTTGCAGCAAAAAATGTGTAAAGAGAAAATGTAAAACTATATAGTCTAAGTCCATTTATGTACAATGCTTTTACTTGTCTAAAGCATTGTCTACAAAGCTCTTTTAAACTGATAATTACTATTAATTAATAATTTTCATCAAAAAATGATAATTACTATTAATTTATAATTTTGGAGAGGTCGTTAAATTAAAACATAATATTTGATTTTTTTTCATATTATAGAAGCTAAGCTCGAAATGATGACCAAGAGAATGAGTGAGAATATTGAATTATTTATCATTCTTCACAATTTACACAATTTACAAGAAATATTTATTAATTACGATTCTTTAACATTTAAGAAATAAAAAACTACAATTATTCTTTATCAAATTAGGAGATGAATAAATTTCTCTTTTATTTTTTTTTTCTTTTCTTTCTTTCATTTCTTTCTTATTCCTCGTATTTCTTTAATGGTTACCGGTTTAGAGTCATATGTTTGAGATAAATTTCCGTACGCTTTTTAATTATATAGAAATGATATACTCTGAATGTTATTATTAATATAACAAACTTGCATGTTTTGTCAATTATTTAATTGGTGTAGTCAAAGGATGTATACGTTGGCAGGTTGTTATATAGAAATGGGAATAAACAGTTCCCAAAAAAATTACGAGAGCTTACAAAAATAAAAATGGAGAATGATGATTTCTTGAAGAGTGGTCATGGAGGAGAAGAAAGACATGCGGAGATGAGAAAACTCGATGCATCTCACGATGATCCTCATCTAGATATTATAAGATCCAAGGTATCATCTTAACATTTTACCCAAAAAAAAGATCCAAGGTATCATATAATTGATTTTTGTGCTATTCTAAATGCATAAATCAATTAAATCCTGGAAGATTTCATAAATTTCTCACAAATTTCTTGGTTAATGGTTTGGTCTTTATCCAAAATCATTAGTCGCTGATTTGTCTTAATCAGTGAAGCTTATCTTGAATTCTTAAATTTTAGTTAGCTTGTTCTGCGAATCTCTTAATTTTAGTTTTGTCTTCTTTTTTTTTTGAAAAAAGTTTTGTCTTTTTCTGTTTTGATGATAAGTTTGCTTTGTTGAATCGAGTTGCATATATTTTTCCAGACTAATTAGATTATCTCTGCTATACCAGATACAATTTGCACATATATATTTACAACAATAATGAGAAAGAAAGTAAACATATACGCATGTTGCCAAAAAAAAAAAAGTAAACATATACGCATCAAATAAATTGAGGAGAAACTAACCAATTGATAATGTTTATATATGTTATATATTTAGATTTGTCATATTATATGTATGATGAGATCAGCTGGACTCAATTAAAGTCGAAATGGAGGAGGCTAAAGAGGAAAATCGAAGGCTAAAGTCATCCTTGAGCAGGATAAAAAAGGAGTTTGAGGTTCTTCAAACACAATACAACCAATTAACGGTACAACATGAAAACCTTAATAAATTCTCAACAAAGGGCCATCATCAAGACAAAAACGAAGATGAAGAAAAAGAAAGAATTAGCGAGCGCGACGAACTTGTCTTGTTGAGCTTAGGTACACGCTTAAAATCACCAGTTCCAAGTGTTTCAGTAACGAACAAAGAAGAAAAAACGAAAGATTTCATGGATGAAACCGGTGATGAAAAAAACATTGATGAACATAAAAGAAGTGGTTATCAAGGATTAAGTCTGGGATTTGAATACAAAGATTTGAGTTATCCTACTGAGAAGTTTGAGATTGACCATAATCAAGCAAATACGTCCTTGTTAGTTAGTAACAAGACTATGATACCGTCAGAAAATAGTTTTGGGTTTAAGAATGATGGAGATGATCATGAAGATGAAGAAGAGCTTTTGCCTCAAAACCTTGTTAAGAAAGCTAGGGTTTCTGTGAGGTCAAGATGTGAGACAACGACGGTTAGTACAATATCTTCACATGTAATACTAACATATATATTCAAAAAACGATACTAACATATATAGTATAATCATTGGTTCTCAAAAAAAATTCAATTTTTGATCGTGTATATATATAATGCATGTATAAACAAAAATATCATCATTCAAAATTTTAGGTGTTTGTTTCTCCATCCAGTTGCTTCATCTATATGATCCATCCAAATGATACATCCAGATTTTAGGAGCTATTCGTTTCTCTATCTAGTCTCTATCTAGATGAGCCATCTAGATGAGTTATATAGATGGATTTTATGTTTGTTTGTTTACTTCTATTTTCTTCCAGATGAGTTTAATAAACAAATTATAAATACACTTGCTTTGATTTAATCATATTTTTGATATTAATTTTAACTATATTAACTTTTATTATTTAGTATAAATATATTTACACTGAAATTATTTTAAAATTAGCATTTCACATTTCTAAATTTTTATTTCATATAAATTTATTTATTTTATTTAATTTTGTATTAAATTTAACTACTACTATAACTTTTCATAAAACTCAAAACAGAAACTCAAATTTGAATAAACTTCCAAACAACTCAAAATATAAAACTAAAATTTAAAGATGAAAGAAATGGTAAGAGCATCATGTACTTAAATTTTATAAAACTAAAATTTAAAAGATGAAAGCAATGGTAAGATTTTTGGCGGGAAAACACAATTTTACTGTTTTAGCGGGAAAACATATTTTTGCGGTTTTAGCGGGAAAACAAGTTTTTGCGGTTTTGGCAGGAAACTGCTTTATGGTTTTAGCGGAAAGCGTGTTTTACAATTTTGGCGGGAAAACATGCTTTTGCGATTTTAGCGGGAAAACGTGCTTCTACGGTTTTGGCGGGAAAACACACACTGTGGTTTTGGCGAGAAAACGCGTTTTCTGATTTTGGCGGGAAAACGTGTTTTGCGGGTTTGGCGGGAAAACACGATTTTTCGGTTTTGCCGGAAATTTTATTTTGTGATTTTGATAGGAAAATGCGTTTTTACGGTTTTGGCAGGAAACCGTTTTTACGGTTTTAGCGGAAAAATGTGCTTTTGCGATTTTGACGGGAAAACACGTTTTTTACGGATTTGGCAAAAAAAAAACCGTGCTTTTACTGGTTTTGGCGGGAAAATGCGTTTTTGCGGTTTTGACGGGAAAACACGTTTTTTGCGTTTTTGGCGGAAAATTGTGTTTGGTGGTTTTAGCGAAAAAATGTGTTTTGTAGTTTTGATAGGAAAATGTTTTTTTTGGTGGTTTTGTCGTTTTTCATGAGTGATAAAATGATATTAGTTTGAGTTAGTAATTTGTTAATTACGTAGGGTATAATAGACATTATGCCATTTTGACAAACTCATCTCCATCGAGATGAGCCAACTGATTTTTAAAATTAAGTCTAAATTCTTAAAACTCATTCAGATGAGCCATTCAGATGACTTTTACTTTTAATGTATAAAAGAACAAAACTCTTATCTTCATTCAAATGGCTCATATGGATGGAGAAACAAATAACCTGGTAGTCACTATAACTAGCCGACGAGTTGACTACTAAATTGTCGTTAATACTTAATAGTCTTTAAGCTTTAAGCTATTTCAGAAAGAAAACTTAATTAGTTCACATCTTGAATTTTAAAAGCAAAATTTTTATTTTCTATGAAAAGGCATTTAACGTTTGGCTTTTTTCTTTTATAAAGACTTTTGTTTTCTTGGGTTTGTGTTTGTGTAGATGAACGATGGATGTCAATGGAGGAAATATGGCCAGAAAATAGCTAAAGGTAATCCATGTCCACGAGCTTACTATCGTTGTACCATTGCACCTTCTTGTCCCGTAAGAAAACAAGTAATTAAACCTAAACTCATAACTCCAAATAATTATATACACACTAATACATATATGTTTTCAAAATAGCCATAACAATTTATCCCTTATTTAGGTACAGAGATGTTCAGAAGATATGTCTATTCTTATCTCAACTTACGAAGGAACACACAACCATCCACTTCCACTGTCAGCAACCGCAATGGCCTCCGCCACTTCAGCCGCAGCCTCCATGCTCCTCTCCGGAGCCTCCATGATCTTCATGGCCTAAACTTCTCCCTCTCCGGCAATAGAAACATTCCAAAACCTAAATCACCGTTCCTCCAAACCTCTTCTTCAGGCCACCCAACCGTTACTCTCGACCTCACAACCTCCTCCTCGTCGCAGCAACCATTCTTATCAACGCTTAATAGGTTCAGTGCTCCTCCTAGTAATGTCTCAAGATCTAATAGCTATCCTTCAACCAATCTCAACTTTTCAAACAGCACAAACACAGTGATGAATTGGGGTGGTGTTGGTAATCGCAATGAGCAATACCGTGCAGCTTACGGCAACATTAGCACCCTTCAGCAATCACCTTACCAACATATGATTCAAACCCGAATCGCCGGGTCATCTTTGGATCCATTTGGAAGGTCGTCTTCATATTCACCACATCCTACACAAACCAATCTTGATCACGTTGGAATCAAGAGTATTACTCATCAAGTGCAATATTTACCGGCGGAAACAATCAAAGCCATTACGACAAATCCAAATTTCCAGTCGGCTCTTGCTACTGCTCTATCTTCCATTATGGGCACAGATGTAAAAATGGATAATGTGACTAGAAATGAAGCTGAGAAAAGCCCTTAAAGGAAGTGCTCTATACATGTTCTCATATATATATGTTCCCAGTACATTGGGATCTAGGGCATCTATACTTTGGTTGTTAAGTTATTATTTTAATATGTTGTTTGAGCTTCTGGAAGTTATGTGTACATATCAAACTTAAAACGAATAAGTGTGTACGGTTCCATGCTAGGTTTTATATTGTTAAAAGCAAAAAATACATTTCATGAGCCTCGCAAGTATGTTATGGTTCAAACTCATGTTTCTTATGCGTTTTAAATCTGAAATCCTCTAGCTTCTTCTTTGTTTAATGATATTACGTGTATACGCACACCAATTAACCTAATGTGCACACTACCACAATCGAATGGTATGTTGATGTAGCACTTTAGGATCGAATCCACAGAGACCAACGATTACACTTTATTTCTATAGGATCAATATCAAGCTAAAACAATATGGAGGTTTTAAGATTAAGTTTTCGTAACAAGCAAGTAATAAATTCGTTTAAGATTTTCAGATGATTAAGAGAGCTAAGTTCAGGGTGATTCATCGGGATACTTAGGATCATGAGCTACACAACTATTCAGGAAGGCAATAAGAGCCAATCTAGAACTTGAACAACAAGGATAGATAAACGCATTGTCGTGGTGTCTACCAATTTATTAAGCAATCCTAATGCCTAGACTATCGTTTGGATCAGAGAATGATGACAAGCATTAAGTTCGGATTCAATTGGTTCACAATTTGCCTTAACATCAGCTTTCGTTGGCTAAGGACAAATCACCTATCTATGCTTTTTCTAGCAACCTAAAACACTTTTGATGATTAGATTAAACCTATGATCAGATGCTAAGTGGCCAGTTTAACACAAGCATTAAGATTAGCAATAGACATATATATCAAGGTATAACAATCCTATTTGTGTCTAACTCATTGATCCATGATCCCTAACACCCTAAACCTAACAAGCGACTACTCAGCCATGAACAGAGAAATCATAGAGACAATAGATGAAGAAAACATGCTGAATCAATATATAAATAAGATAGGGTTCATGAATCTTCTCAAGGTGAGAGAGATGAAGCTTTTTACATTCAAGGTAGCAAATCTTCAAGTACCAAAGTCTCCAATGGTTTCTTGTGTAAAAACTAGTGTCGAATCATAGTAGAAAATAAGAAAAGATATATATGCAGGTCTATGGCTGCCTGAGAGTAAAAGGGGGAAGCCATAGGTAAAATCCCGAAATATTTGGAAACTTCCTTAAATATCTCTGCCGCTGGAACATGCACTCAGGTTGCTCCGCTCGACTGTTCTGCGTGAAAATCACCAAATTGCACTGTTTTCTGCCTCTTTTGTTCCAGCTGGTCCATCTCCCATCCAATGCAACTCCAAACCTGTAATGACTCGAAAAGGACTAGAAAGACTTGATAAAGACTTGAAAATCAATTGAAAAGCATATATACAAGATGTCTAAACCACCATATATTAATTCCCCCAGACTTAGATCCTTGTTTGTCCTCAAACAATGTCAAGTATCAAGAATAGGGAGAAAGGTTTGAAAGTGTGGGGAACTCTCCTATTCTCAGCAACCATACTTTAACCACGAATCTCTGAACCATACAAGTAGTAAAACTAGGACAACACACCCTTACCAAAACCCCACTGACTGCTGTTCAAGATCGGCTCCATACTCTACATCTCAAACCTGCAAAAGCTACACTTTCCAGACAAAGCTCCTTACATTCGATTAAGAGTAGCGTGAGTTTCTCATCACATGCACTATTCAGGGTAGACGGTCTAGGTGTGGAACAAGCTATTTAATGGTGGAGTTAAGAGTGTTTAGGGGCTATCATTTCATTGTAGAGGATGCAGGATATCGCACAAAATGGCAAGAGAGGATAGATCCATTGATGTCCACAGCCTCTACTCGTTTTTGCTATATCTGATTCGATTGTTCTGATGATGGAACAAGCGACTGATTGTTCTGCTTTCCACTTTCCTCTGCATACTCTTCAACACTTGGTACCAACTTCTCGCTTGACCTTCCCAGTGGCTCCATGTTTCTTTTCTTTCTTCCCCTTCTCCATCACCTTATTTTCGTTTTTTTTTTTGAAGACTGATATGGTGATGTGACGAAGAAGGAGGTAATACATGATGGTTCTGAGTGCCACTGGTGGTTCTGATTTCGTAACCATTCTGGTTCTCCACCCCTGCTCTTGCGCAGTTCATTGGTTATGGAGCGGTTGCTCCCTTAATCTGCTTGTTCTCGGCCTTTCTGGCTGATTAATTTCTGCAGCAGTAACGAGTAAGAGGCTGCGTTGATCCTTTCCTCTCCGACCTTTTTGCACATATCTGCACATATGACTCTGAAAAACAAATGCATAAAGGTGGAATAAAGGCTAAGGTGGGAACTAGCTAAAGATGAGCTAGCCACTCAGGATCAGCAAGATGGATAAAAAGAATAAGAAGTCTTGAGTGTATTCTCGTTTCCCTGATCTAACGCCCATAGTAAGAAGAATGACAGTCAAGATTAGGTTCAAGTTAAATGGAGCTAAGTCTTTCCAGTGTAACCTCGACAAGTCGAAATCTTCTGGAAAACCAAATGAGATAATGTCAGGGTGTTCCAGGTCCACATGTGTGTCTTTCACCACTGCTAAGGTCACTGAATAAGATAACTAAAGCACGAGGTGGTCAGTGATCAACACAGAATAAGGTCTTAATTTCCACAAAGTTTTGACTGACTCGATCATAAAAACTGACTCAAAAGAAAATCAAAAGAAAGAAACAAGTTAGTAAACGACAAAAACCCTCCCCCAGACTTACTTCACACCGTCCCTGGTGTGAAAATAAATCAGAAAGAAGGTGAAAACAAGAATAAACATTTTTTTTTGGTTGAGATACTTACCTGAGTGGAGCGGGCGCTCCATGAAAATTCTGGGTGTTCTATCGTCAGATGGTCGCCTGGAACAGCCGCTCTTTTCAGAGGGCAGGTTGTTCCGTTGCTGCCACCTAGAATTTTTGAAGTATCTCGGATTTTTTTGCTTTTTGACCTGAGACTCAATAAACTAAAACAAAAAATAAGTAAACAAAAACAAAACCAACTTATATTTACACTTACCAGTAGGTTTCCTCCCACCAAGCGCTTGGTTTAAGTCAATAGCTTGACTTGGTGACAGGGATCAGTCGGGTTGATCATGAGGGCTTGTTCCAAAACAAGCTCCACAATCAGACATGTTCAGCTTCAGAACTCTGCTCAGCAACTCCTTCACAGCAGCTTCTCCTTTCTCTTTCAGCTCATGTGTGAGAATTAATCTGACTTTAGAGAAAGGTTTAGAGGTACCATTGCACTTTACCTCATACTCAATGGATTTTTCATCATACAAGCGAGGTATCAAAGTCATCATAGGGTCACCCTTGACCCTTTTCTTCTTGACTTTTTCTTTCACCCTTGCATTCCCACTGAGTTTCTTGGTATCAGTGTGAGGATCTCCATCCAGAACTTCTTTGATCTCACCCTTTTTACCAAGTTCCTTCTTAGGAACAATTTCCAGCTGTTCTCCACTAACCACTGAGATGCAAGAGGCGTAGCGGATTTGTAATCTGGTTGGGACAGCCTTGTAGAAAACATCCTTGTTGATGTTGGAGAAGGAGACTCTCTTATTAGGCATGTCGACGATTGCTCCTACTGTAGCCATAAATGACCTTCCAAAGATTAAAGGCATCTCATGATCCTTGCTCATCTCAACAACCTGAAATTCGGTATGGAGAATACAGTTCCCAAATTGGACAGGAAGGTTGCGAATTGTGCCATAAGGGACTGTCATGGAAGAGTTTGCAAAAGCCAGAGTCACCAGAGAAGTCTCAACATCAACAATGCCCAACTCGTCTACAATCGCTTTTGAGACAAGGTTCACACTAGACCCAGAATCACAAAGAGCTTCCTTGAATTCCACTCCAGCAATGGAACAAGGAAAAACAAACTTCCAGGGTCATCAACCTTAGGCAGTACCTTCAGCGATGGTGTCAGTGTTTCAGTAAAGAGTGCCTTGATATCCTCCTGAGATTCTCTGCAATTTTTTAAGAACATATGCAATGGCCGAATCTCCCAAGCATGTTCAAATGAGATATTTTGAGGAAGCCTTCTCACCATCTTCCTAAACCCAGCTAGCTGCTCTGCACTAATAGGATCTATCAGATGTTTAGGTGAAATTGGATAGGGAACCTTAGGAACCTCAGCAGCTTCGCTAGGAGCAGCCATTTCAGAGCTAGCTGGCTGCTCTGTTCTCTCTTCTGCGCCTGGAGCAGTCTCAGTAGACAGTTGCTCCGGTTCCTTTCCCTCAGATTTCTCACATCTCAGCTCTGCTGCATTATAGTGCTCAACTTTAGGATTCATCACATTCTTTCCAGGAAGGGTACTTTGCTGACTCTTGACACTCTTAGTTGTTTGAGCAAGTTGAACATCAATCCTCTTTATGTGGTTGCTCACAGTATCATTCTTTGTATTCAGTTCAGCGAACATGTTGTCCATCCTGGTGTTGATGTCTATAGAAACCTGATTCAATGCCTTGCCATGAATCTGCATACCCTGCAACAGTTGTTGCATCATCATACCCAGACCCTTCAGCTCATCTGGTTGACTGTTCCCGGTAGCTGGAACAGCTTGCCGATTGCTCTGCGGTTGTTGCTGGTTCTGGTTCTGAATCTGCCCGGCCGTAGCTTGCTCCATGCTGAAGACGTGCCCTTGGTTATTTTTCAGTAGCTGGTCAACCTTGGCAGTCAGCTCATCCATCTTCTGGGTGTCAGAACTGTTCCCTTTCTTCGAGCAATCACTCTCCTCGTTCTTATTGGCTGAGGTGGCAGCCATGTTCTCAATCAGCTCAAACGCTCCATCAGTGGTCTGAGTCATGAAGTCTCCATTGCTGGCAGAGTTCATAGCACTCTGAAATTTCCAGTCAACTCCATCATAGAAAATTCCCAAGAGGTAGTCATCATCAATTCCATGGTGAGGACATTCTCTGCGATAGTCATTGAAGCGCTCCCATGCGTCGCAGAAAGGCTCATCAGTGAGCTGTCCGAAGGCGGTGATCTTGTTCCTCAATGCAGCTGTTCTCGACTTAGAGTAGAAATGGCTGAGGAACGCTGATCGGACCTGTTCCCATGAAGTGAGAGAGACGGTAGGGAGAGAGTTCAACCACCGTGCAGCTTTTCCATCAAGAGAAAATGGGAATAACATGCACCTGATAAAGAGAAAATGGGAATAACATGCACCTGATGTAATCTGGTGGAACACCATTCGCGCGAGTGAAACTGCAGACTTTTTCAAAGCTCTCAATATGCTCCATTGGAATTTCTGTAAGGAGACCAGAAAACACCTTTCTCTGTACTAGACCGATCAAAACAGGCTTGATCTCGAAGTCCTGCCTGGTGCAGGGTGGAGGAACTATGGCAGAACGAGTAGTAGGGATGTTGCAAGGAAGGTTTCTCTGCCCGATTGAAGCATTATGCGCCTGTTGTTCCTGCTGCGCGAGAGCAGCCTATTGAGCAGCATCCTGCTGAGCTTGGATGGTCCGCTGCTTCTGAAGCATCTGCTGTTGCATCTGTTGCAACTGAGCAGTGAGTTGCTCTTGATTGCCGTAGTCGCCCATTATGGCGTTGTTCGGCCCTGATTGTTGACGGTTTGTTCTTTCTAACCTTGCTAGCTCCTGGTTGCTAAATGTAACTAACTCTCCTTGTGCGTTTCTCCGAGTATATCTACTGGTTATGCACCTGAAAAATTAGCTGCAACAAAAAGGATAGAGCAAGTTAGAGGTCTTAGACTAAATAAATAACCAAAAAATAAAGGTAAAAAGATGGTCCCCGGCAACGGCGCCAAATTGATATTACGTGTATACGCACACCAATTAACCTAATGTGCACACTACCACAATCGAATGGTATGTCGATGTAGCACTTTAGGATTGAATCCACAGAGACCAACGATTACACTTTATTTCTATAGGATCAATATCAAGCTAAAACAATATGGGGGTTTTAAGATTAAGGTTTCGTAACAAGCAAGTAATAAATTCGTTTAAGGTTTTCAGATGATTAAGAGAGCTAAGTTCAGGGTGATTCATCGGGATACTTAGGATCATGAGCTACACAACTAATCAGGAAGGCAGTAAGAGCCAATCTAGAACTTGAATAACAAGAATAGATAAACCCATTGTCGTAGTGTCTACCAATTTATTAAGCAATCCTAATGCCTAAACTATCGTTTGGATCCGAGAATGATGACAAGCATTAAGTTCGGATTCAATTGGTTCACGATTTACCTTAACATCAGCTTTCGTTGACTAAGGACAAATCACCTATCTATGCTTTTTCTAGCAACCTAAAACACTTTTGATGATTAGATTAAACCTATGATCAGATGCTAAGTGGTCAGCTTAACACAAGCATTAAGATTAGCAATAGACATAGATATCAAGGAATAACAATCCTATTTGTGTCTAACTCATTGATTCATGATCCCTAACACCCTAAATCTAACAAGCGACTACTCAACCATGAACAGAGAAATCACAGAGACAATAGATGAAGAAAATATACTGAATCAATATATAAATAAGATAGGGTTCAGGAATCTTCTCAAGGTGAGAGAGATGAAACCTTTTCCCTTTCAAAGTAGCAAATCTTCAAGTACAAAAGTCTCCAATGGTTTCTTGTGTAAAAACTAGCGTCGAATCAAAATAGAAAATAAGAAAAGATATATATGCAGGTCTATGGTGGCCTGAGAGTAAAAGGGGGAAGCCCTAGGTAAAATCCCGAAATATTTGGAAACTTCCTTAAATATCTTTGCCGCTGGAACCGACACTCAGATTGCTCTGCTCGACTGTTCTGCGTGAAAATCACCAAATTGCACTATTTTCTGCCTCTTTTGTTCCAGCTGATCTATCTCTCATCCAATGCAACTCCAGACCTGTAATGACTCGAAAAGAACTAGGAAGACTCGATAAAAACTTGAAAACCAATTGAAAGAATATATACAAGATGTCTAAAACACCATATATCATTTAATTGTGAAAAGTCTTACTACAATTTAAATAAAAACTAGAAAGTCTTAACACCTTTTCCACCCCCAAAGAAAATCTAACACCCATTTTATAAGTATCTTTCAAATAGTATGAAATATTATATTATTCATTTGGTAATGATCAGTGAATCCACATCATAATCATGTCCAAGTACAAAAATTACAAGAAAATATGATCTCTATTTTTTTGGTTAACAATATGATTAGTAAAAACTAGGTTAAACCACTATACGTCTATACCATATATCTTGATCGTGTATCTTCTCGACAATGTCCAGATAATCTCTTTCTCTAAGGCCTTGTCCGCATACAAAATGTCACATCTGTCTTTTTGTCGAGAATTATTTGTCCAAACAAAAACAAAAAAAATGGTTCATTTGACCCAAGCTTATATTCCGGAGTGGTCTTGATCATAGCGAAGTGAAACATTGGACTCCGGCTCTCAAATTTTTTTGAAAAAATTATATTGAAAAAAAGCTTCCAATTTTGTAAAAATATTTTTTTGTTAAAACCTTACTAAAATTTTATGGCTCCTAATATTTCAGGGACTCCCCTGCTTATACTCTAATGGTTTGTCACCGTTACCACTCACCGGTGTCATTGTTCGGATACATATACGAGTAGGTGTATGAGATGTGGAAGGAGAAAAAAGCTTACAATGTTGACTACCAGAACGCTATTCGTCCACAAGTTATTTTTTTCTTTAGCCACCAACACAAATATCCAACGTGTATGTACCACTTCAAATTAATTTTCTTTACTTGTTCCAATAAATTCTGTAGTCCTGTTTTTTCACTAATAATTCTTTATCTTGAAAATAAGAGATATGAAACTACGAATCCAAGTTGTTTTGACCTAGTAGTGAAGGGATTTCAGTTAGAATTTCTATTATGCATTCGAATAGAATTTGTCTATTCAGCCGTGTTTTAAATAGATTTAATCGTTCACGCATATTTGGATGCAAGAATTCGTAGAATTAGTTTTTGGATGTTATAAAAAAAACAAAAAAAAAACTATGAACTTATGAGAGACGGCTTGAAAGGATGAAAAAGCGTCAATGATTGAGCAAGTGGTTGTGAGATCATCAACATTGATCACCACCCATATTTACCAATAACAAGGTACACTCGTGTTTTCGTATTTTCGTGTTCCTCGTGGTGTCCTTCCAGAAACTATAAGAAACTGAATTTATAAATGTTTATTAATTATATGTTTATAGAATAAGGATTATAAACGGTATATAATTTTAGTTTTAACTTTCTATTTTTAAACCTAAGTTTGGTTTTGAGCTGTACAACAGCTTGTTTTGTACACTATAATTTCAAATGGTACAAATTTGTGTGGTCAATTTGTTTTGTTTATTCTTTTTTTTTTTTTGAAACACTATTTGTTTTGTTTATTCATATACGATCTTTGTTTCATAATAATTGTTTTCAATTTTCTTTTCTTTAACAATTTTTTTGTTTTGTTGTTTAGTGAAGATTTCAAATAAAATATCATTGTTTTTCTTATTAAATCGAGAGACATTTGTATATACCAATATAAATGTATGTGTGTTAGTTAGACGAATACAAATTTAAATATGTACAAATTGTCCATAAACAACACTATAATTCTGAAAGATAACTATTATAACCTAACCAGCCAAACAGTTGCATGCAGTTTGAGTGACAATAAGTTGAATAACTATGAATATATAAGAATTGTATCCAGTATATATATAGTTTACGGACCAACTCATACTAGGCTTTAGAGAACCACGTAGCTAAACCTGGTGGTAGAAAGAGAATTTAGGACAACGTTTGAGTCCCATAAATTAAGTTGTCACTTGATTCACGAAAATGAGATCATGTTTTAAGTTTCACTGGAAAATTTGAGGTTAAACAAGTTGTCGGTATTGTTCTTCTCAAAAGATTAGTTGAGTTTCAGCCCATATATCCCTTGAATTAAAAAAAAAAATCTACTCATGTGTATATCAAAGAAGATCATGACTTTGTTCGAACGTTTATCTAACCCACCAAGTATATTTGACAATGACAACGAATGGTGGTCACGCATATCGTGGTGAATTATTTCTTAATTAGTGGATCTAATCTAATCCGATCCAAAGATCTTCATTACCAATTAGGGAAACATTTTAAATAACATAGCTGTACTTTGTTTTATATACATACTTTAGACATTAGTCTATAATATCTTTCGGAATCACCAAGTTTTGCTGAAAAAAAAAAAAAGTTTTGCTGAAAATTTAAAATGAAACTTTAACTTAACACGGTCCCGTTTCACGATCACTGTTAATTAATTTGTAGTATTTCTTACGTGAGGGTCATGCCACCTATAAATTCAGACAAAGACATACCAATGCACACACTTCAACTCTCACTGTCTTTCATAACAAAATCATTATTACCAACATCTAGCTTATCATTCTCTCTAGTCTCTAATGGCATCGCTTCACTGTTCATCTTATTTTCTGGGCACAAATCTTACAAAACAAAACTCCATTGCGATCTTCCACAGCTACTCTCCAACCTCATTTACCAAGCTTGCCTCTCGTGTCTCTCACCAGGTTCTTCTTCTTTTCTCCAAAATCTTTCACTTGTTGCGTTTCACTATATATATATATATACGTAATGAACGAATACAAACCATCGGCATGAAACAGAGGTTCCTACTCTGCTCGCTGGCCATGAACGGGTGTGAGGCTGACCATAAAGAGCCACTTGGCACGGTAGAGACAAGAACTCTATCCACGGTTACGTCACCGGCTATTGCGACGGAGAAGCTGATAACCGCCGTCTGTAACCTTAAAACCGAACCGCCTTCGTTCTCATCCGGTATCATCCGATTACAGGTACGTAATAGTTTTCTCCATTTTGTGCAATAAGACATTCATACTTACGCCACGTGGAGATCCAGCATTGGTATGTGTGATGTTATTTTCATTTACTCTTGTCGGTTGCAAGAATCATTGAATGACTATTTAAAAATATTATTGTTAGAGGCAGGGGTCCGAATTTGAATTATTTTGCAATCATTGTTAAATTAAATTATACAATATTTTACAAAATAAATTATTGTATAAATAAGAAAATACAAAAAACATTTATTTTATTAAATTTGAAAAAATACATTTCTTTATTCAGTGTATGATTCTACAGTATTTTACAAAATAAGTTATTGTAAAAGTAATAAAATACCAAAAAGATATGTCTCTTATTCAATTTAAAATTCTACATTATTCTACAAAATAAATTATTGTAAAAGTAACAAAATACCAAAAATATTTCTTTTATTCAGTTTGAAAAATATTTTTCTTTTCTTTTATTCAGTTTAAAATTCTACAGTATATTACAAAATAAATTATTGTAAAATATTATATTTATGTTTACGTCAAATTTGAAAACCTTATTAAACACGGCTTTGTTCCGTTCATTATATTCATAATCTTTCCCGCGCAAAATCAAAACAAAAACCATAACTTTTCTAAGAGCTTTTAAATCTTGTGACCAACAGGTTCCCATTGACCAGACAATCGGAGCAATAGATTGGCTTCATGCGCAAAATGATGCTCTTCCTCGCAGTTTCTTTTCATGTCGTCGCAGCGACGCTGGCCGTCAAGATCTTCTCCAAGACTTGGCGAGCGAGAATGTGAATGGATCATCTGATCGTAATCCGGTCAGTGTTGCTGGAATCGGGTCTGCTGCATTTTTCCGTGATCTGAGCCCATTCTCTCATGATCACTGGAGATGTATCCGAAGGTAGTTAATTTCTTGATATTACAAGAACAGAGAAACTCGAGATGTTCATGAAAGTTTGATTCATTGTGTTGTTGTTTGGTGTCTGTCTTCTAAGGTTTCTGTCTTCGACGTCTCCTTTGATTCGTGCGTACGGTGGATTTCGGTTTGATGCTAGAGGAAAGATCGCTGTCGAATGGGAACAGTTTGGCTCCTTTTATTTCACAGTGCCTCAGGTATGACAGACAATCTTGATTTCTTTCAAGAAAGTTTTTATTACCAGTTTTTTATTGGTTGAATGATACTTTTCATAGGTCGAGTTTGTTGAGTTTGGGGACAACTCAATGCTGGCTGCAACTGTTGCTTGGGACGAGGAGATCTCATGGACGCTTGAAAATGCTATTGAAGCACTTCAGGAGACTATGCTTCAGGTTCACTATCCTTTGAAAACTCTGCTCCTTACTTGGCTTGTACAGCAAAAAGAAAAAAAGTCTTAGGATGATCTTTATACTTGGTTCAATCAGGTTTCTTCTGGAATAAAGAGAGGAAGGAGAGAATCTTTAGGAGTTTCTGTTGTTAGCAAGAACCATGTTCCTAGTGAAGGAGCCTATCACCCTGCTGTAACTAGTGCTCTGGAGATTATAAAGGCCGAAAATTCACCCCTAAGCAAGGTACTTTAGGAACCATATATAAATCTTATTTTTTACTTTAATTCATTTATTGGTTTTCATGAACCTGATGATTTTGGTTTTGGGAATCAGGTTGTGCTTGCACGCAGCACTAGAATCATTACTGATACCGATATTGATCCTATTGCTTGGTTAGCACGGTTGCAGGTGTCTTTTCTTCCCTAGCCCATTCTTTACTCTTAATCACTTTCTACAGTTATTGCCATTGTAAATGTTCAAACCTCAGCCTAATTGTTAATATGACAGCGTGAAGGACAAGACGCGTATCAATTCTGTCTTCAGCCACCAGGTGCACCAGCATTCATAGGAAACACGGTAGGTTTATACTTAAGTCTACATCCTTATAAATAAGATATTGACACACTCTGTTGTTTAGCTGCTGAGAAAAAATGTGGAATCAAGTGTTGGTTCTGAGTTCTGACATACATCTATATGGAACAGCCTGAGAGACTCTTCCACAGAAAACATCTAGGTGTCTGCAGCGAGGCGTTGGCTGCAACCAGGCCTAGAGGTGATTCAGCAGTTTCGGATATGGAAATAGAGCGTGACTTACTAACCAGGTCAATACTTTTATTGGATGCATGTTTAGAAACTTATAAGTATGCAGGCTGATATCATTTGCAAATATTTTTTGCAGTCCTAAAGACGATCTTGAGTTTTCCATTGTGCGAGAGAAAATAAGAGAACAACTAAATGTATGTTCTCCATGAACCGCAGTTCCCTGCTTCAAGTAGAAGCCTAGAATAATGCCTTCAATTTACATTTTTTAGACAATTTAATAATAATAATTATGTCACTTGTTTCATACAACAATCAGCTTTCTTTAGTGGAAACTTAGTTGTCTATGAAAAAAACTTAGTTTTCTATGAATAAAGAAATGCTAGAACATGTTTCATCTTCTGCTTTGCAGGCTATATGTGACAGAGTAATTGTGAGGCCCCCCAAAACAGTGAGAAAGCTTGCAAGAGTACAACACCTATATTCTCAGTTGGCAGGGCAGCTAAGAAGAGAAGATGATGAGGTTAGATAACCGTTTTGTATGGTTTAATATGCCATGACCAACTTAATCACTTGATTTGTTGTGCTTCTTATTTGAATATATTTATATTCATTTATAGTCATCTTGGCGTTGAGTGAACAAAGCTACTATTTACTCCAAAATATGGTTTTGTTTATTTTCAGTTTGACATCTTAACTGCTTTGCATCCAACGCCAGCTGTTTGCGGATGTCCAGTAGATGAAGCAAGGCTTTTGATTAAGCAAATTGGTAAAATATGCTTTGATTTTGCCATTTTATACTTTTAGCACTAAAATAGATGCTTACACTTAGTGGGTTATGATAAGTTTTTCCTATGTACTGAGATTTGATTCATATTCTTTTTCTTCTTTTTTTAGAGTCATTTGATAGAGGAATGTATGCTGGACCTGTTGGATATTTTGGTGGTGGAGAGAGTGAATTTTCTGTAGGCATAAGATCTGCTTTAGTCGAGAAGGTGAGTATTTCTTTTACTTATAACAACTTTACTCAGTGTAGAAAACTTACTGTTATGTCATTGCACGTATCTGATCTCTTCTTTATTTATTTTTGTGTGTTTCTCAGGGTCTTGGAGCATTGATCTATGCAGGAACCGGAATAGTTTCAGGAAGCGATTCATCCTCGGAGTGGAACGAGCTTGATCTTAAGATCTCTCAGGTGAGAAATTTTTGTTCTTTAAGACATCAATGCAGTTTTCATATCTTTATGAAATCTGAACATATTGATAAATATATGTTTGTTCCTGCAGTTCATTAAATCACTTGAACATGAACCAGCTTTGCAGCCGATCAACTAAAGAAAAACAACTGAGATTGTTTCGTAAATTAAGTTGCTATATTTAAATTGCTTTGTATCATTCATTGTGTGTCTGGTGCCAATGTTGTAAACTAAAAGTAAATCTAATGATGCTGCATCAAATTTAAATCTTTTTGTTTAGCTATTTGTTGTCTAGTTTCTGACAAAGATAAGCCTTGCAAAGTTGGTGTATGACGCACGTTATGATCCAAAGCTGACGTCTACAAGAGAAAATGACATTCTTTTTACAACAACAAAAGACAACAATTACCGCTCCAAAACAAATATTTTTTATTAGATGGTTAGCAAAGAGCAGTAATAAGATTCTATCGATAGTGATAGTGATAGGGCTAGTAATCAAATGGGATTTTATCAATAAGAAAAGAGAAAGATAGAATCCTATTTGTTCCCCCTTATAATTTTAAATGTGATCCAAAAGCTAATCTGCATTTCCTCCTCCCATCAGGCATATTCTCTTCTACTTGTTCTCAGAATCATATCTCACTATTTAATTAAGAGTAATTGGTGCCAGTGCACCCAAAGACACCTCTATCTAATCATATCTCACTACCTCTGTGTTGCATGTCAGATTGCTCCTTCCCAACCATTGGATAATTCCATGGCTCGTGCATTGTCGAAAAGAAAACTAAACAGTCCCACTTTTCCTTTTTGCATGACCTTTTTATTAATCGATATATAGTTACCACTTCTTAATAAATAGAATTTACAAGATATGCTCAAAAATCAAAAGTTTTTTTATTTATTGAGAAGTGGTAACATTTTCATTGGCCGCTATCTATGAATGTAGCCTCCTAACATATAACTTAATGTCATTGGTAATATTTTTATTGGCCGTTATTGATGCATGTAGCATGCTAACATATAAGTTAACATATGTAAATTTCTGATTGCGAGATTTAGCTTTCACACTAAACAATATATCAACTAACTAACCATCTATCAAACTATGTATCAGCCAACAAATTATGTATATTCACAAACAAGGTTATTCAGATGAATGGATCATGTCTCAGATGAGTTCGTGAAACACATCGAAGGTTTTCAAATCCTCCATGTGGTGGTTATGGTTAGGAAATCAGTGATCATGATATATGTCTGGTTAGCTGCTACAAATTTGTATTAGATGATATAAGTTTTGTTAACTACAACAAAATATTACAAAAGGTTACAAATTAAGTGTTTGTTAACCAATAAATGGTTTATTAACCGATATATGGTTTGTTAACTGCTAAAAACATAGTTATAAAGTAGTGGGCGTTAGATGATTTACCATATATTCTCAATCTGATAAAAAAAACATGAGTTGAAGGTGCAGAGAGCGATGTAAATAGTTGTTCTTAGTTGGTACATGATTTGTTATTTGATAAAGTTTGTCATATGTAGAGATTTCCTATTATCAACATTTTACTTGATGCATGCTTCGAAAAATATGTTACTTCGGCCGGTAAAAAATACTATATGTAAACAAAAAAAGCAATAAATATCATACTGATCCATAAACATCTTATTAGATATGCTTGTGTTGTCTATGATAACAGTTAACCTATAATTTAACGTTCCTTTTATCTCTAGCATATAACTATGCATGTTAACCGCCAAAAAAATGTTACACACCAATGCTAATTGTGTGAATTCCAAGTTTAATTTTGGCAATCCAAACATACAGTCGTTTACTCTAGACAATAGATTTGTAATATGTTAATAACAAAATTTAACTTCTAATGTTAACCGATTGAAGTTTTCCAGCAAAAAAATCACGTTAGCGATAGATAACATTAGCATAAATATTATGTAAACATGTTGATTAAAATTATTATTATATAAAAGGAGAAATGTGTGATTTACTTCAAAAAAAATATTTTAAAAAAAAAAAATAAAAAAAGAAAAAGAAAAAAGAAAAAAGAAGAAAAGAAACTGCCAAAAAAGCTGTCCAAGTAAAAAAAAGCATTACGTAGAGTCGCAGAGCGCCCTACCAAACCTGCTCGAACTGATGTATCAGAACTGTGGTAGTTCATGTCTTCATGTGTCAGACACGAAAAGGGTATTTTTGACAATTCAGCACCAAAAGGGTATTGTGCTGCTCAGTTACTTCACATCATACGCAAACAGCTAATTTGGTTTCTTATTGTGGATATTTAGCCATGGGCATTCGGGTCTTCGGGTCGGGTTCGGGTCGGGTCGTCTCGGGTCCGGGTCTTTCGGGTCTTGTATTTTAGGACCCAATCGGGTAATTTGAATTTATCGGTTCGGGGTCGGTTCGGGTTTTGTCGGGGTCGGATCGGTCCGGGTCAGGTTTTCAGAGAACCGTAAAAAACCCGATAATTTCGGTTTCCTTCGGGGTCGGGTCGATTTCGGGTAAAATTCATCGGTTTCGGGTAAAATTCGAAAATTTCGGGTCGGGTCCTACGGATAACCCGAAAATTACACCACTTCCATGACATTACCTACTTTAAAACCTATACTATACCACAACTGAACTTGACAAATGAGCATGTTTAACACAGATCAGAACCGTACATATCAATAAACGTTTAAAACATCAAATTCAAACTTTCATGTTCCACAATCCAACACGACAAAGTCAAATAAAAACATCACAAACTGAAACACAAAGGTTCTGAAAACACAAAAACAACACCAAGGCAAATGTCCAAAGCGAAACAAAGGGAAAAACAAACAAGACTGAGACATGGAGAATCATTTTCCAGTACACGAGAAGCGAGTAATCAGTTTCCATCTCTTAAGTCTCTACTGAACTACTCTCTACTCTCTACCACCTGAAACTAAGAAGTAAGAACATTAAGAACGACAAGTACAAAGAATGACAAGTAACATTCAGATTAAAAAGTACAAACTACAAAGAATGACAAGTAACAACTAACAAGCTTACGGCTTACCATTGCTGCCATTTCTTCACTCATGAGTCATGCCTAAAACCAGGTTCAAATTCTAATAAAATAAAAAAAACTAAAGGTTAGTAAATTACAAGTAACAAGCTAGTAACAAGCAGTCAAGCATACATAAAACTTGGAAAAAATAATAACAGAGATTCGAAATTACCTCTCATAAGATCATCTTCTGCCTCCACCTCCTTAAGTAGCTGTTCTTGTCTTATAATTCCTCTGCCACTGACTTTAATTTCACATTTTAGCCATTGCTCGGTGCACATTAATACTTCTATCATGTAATGTGTCAAGCAGCTTCGGCTTGGATCCAAAACTCGACCACTTGTGCTAAAAGCAGATTCAGAAGCAACAGAACTCACTTGCATTGCAAATGCATCCCTAGCTAATAGTGATAGAACCGGATACTTACCACTATTTCCCCTCCACCAAGAGAGTACATCGTACTCTGTACCATTCATCACATGATGATTCTCCGCACTCTCTTTCAAATAGAGATCCAACTCGTTTGTCTTTTCCTGAAAACCAGCTTCTTGGCCAAGCTCCTCATAGATGTCATTCATGCTCTCATATGCAACACCATTCCCAAGTACTGTTCTCTGAGATACTTCTTCAACAAACAGATCTTGAGACTGAGAAGAGGTACCTTGAGACTGACTATGATGAGACGCAGTAGTGGACCCTGGCCCTCCATTCTTGTTCGCGTTGTAAATGTTGTTGTACTCATTGAACAAATCCCTCAAAATGTCTTCGGTTTCTTTAGCTAACTGAGTCGCCTCAACACTCTCTTTTCCATACAAGTTCTCAAAATATTTAGTTACAAACTTCATCTTCTTCGTCGGGTCAAGAACACCAGCTACAATGATGAGTTTATTCATCTCCACTTTCTCCCCAAATGGATCCCAATACTTGCCTAATTTTCCTAGCATAGATGCAGCTTTAGACCTCAATATTGCATCAGGACCAGGAGCAGTGCTTAACCCACTAATATTTCTCGTGACTGTGTAGATAGCGTGATAAAACTTGTGCGCACAGACTGAAGTTGAAGCTGACAAAACCAATGTAGCTTGGTAGAAAATGATTAAGAACTGGACTAACCTATCAACAGCTTCCCAATCCACTTTAGTTGGTGGTCCAATTCGTTTCTCTCCTTGCACAAACTCGTTGAAGTAATCATTATATGGCTTGTCTTCTGCTTCCATCTTCTCAAAAGCCACTTTAAACTTCATTGCCTGCTCTAGCATCAGATACGTGGAGTTCCATCTCGTGGTGACATCCAGAGGCAAGCTTCCTCGCTGAAGTTTTCCTGACTCAACACGCTGCTCAAAGGCTATCTGTCTCTGCGTTGAATACCTCACATACAAAATACCATTTCGAATTGCATTTATACTGTTGTCAGCTTCCCGCAAACCCTCCTTGACAATAAGATTCAAAATGTGAGTAGCACAGCGAATATGTAGAAAACGACCTTCTAAAACCATCGCATCATCTCCAATCTCCTTGAAACCTTCCTTAAATTTTGTCATAGCTGAACCATTAGCGGTAGCGTTATCCACAGTGATGCAAAACACTCTTTTGATACCCCATTCTTCTAAACAATCAAGAAGAACCTTAGAGATAGTTGATCCTTTATGATCAACAACGTTCTTGAATCCAATGATGAGCTTCCTTAACTTCCATCCAGCATCTACGAAGTGAGCTGTGATTACCATGTAGCTTGCTCTTGTATAAGGCGCAGTCCAAATGTCAGTAGTCAATGAAAGCCTTTGCTTGTTCTCTCCAAGTATCTTCTTCATCGCCTCTTTCTTTTTCACATACATCTCTACTATATCTCGTCTGGCTGTTCTCCTAGAATGAGGTGAGTAGAGCTTCGTTTTATCGCAGAAATGCTTCCACGCTAAGCTGTCTACCCAAGACAAAGCTAACTCTCCCAAGACCATCATCTCGTTTGTAGCTTCCCTAAAGACTGTTTTAGATACCTTGCACACCATAAGATCACCATCTTCACCGACTGGAGACATCACACCTTGTGTACCAAACCTATTCGCTGCTTGCCACACCTGGAAACTCTTGCAAGCGAGATTCAAATGCTTTGACAAGCTAGTTGTTCCAGACTTGCTCGCACTTGCCATCTCTTTCCCACAGTAGTTGCAACTAGCTCTGTCCTTATCTTCTATCTTTTTGGTGAAATGATCCCACACCCATGATCTAGCCTTCTTTGAACTACCGCCTTCATCTGTTTCTTTACGCTTGTTTTTATTTCGAGAAATTGGTGTCCGAACTTCATCTCCGAAAGCATTAGTATCATCACCATCATCGCACATTGGATCAACTGTCGCCTCTGGATGTTCACAAGACGCCATCTATATGATACACAAAAGAAAAAGTTACAAACAAGAACTTGAAACAACAACTCCAAATTGAACAAGAGGACCGAGTTTGAGAGTTACCTTCGATCGATTACGAGACCGAGACGCCTCTGATGGAGGAGACGACGCTGAGCTTCGAAATTGGCGCCTTGGTTCCAGTTTGTGGTTGAATCAAACGAGATATACAATATTGATTGAGTATCGCTTAAATTTCGGGAAGTGGAATCGATTTGAGAGATAAATGGAAAGTAGAGGAATCAGGAAAGGATTAGGGATTTAGGTAGCTTAGGCGCTTAGCATGTTTCGGGTCTTAGAAAAACCGACCGGGTATCGGGTAAGATCCGACCGGGTATCGGTTCTCCGGGTCTTGAATAAGGCTACCCAATAGGGTATTTTAGACGGGTCGGGCAAGGATCCGAACCGGGTTTATCGGATCGGTATCAGATCGGGTCGTCGGGTACGGATTTTATGCCCAGGGCTAGGGATATTTAACAGCTAATTTGGTTTCTTATTGGGGATATTTACCTCATTGTCTCTTTAATTAAATGCTTTATTCATGTACCCATAGTCTAAAAGACACATTTCTATTATGAGATTAATATAAATATTCTTTTACCCATCACTTGAGGAAGTAAATAAACAACTTGTTAGATGTGACTTAGTGTAAAACTTAAAATATACACATAAAAAGGTTCATGATAAATCTCTAATTAGTGATTCTTAATTACAACATAGTGATATATGTGCATGCACCATGGTTGATAGATAGTTATAAAAGGATAGTTTACCACAGAAATATACAACTTACCTTTGCTGACTGTTGAGTGCTGAGGCTCATATTTACCACAGGAAACAAACTTTTCAGTGTGAAAATGAGAAGTAAAGAGACGATCATTGCGATAAAAAAATGATTTTCCTTCAAAATGCTTGATTAAAGTTTGAGAAACGGCAACGAGGAGATTCCCTTTTATAGTATTTGAAAATTAAAATTAAAAACTTTGTATGTTTTATTGCATTCAACTAAAAACCATTTGACAATAAATAGTAATCTATTTTTCTCCCATTATCAACAAGCCTCGGTTCTATTGTCAATGTAGGTTAACAACTTTTTATTTTCGTATCTTCATGTTATCTAATAATAGCTACCTAGATGAAAAGTAAAGGATAAATTCCTTGTCCATGTTATAAAAGATGAATTATTGTGATTGCAACTTAATGTTTAAACAAAGGAGAATATTCATTAGCCATGACAACAGATAAAACGAACCGTGAACGTTCCTCTTACAACAAACAAACAGAAAAATGAAATATGCGTTTGCTGACAAATAATTATGGAATACCAACTCATGTCCTCTCCTTTTGATAAAGTGGAGTCTTTATTAAGTCAAACAAATATCTACTCAAACACTTTTGTTTGGACCGTTTGGTGTAATGTCCAGTGAACTTTTTGGTTCTTTTAGTGAAGTCCTTTGCCCCTCCAACTTCTATATATACCTGCATATACACACATACACATTACACACATTTATTGAGAGCAGAGTAGAAAGCAATGGAGGCTGAAAAGACAGAGAAGAAGATTACAGAGGAAGAGGATGATGAGTCTAAGATCATCTACAGAGGGTGGAAAGTCATGCCCTTCATTATTGGTACTAACTGATCCATATCTCTTAAACTGTTTTTTAACTTATATTATTAATATTGAAACAAAACAAGATTATAAAGTATACTGCAACCTTACAACTAATATCGTTGAGAATATGATATCTTATTATTTACATAAATATCAATTAATTGATGATAACCAAATTTTTTTCTGCTTTTCTTTGTCTACCACGTTTCACTTCTTTTCTTTGCTTTAAAATCCCATATTTTATATAACATTTTGATTAGTGTGCTTTGTCTTAATTTGTTAGGAAATGAGACATTTGAGAAGCTTGGAATAGTTGGGAGCTCATCAAATCTAGTTATATACTTAACCACGGTTTTCAACATGAAAAGCATCACGGCAGCGACAGTAGTCAACATCTACTCTGGTACAAGCAACTTTGGCACAATCGTCGCCGCTTTCCTCTGCGACTCTTACTTCGGCCGCTACAAAACCCTATCTGTCGCCATGATCGCTTGCTTCCTCGTAAAACCAAAACCTAACAACCCATGTTACAAAACTCAATGATCCTGCTGTTTATGTCTGAACGTATGTATCTTCTTTTTTTGTCTGATTCAAAGGGTTCGGTGGCAATGGACCTAACAGCAGTGATCAATCAGCTGCATCCAGCTAAATGCGCTAAGGAAATAGGAAGCGTGTGCAAGGGGCCATCCATCGTACAGATAATGTTTCTCGCCGGAGCAATGGTTTTGCTAGTGATCGGAGCCGGTGGGATTAGGCCATGCAATCTCCCGTTTGGTGCTGACCAATTCGATCCTAAGACTAAAGAAGGGAAACGAGGGATTGAGAGTTTCTTTAATTGGTATTTCTTCACCTTCACGTTTGCTCAAATGGTGTCGTTAACGGTCATCGTCTACGTGCAGTCGAACGTGAGCTGGAGCATCGGTTTAGCCATCCCAGCTATCTTAATGTTTCTTGGTTGCCTCATCTTCTTCTCTGGTTCTAAGCTTTATGTCAAGGTTAAACCTAGTGGCAGTCCTATTCACAGCATAACACGCGTCATCGTAGTCGCAATCAAGAAAAGGAAGTTGAATCTCGTTGGTTCGATGTACACCCACACTGCAAAGGACTTCAGGAACTCGAAACTGAGCCATACAGAGCAGTTTAGGTTATAAGAACTTTCCCTTTTCCTATTAGTTTCTTGCGGAACAAGTCACAAACGTTTTAGGTTTTTTTTTGCAGGTTCCTTGACAAAGCGGCAATCCAAACGCCAGAGGACAAGCTCAACATAGACGGCTCTCCGGCGGATCCATGGAAGCTCTGCAGTATGCAGCAAGTGGAAGAAGTGAAATGCGTGATTCGGGTGCTTCCGGTTTGGCTCTCAGCAGCCTTGTTCTATGTAGCTTATATACAACAAACAACCTACACAATCTTCCAGTCTCTTCAATCCGATAGACACCTCGGTTCAAAGAGTTTCCAGATCCCTCCCGCCACTTATACAGTCTTCTTGATGCTTGGAATGACGATATTCATACCTATCTATGACCGCGTCCTTGTACCTTTCCTTAGAAAGTATACAGGCAGAGACAGCGGTATCACTCAACTGCAAAGAGTTGGAGCAGGAATGTTTCTATGTATCACAAGTATGATGGTGTCAGCAATTGTAGAGCAACGCAGAAGAACTGTAGCTCTCACAAGACCGCCACTAGGCTTTGCACTGAGGAAAGGTGCAATCTCTTCGATGTCCGGTATGTGGCTGATTCCTCAGCTAGTGCTAATGGGTGTGGGAGACGCTCTAGCTGGAGTTGGTCAGATGGAGTTTTACTACAAACAGTTTCCAGAGAACATGAGAAGTTTCGCTGGTTCTTTGTATTATTGTGGGATTGGATTGGCGAGTTACCTCAGCAGCTTTCTGCTATCAGCTGTGCATAATATCACAGAGGGATCTTTGGGTGGGAATTGGCTTCCTGAAGATCTAAACAAGGGAAGACTGGAGTATTTTTACTACTTTGTTGCTGGTATGATGACTATAAACTTTGCTTATTTCTTATTAGTCTCACATTGGTACCGTTACAAAGATGTTGTGGCCAAGGACAATGACATAGATAAGGTTTCAGTGTAATAACTATTCCCTCTTTGGGTTTAGGATTTTGAGTTGGGTTTGAGATGAATAAATATACACGACCTTTGAACAAAACATTACATACAAATACAACCCAAAATGTTCATATAAGGACCATAGCTTCTGTATAAACCGGAAAAATCAAAGCGCGGAATTATTATTATTAATTTTTTTTATAACACCAACTTATATTAAAAGATTCAAAGAGCTTGAAAGTTTACAATTGAAGCATAAGATAACATGCTCGACAGTACAACGAAAGTAAAAAGCAATACGAAACATAGAAAGATAAATCCTATAAGATGCGAGTCAAGCTCATCAAGATGAAGAACCTCATGGAGAAGTTTCACCTTAATCCAAAAAGCTTGTTCGTGAGAACAATTGATAGTTGAAATCGACGTTGATACACCAATAAAAAGCGGTTGGACTGTTGCCCGGCAAGATCTTTTGGTGAGAAGCTCATGGGCTTGGGGCAAAACCGAGAAGAAGAAGTCCTATCTGACTAGAGTTGGCACTGAAGTTGACACAGTCAGTTTTAAATTCAACAAAGCTTCTCAACGAGACTGTGTGAATCTCAAAAGCTAACTTAGCCTTCATAAGGACGCTTAGGACAATGGAGTTGGATGACAGACTGAACGGTTTAATCGGGTCGAAACCTCGGCCCTCAACATTACCGTCTCGAAGCCAATAGTTTGTAACCGGGATAGACCTGAGCCTAATATCATCACACTCGTTCTGGATGAGCGTATTTAAGCAAACGCCGGGTAAGAGGTAGAGGGCTTCAGTACGGTCGAGTCTCCTTGCACTAGACTTCGGAGTGTTCCTCCGATTTGTTGGAATGAGAACATATGGCAGTGGAGGAGCGAGCTGACCTTATTCTATAGCAGCTCCGGTTTGAAGGTCGGGTAGCTGACTCTGCGAAGAACAGTTGATGCTTGAGAAGACGGTATAGTGTGATGGTGTAGTGTGATGGAGACGCAAGATTGACATAGAATCGAGTAAATTTGGCGAAACCACACTCTAGCACAGTAAATACGACGACGAGGAGGGAGGTGGGCGAAAGAGGCGAGGGAGACGGTGATGTAGGAGTTGTGATGGGAGGGTGAACGGGGTATTGGGCCTTGGGAGGGTACAGAGACGGCAAACATCAAGCAAAGAGTATGCGTCTGTGTAGGACTCCGAAATGATGTACACAAGATTCGACACGGCAGAGAGGCGTAACCTCGTTTGGTGTTGGCTTGTTCCGGCTGAGAGAAGAGATTGAGCAGTGCAGCCGGAGGAGAGATGGCTACAGGGAGACAAGCAGATCTGTTAGGCCACCGCTGAGCTGAGCAGATCCATACTTTCCACTCGAACTAGGTGGAGTAGCGGCGATGACAAGACGTTCAGGCGAGGCAGTAATGGTACGACGCGGGGTGAAACCATGACGGCAAGACGAAGGGTTTCAACAGCAAAAGCAAAACAAGAGCTCGAAGCAGTGACGGTGAGATGCGTGACGGCGGAGGTAGTTAGCTGAACGGAGAACATGACGAAGAGAGCATAAAAGATGAGTCGGACCATGGCGGAAGAGGAGATGTGGCGACGCCGGCAACCGGAATCCGTCACCGGCGTCGAGGTGGTTGAGCGATGGAGGCGCCTTGGTTTGTGTGCCAGAGAGAATTATTTTGTTCTTAAAAATTTTATGAATCCGTTTGTTTTTGTTCACTAATATATTAAGACATGAGCTTTCAATTTTTTGGTTCAAGATATATACGACCCGTTTGGTTTTGGTTTCATTATTTTTCTTTTCAATTTTATCTAGAAACTTGATAAAATTTCTGAGTTCAATTCGGTTATGGTTTGATTCTTGTTTTTCAGATAATTTTAAATAATTCGATTAAAAATCACATTTTTTTTTTTTTTGAAAAAATGGAGAAATTTAAATATTTAAAAATATTCAGATGATTCAGTTCTATCGAAAATTTAGGATAATCATTTTTTCACATAGTAATACTTCTAATTTTTGTAAACCTATTTATATTGAAGTTGATTTTATTATTGAAAATAAATTACATAAAACTCTTACAATACAAAATAACTTCACGGAATCTATATATAAAATGTGTAGGTTGTGATCGTTTATACATAAGATGCTGGCAAATTGATAAATATAATTTGATTGGACGTTAGCTTCGAAGCGTGTGATTATGTTTTGGTTGAAACAAATTATCTAATAAAATTATAAATTATGTATTTTTAAGATGTGATTCATAATTTTTATATATTTGTCCATGTTATTTTTAAATAGATTTAGATATGTTAAATTATTGAGACTGGAAGAGAATTACAATTCTATTATATATGATTTTTCAAAATTTTGATATTTAAAAAAAAAAAAATATAGGTGTCATTTTATATTTAACTAAAGTTGTGGCAATTTAAATTTCCAATCCCAACACCGTTAATAAAAGCTAAAGTCTTATTTTGAAAATGCTCAATATATTTATCATTGGATTGAAAAATAATTCTCAAAACAGACAATATAGGTTTATATTATGTCAAAACAAATATTTCCTATGTTCTGCTTTGCTATGTCTGAGTAGTTACTCTTGTTAGTTTTAGAGTTAGAAGTAACGTTACGAGGAATTAACCCAAAATATAGATACACTAAGGTGTAAGATTTCATTCATAGGAATTGTTATTAATACTTTTGTTCAAGAGTATCTAATTAGAACACTGAACTTAGGATAATTAGGCTCAAGCGAAAGTATGGTCTCTTACCTGAATTAATTCTCATGAGGTAGGATTACTAGAAACAACTCAACAAGTGACAGCTGATCTAGTCAAACTAATGAACTTCTCGAACAGCTCGGTAACGCTTGACTAAGTAAACATCGAGTGGCGCTAGTTACAAAGCGTCGGTCGACATTTGAACTATATCAACAAGCAACAACTGAGATATAGACTTAGATCAATAAGATTTATTCGCACGCGGAAGCTGAAATATATTGCAATTAGAATTCGTGTTCTAGGATTGAAAACTTAGCATCTATATCACTATAATCCCAATTACATGAATCCCTAAATCTAACTATTTTTTATAATTGTTTACAATCTCAAATCAATCAATCAACCGAACAATTGTCTTGTTCACCTCTGCTATTTACTGTTTAATTGCTTACCTAGCCTAATCATAAACTTGTTAGGATATATTGTGTGCCTTAGCTCCTGAATTTGATCCATAAGTATTAAAACTAAACATCTTATTTGAAAGAGTGAAGCCACTCATTAGGATAATTTAAATGATATCAATTAAACATAATTAAAACATTTATTCATGAGCTAAAGATATGTACTTTTTTATAATAATAAATCACAATCATTAAGCAATGAAATCAAACAATAAAGAGAATACAATGATTAGCTTCAAAAAAAAACTAAATCTCCAAAAACTGCAATACACGGAAAACTCCAGAGAAATTAAAATTACGCAGACCAGACTATTATATCTAAAATCATACTCGCACATATATATATATATATAACTAAAATAACAACATTATCATCTATATTATTAAAAGAGAAGTACCCATTTGAAAATGTTTTTATTTCATTAATTAAACTCTTTTTTTTTACTTGTCTTTTTCAGTTGCATTTATGAAATATCCTAAAACGAAAAAAACTGCCTAATTTATTACTTCTCTTTTCAGTTACATTAATGAAATATGCTTAAATGAATTTAAACTTCCTATTTTATTGTTTGTCTTTTTTAGTTACCTTAATGAAATATCCTAAATAAATTTGGAGATAATGTCATTTAATCAACCAACAAAACTCATGAGTTATCCTTACGTGCATAATTTTAATAGTGGAGATTTTTAAAAACATGCATCATTAAAATGTTACCTAAAACATGCAGCACTAATATATAACATGCATCAATAAAACTAGAATTTGACTCACACAATTGTACGGATATTATTTTCAGTTGATTAAATTTAAAAATAATTATTTATTCAAAAAATATTTAAGAATGGCTATGTTTTTAAAAATTATATGGCATTATTTGCTCATAACTCATTTGTCATTTGATAAATTGTTAGAAAGAAAATTTTAGCATAATATAACTCAATTGTCATTTGCTAAATTTATAGTTTTTATTTATATTTTTTATTATTTAATTATAATATTTTCATTTTATATTTGAAAGATAAATGAATTTTCTTTCAAACAATATTTTTGTAAATGTATTTTTAAAAAAATAATCAATTAAAATTGTTATTATCATTGAATATCATTATTTTTGACATAATTTGAGTTTTCGTTTACATCAAAACTTATCATATTTTAGGATAATTTTAATTTAAAATGTAATTTTCATATTTTTCAAACAAATTCTAAAAATATTTTTTAAATATTTTGTTATAATTGTTAAAAAAATATTGAGTTGCATTTCAAATAAAAATGTAAAGATATTAAAAATATTCTAATTAAAATATATAAAATTTAATATAGTTTTAAGAAAATGATCAAAATAAAAAAATTACACATAAAATAATCATGATTTTTGTTAACTGAGCGGATCATTATTTATATGATATCGCACATGAAAGAAAAATTTCTGTTTTTAAAATTATCTAATTAACTCTATACTCATTTTTTTTATATTTTTTATATGATATCACACATTTGTAAAAAAAATAGATAGTTTAAGATGCAAAAAAAAATATTAATTAATGAATAATATGAACGAATATTACAAATACATCATTTAATAAAATAAATAATTAAAAACTGAAAATTCAGCGGATCAGGGTCTAGTCCTTTTATTATTAAAGGATGAGCATTTTTAATAAACAACCTTGATTTAGTAATTAATCACAACTTTGCCATTTTAATGATGTGGCGGCACCACAGCTCTCCTCAGCAATCTTAATTTATTAACATTTAATTACTAGAGAATTTACGCCAATTGCCATTAGTATTCATATTACATATTTTGTGAATCCATTATAACATAAGCTAACGAACAGTTAATAATCGTTCCTTTTAAAGAACATTATTGCAAAATGACATGCACATCATTGCCATCTCTTTAGATAGAACATCAACTTTTTACGGACTGTTTGACATTTTTCCGAAAAGAAAGAATAACTCCTTTTATTATTTTCGTGGAAAAAGTAAATCATTCGTCCCAGTTTCTGATCTGGGTATATGCTTCTTCTGGATCCAAAAACTAATGTCAATGTCTCGCCACAGATTGATGACGCTCTTTGTCGCCATCTTCAAAACTCATGTTTGATTTTCCTTAATCGTCAAGTAAATCGGAAAGTATGTTAGCAAAAAAAAAAAAAAAAGTAAATCGGAAAGTTTGAGTTTTATCAACTTATGAATCGGAGAAAGTAAATGCGTTGATGATTTTTCAGCAAGGGAGAAGAAGATCACGTCATATTAAAACTTTTTTTTATATATAATGTTTATACAAGCCCAACTAATCAAATTGTTAGAGGCCCAATTAAATAACTAAGCTGTAACAGAAATTTTCGTATATTCTAATATGTTAATTGCATGTATTAATTTATAATGAAATATATATATCATTTAAACTACGGTAAAATTTGTTTAATAAGAAATTTATTTTGATGTTTATAAATATATATGAAAATACATTAATTGATCGTACGTACTATATGCTTAAATACAGATAACATATTGTACAATTTATAAATAATGTCCAATGAAAATTCTGAAGGAAACAAATTGTAAATTTAATTATATTTCTATCACCTTATTCCGCGCAAGACGCGGGTATGCACCTAGTATATAGTAAATGGTTATACTTACTTACATTTATATAATAAAATAATTTAAATTTTGTACAAATGAAATTTAAACATTACAAATTATTATGATTTGATAATTTTATGAATGTCTATACTCGTGCATAAGCACATAACAGTAAACTAATCTAGGTTAATATCTATTTGAAAAATAAAATCGCTTTTCATTTAGTCATTTTCCTACTCTATTTGCTTCAGCTTTCACTCGTCATAAACACACTTTAAAACTTTATTCCTCATCCACTATAATCAAAATTAAAATTGATTTGGGATCTTCGTTCTTCATTGATTATAGACTAGGATATGGCAAATATTTTTTATCTGTTTTTATGATTTTCAATTTTTTTTCATCGATAAAGTTTGACTTTATTTTGTAAAAAATGTAAACTGTATTGGAATGCAATCATTATTTTAAAGAACATATAGGTTGTTTACTAAAAACACTTATATTTGTGATTTAGATTATGGATGTCAAAAAAAAAAGTTTCATTTAAACAAATTTGTTTGGATTTGTACAAGCCCATTCCACTTCTCTAAACACATGAAATTTGTTCTGCCTAGCTCTTATTTGAATACTTGCCATGGGATCAAATGTGGATAAAATGAAACAACAGAAGACTCTTGTTTTAGATATAATTTGTAGCTAACATGCTTGAAATATATATTGTTACTTTTACCTTTTTCTAGAGAGATCTAATGAGTATTGGAATCGTCTTAGGGAACACGTTTGATATACGTAAAACGGGACAGTTGGCCGTGGAAAATTAAGCATGAATGATTCAAACAAGGTAGAAGTTGTAGTTAGCTTGCTCAGTTATTTCCGGAACTTTGCAAAGTGAAAGAAAAAATCTTATTTGACTTTTATTCAGTCCTTCGCCTAACCCCAACTCGTCTTACAAGTTAAATGCAAGTACACTATGAAATATGCTTTTGATTCAAGCATTACTGCCGACAGCACAAGGACACAAAATCATATTAATTACAAAAGAATAATAACTTAGTTTCTCTGTTGATGATACACTTTCACGACCCTACTTCTCTTCCTCCCATGAAACCAAACACGATGGCAATTGTAGCAAGAACAGCCTGTGAAAACCAAATAAAGTTTAACTAAATCACAAGATTGTATGTGTTCTATACAATATACAATGGAAGACTTACAGCTATTGCACAAGCTACGTATCATGGTTTCTCTCGTGGGTTGATATACTAGAATGAATATTCCTATTTTTCCATGGGACTGAACCAAGAAGGAAACCGGTTATGAACCTTCAAGAAAACGAAACCAAATTCTTTCGGATGAATCCAAGTGATTGTATAATAATAACTTAGTATTATACTAACCTTTAGCTTTCTTCAATATCTTCATGTCCAGCTCCTTCACCACAGACTCCAAACCTTCAAGAGGCCACAAGCCAATCTTACACGACTACCAACAACCCTTTTGTGATTTTTATTTTTGTTTTGCTTTCTTTTTTTGATAGTATGTTGTATATCTATATGTTCGTGTAAACAAGAATAGGCTTGAGCTTGATGAGTAAGTAATATTAACTTTTGGTTTTTGTCCTTACGCTCTGAAGGGACTCCATTGAGAGCATTGTTTCGCTTGACCATTTTTCTCTTAGGGCATTTAACCTTGATCTGTACTTGTTAAACTTTTTATTCATACTTCTGTTTGTTTTATTCATGTATCTCGATTCTACTCGCAGCAGGCTAAATCGATTTATAAAGATTCATTTTCGTGGTTTTTGCGAACTGAAGATCTTATGTAAGAGACTGCATAACTAATGATATCTCTTGCATTTTCTATGATTCGAAACTTTATACTTTCTGGAATCATTACTTAAAGAGAGACATTAATCAAATTAATTAGTACGTGGGTGTCCTAAAAAAATGAAAGGACCACTCTATTATCTCGGTTGACTGATATGCAAGAAATCAAAGACTAATTCAGATTGCTCTCTTGTAATACTAATTTGTTGACTTGGATTTTGTGTTGTTTTATATTTGATTGTGAATTATTTTTTTCAAGATTTCAGACATAAAAGTATAAAAATGAAAAGACCACTCTATTATCTCTATTGACCAATATGAAAGAAATCAAAGGACTAATTCAGATTGCTCTCTTATAATACGAAAATACTAGTGGTCAAGGTTTAAAGGCTTCTACACCCAGGTCTGGGGTTCGAACCCTAGACAACGCAATTTCTACAGGAAGAGGTCTGGGTTTCAATTCCCGAAGAATGCGAATTATGCAAAAAATTAGAGAAAATGCTTACAAGAGATCTTCAGCATGGCGCAAAGAATACCGTCAGGAATGGATCTCATAGGACTACTCAGGGTGATGCAGTTTGGCGTGAATCCTCAAAAGACAGGTAGAATTGTCGGCTGTAATATCGTCTATGTAATGTTTCTCATAATTTGTAATAGCATAATTAACCAGACAAAAAAAAAAACTTACGGATACTAGGATAAGAGGGTAAGTTTATTTGTATATTTTATTGATATTTTTTTTATATATTTGATCTTTTTATATACATATACAATATTTTTTGTTGTTATTATATATTTCTTTTGCGATGAATCGGATCAATTTTTATTAAAAATTGTGGAACAAAACTATAATTAATATATCATGGGTTGATCGGACTCGACATTAAACAAATTATGACACAAAAACCTTATTTTTCCATCGAACATATTCTTGAAAAAAGTAAACAATATTGTTTCCACAATTGAATTATTTTGACATTTATCTTCCATATGGTTTTGAAAGGTTTCAGATTAACCATCGAATTGATACAAGTCATTTTAATGCTTTTATTCGTATCCTTAAGGAAAATTTACATTTTTGTAATTTAAAGTCGTTTTAAAAAATTCAAAATATAACATATAAGAAAAAATTTAACATATAAGAAAAATATAACATATAAGGTTTCCTTATTTTTGTATTTTAAAGTCGTTTAAAAAAAATATATAACATATAAGGTTTCTTTATTTTTGTAATTTAAAGTCATTTTAAAAAATTCAAAATATAACATATATATTTTTTTTTATTATACGGTTAATGTGATTGTTTAATTTTTTTTAATGATATAAAATTAAACAAAAATGAAAAAAGATACAAAAAATTGTTATCAAATCTTTATTATTCATAATCATTACTTGTCAGATATATGTTAATTAGTACAAACTTAATGTTAAACTTTTTAAATGATTATCTCTTAGGGGATTTTGCTAGTGGGCTCCATATTGCTAGCAACAGCTACTCGAAGCAGTAGAGTGAGCCGTTCTTGAGGAAACAGTCCAAACAAGAAAGGACCACTCCGCTGTTTGGTTGTCTGAAACCACAATCTGGAAACGTTGGGCAGATATCTTCAGAGGAATAAGAAGCTGATGTGAACGACTCCATGGGAGAAGAAGACGATGATGAATTCAGGTTCTGCTCAGGTCTGAAATGAACAACCTTGGATCCACCGACAAAGATTCCGTTAAAAAGATGTTGTGGCCAAGGACAATGACATGGAGAAGGTTTCAGTGTAATAAAAGATCTGTACTATTACCTCTTTGGGTTTAGGATTTTGAGTTGGCTTTTGAAATAATAAAGATACAACCTTTGAACAAAACATTACATACAAATACAACCCAAAATATTCATACAAGGACCGTGGCTTCTGTAACCTCCCCATCCCTCAAAAGGACAAACCGGAAAAATCAAACAGGAACAGATTGTCCAGTGAGAGCGTCATGGAGATGCAATGATCCATCTTTCATCAGATTAATGCTTAAGCTTTTGAACCTCTCTCTTGAGTATTGTCTTGACGCCTTTCTCCAATCTGTTCCTGCTTTCATCATCGTCACAAACTCATCATAGTTTATACGCCCATCCTGCCAAAACACAAGCAACCCCAACAGTCCAACTCAGAAACTGATACATGTAACTCATCATAGTTAAGGAAGATTGTTTTAGAGATTTTGAAATAACCTTGTCAGCATCAACTTCACGCATGATGTCGTTTAGAACACTGACATCTGGTTCTCCTAACTCGTCAGTTAGAGCTTCCCGTAGCTCATCAAGCTCGATGTATGTACTTCCATCTTTGTCAAAGAACATAAAAGCTAGCTTGAAAAGCTCGTCGTTCTCTATCTTCTGCAAGTGTATGATCACAGCTACAAACTCTCCATAATCCAAAAACCCATTCCCATCAACATCCGCCTGCGTCACAGCCAAGCCGATTTGAGCAATGTTTTATCAGAGGAGAAAGCTGTTCATAAGAGAAAGGGGAGTACCACTTCCATCAACATTTTGATCTCTGGTTCACCAAGTTGTGAGCCAACCTTTTGAAGTCCAGCTTTGAGTTCCGGGTAAGTTATTCTACCATCGTTGTCTTCATCCATCAGTGAGAACATGTCCTTGATCACTTCAACCTCTTGAACAGACAAGTGCTCCGCAATTACCTGGAGGCATCAAAAGGATGATCATGATGAAAACCAATCAAAGAGACTAACCATTTCATAGTCAGCTTTAAAGTGAAAATGCAAAAAAAAAGACACTTACGCGAAGAACCTTCTTTTTAAATCTATTCATCATAGAGAACTGCTTCAATCTCGATCTGACTATATCCCCTAAAGGAACATTCGGAGCTTTCTTCGCATGCTGTATCCAAGGATGAGCTGAGAGGTCAAACACAACAACAACAAAAAAAAAAACCGTTAAGTGATGGTGTTTAGAATCAGTTCGACAATACACAAGAACTTCATTCACCTAACACTTGCTGAGCAGTCAAACGCTTAGCCGGATCAGGATCCAGCATCTGCCTCACAAGACTCTTAGCACTCTCCGAAACCTGAGGCCAAGGGTCTCTCTTAAAATCAATAACTCCCCGCAGAATCGCAAGAGCAACACCTTGTTCCGTCTCTGTCAACAGAATCCAACAAACACACAGCTTTACATAAGCAGCAGATTCATAGAGTGATTTATCCCAAAGATTCAATCTTTACCAGCCCAAAAGGGAGGAACACCACAGAGCAAGATATAGATGATAACTCCAGCACTCCACACATCAACCTCAGGTCCATAATCCCTCTTCAACACCTCAGGAGCCATGTAATAAGGACTCCCTACAATCTCCGTAAACTTATCTCCTACAATAAAAAAAAAAAAAAACAAACTTTAACATAAGATTACAAACCCCACACAGAAGACTCAATCTTTTTTTTACCAGGTTTGAAGAAGACAGACAACCCAAAATCAATCGCCTTCAAAGCAGAGTTCTCCTTCTTATTCGCAAACAAGAAATTCTCAGGCTTCAAATCTCGATGCACGACACCATTCGAATGACACATCATCACCACCTCAGCGATCGTCCTCGCGACTCCAGCAGCCGCGCGCTCCGTGTAGTGCCCTCTGGCAACAATCCGATCGAAAAGCTCCCCGCCTTCGCAGAGCTCCATCACGAGATGAACGTTCTCGCCGTCCTCGTAAGTCGCCCTGAGCTTCACCACGTTCGGGTGCTCGGGCAGAGTCGACATGATCGCGACCTCGCGGCGGACGTCCTCGACGTCGACGGCCGTTCGGAGCTTACGCTTGGAGATCGATTTGCAGGCTAGGGCTTCGCGAGTCTCGCGATCGGTGCAGAGGTAAGTGATCCCGAACTCGCCGCGGCCTAGCTCGCGGCCTAGGATGTACTTGTCGCTGATCTTCGTGCGTTGGCTTGTGGGGATCACGACGTCCTTGAGGGTAGTCCCGCGCGTGCGCGCGGGGGATCGGACGATGTCGCCGGCGGCGTAGGGGTTTGGTTTCCGGTTTTGATTGGGCCTTTTGGGCTTCTGAGTCGACTCTTCCGAGTTGGGAGGCTTCACACAGACGTTACAGTTACCCATGGCTGAGTTAATGACTCAGCAACTAAGGAAAAAGCTTATCAGAGTTTATATCACTTAGCTCATATCGGACGATGGCGAGTTTTGAGTTCTGTGTTGTTGGGAGAGAAAACGCGGGTTTCGGTGAAGAAAAGTCAGCCTTTTCGAAAATTTTCGGTTTTGATGAATGGGGAAGGATAATTAAAATAAGTGAAGTTGATTTTTTCCTTATAAATTACTCCCTCCGTTTTTAATATAAGTTATTTTAAAATTGTGCACATAAATTAAAAAATTATTAATTTTTTATATTTTATAAACAAAAACATCATTATTATTTACATAACCATAAATCAACCAATAATAAAATAAAAAGTATATTATTATTGGTCATATAACATTAAGTGTTAATAAATTTTACATAAAAAATCGAAAATATCATATAATTTAAAACATAAAAAAATTTCTAAAACAGTTTATATAAGAAAACGGAGGGAGTACTACTTTATTATAAGGCATTTAATATCTAGCGTGTACCTCTTGAGTTTTGACCTATGTTTTTTTTTTCTAACCATTGCCACCACCTTCTAATAAATTAATTTTTTTTTTATATTTCTTCTACGATGTGATTTTGGTCCAAGTTTGTGACTCTTAGAATGAAGAAACTTATTATATTACCAGGTTTTCAATGGTAAAAGAAACACGCAAAACATCATGAAGGTATTTTCACTTGAGTATAAAGTGTATAATCAATTGAATGGTTACAAGTTTGTGATCGTCATGTTTCTAGTTCTAAAGATAACCTGTGAATGTGATTGTAAAACCTATCAATTTGCAAATGGTAACCGACAACTAAAGTGTTTTGAACCTTCAATTCCTAGAGTGTAGATAGGAAGAAATTGCCGACAAAAAAAAAGAACAAATTAAAGTGTAAAGACCGTCAATTTATAAATTTATGAGCAAAAGTGACTGCGTTTTACAAAATTAAGAAAATCTTATAACCCAAACAAAAAATTGACCGAATATTTCAATAGCGGAAGTCAACATAAGAAACAATTGAAAATCAGTGAAAACGTTATTTATGTATGGCTCATAACCAACAAGTCTTCCTATCCTGACTTCTCTACAAGTTCAGTTTCATACTCGTTCTCGTTCTTGTTGGAATTATATTACGGCGTCTACTAGAACTCAAGTGCTTTCGTTTTACGGGACATGTGATGTGGGTGGTGGATTAAGTAGTAGAAGTTGAAATGTTTTTGTATCAAGCTGTATGGTTTCATAAGAAGTATTTTATACGTTTAGTTTTGTCAATGATTCGGTATATTTTAATATGTGGTGGGTCAGAGAGAAGCGGTTTCAATTTATTGCCCAGCAAGACCTTTCACAACCTACTAAAAAAACATACACTGAAACTATTATCCATGCATTTCTCTTACAACTTTATCATCGGCAACATAATTTAAAGCTTGCAGAAAGTGAAAATACATCAACGAAAAAGTGACAAATATTTAGTAAAGAATATGATGGCTATGAATTATCATGGGGAACTCTTTTTTTTTTCTCTAACAAATATATATATATATATATACTAAGGTTGGCCCACCCTACGGACGGGATATATTATACTTGTGGTATACATTATTATTTTGTATGATTTTATGGTTTGAATTTTTGGTTTGCATTGCAAGAGAAGTGGAAATGGATGATAATGATTTATATTTAAAACTATCGATTAGTTGATGGTTTGACTGGATGAGGGATTATATGTGGTAGATTTATTTCGCTTGTCTATTTGTCTATACATAAATCTTTGTCCTTGAGACTTGCTTCGGAGAGCATCTCCAGCGTTTGTTTAGGTGTCTCACCTGACCGAACCAAGGCTACTATTCTCTGGTCGAGAGAGTTACGATGGACCTATCTCATCAGCGAATCTTTTCTCGTTGATTTGACGCATCATATATTTGTTGTGTTATGGGTGATTGTCAATTTTGAACTCTTATGTGGACATGGTCACAAAATAAATAAATAAATAAAACTCTAATGTGGACATAATATGTAAATTTTTTCGTTTTTGTTTGTTTGATGATGTTAATTATAGTCATTTGGGATAATTTCAAGAAAAAAATATGGTTTTTCTTTCATTTTATGAGGGTTGCATTATTAGTACTACTATTGTAAGGGTGTTCTTTTCAACAAAACATTTATGCATTTAATACGAATAATTGTTAATTTGATCCAAAAATGAATTTGAGAGGGGACCATGATTGAAAAATCACTTTAAGAATTAATCTGGCTTTTTTAAGGAAAAATCTGCAAGCAAAAGTTTATCTTTAAGGAAAAAGTTTATCTTTCCAGTAAAAAAAAAAAGAGAAATAGAAAGTCTCTTTTTCTCCATATATTTCCATCTTCGCTTTGTAATTGGTGACTTAGCTCTATTTTTTCTCAAATGTTATTTATCAATCCCATTGTTTCTCGAGAATCTGCAAGCATCCCATTCTGAGAATCACACAAACATACTGAATCATATATGGTTGCTTCTTCGGTTACTCTTGAAAATTCACAATGAAACCAGTTTGGTATATGAGAGCTGATAGAATGTACCTGTTGACACATACTCGGTAGCCGCATAGCCAAAAATACTCAACTTAGCTAGAATCATCAATGCATAGCACATTTTATACATAGAACAAACGCTGCTAAAAATAAACACTCCCCTGAAACAAAGAAACACGGTTGATATCTGAACTCTATAAACAAATTCTCTTTTCTTGAACAATCCCAATCTGCGTGACTCCAACGTCATCACACATACACATAGCCTACATTAAAAGCCTAAATTTACAGGGACATTCAGTACTAATTAAAAGATATGGTTACTCTATACATAAGGGCAAAGAAAACGTGAAGATGCATTGCTATTGTGAGAGAAACCAAGATAGGGAGAAGGCAAAAAACACATGTATTTTAATTCTTAGTGCATGATTGCTCGGCAGCCATAAGGATGCATTCAGACCAAGGAAACTTGATCATGGAATGCAGGTAACATGGATCCAACAGTCTGAAGAAGTATTATCGATGCATTTCAAGAGCTCCTGGTTTCTGTTTTGGTGTCTGAACACATCTCATCACCTGCTCGGCTGCCAGTCAAGTTCATGTCCTAAAAGAACTCTCTGATCAGGTTCTATGACATCAAGAGCCTACACCAGAACGAATTTTCACCCATTAGTCTAGGAAAAGTGTAGTGGCTTTGTACCTTTTGTAGCACTTTGCAACCGTACATCTGCAGACTAAGTGGAACTATTTCTCCATGAGATGACACGCTTGTTGATTTCTCTATTCGAATAACTGGAACAGATATAGCACAAATAACTAAGGAAAGGGACAACCTGACGGGCAATGGACAGTAAAACATAGGATCAATTACGAACAAACCTTCTGAAGCATGAGTAAAAGTTTCCCTAAAGTCAGCTGCTTTTCCTTCTGAATTACAATTATCAAGCTTTTTCTGATTCAATCCGCTCCTGTGCTGGTACACTCTGAAAGGAAACAAAAATTTGGTTAAAGTTTATTAGCATATATGTTTGAGTGGAAACCCAAAAAAAATCTCGTGAAAGGTAAAAACTTCCTCGAATTCAAAGTGGAATTAAGCAAATTCCGCCGTCATCATCTTCATCTTTCTCAATCCAAAGTGGTGAGTTCCTCGTAATCAGCTACAAAAAAACTGAAAAAAGATCACTGAGCAGTATAAAAAAAGAAGGTGCTTCTATTCTTTCGACTTCTATAAGATGAAAAGTAAATCCTGACGTACCCAAGTGACTTCAGACTTGGGACTCAAGTCCAAAAATTCTGATGCTGCTGTGGATCTTAGATTAGTAGTATATCTGAGCAGTCAATCTGGTAGCCAAGGTGAAAAGGGTATAACCGGCGGCATAGAAGGAGGTGTTGCTGGAAGGGCTGAACCTAGCGCCACTGAATATGATAATGTAGACGTCCACGAAATCGGCGTCGTGGTGATAGCCGGCTGTACCCAAGTGATTATCTGAAAATTGTCGACGGAGACATTCACCGTCGTATGTAAACCAAAGGTCGTGGAGAGGACACCAATATATCTCCAATCGCTGATTATATCACACTGAAGATATATATGAGGGAAAGAGAGGGATTCCAAAGGGCTGGATCGCATTAGATGCAGGAGTTACGGGCATGAATTGATTAATCTGATTTATGGCCCTTCGCTAAACCAAAGTCTGAAACCTTTCCGCAGAATGAAACACATAGTTTTGGTGAAGGGGACAGGTGTCATCCTCACAGAGACTGACTTTCTGACCTGTTTGCCTACGTGTCTCATCCAGGAGAGAATAAACTATATTTTATATAAATAGATTAATTGTCATCCCAAAAGGATATCGGAGATTACATTTCCGGCAACTCAGAGAAACATCCGGCTAGGTTATCGTGGGGAACTTTAAAACTAGCATAGAGTGAAACTATAATCAAAGAGAAAAGATGTGACAAATATTTGGAAATGTTGATAACTATTCGTTGAAGAGGATGATTATGTTTGGAAAAAATTAAGATGATGGGTTCAACTCAAAATGCCGTGGGCCTCGTGGCTGCATGTGTGTGCATGTTGTTACGCCAACTTTTTGCATACAACTTATTGTCAGCCCCCAAAAGAATGTTTCTATAGGACGTATGTAACGTATCTAGTCATTGGACTACACACTATATTAGGGCCTACACTATATGAACAATTTTATTATACTGTACTTTGAAAGATACAATCCTTATACTATTGTCAGAAGCATCTGTGGGTTTTTTTTATTACTGTTAGAACTTATAACGGGCTAAATGGCATAAGATTTAGGAGTCCACCCAGGGCCGTGCCTAACACTAGGCACATCAAGCATGTGCTTCTAGTTCAGATGGAGTTTATATATTTAAAGGACTCATTTGTTCTGTGAAAGATTCAGCAGCACATGTGGTTATGAGTTCATTTGTGTTCAAAAAAAAAAAAGATGTTGTGAGTTCGAACCTTTGGCATAAATTCTTTTAATTTTGTTTCATAAGAACATATGTGGGCCAACAATTTTTTTTTTGCTTGAGGGCCAATAAATCTCAGGCACGGCTCTGAGTCTACCTTTTGTTTTTGAATTAATCCTAGTATGAATGGAGAGAAAGGCCTCACAGATTCAAGCATACTGCAATTCAATCATTCTTGATTGCTTATAGAGTTACAGACAACTATTCATAAGATCCTTGCAAGTTTTGTCCGAAAATATATGTGCAAGTTGTATATTAGGCTGTAAGTGGTTGTTATTAAATGAAATGTACGTGATGAAAGGAATTAAAAAATTTGAAATACTAAAAATGGAATGACAGACAAAATGGAATAAAAACTGAAACTAGTTAATTCCACTCATCCCATTCATTCATGAACATTTTTTGCAGGGAATAAAAAGAATAGATTTTACAAAGGATTTGTTCTTTTGTTCCATTCCAAAATTGGAATGTATGGAATTGGTTTAACAAAGGCTTTTATGCTAACTGGTAAATATTTCATGGAATTCAATGGAATGATGCATTCCAAATAAATTTATCCCACAAATAAGCATTCGAGTTGCACTCTTAATATCTATCAAAACGTAAGAAATTTTTCACATTGAAGTTTTTTTTGTTCTCTTATTTGTATCCGTTAAAAGTTCCCATTTCACAACCTCCACCCAAATATATCTCTCAAATCTCAGTAGTCAAATACTAGAAGAAAGAAAAATCTCTTTGAATATTAAAGTAACAGGACAGTCACGAGCAAAGACATTAAAAGCAACACCACGTGTACAACGAAGGACTTGCGAAACTTGAGGAAGGCAAAGCTTCTACGTTGCAAATAAGAAATGGCCAAAGGTGGAAAAGGTAAAAGAAGTTATTACAAAAAGCAGCTCAACTTGTGCTGGCTCTCTTTTTAAGCCAAAGCCATACATTCTTCTTTCAATAATAACACAAAACAAACTTTACTTTAAAAATTGGTACTAGAAAATACTACTTTCAGCAGTGTAACAAATCAAAGAGGGATAACAAAAAATAACAATTTCATCACGGTACTGGTTAACGGTGAGAAAAACCGATTTCTGAAAGTGAAGGTAAAAGACAAATCCTATTTAAGAATTGAGCAAAAACTGAAAGGAATAAAACAATCGTGCGTTATTTAGAAAAAAAAGAAGGATTAGGGGTTTCTTTGAAAAATATAAAAACAGAGATCAAAAGGAAAAAAGTTGTGACCTTGAATTCTCGCAGCCTCCTTCTCCGTGTGAGCCAATATGCTTGGAGGAGGGTAGAAGATTGCCGGGAAGAAGACGGCCTTTTCGCCTCCATTGTTTTCATTTTCCCCCTGAAGAGTCTCACAAGGAAACCAAAACCCATAACGTAGCTACTGAGGTCCACCGTCTGTCAGGTGACTAGTGATCTCTTAACTTAATCACTGGACGCTGTTATCTGGGTTTGTGTTTAATCTTCACTTTATTTCAATCACACGGTGTGTTATCGTGTTTTTGTCTTCGTTGTCTCTCCTGGGTTTTAAAGCGTTTTCTCGAGATTTCAGCTCAAACATTTTGGGTCATGTGGAAAAAGTATTAGACTTTTGACTTATTTCGAAGTGTGATTATGGTTCACTTGTGAGTATACAATAAAGTTAAAGACTTTGAGTTTACATGCTTGATGATCATTCCCCTGTGAGTCTCTATATGTGAATCTTTGAGTTTCATTTTACAGCAGAGAAATGATGCGTCCACAGCAAATCAGCAAACTCTCAAGTTCAGCAAGATCCTTTTTCCTTAGCGGATCGAGATCAAGTGCAGCTGATGGGAGTCCTTCTGCATTCAACGACGATGAGCCTTGTGTCTCCCGACGCCAGCAACTTAGGCACGAAGCCGCACAAGATGAAAAACTACCGTCCAGTATTATTACCCGTAAGCCTCTTGTAGCGGGAAGCATTTTACCAGGAGAGGCAGAGAGTAAACCGGTTGTTCTAAAGAAGGTTGATGGTTCTGGTCGGCCATCTCTATTGCCACAGCATGTTTGCTCTTCTTCTTCTCCTGCTCTCCCTAGTAAACCACATTCGGTTACTTATGCATCAATTAGAGAGGAGGAGGAAGTTTCTTCTTCAGCACCTATTGGGGATCAGATTTTCAGAGCCGGTTATGCAGCGGTTAGTATTTTGTCTGATTTAGCAAACTTTAAGCTTCCTTCGTCTGATGGAGGGAGTAGTGAAGTGTTTGGATTAGGGAAAAGCTGTATGGTGGATCCATCTCGGCCTATCACAAGCGTCAAGTCAGTTATAAGGAGAGAGGACTTGACCAAAGCTTACCCTAGATCACCAGCTGCAAAAGAGTCATCAGCTGGTAAAATTAGAAATCATAGTAGCAACTTCCGAGGGGCTAAGGAAGGATTCAAACAAGTCTCGTTACAGAAAAGGTATCATCATCACGCATCTGGCAAGAGGACGACAAGCATGTTGCAGAGACACAATAATATTGATTCAAACAGGTTTGTGCCAAACGAAATGATGAAAGCGGCTTCAGGTTCAAGGCAGTATTGTAATGTCAAAGAGGTGGAAAACGTTTCCAGCATTTTGAAAACATTCAGGTGGGGCCCTGCTGCTGAGACGGCTCTTGAGAATCTCCGGTTAACGATGGGTCCGTACCAAGCGAACCAGGTGCTCAAGAAGATGAATGACTATGGAAACGCTCTTGGTTTCTTCTACTGGCTCAAAAGGCAGCCCAAGTTTAAGCACGACGAGCACACTTACACCACCATGGTTGGTAACCTCGGCCGTGCTAAACAGTTTCGGGCCATAAACAGGCTTCTCGACGAGATGGTTAGAGATGGTTGTAGGCCAAACACGGTTACTTACAACCGTCTTATCCACAGCTACGGCCGTGCTAATTATCTCAACGAAGCGATGAATGTGTTTAATCAGATGCAAGAAGCTGGATGCGAACCAGACCGTGTAACGTACTGTACACTCATAGACATTCACGCCAAGGCTGGGTTTCTCGACGTTGCGATGGATATGCATCAGAGGATGGAAGCGGCTGGTATCTCAACCGACACTTTCACTTACAGTGTCATTATAAACTGTCTTGGGAAAGCTGGGCATTTACCCGCTGCGCACAAGCTCTTCTGCGAGATGGTTGATCAGGGATGTACACCTAACTTGGTCACGTACAACATCATGATGGACTTGCACGCCAAGGCGAGGAACTACCAGAGCGCGTTGAAGCTTTACCGCGACATGCAGAACGCTGGGTTTAGGCCTGATAAAGTGACGTACAGCATCGTGATGGAGGTGCTTGGACACTGTGGGTATCTAGAGGAAGCAGAGGGTGTCTTCACCGAGATGCAGCGTGATAATTGGGTTCCTGATGAGCCGGTCTATGGGCTTTTGGTGGATCTGTGGGGGAAAGCTGGTAATGTTGAGAAGGCTTGGTATTGGTATCAAGCAATGTTTCATGCTGGTTTGTTACCTAATGTTCCTACTTGCAACTCTCTTCTTAGTACTTTCCTTAGGGTTGACAAGATAGGGGAAGCGTATGAGTTGTTGCAGAACATGCTGGCGCTTGGTCTACGTCCTTCTTTGCAGACGTACACGTTGCTCTTGAGTTGCTGCACGGATGCTCGGTCAAAGCTTGATATGGGTTACTGTGGCCAGCTAATGGCGAGCACTGGTCATCCGGCGCATATGTTTCTCCTCAAGATGCCGTCTGCAGGTCCTGATGGACAGAACGTGCGTAATCATGTGAACAACTTCTTGGATCTGATGCACAGCGAGGACAGAGAGAGCAAGAGAGGGCTTGTGGACGCGGTGGTTGACTTCTTACACAAGTCAGGGCAAAAAGAAGAGGCGGGATCGGTTTGGGAAGTTGCAGCACAGAAGAATGTTTTTCCTGATGCGTTGAGGGAGAAAAGCAGCAGCTATTGGCTTATCAATCTCCATGTAATGTCGGAGGGAACCGCAGTGACCGCGTTGTCCAGGACGCTTGCTTGGTTCCGGAAGCAGATGCTAGTCTCCGGATCTTGTCCTTCTCGGATTGATATAGTGACTGGTTGGGGAAGACGTAGTAGAGTGACTGGTACGTCGATGGTGAGACAAGCGGTTGAAGAGCTGCTCAACATGTTTGGTTCACCGTTTTTCACGGAGAGTGGAAACTCAGGTTGTTTTGTTGGGTGTGGTGAGTCTCTCAACAGGTGGTTGGTGCAGTCTTATGTTGAAAGGATGCATTTGCTGTGAGTGTTTGTTTAGCTTTATTTATTTTCTTTTCTTTTCTTTTAGCTGATTGCATCTTATGAATTGGTTTAGCGCGTGTCATAAGTTAAGGTTAGGGAAACACTTTGACTTTCTCTCTAGCCATTTGTTCTCTGCCTTTAAATTGTATCTTCCTCTTGCAATAATATATCTGAGACTATATTTGAAGTGCCATGGAGATGTCAAGAAAGTTGAACAAGCAATAAGGCACTTGTGTCGGGATTATTACTTGACCCCATGCCATGTCCGCCATTTATAATTCATCTAATTGCCGTTTACTAACATATTTCGTTGTGGAAGTGGCTTTATTCTAGTGGTTTGATTCAAAAAAAAAGATTTTTTTTTCTACATTATTAGATTGGATTCGAATTCTAAAAATATAGTTTACTATCAATTATGTAGATTAATAGACAAAAAATATATAAATATTTTCCCATTGTGTAAATAGAAATGTTAGGTTGGGTTTTCATAAAACGATTCGACGTCTTCATAAGACAATTAGAAAAAAAAAATTGTCTGAATAAATCAGCTTTAAAAAATTCATGATATTACAGCTCAAAAAAAATAAAAAATTATATTTTACCAAGATATTATAGTTTTCTAGGTTTCAATTTCCGGAGAAAATGAAATTATGCGAATTAAGAAAAAAAAAATGCTTACAAGACATCTGCAGTATGACATAAGGAGTACCGTTAACCGTGGATCTCATAGGACAGTTTAAGTGATGTAGTCAAACGTGAATCCTCATACGGCAGGTAGAATTGTCGATGGTAGAATTGTCTGTAATATTTTTAATAATTGTAATAACATAATTATCGAGCGTTAAAAAAACAAATATTAATATTTGCCAAACATGATATGATATATATAAACCACCATTACTTTATTATACACGTACACACCGAAAGAAAAAAAAAATCAAAAATTCGTGCTTGTCAGTTTGCGCCAAGTGGTAAGAAAACGATTCTAGCTTTTGTTTTATTCTCCGGCATAAAACACACGGCGGAAGATGGCGGCAGAGAGTCTGAGAACGAAATGGATGGCTGTGACGGCGAGCATATGGATCCAGTGCACGTTAGGAGGTTCTTACACCTTCGGAATCTACTCGGCAATCTTGAAATCATCTCAATCATACGACCAATCAACCCTTGACACAGTCTCCGTCTTCAAAGACATTGGTGGTAACGTCGGCGTTTTGTCTGGACTTGTTTACACCGCAGCCACCTTTAATCGCCGTCGCCGTGACGGACGGGGAGGTAGAGCAGGTCCGTGGGTGGTGATCTTGATCGGAGCGGTTTTGTCCTTCACCGGTTATTTCCTTATCTGGGCATCCGTGACCGGTTTGATTAGAAAACCGCCGGTTCCGGTTATGTGTCTGTTTATGTTCATAGCGGCTCAGTCTTTAACGTTTCTTAATACGGCCAACGTTGTTAGCTCCCTTGAGAATTTCGCCGACTATGGCGGCACTGCCGTCGGAATAATGAAGGTAGTTAAAGTCTTTATCAAATTTTCTTTGGTTAGAGTTGATTTCCCGGCAACTGTTAAGTCGTAGGCCCACTTTAGACATTTAATACTAGGCATAGGTATACAATATGTAATTGTAACCGACATGCGAACCGAACTGAAAAATCTGTCATAAATGCCCAAACAAATCTCATAGGGCGATATGTCGAATGTTATGCGAATCTGACCAAGCTCAAATAGATATACGAAAAACTTAAAATAATATCCGAAATTTTTGAGTTAGCAAAACAAAAGTTTCTAAACTTAGTTAATATTTAGAACATCCATTTTTATTTTTATTTTGATCTAGCTGTAAAAGTATCCAACTACTAAATATTAAGCCAACAAGAAATGAGTTCAGATCAAAAATAAGAATTATATCCAAACTTGAAGTATCATTCATTTCAACCCGTATGAAATACAAAAAAAAAAACTAAATGGAGTCTAGAAGGATGTACCCGAAAGTCCAAAAACTTTTTAAAAAGCTTTATACCAGAACGCTTATGCCTATTTTGAACCTTAAGTTAATGCCTTCGGTTTGTTTTTTGCAGGGCTTTGTTGGTCTAAGTGGAGCAATGTTAATACAACTCTATGAAACAATATGCCCTGGAGATCCAGAGAGTTTCATTCTTCTACTTGCAATAGTACCTTCACTCCTCTCTGTATTGGTGATGCCACTAGTCAGGATATACGAGACCAGCACGGTCGATGAGAAGAAGCATTTAGATGGTTTATCAACTTTGTCTATAATCATTGCAGCTTACCTTATGGTCATTATCATTGTGAAGGGCATTCTTGGTTTACCATCATGGGCCAATACCGTCACGCTTGTAGTTCTACTCATCCTCCTTGCCTCGCCTCTACTTATTGCCATAAGAGCACGCCGAGACAATATCAAGAAACCATGTTATTCTCCTCTTGTAGACAATCTAGAAGCAACAACCTCTGGTGAGAGCTTGGCGGTGGTTGAAGATAAAAGCTTGAATCTCTTACAAGCTATGCGTAATGTAGACTTCTGGTTACTGTTTCTTGCTATGGTATGTGGAATGGGATCAGGGATTTCGACGATAAACAACATCAGACAAATAGGTGAGTCTCTTAGATACTCTAACGTGGAGATAAACGCATTGCTGTCTTTGTGGAACATATGGAACTTTATTGGTCGGTTTGGAGCTGGTTATGTTTCGGATGCATTGCTACATAGAAAAGGATGGCCACGTCCTTTGTTAATGGCTACAACTCTTGGAGCCATGACCATAGGACATCTGATCATAGCCTCTGGTTTTGAAGGAAACCTATACCCCGGTTCGGTTATCGTAGGAATATGTTATGGCTCACAATGGTCGTTAATGCCGACGATAACGTCAGAGTTGTTCGGGGTTAAACATATGGGAACAATCTATAACACAATTTCGATTGCTAGTCCTATGGGTTCGTATATCTTCTCAGTGAGATTGATTGGTTATATCTATGATAAGACCATTATTGGAGAAGGTAACACGTGTTATGGTCCTCATTGTTTCCGGTTGTCCTTTGTGATTATTGCATCTGTGGCTTTCCTCGGGTTTCTTGTCTCCTGTGTGTTGGTATTCCGGACAAAGAATCTGTATCAGCATATCTTTGAGAAGAGGTTGCGTCGTTGATAAGAGTTGTTGTGACACACTACTTGTGAATTTCATTGTTCAGGTACACAGTATTGCACAGTACTGCCATTTGTGTTTGTATAATTTGTAATGATTGTTGAATATATATTGTGTAAATAAGTACATATGTAGTTTATTTGTGTGAGGTTCTTTGGTTTTCATGTAAAATTTCATTTTAGGTAAGTGTAAATATGGTCTAAATTAGTCAGTGGAGTTTAGTTGTTGTATGACGTAAATGAAGTATTAATGTAGGGACCAACGTCAGGATCTTACTTTATCACCTTGGACCTAATTAAAAAGGTCATCAATGATCATCCTTGTCATTTAGAGATGCTTTGCTTTTACATGTTTATGATGTAGCCTTTTAGAGCATCTCCAAAAGAAACTCTATAACTTCAAATATAGAGTTTTTTTATTCTCTAAAAAAAAACTTCAAAACTTCAAATTTAGACTTTTAAAAGTGAAACTTCATATTTGAAATTTTACTACTCAAAACTCTAAATTTTAAGTTTCATTTTTTTTATTTGCATTTTGGTCTTTATAATTAATTATACATCATATTTATGATTCTTAAATATTTTCTTATTTATCATTTTAATCTTCAAAACTTTTTTATATCTTAAATATTTCAAATTTATTTTATAAATAAATTTTACACATAAAATTAAATAAAATATTTAGAATAAGATTTGTAATATTTTAAAACTAGAATTAGACAACAAGAATATTACAAAAGAAACTTAATATTAAAAAAAACGATACATGAAAACATAATTATTACACAAATTTAAATATTACAACAACACTAATAGTCTAGTAAATTTGCTCTGAAACTTCTAAAATATTGTCCAAACAAATTTTGTCTAACTGAATATGGAGCATTACGAAAATAATTTTATGCAATAATGTGGTATTTTGCTTGTAGATTAATATTTAATTATGTATTTCTATTTATAATTTTATACTTTAGTGTAAAATTTTATTAATTAATATCACTATAATATTTTAATATATGTGCTAGTTATTTATAAAAGTTTTATGGATTAAATATGACAAATATAAGGATCATAATGTAAATAAAAAATAGTTTTGAAGTTAAATTTGAAATTTTGCTTTTAGAGAATAACGATTTGAAACTTCAAATTTAGAGTTTTGCAAACTACAAACCAGATGAACCATAATCATAATTCTACAGAAACTACATTCATAATCTTAATGTCACTTACAAAATTATCGTTATCCATATGTATATTTAATACTTTTAAAGTTCTGATAGGATCATTTATCAGCTACTATAGTACTATCTATCTAGTATCGTCTAGTACATTTTTTGTTTAGCTCAATAATTGATATGATTGTTTTTTCGTCAAACTCAAAATTGCTGTATAGTATTGTTTTAAAAGATGGTTATTACAGAAAATTACATAATTGAAGCCACAACATAACTTAAATTATTTTCCTTTTTCTTGTCTTAATAAAAAAAACCTTATATATATATATATATCACGACAAAGCCCTAGCTTTGTTTGCCCCTATTTCTCCTCTCCTCTAGTTTTTTTCTTTTCACTCGCTGAGTCGTTTTTTCTCACCATTCACTTCAGACTTCAGAGAGACGTATTTGAGAGAATAAAAAAGTTACCAACTTTTTTATTCTCCGCAGATTGTCTCCATCTTCTTCTCTCTCCATACCCCAAAACGACAACGTTTGCATCCAACACCAGTCGACGCTTTTCTCCGTCGTCCTTCGTCTTTTTGCTTAACCGATTTGGATTTGGATTTGGATTTAGATTTCCCCCACAACCTCAAAATTAACTTACCGCTCTCTCGATAAAATCAAAAACCCTAATTTCGATCTCTCTCAATGGGTTCCTCCTCCGATCTCGTCGTCCCTGACCCCGATGTCTCCGGCAACCACCGCTCTCCCGCCGACGATACCAAAATTCCCGCGGAGGAGACTGCCTCGCTCAGGAGAACGAGGCCGTCGCGCGCCTGCACCGTTAGAGCGCAGCAGCGGCTTCAGGAGCAGCAGGCGGCGGAGAGAAAGCTCAGGCCGCCTAAGAAGGAGTATAAACGGGAGCATCGACAAAAGGAAGAGGTGGAGGAAGAAGACGATCAAGAGGAGGAGGATGAGGAGGGAGACGATGATGTGCAGAGGCAATGCGGTGGAGGGAGTTTGGGTAAAATCGTTACTTCTCTTGTCCAGCCACCGGAGCCTTCGCAGATGCCGCGGTGGAATCTTAGGTCCATGTGGGAACTTGCTTCCGTCCTCAACTTCTTGCATGTGAGCTCTCTCTCTCTTCTCTTCTATTCAGTTCTGAGTTTTGTGTGTTTCCTTACTCACTCTCAAAGTTTGTTCCTTTTGTGGATGGTGAAGGTTTTTAGGCCGCTTTTGAAGATCAATGCGGAGTTTTCTGCTGAGGAGTTTGAAACGGCTTTGCTGAATCCTAACGATACTTTGAGTGACATTCATATTCCTCTTCTAAAGGTTGCTGCTTTGGCTTTCCCTTGTTGTCTTATTGATGCTTCCCCAAGTCTTGTTTGGTTTGCTTTGGTGTCCGTCTGTCATTATTAACTTCAATGTACTTCGAAGAGTTTGTCTCATTGACACTAGCGTAACTCGTTGTGGTACCAGCGTGCTTCTGTGTGCTCTCTTAACCGAGTGTAGGATCTTATTAGTATAATAATTAGTGATACAAAACCTTTTGTTAGCGTATTGAATGATCAGATTCTGTTAAAGATTTAGGTGTTTTATGTTTTTGGCTAGCTTCCCTCGTAGACACCTTATAGGCCTGGGCTACCCGGTTTAGGATCGCTAATTTCTCTGAAACGCTTTCTTTAGTCACTTTTGAGTTCCCTGATTGAAGTCCTTGATCATTGTCTTTGAATGATATCATGATTTGTAATTGTTGTGCATAGCTCATTGGATATATTCTTTACTACCATAAATGTCGAAATGCTCAACAGTTTCTCTTTGTAAGCAATATACTAATTATCTCTTTTCAATTTTTGCAGGGCATTCCTCCTGTAACTCGAATGGCCCTCACTCGTGATACCTGGGTCACTGTCTTGTGCAGAAAAATAAGAGATTGCTGGCATTGGGTAATGATGGCTGAACAGCTTTGATCTGATATTGGAAGTTCATTTTTTTGCATTATATCATGTTCTGAAATTATCTTCACCTACTTGTTTAGGTCGCAGAAGGGGATCTTCCCATTGTTGCTTCGCAAGGGTGAGTTGTTATAATTTTCTGGATCTCATGGTAACTGATTAGGAAGCATTTTTGAGCTTCTCTTCTTAATCTTGTAGGCGGGAGATTGAAGCGTACAAATCTCTTGATCCAGCCATTCGTGTGGTGATTTTGAAAGCTTTATGTGATATTCGTGTTGAGGTAATGTTGCTGCTGCTGTATGTCAATCTGTTTGCAGTTGATAATGAATTTTTCGTTATGTTTTGCTCCGTAAATGTACACTTTATGATGCCCTCTATTAAGCTCTAGAGCTCGCTGATGCGATGCTAATGAAACCAGATCGTTATAACACTTACAGTTTCAATGGGTTTTGTGAATTTCCGCAGCAAGAGGACATCAGGAGCTACATTGATAACTCTGTCAAAACTGGTGTTCATCTGTCAACTTTTCGCAAAGACCGCGTTGGGGGTGATTCGCATGGAGTTAATTTTTGGTATGTTGCAAATAAAAAAGACCTAAATAAGACTCTCTTATTTGCATATTTATGATAGCATCTTTATGTTTCTTATTTAAGGTATGAGGATGATCCCTTAGTTGGTCACCGTTTATATCGGGAAATAAGGAAGACAGAGGTGGTTAAAGTCAAAACGAAGGGTTCCAAGATTCTTCCTAACGTAACTTACCAATGGGAAACTGTTGCCACAAATTTCGATGAATTCCAAGATGTTTCGGTAAGTCTCAATTATTCTAAATTGCTCAGGATACTTCCATATGGTTTGGTTATCTTCTCGCAGTGAAATATGGTTGCTTGGCTCTGATGTGATTGTGATGGTTAGATAGCGTGATGGCTAGTGCTATCTATGCACTCAAATTAATCTTCTTTACTAGTGCAGTTTTACAGATGCTAAACACGGGAATTATACTCTATAATAAGTAGGTTGAAAATTCAGTTAGATACTACTCACAAGAACTTGGTGCATATTTCAGAGAATGGATGTAACTTTCTTCCCACAGATTACTACTCACAAGAACTTGGTGCATATTTTTTTGAGTGCTTTTAAATATCTTCGATCTCTTTGGTGATTGTGAGTGAATTGAGCTAAAGATAATTGCATTGCTAAGAACTGGCTGAGAGATCTCTCTGGGGCAATGTTGTTGCAGTTTCACGGACTGGAGACCCTATGCTGTTCTGTTGAAACTTATATTTCTTTCTTTTGTTTTGACTGCCAATTGATGCTTTGCTTCTCTGAAGGACTGCACTATTATATAGGTATAAACTTTCTATGTCTTTACTACTGATTGAGATGCTTTGTGCCTTTGTTTTGCAGGAAAAACTTAATACAAGTGGTAGTAGAACTGAAGTTTCTCTGGGGAAGAAGTTAACGAGAGATATGCTTCCTGAGATAGAAAAAGAACACAAGGTTCCAATTTGCTCTCTATTACTGAATTCACGATACTTCTTATCAATCGCATCCTTTATAATTTGTTTTTTTTTATGTGTGTCAGAGGAAAGAGAAGTTGTTGAAAAAGCAACATAGACAGGCTCTTCTCCTTGATAACTATTTGGTTGCTGACGGTGTTGGTGGTGGTCGTTCTCTCCGTGATAGGAAGCCAGTTAGATACACTTTTGGTAAGGTTTTGACCTTGTTGGGAATTCATGATGCCCCCCGTACTTGTATTTGTTTTTCCATTTTTGCCTGATGAGAAACATCCATCTTGTTTCTACTGTGGGTTGAAGAGCCTTACTAATCGTTTAATATTATTGCAGATGATTATGATAGGTCGATAAACGAAGCTATCAAAATAACAACGTAAGTCTTGAGTGTCGCTTTCATTGAACCATCTTTGCTGTTAGTTATCTTTAACATGTTATTTGGTGACTACTACTTATTTTGATAATACTATCTCAGGAACAAACATCCATCACAAGAACCTTTTCTCCACAGAAGAGAATCAGCTAGATTGGACTCTCTTGTGAATGGCAGATCAACAACAAGTTCAATTCACCCTACTGACCCTGTGAACGGTACAGCGTCTGGTAGCTCTTCTGATTTTGCTGATGGTGATGAGTTCGATGAGCAGAGAGATGAATCCTTGGACAGAAGGCAAGACGCAGTGAATTTTTATATTCCCCTTTTGAAAATTTTAACTCGAACTAACTGAGTACAATGTCGTGACCGTAACAGGCGCAGACAACGGCCCCAGCGGTATTCAGCAACGGACTTTGTTGAAACAGACAATCATGTAGAATCTGGAAGCGATGACGACATTGTTGGGGAAGCAGTTTATGATGAAGAATATCTGAGGAAGCGTAAACAGAAGACGTTTTCTAGTGGTTCTGAGGGAGAGGAAGAGAAAGGAGATGAAGAGTACAAATGGGATGAAGACAATGCCGAGTACGAGGAAGAAGAAGAAGAGGAAGATTCTCCAAGTGCCAGCGAAGAAGATAGTGATGAACCCCGAAGGGTTAGGAAAATGCCGCGGAGAGAAACCAAGTTAAGATCAAAGTCAAATGGTTTCCGGCCTGGCCTGAGGCGTAGCAAAAGAGCCACAAGAATCGATTACCAACAGTATGAGCTCTCGGAATCAGACAATGAAGCAGCAGGAGCGGCCAAACGTAAGCGATTGGTAGAGCCAGATCCAGATGAAGATTCTGATGAATCAGGGAATGGGGATTTCACAATGGGAAGTGAGGACTCTGAAGAAAATGGAAATGACCCAGAAACAAATTCTGCTGAAGAAGAAGTGGAGGAGGAAGAAGAAGAGCCCAGAGAAGTCAATGATAATGCGGGGACAGCAAATGGTACAGAGAATAATCAACTGAACAAGTCAAATGGCACAGACCAAGAAGAAGTTGAGGGTGGTGCAGTAGGCAAAAGGCATTACCTCGACCTAAACGAGCTTGCTCCCGTGTCCGGTTTTGATGATGGTCCAAGTACAGTGTTGAAGGATGATGATAAGACCGACAGTTCATAGACAAAGACCTCTCTCTGTTTTTTTCTGGCATAAACACCTTCCAGAGAAAAGTTAAAACGGTAAGAGATACTTCATTGGCTATTTCTGCACTCGGTTATATCTGCCTTGTTGCTTTAAAGTTAATTTCGGCTGAGATAAGTGAAGTGGGGAATGTTGGAGAGGCCTAAGGAGAGGTATGTGTACTAGATTAGGTTAGTCATTATTTTGCTTACCCTGAAAGAGAAACAGTGAAGGTGAACCTGAACCAGAGATTCCTAAGAACTATTTAATGTTATGGAATTATTATTAATGTACAATTAATTTTGTCTAACTTTTGTTGAGAACACGTTCAAGGTCTCTTTGATTTTGATAAAACGACGCAGCTTTGAGACTTGCTGAATGTGATTATTAAGGTCCATGAGCAATCCATCAAAGGATGAGAATCTTGTTGCTTGTCCCCTGTCGTCTATGTGTGCTCAAGCCCATTTCTAGTTACCATTAAATTTTGAAAAAAATTTTAGAGCAAATGCAGCGTATACATGTTTAGCAGTTAGCACATTGAGTATGCACAAACTTGTGGTCATCATCATAGAAGTCTCATGATTGATCTTGTTGTTACTATTACTAAAGAAATTTCTATATGTCAATCACTAAAAGGCTTTCTCGTTGCAAAATGGAAAAGTATAGTATTAGACTCCCAAAAGAAATCAAGCTCTAAATCTACTAATAATAGGAATCTTGATTAATTCCAAAGATTGTGTGTTTTTATAGGGATCTCAATTCTTGTTAAAAGTTGTGTTTGTTCATTAAGATGTCTTTTTATAAAAGTTGTGTCTCTTCCTTGATAAAATTTGTGTTTGTTCGTTAAAGTGTCTTTTTATTAAAGGTTGTGTCTCTCACTTGTTAAAAGTTGTGTTTTTTCATTTATCCAAATTAATTCCAAAAGTTATTTATAGAGTTTTACGTGTTTGGATAGCCAAAAATCCTAAACGAAACAACAAAATCTTAATCGGAATTTTCTTCTTCTAAATGAAAAGGTTTGTCTTTTGTACATACGAATTGTGTTTTGACATGTCCTTTTATGGACACATTTTTCATGTTCGATTTTTCGTATAAAGTTTTCACTAATGTCACTATAGCTGTGTTTATAATAGCAAATCCTTTTTTTTATCTGTTGACATCATCTTTTTATAGGAAAAAAAAAGTTGTATCTAATGGTCATGCTTGATTTAATTATACAATCCAATGGACAAGATTTAGTTTTCTTCAAGAAATGACGTCATCATTAAATAAAGCAAAGAGCAAATTAGCTCAATATACTAAACAAAGTGGGATACCATAGAATGGGGGAAAAATGGTAATGATAGGGGAAAGAAAATTGAGGGGAAATGAGGTATGGAGTGCAAATAGGGTAAATGTTGTGTGTAGGAAATACAAATTCTCTAAAGCAAACGGCATCTTTGTCATCCCGTACCAACGCTTTCCTTCAAATAACAATGGTACTTTTCCATAATCATTCATTTGTAAACAACATCATTTTGTGATCCCCGAACCAACACCTTCCCTCAAATAACTATGGTACCTTTTCATTATCATTTTTATTTGTTAAATAATAAAAAACATTGGAGGTGTGTTTTCAGTGTGATTTTCAGAATTGCACAAAAAAAATTGGAGGTGTGATTTTCCGTGTTATAATTTAAAAGAAATATTAATTTACTTGTACAGCTTTCTTCTAAAGAAACACGTACCTTTTCGAGTCGCAAATAACCTACCTCTTCAAAAATTTATATTTTTTTTTTTTTTTTTAAAACAGAAATTTGTTCTTTTTCATAATCTTATATATTTAACTTTTTTAAAACAGAAACCTATAACAAATTGGTTTCTTTATCTCTCCTTTACTGATTCACAATTATACTCTGACAATTTCACGCTCTCTTTGTTTTTTTTGTTTCATTTTACTATCTTAAAATCTTTAAGATATTTTTCTTGTACAACAACTTGGGCCTTGCTTAGAAACACTGCCTTAAAGGCTTGTATTTTTTTTTTCTTTTTTAATTTTATCAAGTGAAAGCTGGTTTACAAGAAAAAAAGATATTTTTCTTGTATTTTCACAGAAGTTTTAATGTATATAGCGTAGATAGTTTTTTAAAAAATATTGTATATGGATCATTCTAGATATGCTTAGAAAATAAATAAATTAGTAGTTAACTTTAAATCACAAGTGGGATTATGAGAAGATTACATGTCAGGCAAGTCTTCCAAAATATCTTGAAGACTGTCTAAAAATATTTTAGAGTATGAAAAAATGGAGCTATAAAACCTCAATATAAATTTCCTAACTATAAAAACAAAATTTGAAATACGCGAAAGTATTTGAAAATCTAACTAATAATGAAATGGTGAAAAAAGTTCTATGCAGTTACTTGGTTACAAATTTTTAAAAGATATTCAAATGAAACTTTGTCAACAAAAAATAGTAGAAAGAGTTTTACGTGTTTTGATAGCCGAAATCCTAAACGAAACAACGAAAGCATTAGTCTCAATTTTCTTTTATTAGATGAAATTTTTTGTCTTTCATACATACAAATTGTGTTTTTGACATATGTACTCTTATGGACACATTTTGGTATTATAACTTTTCAGACAGTCATTTAAAATAAATATATTTGGAATAGAGACATCAGTTCAAAAAAACATCAAATGTTGAAAGGTTCTGTGTTTTCAATTTAAGAGTTGTATTAGTTTTTTAAAAGAAAAATATCTAATGATGCAACTTTTCAAATATTTCTATGTATATTTCCATCTTAAAATGTATATTTTCATAATGAGATGTTTTGGTGATATACTGAAGCATTGTACCATTGGTGACTACAACTTTTGGTGATCAATCATTGTACTGTTGATGATTCTTATACTTTTTGGTAATGAATCACTACAATTTTTGGTATGAACCATTGTAACCATTAGTTTGCAAAGTTTGGTTGTCATTCCTTACAACTTTTAGTCTTTTATATAAAGACTTGTGGGCAACAACAAACCACAACCTCGAGAAGAACAACAACAAAAATTAGAAATCACAAAAATAAAAAATAAAACAATTAATAGAGAGAATTTTTTTGTTAAAGATCATCAAAAATCTTGACGAATGATATAAACATGAAAAAGTTCCATTGGGTTTTAAGAAATTGTCAAAATGTTTAATGATGTTCCTTTCTATTCTATAATTTGCATATTTTTTGATGATATTTTTTATTAATTTTTATATTTATTGTACATACTTTCTAAAGAATTGTAGAAATTATCTGTAGATATTATGGTAATTTATTTTTTATAATATTATATATTTACGAAATTTAACATTTTAATAATTATATCTTATAGATTTACATTTTTTTTTTCTTTGTCTGGTTATCCAAACTTTCACTTAAACACAAAACAACTTATGCAAACAATTTTTTTATTGATTGTGTTTACTTGTTTCCAAGTGGTAATTTATGTAAAGAGAAGAACACCATCTATATATCTTCAAGCACTGATATTTTTACCGATAGAAACAAAAAGAATTGAGGTGATTTTCATCGATCATTATATATCAATTAAGCCGAATAGGTATAATAAAAAAAAATTCACATTTTTCCTAAAATTGTTAATAATAAAATTACTAACAAAAATCTAAGATGTGTCATTCATCTTCAAAACTGCACATGTTTTTATGGATGTTATTTTTCTCTAATCACATTCCTCTATCGCCGATGAAATCTGTCATTCAACTGTCTCAACAAATGCTCCTCTTTTCTGATCGACGCAACTTTTTGCGGTGATCTCTTTTGATAACGAGACAACACAGCTTTCAAATTGATTATTAGATTGAAGTACTGGTTTAAGTCTTTGTGTTCTCTGAGAACGCTTCTCAACCCAAGTCCCATGGAGAAGAAGCTCTGGTCATTTTTGTTTTTGTTTTTATTTCTATTTATTATGCATTTATAAAATCATAATAAATATTTAAAGGTGTGTATTTTATATAAATTTTATCAACAGTGATATATGAATGTGTCTTTTTTCTAAAATCTATATACTATTATTTGTAGGAAATCTAAACGAACAATTTCTACTCTTTAACAACCATTTTTTTCATAAATTAAATTTTATAAAAAAAGTTGATAGCAGTGAATATATTTATCAGGTCTGGAACATAAAAATGTCAATACAAATCAATATACTTTTGGAAATACTATTGGTGCAGTCATTAGCTAAGGTTTGCACCCATGGTTTGGTCGTATACCAAGTTAGTTAACTAATAGTTAATTAGTTATGGAAATATAGTTTTTGTAACTTTTTATATGAACAGACGTGTCTTTTGGTTATTTCATGTGTATATATACGACACATGGAAAATAGAAAAAAAATGAAAACGTTTAGTGAATGTTGATTTGTGTATTCAATCCAGGAATTTGAAAGAATTCATAAGGAAAATTTTTTGCAGTATTTTCAAAGATTTGATGAGATTTTAATGCATTTATCTAATTCCTATGGTTACTTCTATTATTGATTTTAAAAGAATATACATAAATTTGATAGAATACTAATTCCTCTAAATTCTATGAATTTTCGAATTCTTGTATATTTAAAAAGGTAACAAAAATTATTTTATTCTTAAAACTGAAAAAATAGTAATTAGTACTACATAGTTTATGGATTGTAGCAATTTTATTAAAATCATAATACTAATAAATAAAATATATGGATCATCTAAACTCATAGCATCTCTCCACATATCTTCTAAGTTCTGCTATAGTTTTACTCCAAGTATTTGCATTTTCTTTATCTTGCTCTTGTGTTCGTAAAGGCTCTTAACAACGATGTGCGAAAGCACACAATCAAAAGTCTCAGAAGGCATCTTGATTTGGTTAACAAACACTGGGTTTCTTCAGCAACAAGGCAACATTGACTTTATATTTGTTAATTGTTGTTCTTTATATTTGCTGGTGACTCATTAATTATCATCCACAAAAGTCTCTTCATTCTTCTTGTACTTCTGAAAAAATGAGAAGCAGAGAAATGCTATTGTTTGTGTTTTCCTACGATTCATTACAAATCTATGCATAAGAGCAAAGAATTGGCCCTTTACATTTATACATGACATTTTCCATTAAATTCTTATCAAATACCATTACTACAAAATCTATCAAATATTGAATAACAACAGAATTTAAAGTAATTAAAAAAATGATTTCAAATGCTTAATCTAATAACAAAAGAATTTAAAAGAATTGATGAAATCCATAATTGAATAACAGTGGAATTTAATGGAAACTATAATTCCTTCTAATTCTATCAAATTTCTGAATCCAACCCCCACCTTAAAATTTTCTCGTGATTCTTACATTCATTTATAAATCAATTCTAGTCATATTCATCATCAACCCATGCAAAGGGCTCATAATTCTTACATTCATTTCTAAATCAGATTCTAGACATATATCATTAACCTATAATAAGGTACGTGTGCGGTTTGCATATTCTGCCAAAAATATTTTAGATGTACAGAGTGGTAACCAAATAATTATAAGCGATAACAATGCATTTTCTATAAATATTTCAATTTTTTATATTTCCATAACTTCTACATATTCCAGCATTAACTAAATATAATATATTTTACTGTCTATTCAAATGTTATTTTTTTTCTTTTTGTTTTGTTGGTTTGAGTTTCCATTTTTTTTTTGTTTTACTGGTCTAAATTAACATTGTCTTCCCTTAATATAAAATATTTTGTGTATATTCTAATAATTTATCGGGTCTTGCCATCAACATACAAAAAACAAGCCTCTTGCATTCCTGCGGAAGATCTTGAACTGATTGAAACCCAGACCGGTCTCAAACCTGCGAAGCATCCATTATTTCTTCAGTATTAACTACATCATTTCGTTAAAATACACAATTTTTTCAAGTTGAACAATATTTATTAAGAATTTGATGGGTTTCAGATAACCGAAAAAAGAACCAAATGATACCTGGAGACTTTTCAAGTATTTATTTGGAGATATAAAACATTATAATATAACCAAATTGAACCTGCTTAAAAGGAAACCTGCTAAATATGAACTGAAACTCTTTTGTACTTATGGGAAAGCAATAGAGAAAGAGAAAAAAAAGGGTATGTGAGTCTAAACCTTCTCTACTATTTTTTAAAAATTGTCTTTCAATAATAATAGGTCTTTCATCTTAAAAATTGTACTGATTTTTAAGTTGTTACAATATCGAAAGATATGTTTTTTGAACAAATCTATCTTTTCATTCTATTAATTTTATACATTAATGTCTATAGATGTGTATTTTTCTTAAAATTGCACAGATTTTTAAAGATTGTCTTTTCGTTTATTTTCATATATTTGTTTATACATTTTTTTTTTAAAATACCTACAATTGTCTGAAAGTTTCTGATAATTTATTTTCTAATATTATAATTTAAAAAATAAATACATGGTGTTTAGATTGTACTTTGAGGAATATAATAGTATGTAAAGCAACATTTCATAAATGGGACATGATTGTTAGATATTCAAAGGAAAATTTGCGACTTTTTAAATGAAACATTTTAATTTTTGGTGTAACAGTTGCAACAAATTAGTTAAAACATTTCAACTGTTGGTGAATATATTTTTTAGTGAAACCAATGCCATCTTTAGTGATGAATCATTGCAACTATTGCTAATTGTAGTATTTGATGATAAACTATTGTAATTTTTGGTGTTAGCCATTGTAATCATTAACTAACCATTGCGATGTTTGATTATCAACCATTGTGTTTGGTTATCTATATAAGGAGTTGTGGGTATTGACAAATCACAACAAAAAAATTAACAATCACAAATAGACTAATATGGAAAAAATTAATGTAAACGATTTTCAAAGATGTTTGAAGAAACAAATATTAAAATAAAGAGTTTTATTTGGTATTCTTGTATCTTAGTCTATGTTTAGAAATTTTGATTGTGAAACCAATGGAATTTTAGAAAATTTATATCTCAATACCACCTTATCCTAAATACTATTTAAAGATCCAATAAAAGCCATTAATAATTTTGAGATAAATCCATACTTTATGAATTTAGTTGATTTTATTTAACTATTGTATTAATATAATAAGTGTTTTTGTTTTATAAGAACTTTCAACATTCAAGGAAATATTATAATGAGAAGATCATATCAACATGAGTCAATATATATTAATTATGATATCCAATGTGACATATTTTTCTACAAAATGAGCTCCCGTGCGTTCTTTTCCTAGTTTTAATAAATATAACCTCAACAATTACACTAAGAATTGTTATAAATATCTATTAGAAAACATTTTAATAAAATCTAACGAATTGTTTCATATAAAGAACTTGGAACTAAAGATGTGGCAGAGCAGTCCACTGGTCCAAATTTTTTTTTTCAAAAAAAAAAAGATGTGGCAGAGCAAAGAAAATTATAATCTTTCATCCGTTTCGGTTTAATTGTTGTTGTAGTGTAAAATTTTGTTTCAAAATAAATGTCGCTTTATAATATAAAAACTTTACTACTAATATTTTTTAGTCTATTTTTATTGGTTGAAATATGGTTAGGTATATAACTAATGATGTTTTTATTTTGAAAAAATGCAAAATTAATTTTTTTTTAATCTTTGTGTATAAACTTAAAATAACCATTAAAATGAAACAGAGGAGTAATAGTTATTTATAGATAATTAAAGAATCATGCATATGTAATTTAAGATGGGTGAATGCATTTTCATCGCTTTCTTGGCACACAAGCTTCTTAGACCTCAAAACCCATTTCGCCTAATCCCTTCCTTCACAATATTCCCTTTGTGTTATTACATGCCTCATTCGTCATCTTTTGTAAAGTAATACATGTTGGTTTATAGTATGGTTAAGTTTGGTTAAGAAGTGTAAACCGATATGTAAACCTTACTATAGAAACTCATGTATCACCTTTGTAAAGGCTTAACAGAAATAATAGAAAGTTTGTTAGATCACTTTCTTCTTCGTTCATCAACTCTAAGATGGTATCAGAGCCTTGAGGCTGAAACCTCAAGCGATCCGTTCTTCATTTTCTTTCTTTGACCTCAGATCTTTCGATGAATCTCTCGATTGATCTTTTCTCTGTTTCGTAGATCGTTGTTCTGATCATTTCAAACCGATTCTGCGAAATTTCACATAATGGTGGTGATCGCACGAAGATTGAAACGTCGTGGTGGAAGACAGGCACCGTTGTCAGCTCGCCGAGTTCCTATTCCGAAAAACTCAGCTCCGATGTCGCCTACACCTCCGATCATTACAGAACTTTCTCCGGATAGCATTCATTCACCTTTCCACCTCACCAATGGCGATAATCCAGGTCTTTCTATTATCTCAGAAGTATTAGATGGTACGAACTATAACTGGAGCATAGCTATGAAGATTGCTTTAGATGCTAAGAATAAGCTAGTGTTTATCGATGGATCTGTTCCTAGGCCTATTGAATCGCATCCTCACAGCCAAATCTGGTCTAGATGTAATTCGATGGTCAAATCTTGGATTTTTAATACTGTATCCAAACAGATCTTCAAAAGTATCCTTCGCTTCAATGATGTTGTAGAGATTTGGAAAGATTTGGAGACTCGATTTCACATTACCAATCTTCCCAGATCCTATCAGTTATCACAACAGATATGGGCTTTTCAGCAGGGATCAATGGACTTGGCAACATACTACACTACTCTAAAGACTCTTTGGGATGAGCTGGATGGGGCTTCTTGTGTAGGTACTTGTCGTCATACGAAAGCGGATCTTGCCAAAGTCATAAAGTTTCTAGCGGGACTAAACGAGTCATACTCTGTGATAAGGAGTCAAATCATCATGAAGAAGAATGTTTCTAAGCTCTCTGAGATCTACAATTTACTTGATCAAGACTTTAATCAAAGAAACATTACTCCAGTGATGAATGCGACTGCGTTTTAAGTCTCAGCCCCTGATCAGTCTACAGCTCAGTCCATGCCTCTTATCAATGCAGCTCAGTATACTGTTCCAGCGAAAAAGAACAAGCCTAGTTGTGCTCATTGTGGCTACAATGGACACACTGTTGACACTTGCTATAATATCCATGGCTATCCTGTTGGTTTTAAACACAAAGGCAAGCAACAGGCTGATAAAAGCTCTTCAAACCCTTAGTACAACAATGCTAAACCAATTGTTGCTCAAGTGGGATTTGTGGACTCAGTCTCTAATGTTGTTAACAACCTTACCAAGGATCAGATTGAAGGAGTTATTGCTTATTTTAACTCTCAGCTAAAATCGCAGCCAATTCAAGCGAATTGTGTTGCATCTACTTCTGGAGGCATGATTACAACACTTCCTGGTATGGCATTCTCTTCTTCCACACTATGTTTTGTTGGAATGCTTAAAGCAACGAGTAATGCCTTGTGTTCACATACTTGGATAATAGACAGTGGCGCCACTCATCATGTTGCTCATCATAAAGATCTTTTTCTTGATCTCACTGATTCTATTAGTACCTCTATTACTCTCCCTACTGGTCTTGGTATTATGATTGCAGGCATTGGCAGTATAAGTCTCAACGACTCACTGATCTTGAGAAATGTCTTATATCTACCAGATTTCAGACTTAATCTTTTGAGTGTGAGCCAGCTCACCAAAGACTTGGGTTACAGAGTTATGTTTGATCCGACTGCTTGCTTTATACAGGATACTATCAAGGTATTGATGATTGGGAGGGGTGAACAGATTTGCAATCTCTACGTTCTGGATGCAGTGGATATAACAGGCTCTACATTCATTCAACAGCAATATGCTTCCTGTTCTAGTGTTGTTTTTTATGTAAGCTTGTGGCACAACAGATTAGGGCATCCATCTATGTCTAAAACAGAAAACAGTATTGATGTACTTGGATTCAAACAAATAAATAAATAACATTTTCATTGTGCCATTTGTCCTCTTGCAAAACAGAAACGCCTTCCTTATAATCCATTGAACAACATCTTCTTCATATCGACATATGGGGGCCTTTCTCTGTGTCTACAGCTGAAGGTTATATGTATTTCTTGACCATAGTTGACGATCATACTTGTGTTACCTGGATATATTTTCTATGCACAAAGAGTAAAGTGTTGACACTCTTTCCAGAGTTTATTCAGATGATTGAGACTCAATATAAAAGTGTAGTCAAGGCTGTGAGATCAGACAATGCCCCGGAACTGAAGTTTGTGGATTTCTATAAGAATAAAGGAATAGTCTCCTATCACTTTTGTCCAGAAACACCTGAACAGAACTCAGTGGTTGAGAGGAAACACCAACACATTTTGAATGTTGATCGTGCTCTGATGTTCCAATCACATGTTCCCCTTGAGCTCAGGGGTCAATGTGTACTCACTGCTGTTTTCATCATCAATCGGCTTCCTACTCATCTCTTGAAGAATAAGTCTCCTTTCGAAGTTCTTACTTCCAAACGAGTCGATTATGGTGGTCTAAAAGTCTTTGGATGTTTAGCTTACTACTCTACATCAAAAAAGAACAGACATAAGTTTCAGCCAAGATCAAAACCATGTGTTTTTCTTGGATATCCTGCAGGCTATAAAGGATATAAGCTTCTTGACTTGGATACTAATACCATTCACATATCACGGAATGTAACATTTCATGAAGCTATATTCCCCTATGCTAAAGATTACACTGAACCTTATGAAGACCTCTTCTCATCTGCTCCAACTGCTGAACTTACCTCTGCACCTAATAGTGACTCCACTGTACAAGAAGCTGTTGATGTTAAAGTTGAGGAAACACCACTAGCGGATGTTGGTTTATCTAAAGCAGAAGGCAAGAGGATTTCAAAGTTGCATGGTCATCTTCATGACTATTACTGTAATATAGCAGAGAGTGATACTGAGATACCTTATCCCCTCTCTGCATATACATCTTTTGCTAGTTTCTTTGAAGATTACAAGGCTTATATTTGCGTTGTTGCCTTGTATCCTGAACCATCGAGCTTTACTCAAGCCAAGTGTTTTGATGTCTGGATAAAAGCTATGAATGATGAGCTCATTGCCTTAGAAAGTACTAATACTTAGACCGTTTGTTCTCTTCCACCAGGCAAGCATGCCATTGGGTGTAAATGGGTCTACAAAATAAAGATTCATCCTGATGGAACTCTCGAGAGGTACAAAGCTCGCTTGGTAGCTAAGGGATACACGCAACAGGAAGGTATTGATTTTGCTGATACATTCTCACATGTGGCTAAGAAGACTACTGTTAAGACACTGTTATCTGTATCTGCTGCAAAGAAGTGGAGCCTCACTCAACTAGACATCTCTAATGCATTTTTGAATGGAGATTTGGATGAGGAAATCTACATGAAATTACCTCCAGGATACACACCAAAGGAGGGGGAATCATTTCCGCCTAATGCTGTCTGTAAACTACAGAAATCTTTGTATGGTTTAAAGCAGGCCTCACGACAATGGTTCTTAAAATTCAGTGGTACTCTACTTGGTCTCGGCTTTCAAAAGTCTAATCAAGATCATTCTCTATTCATTCGAAACAGAGAAGGCGTATACACTGCAGTTTTAGTTTATGTTGATGATATAATCATCGCTAGCAACATTGTTACTGATGTTCATCAGTTGAAGATTGACCTCAGTGAGGCATTTAAACTCAGAGATCTTAGTCCTTTGAAATATTTTCTTGGATTGGAGATAGCTCGATCTAGTAAAGGAATCTCGGTGAGTCAAAGAAAGTATACGCTTGGACTCTTGGAAGATACATGCTTACTGGCTTGTAAACCTTCTCCTATTCCCATGGACCCGCATGCAAAACTTGCTTGGATTCCAAGGAACCTATCCTTGATGATCCTGCTGCTTATAGACGTTTGGTGGGTCGCATGATGTATTTGACAATCGGAAGGCCGGATATTACCTTCACAGTCAACAAGCTTTGTCAATATACTTCAGCTCCAAAGAAGTCTCATCTTCAGGCTGCAATGAGAGTTCTTCATTATTTGAAAGGCACTGTTGGTCTTGGCCTGTTTTACTCTGTTGAGTGTGATCTCATTCTTCAGGCAGTTACTGATGCTGATTGGGCTTCCTGCTTGGACTCAAGGCGGTCTACATCAGGCTACTGTATGTTTCTTGATAATGGTTTGATCTCTTGGAAATCAAGGAAACAGCAAACTGTTTCACATTCATCCGCAGAGTCTCAGTATCGAGCGATGGAGTATGGTTCTCGAGAGGTAATTTGGTTAAGGAATCTCTTAACTGACTTACAGTCACCTCAACATGGACCAGTCCCTTTCTATTGTGATTCTACTGCAGCCATTCATATTGCAACCAATCCTGTTTTTCATGAGCGAACAAAACATATAGAGCTGGATTGTCATCAAGTTAGGGAGCATGTTCTCTTGGCTTCATCAAGCTTCTTCATGTTCGCACAAACAAGCAGGTTGCAGACATCTTTACAAAGACTTTATTCTCTCCACAGTTATATACCTTGGTTGGCAAGTTGGCATTGAAGTCTATCTATTTGCCATCTTGAGGGGGAATATTAGAATACATGTTGGTTTAGTATGGTTAAGTTTGGTTAAGTGTAAACCGATATGTAAAACTTACTATATAAACTCATGTATCACCTTTGTAAAGGCTTAACAGAAATAATAGAAAGTTTGTTAGATCACTTTCTTCTTTGTTCATCAACTCTAAGATAAAGAAAAGCTTTCAATCTATTTCACCAATACCTTATAACTTCCTTTGTAATTTTGTTTCTTGATATCTTGCATATTTGCATTGTTTTAAGTCCCCATTTTGCACATAATGATCATATAGATTAGGAATTTAGCATCTTTAGAATCCATATTGCATTCATATGTCCTAATCAGGTAGTAGAGTGTCCTATGGAGTAATTAGAAGTGTTTAGAAGCATTATGGCTCAAGAACAGATGGAAAATGATGTTAGTCGAGTTCAAGCGAGCACAACTCGGGTTGAGCCAACGCGGGTTCTCTTACCCGCGTCGAGGCATCGAGAGGAACCAACGAAGAGCTCCAACGCGGCTTGGAGAAATGAAGCATCGACGATCTCACGCGGGTTCGGTGATGCGGGGTCGCATACCCGCGTAGGAAGAGGAGAAGCTGACGTTCTGACTCGGGATGAAGCAACGTGGATACGCCTACCCGCTCGTATGAAGAAAGAAGCTCGACGACCATCCGACGCGGGTGGTGTGACGCGGGGTATGCCCAGTCGCTTCAACCCGAGTCGAGATTTATCCTTAGTCAAATTTTAATGTTTTTAAGGGCTTTTTAGACTTTTTAATGGAAACCATTAGGTTTACCAAAGACATATAAATACTTTTGTAATCCCAAGAGAGGATCTGGGCTTGTTTTTATCTAATAACAAAGAACTTTTAGGTGAAAGATCTTATCTTGATCATTTCTTCTTGTGATTTGCTTGATTAATCTGATCATTAATCATGATTAGCACCAAATCATCATTGATTCTTGGGCTCATCATGAAGAGTAGTGAGTAGTCATCTTTGGATTCATAGGTGAGGGAGACTAAGGGTGATTAAGCTAGATCAAAGGTGTTTTAGTATAGATCCATCTTGTTCCTTGATAGTAGAGTACTTTTTATGCAATTTTAGAGTTGGTCTCTCTAAAGTTGAGCTCTAGGCATTTCATACCTGAAAGGTGTTTGATGAAATGCCTGAACCAACTCTCCTAAGCTTTTTACATTCTTTACCAAAGAGATTTGTTGTTAAAGGTGTTAAGATGACTAGTAGACTTGAGATTAATGATTACTCAGATAACATTCAACCAAGGAGATTTGATGCTTGAGTTATCTTAGTAAATGAGCATTCATCTAGAGATAGAGTTTGTTTAGGATGGTGTCTAGGTCTAAGGTAGAGAGATTGGTTGAAAGTTAACATCTTTAGATTGTAACTTGATCACCCAAGGTCAATTCCTTTAGCCCATGAGTTCTCTTATCTCATAAGAAAGAAAGCTTTGTCCTTTATTGCATTTCAGTAGCATTCTGGTTCAAAAATCATCTCATCAATTGATAACATTTAGATTAAGCATGGTCTTGCATTACCTTTGCTTTAGAATCACTTAGAACTGGTTTGACAACCTTTATTCTACAACATTTGATTGGGAGCCTTGAAACTCCTATCATCATTTCTTTGAATGAAAATTGTGAGATCTTGCTCTTCAACATCAAAAAATCTTTGGACAGAGGAAGAAAACGCCGCTCGGAAGTTTGCGTCTGCGTCTGAGTCCAAGAAGGAACCACAACTCCTAAGAAAATAGGTTACAGAAACACCTCTCTTTCTTATAAAATTTATGATGTTACATGATATCTATGTATGTTTGTGAACATTTAGAGCACGTCCGAGATGTGGGAAGAGTTGCAGAGTAAGAAAGACTGATATTCAGGAACTAAGCATGAGAGTTTCACTCCTCAAGAAGAAGATCTGATTATCAGGATACATGCAGCAATGGGAAGCAGGTTGTGTATATACATCATGAATTACTCGAAAAATAATTATTTAGATTCTGATGAGTTTTTGTGTGGATTTAGATGGCCACTTATTGCACAAAATTGACAAGGAAAGACAGAAGAAGAAGTGAAGATGATCTGGAACACAAAACTAAAGAAGAAACTGTCCCAAATGGGCGTAGATCATGTCACTCACCGTCCTTTTTCTCATGTACTTGCTGAATACGGCAACATCAATGGTGGTGGAACCCTACACCCTAATCCCTTGAATCATACCACATCTCTTGGACATAGTCACTCACTCAACGAAGATTCTCATCAACAACAACCTGATGATTCAGGAGATCTCATGTTTCATCTGCAAGCAATCAAGCTTATGACTGTTGAGGTCGAAAACGGTTATCTCGAAATCAACGGCTAAGATTATCATTTTATCAAATTCTTCACGAAAGACTTCTTGAAAGAAAGATCGGAATAATACAAATACCTATGGACGAGGGTCTCCGGAAAGATCGGTACGAAAAGAGACAGGTCAAGACCCGAGAACCGGACCGTTCTCACTTGTCCGCCTCGCCCATGGGCGAGGACGACCATCACCGATGTCACCTTGCCAGTGGGCGAGGACGACCAGCACCATGGTCACCTCGCCCATGGGCGAGGACGACAATCACCACGGTCACCTCGCACATGGGCGAGGACGACCAGCACCACGGTCACCTCGCCCATGGGCGAGGACGATCCGCGCCCGGTTCGCCTCGCCCTAGGGCGAGGACAATCCAATCCCGGTCAGTCCGACTCGTTTCGACTCTCGTGTCCTCCGTATAGTTGTGATATCCGACTTTTGGATCATATACCTCTCGTTTCGGCTCGATCGTAGTTACTCTCGAAGTTTTACGACTAAAATCGTAGAAAAGCCCGAAGGCCTAAAAACGGCCCGAGAGGATCTAAACGTGTCTAGAGGCCAATCTACGATTTAGAAGGGACCCGAACCCAATGGAAGTTATAACGGTTTATCCTAACTCACGGAAGTAGGATAAACGTTAAATTTCCGAAGATAAATATCAAGATTCGAGGATAACTACAAAGATCGACGAAAAATGGAATATTCCCAAAAGAGATAAACTTGGGCCCAAAGGCAAAGGAGTAAATGAGCCACCGACCTAAAACAACTATATAAGGAGAGCTGGAGCAGAAGAAATGGGATCCGAGAATTTAGACTTAGAGAACTCCTGCTAGCTTAGGGAACTTAGAACTTAGGTGGTTAGACTAGCAAGGAAAGGCTTAGAACGTTTTGCCGCCTTTCTGTTCTGCTTTTGTCTAGTTAACATATCTTTACTCCTCTCGGAGAAGTCCTGTATTCATACTATTTCATTAATAAAATGCCTCCGAGCGACTATTTATCTTTATCTTGCTATCTATCTTTTTACGTTCTGAAAGTGATTACGCAGAGAATTCAGACCTTCAGGGAAAATCGGGTTTTCTTGCTTTTCCTCCATACTTATTCATTAAAATCGACGGTATGAATTCCGGTTCCCACAGTTTGGCGCTAGAAGGAGGGGGAGTCGAATTCTCTAACTCAAAACTCACAAACGATTAAAGATACAAGATGTCCACTCCAGTAGCTCACGATGTCGTCTCTTTCAAGGACAGAGCAACGGCCGACCAGGTCAAACCTCACAACAATCTCCTTGTCATCGAACTGACCATCCAGGACATCGACGTAGCAAGAGTGTTGGTCGACACCGGATGCTCGGCGAACATTATCTATAAAAGCACCCTCGAGAGAATGGAAATCGACCAGTGCGCCATCAAGGAAGGTCCCAGTCCAATTTTCGGACTCTCAGGAGACGCTACTATGACCCTCGGCTCAATCAACCTCTTGGTTAAAGCTGGGAGCATCGTAAAAATCATGGAATTATTGGTCTTTGATCGCCCAACATCGTACAATGTAATCATTGGAACTCCATGGCTGAATTCCATGAGAGCGATCCCATCGACATTCCACCTATGCCTTAAATTTCTGACCCCTCATGAACTCGAAACAATTCAAGGAGACCATAGGGTGTCACAAGTATGTTTCGTCGCTGCGTTAAAAAAAAGAACTTTGCGATCGAAGCTTCCCACAAGAAGAAAAAAAAGCTGACTCTCGACGAGGGCGCCCCACAACAAGACTCGGAAGTCTTCTGGTAGTCACAGAGGGTTGAAGCTCTAGAAGGAAAGCGCAAACCAACTTGCGAACCGGTAATCTCGGTCTGTCTCGACTAATCTCGCCCAGAACGATGCGTCGAGATCGGAGCCATCCTCTGCGAACCATTGAGAACAGAGCTCATGGCTTGTCTTAAAAAGAACCTCGATACGTTCGCTTGGGCCGCGGAGGATATGACAATCAAATCATGATGAATCCCGACGATCGCGAGAAGACCGCATTCATCCCCGACCGCGGAACGTATTGCTACAAGGTAATGCCTTTCGGTCTCAAGAATGCGGTGCTACTTACCAGCGACTTGTCAATCGAATGTTCTCCGAACAACTCGGAAAGACTATGGAAGTGTACATTGATAACATGCTCGTAAAATCCCTTGACAAACACGACCATGTATCCCACATGGAAGAGTGCTTCGCAAGGCTGAACCTACATAACATGAAACTAAACCCGGAAAAATGTAGGTTCGCAGTCGCATCAGGAGAGTTTCTCGGTTGTCTGGTCACGTGTCACGGGATCGAGGCCAACCCCAAACAGATAAATGCACTGGTAGAAATGGTCTCACCAAAGACAAAACGAGAAGTCCAAAGGCTAACCGGAAGGGTCGCAGCTTTGAACCGTTTCATCTCACGTTCGACGGACAAGTGCCTGCCTTTCTACGACACGTTGAAAGGGAACAAAAAGTTCGAATGGTCGGAAGAGTGCGAAAAGGCTTTCCAACAGATGAAGCGTTACCTGGCCACTCCTCCTGTTCTTGCAAAACCAGTAGAGTGAGAACCTCTATTCTTATACGTTGCGGTCTCCGCAACAGCAGTAAGTGGCGTTTTGATCAGAGAAGAACGCGGTGAACAAAAATCAATCTTTTACATAAGTAAAACCTTGCTGGACGCTGAGACGTGGTACCCCTTGATGGAAAAACTAGCATTCGCTGTTGTAACATCGGCGAGAAAGCTCAGGCCATATTTCCAATCTCATACCATAGTTATTTTCACCACCTTTCCCCTGCATACTATTCTGCACAGTCCGAGTCAGCCAGGTCAGCTCGCGAAATGGGCAATCGAACTGGACGAGTACGATGTCGAGTACCGCCCAAGAACCTGTGAAAAATCTCAGGTGCTGGCGGATTTCTTAGTAGAATTGCCCACGGGGGATATGACAAACACAGAACCAGATTCAACTTGGGTTCTTCACGTCAATAGATCATCGTACAAACAAGGATCCGGAATTGGGATTCGGCTCACGTCGCCCACCGGGGAAATCTTGGAGCAGTCGTTTCGGTTAGAATTCCATGCATCAAACAACGAGGCTGAATATGAAGCACTCATTGCAGGATTACGACTAGCCAATGGGCTGAAGATTTGCAACATCCACGCTTACTGCGATTCTCAGTTAGTCGCAAATCAATACAGCGGAGAATACAAGGCAAGGGACGAAAGAATGGACGCATATCTAAAACTCGTCCAGGACCTGGCCCAAGACTTCAACCACTTCGCCCTCACAAGAATTCTTCGCTTGGAAAACACCCAAGCAGATGCCTTGGCTGCGCTCGCGTCAATCTCGGATCCATGACTAAAACGGGTAATCCCAGTGGAATTCATTGAACATCCGAGCATCGGACCGCCGGTGATCGCCGGAATACGGTTGCGATAGCCCATGGCTAGAGCCGATCCGAGCCTACATAGTCGACGGAACGCTGCCCGCCGAGAAATGGGCGGCACGCAAAATTAAAACCCAAGCCGCACGATATGTAACGGTAGAGGGAGAAATCTATAAATGGAGATTCTCCGGCCCACTCATGACCTGCGCCGAGGGAGAGAAAGCGAGAAAAGTGATGGAAGAGGTCCATTCCAGATCGTGCGGAAACCAGTCCGGTGGAAGGTCACTTGCAGTCAAAATAAAACGCCACGATTATTACTGGCCAACTATGATCAAAGACTGCAAGAAATTCGCATCAAAATGCGAAATGCCAAAGGCACGCGCCCACCATCCATCGACCTGCGGAGGTCCTCTCGTCCATTTCATCTCTGTATCCCTTTATGCAATGGTCCATGGATATCGTTGGACCTTTACACAATTTAAAACAGAAACACTTCCTTTTGGTCCTTACGGATTTCTTTTCGAAGTGGGTAGAAGCAGAATCCTACGCAAGTATCAAAGACGTACAAGTCGAGAGCTTCGTATGGAAGAACATTATCAACAGGCACGAAGTCCCTTACGAAATTGTAACAGACAACGGATCTCAGTTCATCTCTACCTGATTTGACGCGTTCTGTGAGAAGTGGCAGATACGGCTGAACAAGTCAACTCCTAGATATCCACAATGTAACGGCCAGGCAGAGACCATTAGCAAAAACCGTCCTTGACGGGTTAAAAAAGCGCTTAGAAGCCAAAAAGGGACGATGGGCAGATGAGCTCGAAGGAGTTCTTTGGTCACATCGTACAACCCCAAGACGGGCTACGGGAGAAACCCCCTTTGCCCTTGTTTACGGGACGGAATGCATGATCCCATCGGAAGTAGAATTTCTCAGAGTGCAGAGAAGATTCCTCCCCGAACGAGAAGATCTCAACAACGCGATGCTACTAGACGAACTCGATCTCATTAACGAGCGACGAGATCAAGCTCTCATAAGAATCCAAAACTACCAGCACGCTGCCGCGAAATACTACAATTCAAACGCTCGCCACCGCAGGTTCAAGGAAGGTGATCTGGTTCTGCGCAAAGTCTTCCAAAACACTGCCGAACGTAACGCATGAAAACTGGGAGCAAACTGGGAAGAACCATACAAGGTCATAAAGGTGGTCCGACCAGGATCGTACCAAATCGCGAACATGCAAGACGTCAAGATCCAAAGAACCTTGAACGCGATGCATCTTAAAAAATACTACCAATAATCGCAACGTGGGAACTAAGAACTACGAGATGGCTTGATCCCCTAAAAAAGGTACGTAGGCAGCTCGCCAAGGGAGTTCAGCTATCCCCCCATCTTAAAAAGGGGGGGGGGGGAGTGGGTACGTATACTCGTATACTCCCACGACTTTCAAAAAACTCGACCTTTTTCGAATTTTACTGCGGAAAAACGCGACCTTACAGTCGCCAATCCCACTATTAACCAAACGGCTAAGGTGGCAATCTAAGACTCGCTCTAAGCGCCTAAGCAAAATCGATTAGTTATCACACTAAATCCGACAAACCCTCGAACGCTCGTAAAAGAGTCATCCTTCGGAAAAAGCCCGCGAACAAATGCGACACAAAAGAAAAGGTCAACTTTCGGCTCTGCGAGACGTCGCTACACGCTTAAAGTTACAATTTTTTCGACATCTACAGAAACGACGTTCTCGTTTCCAAAACAAACTTAGTACACCTCTAACGGTAAAATGCCTTTAAACTGGCATCATTTCTTTGTTGCTGATCACAACAAACGAACCCTAACGTCCTAAATAGACATCAGCCGCCCTCGAAAGGATAGGCTCTCTTACATCCGACAAAGATACCATAGCGGGCTATACAAGAAATTCAAAATTTTGGTCAGCATCTCCAAACGGCCTTTGGAGGTAGCTCGATTCGTGTCAAGACAAGTCGTATAAGCCGATAACAATTCGCGGAATTTATATCGGTACGAATCACGCTAAAATCGCAAACAGGCAAAACGAAAGCCGACTTGTCATCACATAGCCTCAGTCCGAGAGTAAACCTAGGTCTTGCCCTAAACCCAGCCTTGCTGGATCTTGACATCTCAAAGGCATAATATCAACACCCTGATATGAGATCCCAAAACTTGTCTCTTCACTTAAATCTGTACGTTTTCACGAGCTTTCGCATAAAGCAGAAAACCACGTAAACTCGTGTACTCAACAAACGATGGATACAGTGATCATCCGAGGGGGAATGAGACGATAACTCACACCCTCGCCCTCTAACTTTGAAAAACAGAAGTTCTCTCGATTTATAACAACCGAAACGTTTTATTGATTGCGCCAAGCATCTTACAAAAAGCCCTAACAAGGGCAGGGATTCGAAGCCACCAACGGCCAGTCCTGGATCATACAAATTACGGCCTCATGAACAGGCCAAAGCAAAACAAAGAAAATCCCCGAAAGGTTCATTACCCTAGGCATTCCTCGGAGCACCGCCTTCATCCACAACCTCATCGGAGCTCGGGACCGCATCGCCATCACCTCCCTCAGCCACTTCACCGTCACCTCTCTCGACTGCATCGCCCTCGCCTTCTTCGGCTGCACGGCCTTGCCCTTCGGTCTCATCCAAACACAGCGTGAGGGTGCATTCAGATTTCAGGAGAGAGAGGATCGAATCGAAGTCACCTTCGGAGGCCATCAGTTCCTCCTTATGAGACAGAATACTGGCCTCTTCAGAGTCCAGAGTCGGAACCGCTTCACCTTTGAGTAGCTGGATCTCACCTGTTGCGGCCAGCAATTCAGCGGCTGAACCAGAGGTCGACCCAACACCCTACTCAACCAGCCAAGGCGTCAACAAGGATATACGTGCACTAAAAATGCCATATCTTACAAACCAGGAGGGTTTAAATCATGAGTCTAATTTTTATGGATTTCACACTCAAGAAGGAGTCCAGGCCAAATTGAATTGGGCCAATATATTCACGGAGCAAGAAGTTATGAATTTTACAATTCAGAGGTTTCTCAACCCGTCCATCTGCGAGTACCCGACTTTAGAAGAAGATGCAAGCTCAATTAAGAGGCGGCCTGAAGCAAGACCCATCATAGGAGTCAATAGGAGTTTATCAGCTTTCCAGAAAGCCCAAGATCAGGAGAAATGGCCACGGAAATTAGGAGTTATGATCAATTCCCCAGAACCGGCCAAACCGACGGCATCTATGGAAAGTCTTCAACCAATTCAACTTGGTTCGACCCAGAGCTATTTATGGGAACCAGGAGATCATCTTAACCAATCAGGAGGTATTCCAGAAGTCCTTAGCTGCACCATAATCCAGGAGATCAGTTGGTTCAATGGAGAATCACTTAAACCCAACCGGAGCTATTTATGGAAAGATTGGACAATCTTTCGGTTTGATCCATTCCAAGCAATTCCAATCCAACCAGGAGAACCAGACGACGTCCAGACAAAACCAAGACATCCAGGAGACATTATACACGAGCCAGAAGAGTTCTACAACTTCATTCCATGCACCAGCCCACATAGGAATAAGAAGATCCCCATTATCACCAAACTGCCTTATTTGGAGTCTCTTGCATTCAAACTCCAACAGCTCTTTTTCTACCAAGGCAAGGACGAGATCAGCACCTTCCAGACCATTAAGAAGATTCCCAGGAAGCTCACTTACCCCCTCAAACCGTCCAGATACAAGGAGGATACCATCTACATTCATTTGGCCAAGATTCTCATCATTAAGCCTCCAACGGCTAGTTTTCAAGGAGCCATCAATTCCTTTGCTTCCAAGTTTATTATTTCGATTTTATTTCTTTCCTTATGTCATTTTATGACTGTTAGAGAGTCCTTGGTCGAGCCTATAAAGCTCTAGTCTTTGTTTCATTGTAAATCACCATTTTTGAAAGTAATAAGAATTATTCAGTTTTCTAGTTTTCTTAAAACTATTGTTCTAAGTCTTTTGAGCTTGTGTGAAGCAACTCCAAAGCACCTTGACTTATCAAGGCTCCTTTCCATAGAGTCTTGTGGCGTCCTCAACCCCCCCATCCTTCCATTCCAATTCGTTTGCCAAGCTTGAGAGTGATACACATCCAGCAAGCAAAGCACTATCTCAATCCACTTCAATCATCAACTGATTAGGCTGAGAGTGTCACACGACCAGCAGCCTAATTCCATACTATCTATCTTTATTTATCTTGTTTTATCATATTAGAAATCATATCTCATTTGTTTTTGCATTTGTTTTCAGGATCATAACTTGCATTCCATCATATCGCCCATCCGATCATATCTTTGGTTGATCCATCAAGCTTCCATCAACCATTTTGCCACCCCTGATTTCCAGCCTGCAACATTTGGTATCAGAGCTTAAGCTCCTGACTCAGGTGATATCTATCCTTGCATCTCATACTTGCTTGCATTTGTTTTTCCATTCATGAACCGAAAATCCATAAAAACTGTTTCTTTTTGTTTCAAGTTTTATTTCTGCATATTTTTGTTCTTTCTGTTCATCATACTTTAAAGTCACGAAAAAGAAAACAAAAAGTTTTGTTTGATTCATTTAAAAATCGAAAATCCCAAAAGAAAGTGTTTGCATTCATTAGTTTCCATAAAAGAAAATCCCATAAAAATTGTCATTTTGAATTTGTTTCCTTTGTTTGCATATCCTTAAAAAAAAAAAAAAATCATACTAGTTATTGTTTCATGCCATATTAGTTGCTACATTTCGTGATTGCATCAGAAAACCAAAAAAAAAAAAATATATTTATTGCATAGTTATTTCATTTCGGTTCATAGTTGCCTAATTTCTCGGTTTAGTTCAAATAGTTTGCATTATTCATTTGGTTTGACTAGCACTTCCCATATCTTCACTTGATCTTTAAGATTGATCTCAGGGATAAATGGGAGAGGCAGCACACGGCCAAGCTCTAATAGCTTCTCAAAACCAACTACTGATTGCTATGCGAGAATTAGAAGATCAAATGGCCCGGTTAGAAGAAAGAAGCCATATGTCTAAGAGAAAGACACAAGGCCGAGGACCACCACCTGGAAAAACAAGATTTGGAGATGCACCAGAGGATGGCTATGTTGAGCCTAAGCCACCAGATCCTTCATGGATCACCCCACACCATACTTCTTCAACTCATAAACACTTAACTCATTCTTATCTTGATTTTAAATCTGTTAATGAAGTTAAGATTTATTATTTTTCAGGAAGCAGTTGGCCAGATGACTATCTCTCTTGGGAAAGAACCATGGATGATTGGTTTTCATACCATGGCGTGCCAAAGAAAGAAAAGCTGAGCCATGCCATCAAACAGCTCACCGGAGGTGCATACAAATGGTGGAAAAGTGTAGATGGTGCAAGATGGAAGAGTCAAAGAGAGGCCATCAAAACGTGGGAAGATCTTAAAGAGGCCATGATCAGGAAGTATGTATCCTCACTTCCAACACCAGAGATTAGAGAAAGGTACCCAAGGAGGTTTTCAAGCCATGGGTCCAAAGAGGCAAAGAGAGTGGTGCCACAACAAGGCCATAGAAGCTTGATCCATCAAGATCAGAATCGGCCAAACAAGGGGCACACAGTTTTCTATGATCAATCCCAACCTTAGGAGGTCCCTAAGACCATGGAGAGAAAGAAATTTGTCAGCCAAGACACGTTGGCCAGACTCAAAGAAAAATCAGACAAACCGATTTTTCAAGAAAAGGCCAAGGTAAGTCCTATACTTGATAAATTTGTTTATAAATCATCTCCAACTGGTATGAGTCACTTGTCTTTGTCTAAGGATGCTAAGACAGGTCCTGAGGTCCAGAAAGACACGATCTCCACATCCTTGTTGAGATCCAAAGTTGTCCATGATTTAAGTCCAAGAGACAAGGAGATTTTAAACCCAAAGGAAGAAGAGCCATCAAGCCAAGGTAAGTCTTCTAAATCTGAGGATTTAAAATATCAGACATGTTATAGATGTCATAAGAAAGGACACTATGCTGTAGTTTGTCCTACTAAGCAAGTATTGATAGAAACATCACTTGAAGAGAAAGCATATTTATCTATGAAGAGTGATAGTTTTCTTCAACCTGATTTGTTGGTTCCAAATTCTTGTGTAATGCCCTTGTCTTTGTCAAAAGGTGTTGTAACAAGAATTAAAGAGCATGAATTCAAAGGAGAGGAGCCACCAGGCGCCACACCAGTGATGAACCAGGAGAAGGTTCAAGACACAATGCAGTTCATGTTGCTTAAAGAAGCAAACCAGTAAATAAAGTATCAAACCAAGTTCCAAGGAAAGAACCAGACCATAAGCCCAGCCATGAACCACCTCACAAGTGGAATTCTAGTGTTGAACAATGTGTTCACATGCCAAGGCTTAAGGTAATCTTCTCTGATCTTAAAACGTCCAAGACACTTGATTATCCAGATATAATGCACTTGTCTTTGCCAAAAAGTTTTGATCCAGGAATAAAAGAAGTTGAAGGTCATAACCACCAAGGTCAAAAGATGCAAAGAAGGCAGCAAACAAAAACAAGTTGTCCAAAGAAGAAAATCATTCTTCAACTTGTGGAAGCTATCAAAGTAAGTCTGGAAATTTCAAATTATTTTTATCAGTGTCCAAACACAGATATAATGCACTTGATTTTTGCCCAGAAAGTTGAGAATTTTTCAGGTTGCAAAGGAGAAAGCTTCAAAGAAATCCCACCGGATAATCTTTTGTTGCTAGGAGAATCAAACCCAAAGATGGTCAGGACTAAGCCTACTAGGAGTATGAAGGACCATCCACCAAAGGAGATAAGAAATGCCAAAGTCAAAAGCAGAGGCGTGATCCTATCCTATTTGCTGAAAGAAGAGCCACCTGATGCACAATCCATCCCCAAACCGAAACAATATCAAGGTAAGACCTTAGAATCTCAAAAGAGTATGAAAGCTGACTTGCTCTATCTTGTTGCAGGTTATAAAGTTCCGAGGACGAAACCTTTTCATGGGGGAGGGAATGTTGCGGCCAGCAATTCAGCGGCTGAACCAGAGGTCGACCCAACACCCTACTCAACCAGCCAAGGCGCCAACAAGGATATACGTGCACTAAAAAAGCCATATCTTACAAACCAGGAGGGTTTAAATCATGAGTCTAATTTTTATGGATTCTACACTCAAGAAGGAGTCCAGGCCAAATTGAATTGGGCCAATATATTCACGGATCAAGAAGTTATGAATTTTACAATTCAGAGGTTTCTCAACCCGTCCATCTGCGAGTACCCGACTTTAGAAGAAGATGCAAGCTCAATTAAGAAGCGGCCTGAAGAAAACCCCATAATAGGAGTCAAGAGAAGTTTATCAGATTTCCAGAAAGCCCAAGATCAGGAGAAATGGCCACGGAAATTAGGAGTTATGATCAATTCCCCAGAACCGGCCAAACCGACGTCATCTATGGAAAGTCTTCAACCAATTCAACTTGGTTCGACCCAAAGCTATTTATGGGAACCAGGAGATCATCTTAACCAATCAGGAGGTATTCTAGAAGTCCTTATCTGCACCAGAATCCAGGAGATCAGTTGGTTCAATGGAGAATCACTTAAACCCAACCGGAGCTATTTATGGAAAAATTGGACAATCTTTCGGTTTGATCCTTTCCAAGCAATTCCAATCCAACCAGGAGAACCAGACGACGTCCAGACAAAACCAAGACATCCAGGAGACATTATACACGAGCCAGAAGAGTTCTACAACTTCATTCCATGCACCAGCCCACATAGGAATAAGAAGATCCCCATTATCACCAAACTGCCTTATTTGGAGTCTCTTGCATTCAAACTCCAACAGCTCTTTTTCTACCAAGGCAAGGACGAGATCAGCACCTTACAGACCATTAAGAAGATTCCCAGGAAGCTCACTTACCCCCTCAAACCGTCCAGATACAAGGAGGATACCATCTACATTCATTTGGCCAAGATTCTCATCATTAAGCCTCCAACGGCTAGTTTTCAAGGAGCCATCAATTCCTTTGCTTCCAAATTTATTATTTCGATTTTATTTCTTTCCTTATGTCATTTTATGACTGTTAGAGAGTCCTTGGTCGAGCCTATAAAGCTCTAGTCTTTGTTTCATTGTAAATCACCATTTTTGAAAGTAATAAGAATTATTCAGTTTTCTAGTTTTCTTAAAACTATTGTTCTAAGTCTTTTGAGCTTGTGTGAAGCAACTCCAAAGCACCTTGACTTATCAAGGCTCCTTTCCATAGAGTCTTGTGGCGTCCTCAACCCCCCCCCCCATCCTTCCATTCCAATTCGTTTGCCAAGCTTGAGAGTGATACACATCCAGCAAGCAAAGCACCATCTCAATCCACTTCAATCATCAACTGATTAGGCTGAGAGTGTCACACGACCAGTAGCCTAATTCCATCCTATCTATCTTTATTCATCTTGTTTTATCATATTAGAAATCATATCTCATTTGTTTTTGCATTTGTTTTCAGGATCATAACTTGCATTCCATCATATCGCCCATCCGATCATATCTTTGGTTGATCCATCAAGCTTCCATCAACCATTTTTCCATCCCTGATTTCCAGCCTGCAACATTTGGTATCAGAGCTTAAGCTCCTGACTCAGGTGATATCTATCCTTGCATCTCATACTTGCTTGCATTTGTTTTTCCATTCATAAACCGAAAATCCATAAAAACTGTTTCTTTTGTTTCAAGTTTTGTTTCTGCATATTTTTGTTCTTTCTGTTCATCATACTTTAAAGCCACGAAAAAGAAAACAAAAAGTTTTGTTTGATTCATTTAAAAATCGAAAATCCCAAAAGAAAGTGTTTGCATTCATTAGTTTCCATAAAAGAAAATCCCATAAAATTGCCATTTTGAATTTGTTTCCTTTGTTTGCATATCCTTAAAAAAAAAAAAAAGCATACTAGTTATTGTTTCATGCCATATTAGTTGCTACATTTCGTGATTGCATCAGAAAACCAAAAAAAAATATATATATATTTATTGCATAGTTATTTCATTTCGGTTCATAGTTGCCTAATTTCTCGGTTTAGTTCAAATAGTTTGCATTATTCATTTGGTTTGACTAGCACTTCCCATATCTTCACTTGATCTTTAAGATTGATCTCAGGGATAAATGGGAGAGGCAGCACACGGCCAAGCTCTAATAGCTTCTCAAAACCAACTACTGATTGCTATGCGAGAATTAGAAGATCAAATGGCCCGGTTAGAAGAAAGAAGCCATATGTCTAAGAGAAAGACACAAGGCCGAGGACCACCACCTGGAAAAACAAGATTTGGAGATGCACCAGAGGATGGCTATGTTGAGCCTAAGCCACCAGATCCTTCATGGATCACCCCACACCATACTTCTTCAACTCATAAACACTTAACTCATTCTTATCTTGATTTTAAATCTGTTAATGAAGTTAAGATTTATTATTTTTCAGGAAGCAGTTGGCCAGATGACTATCTCTCTTGGGAAAGAACCATGGATGATTGGTTTTCATACCAAGGCGTGCCAAAGAAAGAAAAGCTGAGCCATGCCATCAAACAGCTCACCGGAGGTGCATACAAATGGTGGAAAAGTGTAGATGGTGCAAGATGGAAGAGTCAAAGAGAGGCCATCAAAACGTGGGAAGATCTTAAAGAGGCCATGATCAGGAAGTATGTATCCTCACTTCCAACACCAGAGATTAGAGAAAGGTACCCAAGGAGGTTTTCAAGCCATGGGTCCAAAGAGGCAAAGAGAGTGGTGCCACAACAAGGCCATAGAAGCTTGATCCATCAAGATCAGAATCGGCCAAACAAGGGGCACACAGTTTTCTATGATCAATCCCAACCTTAGGAGGTCCCTAAGACCATGGAGAGAAAGAAATTTGTCAGCCAAGACACGTTGGCCAGACTCAAAGAAAAATCAGACAAACCGATTTTTCAAGAAAAGGCCAAGGTAAGTCCTATACTTGATAAATTTGTTTATAAATCATCTCCAACTGGTATGAGTCACTTGTCTTTGTCTAAGGATGCTAAGACAGGTCCTGAGGTCCAGAAAGACACGATCTCCACATCCTTGTTGAGATCCAAAGTTGTCCATGATTTAAGTCCAAGAGACAAGGAGATTTTAAACCCAAAGGAAGAAGAGCCATCAAGCCAAGGTAAGTCTTCTAAATCTGAGGATTTAAAATATCAGACATGTTATAGATGTCATAAGAAAGGACACTATGCTGTAGTTTGTCCTACTAAGCAAGTATTGATAGAAACATCACTTGAAGAGAAAGCATATTTATCTATGAAGAGTGATAGTTTTCTTCAACCTGATTTGTTGGTTCCAAATTCTTGTGTAATGCCCTTGTCTTTGTCAAAAGGTGTTGTAACAAGAATTAAAGAGCATGAATTCAAAGGAGAGGAGCCACCAGGCGCCACACCAGTGATGAACCAGGAGAAGGTTCAAGACACAATGCAGTTCATGTTGCTTAAAGAAGCAAACCAGTAAATAAAGTATCAAACCAAGTTCCAAGGAAAGAACCAGACCATAAGCCCAGCCATGAACCACCTCACAAGTGGAATTCTAGTGTTGAACAATGTGTTCACATGCCAAGGCTTAAGGTAATCTTCTCTGATCTTAAAACGTCCAAGACACTTGATTATCCAGATATAATGCACTTGTCTTTGCCAAAAAGTTTTGATCCAGGAATAAAAGAAGTTGAAGGTCATAACCACCAAGGTCAAAAGATGCAAAGAAGGCAGCAAACAAAAACAAGTTGTCCAAAGAAGAAAATCATTCTTCAACTTGTGGAAGCTATCAAAGTAAGTCTGGAAATTTCAAATTATTTTTATCAGTGTCCAAACACAGATATAATGCACTTGATTTTTGCCCAGAAAGTTGAGAATTTTTCAGGTTGCAAAGGAGAAAGCTTCAAAGAAATCCCACCGGATAATCTTTTGTTGCTAGGAGAATCAAACCCAAAGATGGTCAGGACTAAGCCTACTAGGAGTATGAAGGACCATCCACCGAAGGAGATAAGAAATGCCAAAGTCAAAAGCAGAGGCGTGATCCTATCCTATTTGCTGAAAGAAGAGCCACCTGATGCACAATCCATCCCCAAACCGAAACAATATCAAGGTAAGACCTTAGAATCTCAAAAGAGTATGAAAGCTGACTTTCTCTATCTTGTTGCAGGTTATAAAGTTCCGAGGACGAAACCTTTTCATGGGGGAGGGAATGTTGCGGCCAGCAATTCAGCGGCTGAACCAGAGGTCGACCCAACACCCTACTCAACCAGCCAAGGCGCCAACAAGGATATACGTGCACTAAAAAAGCCATATCTTACAAACCAGGAGGGTTTAAATCATGAGTCTAATTTTTATGGATTCTACACTCAAGAAGGAGTCCAGGCCAAATTGAATTGGGCCAATATATTCACGGATCAAGAAGTTATGAATTTTACAATTCAGAGGTTTCTCAACCCGTCCATCTGCGAGTACCCGACTTTAGAAGAAGATGCAAGCTCAATTAAGAAGCGGCCTGAAGAAAACCCCATAATAGGAGTCAAGAGAAGTTTATCAGATTTCCAGAAAGCCCAAGATCAGGAGAAATGGCCACGGAAATTAGGAGTTATGATCAATTCCCCAGAACCGGCCAAACCGACGTCATCTATGGAAAGTCTTCAACCAATTCAACTTGGTTCGACCCAAAGCTATTTATGGGAACCAGGAGATCATCTTAACCAATCAGGAGGTATTCTAGAAGTCCTTATCTGCACCAGAATCCAGGAGATCAGTTGGTTCAATGGAGAATCACTTAAACCCAACCGGAGCTATTTATGGAAAAATTGGACAATCTTTCGGTTTGATCCTTTCCAAGCAATTCCAATCCAACCAGGAGAACCAGACGACGTCCAGACAAAACCAAGACATCCAGGAGACATTATACACGAGCCATAAGAGTTCTACAACTTCATTCCATGCACCAGCCCACATAGGAATAAGAAGATCCCCATTATCACCAAACTGCCTTATTTGGAGTCTCTTGCATTCAAACTCCAACAGCTCTTTTTCTACCAAGGCAAGGACGAGATCAGCACCTTACAGACCATTAAGAAGATTCCCAGGAAGCTCACTTAACCCCTCAAACCGTCCAGATACAAGGAGGATACCATCTACATTCATTTGGCCAAGATTCTCATCATTAAGCCTCCAACGGCTAGTTTTCAAGGAGCCATCAATTCCTTTGCTTCCAAATTTATTATTTCGATTTTATTTCTTTCCTTATGTCATTTTATGACTGTTAGAGAGTCCTTGGTCGAGCCTATAAAGCTCTAGTCTTTGTTTCATTGTAAATCACCATTTTTGAAAGTAATAAGAATTATTCAGTTTTCTAGTTTTCTTAAAACTATTGTTCTAAGTCTTTTGAGCTTGTGTGAAGCAACTCCAAAGCACCTTGACTTATCAAGGCTCCTTTCCATAGAGTCTTGTGGCGTCCTCAACCCCCCCATCCTTCCATTCCAATTCGTTTGCCAAGCTTGAGAGTGATACACATCCAGCAAGCAAAGCACCATCTCAATCCACTTCAATCATCAACTGATTAGGCTGAGAGTGTCACACGACCAGTAGCCTAATTCCATCCTATCTATCTTTATTCATCTTGTTTTATCATATTAGAAATCATATCTCATTTGTTTTTGCATTTGTTTTCAGGATCATAACTTGCATTCCATCATATCGCCCATCCGATCATATCTTTGGTTGATCCATCAAGCTTCCATCAACCATTTTTCCATCCCTGATTTCCAGCCTGCAACATTTGGTATCAGAGCTTAAGCTCCTGACTCAGGTGATATCTATCCTTGCATCTCATACTTGCTTGCATTTGTTTTTCCATTCATAAACCGAAAATCCATAAAAACTGTTTCTTTTGTTTCAAGTTTTGTTTCTGCATATTTTTGTTCTTTCTGTTCATCATACTTTAAAGCCACGAAAAAGAAAACAAAAAGTTTTGTTTGATTCATTTAAAAATCGAAAATCCCAAAAGAAAGTGTTTGCATTCATTAGTTTCCATAAAAGAAAATCCCATAAAAATTGCCATTTTGAATTTGTTTCCTTTGTTTGCATATCCTTAAAAAAAAAAAAAAGCATACTAGTTATTGTTTCATGCCATATTAGTTGCTACATTTCGTGATTGCATCAGAAAACCAAAAAAAAAATATATATATTTATTGCATAGTTATTTCATTTCGGTTCATAGTTGCCTAATTTCTCGGTTTAGTTCAAATAGTTTGCATTATTCATTTGGTTTGACTAGCACTTCCCATATCTTCACTTGATCTTTAAGATTGATCTCAGGGATAAATGGGAGAGGCAGCACACGGCCAAGCTCTAATAGCTTCTCAAAACCAACTACTGATTGCTATGCGAGAATTAGAAGATCAAATGGCCCGGTTAGAAGAAAGAAGCCATATGTCTAAGAGAAAGACACAAGGCCGAGGACCACCACCTGGAAAAACAAGATTTGGAGATGCACCAGAGGATGGCTATGTTGAGCCTAAGCCACCAGATCCTTCATGGATCACCCCACACCATACTTCTTCAACTCATAAACACTTAACTCATTCTTATCTTGATTTTAAATCTGTTAATGAAGTTAAGATTTATTATTTTTCAGGAAGCAGTTGGCCAGATGACTATCTCTCTTGGGAAAGAACCATGGATGATTGGTTTTCATACCAAGGCGTGCCAAAGAAAGAAAAGCTGAGCCATGCCATCAAACAGCTCACCGGAGGTGCATACAAATGGTGGAAAAGTGTAGATGGTGCAAGATGGAAGAGTCAAAGAGAGGCCATCAAAACGTGGGAAGATCTTAAAGAGGCCATGATCAGGAAGTATGTATCCTCACTTCCAACACCAGAGATTAGAGAAAGGTACCCAAGGAGGTTTTCAAGCCATGGGTCCAAAGAGGCAAAGAGAGTGGTGCCACAACAAGGCCATAGAAGCTTGATCCATCAAGATCAGAATCGGCCAAACAAGGGGCACACAGTTTTCTATGATCAATCCCAACCTTAGGAGGTCCCTAAGACCATGGAGAGAAAGAAATTTGTCAGCCAAGACACGTTGGCCAGACTCAAAGAAAAATCAGACAAACCGATTTTTCAAGAAAAGGCCAAGGTAAGTCCTATACTTGATAAATTTGTTTATAAATCATCTCCAACTGGTATGAGTCACTTGTCTTTGTCTAAGGATGCTAAGACAGGTCCTGAGGTCCAGAAAGACACGATCTCCACATCCTTGTTGAGATCCAAAGTTGTCCATGATTTAAGTCCAAGAGACAAGGAGATTTTAAACCCAAAGGAAGAAGAGCCATCAAGCCAAGGTAAGTCTTCTAAATCTGAGGATTTAAAATATCAGACATGTTATAGATGTCATAAGAAAGGACACTATGCTGTAGTTTGTCCTACTAAGCAAGTATTGATAGAAACATCACTTGAAGAGAAAGCATATTTATCTATGAAGAGTGATAATTTTCTTCAACCTGATTTGTTGGTTCCAAATTCTTGTGTAATGCTCTTGTCTTTGTCAAAAGGTGTTGTAACAGGAATTAAAGAGCATGAATTCAAAGGAGAGGAGCCACCAGGCGCCACACCAGTGATGAACCAGGAGAAGGTTCAAGACACAATGCAGTTCATGTTGCTTAAAGAAGCAAAACTAGTAAATAAAGTATCAAACCAAGTTCCAAGGAAAGAACCAGACCATAAGCCCAGCCATGAACCACCTCACAAGTGGAATTCTAGTGTTGAACAATGTGTTCACATGCCAAGGCTTAAGGTAATCTTCTCTGATCTTAAAACGTCCAAGACACTTGATTATCCAGATATAATGCACTTGTCTTTGCCAAAAAGTTTTGATCCATGAATAAAAGAAGTTGAAGGTCATAACCACCAAGGTCAAAAGATGCAAAGAAGGCAGCAAACAAAAACAAGTTGTCCAAAGAAGAAAATCATTCTTCAACTTGTGGAAGCTATCAAAGTAAGTCTGGAAATTTCAAATTATTTTTATCAGTGTCCAAACACAGATATAATGCACTTGATTTTTGCCCAGAAAGTTGAGAATTTTTCAGGTTGCAAAGGAGAAAGCTTCAAAGAAATCCCACCGGATAATCTTTTGTTGCTAGGAGAATCAAACCCAAAGATGGTCAGGACTAAGCCTACTAGTTTTCAAGGAGCCATCAATTCCTTTGCTTCCAAGTTTATTATTTCGATTTTATTTCTTTCCTTATGTCATTTTATGACTGTTAGAGAGTCCTTGGTCGAGCCTATAAAGCTCTAGTCTTTGTTTCATTGTAAATCACCATTTTTGAAAGTAATAAGAATTATTCAGTTTTCTAGTTTTCTTAAAACTATTGTTCTAAGTCTTTTGAGCTTGTGTGAAGCAACTCCAAAGCACCTTGACTTATCAAGGCTCCTTTCCATAGAGTCTTGTGGCGTCCTCAACCCCCCCCCCATCCTTCCATTCCAATTCGTTTGCCAAGCTTGAGAGTGATACACATCCAGCAAGCAAAGCACCATCTCAATCCACTTCAATCATCAACTGATTAGGCTGAGAGTGTCACACGACCAGCAGCCTAATTCCATCCTATCTATCTTTATTCATCTTGTTTTATCATATTAGAAATCATATCTCATTTGTTTTTGCATTTGTTTTCAGGATCATAACTTGCATTCCATCATATCGCCCATCCGATCATATCTTTGGTTGATCCATCAAGCTTCCATCAACCATTTTTCCATCCCTGATTTCCAGCCTGCAACATTTCTAGACCTCCCTCGATGCCCGCCAGAGCCAGATCCTTCTTACGGACTGCCATGAGCGAATCAAACAGAACAGCCATCCTCGTTAGGCGGGCATGAAACTCGTCTCGCGGGACAACGGTCCCCGCTGGCTCACGAGTCCTCGGTTCCTCTTGACTCTGGATTTGGCGCTGAAGACGACGGACTTCAGAAGCCTTGGCTTTTTTCTCTTTCTTCATCCTAAACAATGCACTTGCCGACTTTCCGAGATCCCGCTCGAGACCGCTGACCTGAACCTCCAGCTGCGAAGTCTCAGCAGCGTGAACGTCCTCAGTAGATTTCAGTGTGGCCTCAATTCGTTTCAACGCCTCCCGCGACTCTGCTACGCCCTCTGTCAAACGTTCCACCTCCGAACCACAGTCGCTAATCATCCCGTCGATCAACGATATGAACTGCGAACGAAATAAGAGTCAGAATAATTGAAGAACAAAGTATCCTACAAGAAAATTTGTTTTTCGAAAACGAACCTTGGCACGATATTGCGGTAAAGGCCCTGAAGGCTCTCCTTCCGTACCTTTGGAAGATCTCCTCTTCTTGGCGGTCTCGGTTTCGGCACCATTCCTTTTGCGACCTTTGGGCAGCGGAGTGGCACTAGGCGCAGGAAGCCCTAGGACAATCTCTTTCCTGTCCAAAGGTGGAGGCATCAACTCCATTACTTGTCCTTTCTCAGGAATTGAGACCGGGGTAGTGGAAGAGCCCGAAGGTTGGGCCAAGACCTCCGGCACTTGCACAGGTGCCGTATTCATTCCTACGAGGGGCGCATCATCGCTCAGAGACTTGTTTCCTTCGGCTGAGATCGACAGCGCATACGAGGAAGGGATAGCCGACATTTCAGCAGAGGTCCGACTCGTTTCCTTTTCGGCACTACGCCTGGATAGCCTCTCTTTGAAAGAAAGGAATCCGGCAACGAAAGCCGGAGTGGCTTCATGAATGGCCGGAATCGGTAGAACCAGGCTGGCCTCACCTATCTCGACGTCGGAGTTCTTCTTTTAGTTTTGGGAGGAAGACATTCTTGCTTGAGAGAATGAAGAGAGAAAATTTGGTAATTGATGAGTTGCTACTTATAAGGATATGAGGGTGACGTGGATTTCCGCAATAAAATAATCTCAAAAGACAATCTACGAGAAAACGTACCCTTAACCGAAAATTCCGTTTAAAAACACTTCACTCGCCCGTAAAATCGTGTCCGAGTCTTGCATACTGGGGGGCTAACTGTTGGGGTCGAAAACGGTTATCTCGAAATCAACGTCTAAGATTATCATTTTAGCAAATTCTTCACGAAAGACTTCTTGGAAGAAAGATCGGAAGAATACAAATACTTATGGACGAGGGTCTCCGAAAAGATTGGTACGAAAAGAGACAGGTCAAGACCCGAGAACCGGACCGTTCTCACTTGTCTGCCTCGCCCATGGGCGAGGACGACCATCACCGAGGTCACCTCGCCCGTGGGCGAGGACGACCATCACCGAGGTCACCTCGCCCATGGGACGACCATCACCAAGGTCACCTCGCCCATGGGCGAGGACGACCAGCACCACGGTCACCTCGCCCATGGGCGAGGATGATCCGCGCCCGGTTCACCTCGCCCTAGGGCGAGGACAATCCAATCCCGGTCAGTCCGACTCGTTTCGACTCTCGTGTCCTCCGTATAGTTGTGATATCCGACTTTTGGATCATATACCTCTCGTTTCGTCTCGATCGTAGTTACTCTCGAAGTTTTACGACTAAAATCGTAGAAAAGCTCGAAGGCCTAAAAACGGCCCGAGAGGATCTAAACGTGTCTAGAGGCCAATCTACGATTTAGAAGGGACCCGAGCCCAATGGAAGTTATGACGGTTTATCCTAACTCACAGAAGTAGGATAAACGTTAAGTTTCCGAAGATAAATATCAAGATTCGAGGATAGCTACAAAGATCGACGAAAATAGAATATTCCCAAAAGAGATAAATTTGGGCCCAAAGACAAAAGAGTAAATGAGCCACCGACCTAAAACAACTATATAAGGAGAGCTGGAGCAGAAGAAAAGGGATCCGAGAATTTAGACTTAGAGAACTCCTGCTAGCTTAGGGAACTTAGAACTTAGGTGGTTAGACTAGCAAGGGAAGGCTTAGAACGTTTTGCCGCCTTTCTGTTCTGCTTTTGTCTAGTTAGCATATCTCTACTCCTCTCGGAGAAGTCCTGTATTCATACTATTTCATTAATAAAACGTTTCCGAGCGACTATTTTTCTTTATCTTGCTATCTATCTTTTTACGTTCTGAAAGTGATTACGCAGAGAATTCGGACCTTCGGGGAAAATTGGGTTTTCTTGGTTTTCCTCCATACTTATTCATTAAAATCGACGGTGTGAATTCCGGTTCCCACAATGACCGAGTCATCAAACCAAGTCAAGCCCGTCTCTAACTTTATGTATGACTCTTTGTCTTCTTCTAGTTCATCTCCTCCATTATTCTCCTCAGCTTGTTCAACCATAGCTCAAGAGAGTTCAGAGGTTAACTTCACCTGGTCTGAGTTTCTTCTTGACCAAGAAACCTTCCATTCCATGAAATTCGACAGAATCATCTTGATCAAGAACTAGACAACTTTTTCGGTAACGAGTTGCAGGTGCAAGCTAATATAGCTAATACACCAACTCAATCTCAGATCGAATTAGAGTACTCTTTGAGCAATGGGTTTGTTGAATCCATTATATATAAAGAAAAAGAGTTGTTCTTAGTACTATTTTCTAGCTATTTGGAGAATCCTTTCTATTTATAGTTATCTCTCTTCCTCTCCTCAAACTGCTAAATAAAGAAATAATCTAAAAACCCGAAACAAGTGCTTCCTGCAAATCTTTGATTTAAAAAAAAAAAAATTATTATTACAAATTGAATTGAGAAAGGTTTGATCATAAACATGAGTCTCTGACTGTTAAGACTCTTTTTCAAAATAGATTTATTCAGGGAAACAGAACTATTTACTTAGCCTCAAGAGTTTTAGTTTAAGAGATTCAAAAATACAATCTCAAAGAAACAGACAACTTGTTAAGGCATGAGTTCTCTGAATTAATGTCAACGGCTGAAATGAAGATCTTCACAAGAAAGATTATAATAGAGAAGAGAAACTAGAAATAGATGAATCTTATTAATGTTTAATTATTTTTTTTTTTTATTATTCGTACTTATTATTATTACATTAGCATATCAGATTATTGCTATAGAATCAATTGAGAAATATCGTTTTCAGAAAACATAAATCAAAAGACTCAAACAGCAAACTTGGACTTGAGATTGTTCACAGTTGCATCATCCGTCCTAAACGTTTTGGTTAAAACCGCGTTTGGAATCTCAGGCACTGAACCAAACAAAGTGCTAGGCAGAACCACTGCTCCTGGAAGCTGACTGTTAAAAGCGGTTATCAAACGCGCTTTACCTTTACCAACGTTCCATTGGAAATGGACCAATCCTCTAGGGACAACAAACATCTCTCCAGCATTGATAACCTTCGAGAACAAACTGTTGTTCGTTGTCAAGAACCCTACAAAGACCGAACCTTCGATCACAACTCCCGCTTCGCTTGCACGCGGGTGCGAGTGAGGAGGGTTCACACCTCCAGGAGCGAACTCAACGTTGTTCATGGAAACTCCTAGAGTGTTCAGACCCGGAAACGTTAAGACGTTAGCGGGGGAAATGGCTACGCCGTTAGGGTTTGAGGTGTTTAGAGGACCGCCTAAACCGGAGAAGAAGAAGTCAGATGCTGAGACTGATGATTTGCATGGGAAGCCGTTGATGGAAGGAGAAGCTCTGAGATCTCCAACGCAGAAGTCTTGTAAAGGGTCAGGGTCAGATGAGAGTGATGGGATCACGAAGAGACAGAGCGTTAGAAGGAAAGATGTGAAAAGAGAAGCCATTGCTATTGAGGATGATGGAAACAGAGCCTCCTCTGTTTTGTAATATATAGTGTTTATTCTCGGTCTTTTGGTAAAAATCTCTTTTGACTTGTTCTCTTTTTTAAGTCTGCTTTCTAAAGTTTTTAATTGATTGTGTTGTAAGAATATTTCAAATTTAAGGGCTAAAACAATCTTTGTCTTCTCTGCTTATTCATAAAATACATTATGGTTTCAAGATTGAGCTAATGTCTTTAAGTTAAAGAGGAAAAGTCCAGAGAAGTTTTTAGTACTCAACTGAAATTCATTGGTTAAAACGAATTAGTTGGTAAGAATCTAAACATGTTATGTTTAATTAACATTTTGGTCAGGTCAAGAGTCTCTATGAGTTTGTTCAAGTGACATTTTCATTAAAAAAAGAGCAAATTGGGTTAAAACATATTTAAAATAGTAAAAACAATTAACCGGCGTCAGGGTTAAAGTTTCAGAATCAATTCTCAGAAAGATTCAACCAATTGAAGTAAGAAACAAAAAAGGCAGAGAAAAGCTTTGCTGTAATATATAATTTCAGTATACAGATTTTGATACAAGGACGTTGTTTTGTATTTCTTCTGATGATAGAAGAAAGCAAGTAAAAAAAGATTTCATGATTCTGATGGCATTTCGATGAAACTACGAAGCATATGCAGATTTTGAGATATCTGATATAGGATTGCTTCTCCTTCACTAACATCTAAAACTTCTGAAATTTGCTGCAACAATTCACCTTTTGATTCAATAGCACTCAGTCTCTCTGTAATCTCTGTAATCTCCTTCACTAACACAGCTTTTCTGCTTCCATCTTCTGTAACAAAAACATACAAGATTCAACCTCAATTTTTTTTTTTTAAAAAGAACATATAACCGATCAATCTTTTACCTCTTTCTTCCTCTATGATCCCATCATTGTTGGCTTTAGGCTCCTCAGCTGAATCTTGCTTGTGTTCCAAGTCTTCTTCACCATTTGAAGAACAAACCGGCAAATCCAAGACCGGTTTAGTTTCATCAAGAAACTCTTCTGGCTCTCTTCCTTGGCCGACTTCTTCTTCTCTCAACAATCCGTATCTCAATCTATAAGCTTCAATTTCAGCTTCAAGCTCTTTCATATCCTCTTCTCTCTTAACCAACAAACCATTCATAGACTGCAAAGCCTCTTGATCATACTCCGCTTGCTCATCCATCATTCTCTGATACTGCAATGCCTCCATTTGAACCGCAGCTTTCTCCGCTTGTAGCCTCGTGATCATAGCCATCGCGTTGTTTGCCGCAACAGCTGAAGCACTCCTCTCTTCATCTAACTCCATATACAAATCCATCAATGACTTGCGGTCCAATCTAACCTGCCTCTTTAAATGATGAAGTATTGAATCTCCATCTAATACTTCGCTCTCCGCGCCATTTTGATCGATGAGAGACTTCTTCATAGATCTCACAGACCATCTTGGACTGTTCAGAGCTGAATCAGAGAGAGGTATCCCAAAGAACCTATTGTTGTTCCCTCCTTTTACAAAACTTGGTGTTCTATCATCAACCGTGTCCCCCAAGGCACCTTTATTGTTAACAGAATCTTCCCCCTCAGGTAGTTCTGAGTATTTGATTTGAGACAAGTCCAAAGTTCTTTGGTTGAATGAAACTCTAGGAGAAGGACTAGGACCAGCAAAGAAAGATTGATTGTTATTATTCTTCGGTTTCTCCGTTTTGATCTTCAAGAACTCTCCACAGCAAGAACAATTTTGCTGCTTCTGCAACCTATTGTTAGTTCTGTGAAAGTTTTCGTCCTTCTTCGAACCCGCAACCGGAAACGCTAGCTGAAGCTCACGTTCATCGATAAGAAGCTCGAGATCCTTATGCAAGATACCAATAAGAGACTTGTAGGTATCAACATCTGATTCTTTCTCGGTTGCGAAAGAGAGGAGACACCCTTCGCACATGTGTTTGATCTCGGAGAGTTTCTTGTGGACATGACAGTAAGCTAGAGAAGAGATGTTCCTCTTGTGGGAGTCGCAGATGGAGTCGTTGTAATAGAAGTCAGGGTTTGTTTTGACGAGAGCATGGTCAAGCCTAGTGCAGAGGAGGCAAGGGGTTATGAGGTTGAAGAACCTGGCGAATTGGTTGGAGAAGAACGCGAGGAGGCCGTCGATGAAGAGGAGGATGATGATGATCCATTCAAGGATAGCGTAGATGAACAAGTGTGGGAATGTTCCAAGTTCTTCTTCTATGAAGTTCTTGAATGAACGGTTAGACATTGTTTGTGATTGCAAAAAAGATAGAATCAATCAATCACAGAGAAAAATGAAAGAGGAGCAAGAATAGAGAAGATGATCTTAAAAGGCCACACATGAAGATTGAGATGATGGTGGCAGAAGAAGAAGAAAAGACAAAACAGAGGTTTATGACATTTATTATTTAGTATTCTATTATTGGAAATAGAATTTGAATTTTTAAGGTTGAAGGCCAAAAATACCTGAAATAACGGTTAACCGCAGATAATAATGGAGTAATATTTCTGCTTTTTGGATTTTTCAGAGATAGTATCCATTAATGGGATTTTTCAGAAATACCCTAAGATAGCACTAATTTTTTTTTCCACAAATATAGACTCTAAGGATCAAAATGATAAAAATGTTTAATTAAAGAGGTAAATATACATTTATATCTCTACGGTTAACTAATCCAAACCTTAGGGTTTAGAGTTAAAGGGTGAGGATTTGAGATTGAGGTTTAAAACTTTATAAAATAAAAAATAAATATTAAAAATTTGAAAAAACAAAATTTGAAAAAAAATTTCAAAATTTTTTTTTTTATAAAAAAGTTCGAATTTGAAAACATATAATCTAAAACTATAATTTTTTTATTTTTTTTATTTTTATATATATCTAGGGTATTATAGCATGATTAACCCTCAAAACCCCTTTTGGTTTCTTAAAAAAAATTTTTGTTTTATCTGATTAAAAAGGATAAAAAATAAAAATAAAAAAAGGAACCAATCGCGGGTCGCCGCGTGTCAGTGGGGCCCGCAAACAGTCCAAGAAACCACCGAAAGTCGATCCTTATTTGGTGGTTTTTATAACATGTTTCTTAATTAATTGGTGGGGCCCGCACCATAAAGGTTGTTAAGAACCCCATGAATATCCCGCGATATTGATGGCCTTAAGGTACTTTTATCTATTAAATAAAATATTTTGGTCATTTTCCTCCTTGTGATCTATTTTTGTGACCAAAACTTGAAAATTGTCTATTTAGGAGAATTGTCCTGTACATATATGCTTAATTACTCTTAATTATCACCATCTAGGGAAAGGGTTCAAAAAATAAAAATGGCTCATGAAACTGGCAACCTTATACTTTTATCAATTCATTAAAGGTAATGAACCACATACATTCATTTTAGTTGTTTTTTTTTTTTTTTTTTTGAAACAACATTCATTTTAGCTTATCTACAAAAGATAAGATATAGAAAAAGCATTAAAACACCTCACGAATCACCAGCCATTGATTGAGATGAGCCACTTGAGAATCAAGACTTGTTTTTAACTTACATACCAAAAACAAAATACATAGAACAGAGTTTTTACAAACAACAATACGAATATGGATGATGAAGAACCCTAATCACAGTTCTGTAAGAATATTTTATATTCTATATGACCTATGTATCTATTAGTTTAATATAAAGTTTAAGTTCATATTATTGTTTTAGATTCTAATATAAAAGACGATACCGTGATAGATCGGTTTCGATTAAGAATTAGAATCCGGGTGTATTGATAACCCTCCTACTTTACCTTATGTTTAAATATGTCTTTAATCTCATAATCATATATATATGTTAAAGGTAATGATAATGGAATACATTACCATTATTAATATATATATCAGTATATATATTGTTTTAGATTCTAATATAAAAGACGATACCGTGATAGATCGGTTTCGATTAAGAATTAGAATCCGGGTGTATTGATAACCCTCCTACTTTACCTTATGTTTAAATATGTCTTTAATCTCATAATCATATATATATGTTAAAGGTAATGATAATGGAATACATTACCATTATTAATATATATATCAGTATACATACGTTGTGGTACCGTTAATATAACGAATGGTTGTGATGAAGTCTTAGAGAGTTGTGTTGGTTAAGACTCATGTCTCTTTGACTAATATAAAACACAACACTCATTTTCTTCTTCACGTAAGAAGAGAGTCTTTCTAAAAGATACACAAAAAAAATACTGATTATTGAAGGAGAGATTAAAGGAAGGTTTGGGGTTTCTTGTCCATCAAAGAAACCACCAAAGAAAGAAAGGTAAAGAGGAGAACATCAATTGGTGGGATTGCATCCAAGCATGGATCAAGGTTAGTGTTCCTACCTTCTTTAGAATCATGTTAGGATTGAATTAAGTCAAATCTAAATTAGGTCTTGGTCTTGAAATAGATTAACATGTGGTATCAGAGCCTATGTAGATTAGATTAATTCATCTGGAAATTTGTTTTGAGTTAAATGTTAACGGAAGTTACGAACAAACCAAGTGCGTGCATGAAGTTTGTAAAAAAAAAAAAAAAAAAAAAAAAAAATTTATTTACCTTCATGCGTTTATGAACATGTACGGATCAAACCGTTTTAATGTGTGTTCATAAGCCGTGTCTAACGACACCGTAATTGGATCAAGCGTATGTTCTTGATTGCCGTTGCGTTAAAATTCTGGAATGCATTAGAAAGTAGCGTCGGTTCGTAAATGTTTAGAACTAACTAACGTAAAATGCATGATTAAGTAAATCTGGAATCATCTCTATACTAAGAAATAACACTAAGAACCATTCGCTTCCATTTCGATAAAGAGTAAGAAGTCCATATTGCGACTTCCCAAGATTTACATAAAACATGAGCCAAAGCTCCAAACCATTGGACTAGAGCTGGAGAAACTCAGCCAAGGACTTGAACTTGCGGTAAGCTATGATCAACACCATGACTGAACCGTTGCCACCAAACCCAAAATAAACTAGTCCTCATAAGCACACTTTCTCCACTCTATGGCTGAACTACAGAAACGTGATGTTAACCACACCCTGCCACTCGAACGTTACCACCGGAAAATACAATAGAATAGTCAATACCTGACCCCACTGTCCACCACACACTTTCACCATCACAGATCTAAGCGAAGCAGATCTTCTATCTCACCGAAAAGACAACAGAGGCCACCAAAAAGAGAAGAAAAATGATAAAGAGAAGGGAGGAAGCGCCTCCGACGACCGCGAGACGAGGCGGCCGTCAGAGCAAAACGGGGTTGACGGCTGCGACGAAAACCCTAGAGGTGTGTGGTGCTTGGCCTCATGAAGAAATCAGTCTCCTGTGTTTCCACGTCCGCTGGCTCGTGGTTGGGAGGAGTTTTTGTTTTCTTGGTCTTTATTGCGAAGCTATTGTTTATGGTATCTACTGATGCTACTTTATAGCTTTTACTTTTTATATTTTTTCAATCCTTTCTATAGAGTTATAGAGTTAGTTCTTTGTTGGATTCTCCATTTGTGGAGGGTTTCTTCTTCACTCTCTAACTATTTTATTTTGATATAAAAACTCAGTGTTAAAAAAAAAGTAAATCTGGAATATTGTTAATTCATGAAGTTTACATTTTCGGTAATAACCGTAAAGGAATTGCACTCATAATATTAACGTTTGGCATCATGCGCTGAAAAATATCTGGATTATTAATTAAGTCATTCATGATTGAGAGTAGATTCATAATTAAACCGTTACGTATTGTTGCATGCATGAAAGAGTGCTTTCTGTTATTTATTAACATTTGATAGCATACGCATGACTGTTAAGTAATTCTGTCTAGTATGCATAAGCAGAAATCATTTATCAAAGTAAATGCATATTTGAATTAAGAAAGTTGTTATTTTATTAAATTAAAATAAATAGTAAAAAAAAAAAAAATGCTTCCGCTGCATTTTAATGATCAAATAATTGTGTTATGAAATATTAACACAATTTAAGTAGTTTTCCCTTAGATATTTTAAGTTTATATGTATATAATATGATAGTCACCAAAGTGACCTTGTTATATGACATATAGATATTAAAAATAATTATAAAGTTTATAATTGATCAAGATCAAGGATGCTAAATGACATAAAAGTTTGATTGATCAATTAAATTATTATTTATATTCTATGAGATCACCCAAAGGTGGATCATTGAATATAATTAATAATAAGAAAATAATTAATCATTTTTCTACTATAGTGAATAATATGTATATCCAAAGATAACATATTTATTTGACTAGTGTTGATTTGATTAATATTAAAGAATATATAATTAGCATCAATGAAAGTACTTATATTTAAATATTGCCCAAAGGTTATTTAAAATATAAGTGTTAAAAGTTTCTATTAGTCTGAATATATATTAAAGTCTCAAACCACTAACGGGTAAACATGTATGAATGCTTGCAGTTTCATCAAATGTGTTTGCATCTGCTAACTCTGTTGTAAAGTTTAATGGCCTCAACTATGGTGAGTGGTTCGAGCAAATCCGGTTTACACTGGGTGTAATGGCTTTGGACTCTGCCATACTAACTGATGAGGAACCCTCAGCTATTACAGTAGATAGCTCCGAATCTGAAAAGTCTCGTTATGAGAGATGGGAGCGATCTAACAGGCTGAGCTTGAACCTTATGAGGTTGACGATGGCAGAAAGTATTAAGCCATCAATGCCTAAGACAGAGAAAGCAAGGGAATTCATAGAGAAAATTAAGGAGTGTTCACAATCGGAATTGGCTGACAAGTCGATTGTAGGAAGTCTCATGAATGAGCTAACTACAAAGAAGTTTGACTGGTCTCAGCCAATCCATGATCATTTGACGCACATGTCTAATCTGGCAGCAAAGTTAACGACCTTGGGAATGGAGGTACATGAGCAATTCTTGGTCCAATTCATCATGAATTCTCTACCTCTTGAATTTAGCCAGTTCCAGGTGAATTACAACACCATTAAGGATAAATGGAACTTTAAAGAATTAAAGGCTATGCTAATTCAAGAGGAAGGGAGACTAAGGAAGATGAAAGATCAAGTTGCTAACCTCGTAGGTCTTGGAAGTGCCAGTAGCAGCAAAAGAACATCAAGTAAGAAGGACAAAAGGAATGTAAAGAACTTCGTGAAAGGACCTCAAAGTCAAATCCAGAAGGAAAAGAAGTGTTTCTTTTGTAAGCAAGTAGGACACTTCAAGAAGGATTGTCCTAAAATGAAGGATTGGTTCGACAAGAAAGGTAAACATTACAGCTTTGTTTGCTATGAAATGAATCTTGTTGAAGTTCCTAATAATACTTGGTGGTTAGATTCTGGTGCTACTACTCATGTGTCTCATATTAAACAGGGATTCAGTTCGATCCAGCCCATAAGAGGACCTGAACAGTACTTGTTCATGGGAAACAGGATGAAGGCACAAATAGAAGGAATTGGGACGTATAGATTGATCTTGGACACTGGAAGTCATGTGGATCTTGAAGGGTGTCTCTATGTACCTGAGTGTGCTAGAAATCTTGTTTCTGTTAGTAGGTTGGACAATTTAGGTTTTAGTATTAAGGTTGCACATGGTGTTTTCTCATTGTACCGAAATGATTACTTTTATGGTAGTGGTATTTTATTTGATTCACTTTATAAGTTCAACCTTGATGCAAAGTTTTCTGAATCCCTATTTAATGTTGAAACTCGAGGCATTAAGCATAGCGCAATTAATGAAAGTTCTGCTTTCTTGTGGCATAAACGACTAGGTCATATTTCCAAAGAAAGAATTAAGAGGTTAATAAATAATGAAATTCTTCCTCAGTTGGATTTTAGTGACTTAGATGTATGCATAGACTGCATTAAGGGTAAGCAGACGAAACATACTTTAAAGAAACCAGCCACAAGAAGCACTCAACTTCTTGAGTTAATACACACCGACATATGTGGCCCTTTCGATGCTCCTTCATGGAGTGGCGAAAAATATTTCATCACATTTATTGATGATTACTCACGATATGGATATACCTATCTACTGCATGAAAAGTCTAAGTCTGTGATTGTCCTAGAGGTATTCATTGACGAGGTGGAAAGGCAGTTAGATAAAAAGGTGAAAGTAGTGAGATCTAACAGAGGTGGTGAATTTTATGGAAAATTCGATGAAAGTGGACAATGTCCTGGTCCATTTGCAAAGTTACTTGAAAGTAGGGGCATATGTGCACAATACACAATGCCTGGTACTCCTCAGCAGAATGGTATAGCTGAGAGGCGGAACCGTACCTTAATAGAGATGGTTAGGAGCATGTTGAGTAATTACTCATTACCCCTTTCTTTGTGGATATATGCATTAAAAACTGCAACTTATGTGCTGAACCGGGTTCCTAGTAAGGCAGTTCCTAAGACTCCTTATGAGCTGTGGACGGGAAGGAAACCTAGTTTAAGACATCTACGTGTCTGGGGTTGTCCAGCAGAAGTAAGGCTATATAATCCACATGAAAAGAAACTTGATTCTAGGACTGTCAGTGGATTTTTCATTGGCTATCCCGAGAAATCAAAAGGGTATACATTTTATTGTCCTAACCATAGTACGAGAATAGTTGATTCGGGTAATGCTAGGTTCATTGAAAACGGTGAAACTAGTGGGAGTGGTGAACCACGAAAAGTGGACATTAATGAAGTTCAGGTTGAAGTTCCTTCACCTGTAGTTCCACCTGAAGTAGTTGTTCCTATTGTTGCATCAGACTCTAATGACACAATAGGACAACATAATAATGAGCCAATTCCACTAGCTGAAAATACTGTTGATGAACATGTCATAATTCAAGAAGAGAATAGTGAACCACAAATACCTTTAAGGCGATCTGGAAGAGAAAGAAGATCTGTCATTTCAAACGATTACGTGGTTTACACTATTGAAAATGAATGTGACTTAAGCATGGATGACGATCCGATCTCATTCAAAATGGCCATGGAAAGTGATAATTCTGAAGAGTGGTTTGATGCCTCAAAAGAAGAAATGAAATCTATGGATGATAATCATGTATGGGACTTAGTAGAGTTGCCTGATGGTTTCAAAACCATTGGTTGTAAATGGGTTTATAAGACTAAACGTGACTCGAAAGGTAAACCTGAAAGACGCAAGTCTCGCCTTGTTGCAAAAGGTTTCACCCAGAAAGATGGCATTGACTATAAAGAGACCTTCTCTCTGGTTTCAAAGAAGGATTCTCTTAGAATTGTTTTGGCTTTGGTGGCTCATTATGATCTTGAGCTTCACCAGATGGATGTGAAAACCGCCTTTCTTAATGGAGATCTTGAGGAGGAAGTATATATGGACCAACCAGAAGGATTCGTGGTCACAGGAAAAGAAAATTTGGTGTGTAAGCTGAGAAAGTCAATATATGGACTAAAACAAGCTTCTCGACAATGGTATATAAAGTTTAACGGTACCATCACATCATATGGTTTTGTAGAGATCATTTTTGATCGATGTATCTACATTAAGATCAGTGGGAGTAAGTTTGTGATTTTAGTCCTATATGTTGATGATATTTTGCTTGCTGCAAATGACATGAGTATGTTACATGATGTGAAGAAGTATCTCTCTAAGAACTTTGAAATGAAAGATATGGGTGAGGCATCTTATGTGATCGGGATAGAAATATTTCGAGATAGATCACAAGGAATGTTAAGTTTGTCACAGGAAGGATATATCAATAAGATCTTAAAGAGATATAAAATGGAGAAATGCTCTGCAGGAATAACTCCAATTCAGAATGGGGGCAAGTTCAGTAAAATGCAATGTCCTAAAAATGAATTGGAGCGTAAAGAAATGGAAAGAATTCCCTATGCATCGGTGGTTGGGAGTTTGAACTATGTTCAAACATGTACTCGACCTGATATCAACTTTGCTGTTGGAATGTTGGGTCGATATCAAAGTAATCCCGGAATGGACCACTGGAAAGCTGCAAAGAAGGTTCTCAAGTACTTGCAAGGCACCAAAGAGAACATGCTTACATATAGGAGATCTGATCAGCTGGAAGTCATTGGATATTCAGATTCAGACTATGCCGGATGCGTTGATAGCAGAAAATCGACGTTTGGCTACTTGTTCCTATTAGCTGGGGGAGCAATATCATGGAAGAGTGGAAAGCAGTCTGTCATTGCTACTTCCACTATGGAGGCTGAATTTGTGGCATGCTTTGAGGCCACAATTCATGCACTATGGCTGCGGAACTTTATCTCAGGGCTTCGGATTGTCGACACTATAGCCAAGCCGCTGAGAATTTACTGCGATAATTCTGCAGCTGTCTTCTTTTCGAAGAACGACAAGTACTCGAAGGGTGCTAAGCACATGGAGTTAAAGTACCTATCTGTTAAATAAGAAGTTCAGAAACAGAGAGTGTCATTCGAGCACATAAGGACGGACATGATGGTAGCGGATCCGCTAACTAAAGGTTTACCACCCAAGGCGTTCAATGGCCATGTAGAACGTATGGGTATTATAGATAAGGCTTTGCTATTTTAGTTATGGGATGCTCATTATGTATTTGACACTAAGAATTCACTTAAAGATTATGTTTCTGATTTATTAATTATGTTATCAATAAAGTATGTGTATACACTTATGGTTTGTAGATAACATATGTTTGGTTTGAGAAATAAAAGTTCTTCTCATATAAGGATTGATATAAAATTAAAATTGATTATGTGATACATGGAAGGGACTATGCCGATTAAATGACATACAACCGCCATGATTCGATCAATTTAAATTTTAATAAAGATCAAGTGAACTTGATATAAAAGTGCGCATTAAAGTTATTAAACTCTTAAGTTGATACAAAGGTCAAGTGGGAGAATGTAAGAATATTTTATATTCTATATGACCTATGTATCTATTAGTTTAATATAAAGTTCAAGTTCATATTATTGTTTTAGATTCTAATATAAAAGACGATACCGTGATGAATCGGTTTCGATTAAGAATTAGAATCCGGGTGTATTGATAACCCTCCTATTTTACCTTATGTTTAAATATGTCTTTAATCTCATAATCATATATATATGTTAAAGGTAATGATAATGGAATACATTACCATTATTAATATATATATCAGTATACGTACGTTGTGGTACCGTTAATATAACGAATGGTTGTGATGAAGTCTTAGAGAGTTGTGTTGGTTAAGACTCATGTCTCTTTGACTAATATAAAACACAACACTCGTGAAGAAGAAAATGATTTTCTTCTTCACGTAAGACGAGAGTCTTTCTAAAAGATACACAAGAAAAATACTGATTATTGAAGGAGAGATTAAAGGAAGGTTTGGGGTTTCTTGTCCATCAAGGAAATCACCAAAGAAAAAAGGTTAAAGAGGAGAACATCAATTGGTGGGATTGCATCCAAGCATGGATCAAGGTTAGTATTCCTACCTTCTTTAGAATCATGTTAGGATTGAATTAAGTCAAATCTAAATTAGGTCTTGGTCTTGAAATAGATTAACAAGTTCCTCCATCTCTAAAGGCCTTCCTCCGTTATTTATTTATTTATTTTTTTTTTTTTTTGCCTTCCTCTGTTATTGTTCTTTTCATTCCCCTGATTATTTTTTTTTTCTCTGACAAAGTAAGGCCTAAAGAAAGAAACAAAGGTCTTGTAGGTTCACCTTGACTTTTAGGTCTAAGCAACTCTGATAATGCTATCTCCGTCACTGAAGCTTGGCAGCATTGTGAAAGCCGAATGTCTTGCGTTGGATTGTTCGTTAAGATTAAGGGACATAGAAAGGTTGAGAGAAAGCGGAGCAGGGATGATTGCAGCATCTGTGTTTTGATTGAATGCACGATTTGCTATCGTCACTGAAAGAACACCATTATGGTCAACTTGGTTGCTTACCGTACTCTTATCATGTTTTTCTCGTATATATCGGAAGATTGTGGTGCGATTCAATGCTGATGGCATGCAGTGGAAGCTCACTCCAACTCAAAGAGAGGTTTTGACTTTTTTAAGTGAAGTAGAGTGTTGTGTGACTTGTTATAATGTATGTGTTTTTAACTGATATGTCTATTTTAAAAGAGAAACTAATGTTTTCTATTACAAACCCTTATGCAAGAATAAAGGGTTCAACATGAAATTTTATTGAATACTCCTCGAATGAAATAAACTCTACAACGATTGTGGTAGACAAGTACTCTTAAAACAAAGCACTAAAGATGCTAAACAACAGACGAGAGAGAGAGAAACAATAACTCTACGCTGGTTAAAAATCTTAAACAAGATTAAAAAATAGAATGGGTTAATGATGGGGTTGGTGTGTGAACGTCTTTAACCAGTTGTTGAGGCGATCCATAGCTGACAAGTCCACCTTCTTGGGAAAATTATGGTAAGTAACAGCTTTAGGTACTGGTCCCACCATCACTCGAAGCTTAAGCTCAGCTTCGCAATAACCAGATTGTGAGGTTATAAAATAATGAACACCTGGTTCCGTAAGTCTAACAAGATCGTGCACAGCTACAGGATACGTTGGATCGCATGTGATGAATTCTAGATCACCGCTGATTTCGTAGACTTCGTTGGCGTATTCGAAAAGCAGACCATCTCCAACATGAAACTGTTTCTCCTCACTCCACTTATTATAAAAGTCGCTATCGTAGACTTTCCATCCTTCTGAGTCTCCGACTTTGTAGATATTTCCGACAGGAAGAATCTTGGTAGGTTGCGGTGGAGGAACCGGACGTGAAGGGTCTCGGACGACAAGAACTTCGAGTGTCTGTCACCTGGTTCCGTGAGAGTCACGGCATCGTGTACTGTGTTGTAAACGGCTTTAGGAAAAGAATAGTCGCATAACTCGTATTCTAAAGCACCGGAGACATGAGTCACGTCGTTGATGATGTGGTCGTATTCAAAGACAAGTGAATCTCCCACGTGGAACTCCTTATAGTCGGTCTCGGCCCAAGAGTAGTAGACGTCGTCCTTAGCAGTCCATCCCTCGGAGTCTCCGACTTTGTAGACCCTCGCTGAGCAGCAACCTGAGAGAACCATGATGCTCATCATCATCGCAAACACGAAGCTGAAGATTCTTCTTGTTCTGATCGCCATTATCTATAAAAAGACCAAACAAGTATGATCGAAGAGAGAAAGTTTTCGAAGCAAATCTTGAATTAGCTGAATGAGAAAGCAAGCGTTATGAATGTGTGAATGAAATAAAATAGAATAGCTTAACCCTCCTTTTATAAGGTTTTACGGATGCTATTTTTTCATTTTTTAAGTTTTTTCTTTTTCTACATTATTTCCTTTTTAATGATCTAAACCATTTAACCTTTAGATTCATCTGTAATCTAGATAAGTAAAGAATCACGTTTAAAAATTCTCTAATCCTTTTTTGATCAGGTTCGTTTTTGATTCTAGTTTATCTAATTTCATCAAAATCTTATTCTTGGTTCACAAGAAACAATTTGATATCTATTTTCTCCTTTCTGGAACTAATAAACACTTTAGTTCTGTTGTTTCCTTTTAGAGAATAACGGGCCAAGTTGCATGAAAAAGTATCGTGGGGTTTTCTATATTTGATATGTTTTTTTTTAGATTTTTTTTTAAAGGTGCAACACGATGACTTCCCGGGAAGTCTGTTATTGGTTTATATATTTTGATTGATTTAGAAATCCATATAGTATTTATAAATCCAAGTAAAATATGCAAATCCAGAGGTTTTTCCTCGGATTTGAGTCTTTGTATTTTTAACTAAAAAATCCAAACAAATCCATTATAAAATCAAATATATTAGTAAATTCGTACGATTGAATAACACTTGATTTGATACAGAATTTATGAATCATTAAACCAATAACACATTATTTTAATACAGATTTGAAAATCATAGAACCAATAAAACTAGATTTAGTTCGGATTTTCAAATTCATTAAAATACAACAACCAATAACCCCTTCCTAGTAACACTCTAGCCCAACCACACTTAACTACAAAGTTCTGATGGGATTCAGTGCATTAGTGCCGGTACGATCGCACCCTATATTTGATATGTTGGACGTGGTTCAAATTATTCACCAAACGGAACGAGTGAAGAAAGCTCGGTGTGATTCCGGTTCAATGTGTCTTATTAGTTGAAACAATTGCGGTTTGGTTAAGTTATGTCTCGTCTCTCCCACACCGTGTTTGGTTTAGTCACGCAAACCCTCTCCAAGCCCTAGAGTTTTACAGGTACGCTGGTGCCAGATGATGATGCTCCTTGATTCACAAGTAAGGTCCTATCATCAATTGCATTGATCCATCTGGGGAATAAGATGTCGATTAGAGAAACTAGCTGAAGTAGTAAGGTTGTTAACATATTATATTTATATTTACAGACAGGGGTGGATCTAGAAAATAAATTAACATGGGTCACAATATATATTTTATATTATTTACAAAAATATTAGATATAATTTACTAAATAAAGTATATAATAATTTTAAAATAAATGACATTAAAAATTAATTATTACATCTTATTTATTGAAATATTTAAACTAAATATTATTAACAAAAGATAAGCATTTTATAATATTAAGTATTTATTTGAGTAGTGTTAAGATAAAATTATATATTACACATATAGTTTCATTATAAACACTTATTAGATATAGTTATTAATCTAAATATTATAATTAATAAATACTAAATAAATAAAAATAAATAACAAAATAAAGTTCACAATTTTTTATTTTCGAAAAACTATATACTAAAGAAAAGAAAATCACTCATAAAAAAGTCCGCAACACAATTAAAAAGAATATATATATATATGAAAAGTGAGTAAAATAAAAAATGTATAGAATAAAATTATTGTGTTAACATAAGCTTTGTGTCTGGTTTCACCCTTGAACTTTGAGTTAAACTAAAACACTACACAAAGAAAAACAGAATAAGATAGGAGGGATTTGAACTCGTGAAGCGTAGACCGTGGGGCACAGCTGTGAGTCTTATAACCAAAAGAACTAATGATATCTAGCTGATATATATGTGCGTAAGATATATATAGTTTTAGTATGTGGCACGTGCCACACGCCACCCTACTGTGGGTCCGCCCCTGAAAAAGAGTCTAATTTTAAGTTTTGCTGGAGAGTAATTTGCCTTGGAGCATATGAGTTATGACAGTTCATAGTTGCACTCCTATTCAGAGAGCCATACGACACCGTTTTTAACTGTTGTCCAACCAAATCACAATTGGATCAAGCCCGGCTTAGATTCTCGTAAACCGGAAAACAGAGCAATTTTTTATCGTTACTATTTTGAATTTTATTTTCACACTTCTCCTCGATTTTGAAATCTCTCTCTATTTAAAAAATTGGTATTCATTTGTTCTGGAAGAAATTAGAAACCACTTTGGATAAGTCAAATATTTGACTATAAGGGTGGGTCTTGCTTGGGGCGAATTTGAAGAAGCTTCCTCAATAGGTGCGTACATACATGATTCTCTATAATATATGAGTAAGACTAGCATTCTTCCACGAGAAATTATTTTATATATTAGAATAGAATAATGTTTAATCTTCCAGAAGATTGCTGACAATTAGAAATAAATCATTCAAGAAGAAGCAAATTAAACGAAGTCATTGTTGTTGTTCACGGACACAAGGTTTGACCGCAGAACACGCGTTCTTTTAGAGTATGCAATCGTTTGCGTATTTAAACACAACCGAGAAAAATGAGAGACATTCACAATACAAACTTGAAGATCAAATTTCCTTTAGTTTGTGTAAAATACAAAACCAATACATCTCTGTGATATAAAGCTTCAGAGAGGATATATAATGAACGGAGCATCGTGGGCTGACCAGTGGGACAATAGCGCCAAAGGAGGTCGTATTGGCGGTGGTGCCGTCGTCAAAAGTAGTGGAGGTGGAGCTGCATCGAACTCGAACACTGCTAAGTACAAGGAGAAATTTGGACAGGGTCTAGACAAGACAAAATCTGTAGCTTCTTCTGGTTTTAAGAAACTCAAGTCTGGCTCTGCCATGGGTTTTCGTTGGGTGAAAGACAAGTATCACAAAACCACAAACAAACATTAAAAATTTTCAGTCTTCTTGTATATTTTAAAATATTTCGCTTGGCTTTCTTTGATCAAGTATTTTGTTTAGCTTGTTTGATTTAGATGTTTTGTGTTATATGGTAAGATTGTATGAACTTGAATGTATTCATGTTATTAAAATGATTTTTTGTATTCCTATTTTGGGAATTAGGAGCCATGTCCATAACATATCAAAAATTAAGAATATACACATAACAACATTTAGGCTACCATATAATACATATTATTGTGAAATTGGACAATAATGACCTTAACCGCGCGTGAAAAGAAAAAATATATCTTTGTGTTTTGCTTCATGAAACTAATAGGAAAAAAAGATTTTGAGCAGCAGCTGGAGAACAGAAAAGAGGTACATCAGAGAGCGACAATTACAGAGTGTTCGTAGAAATAGGAAAATCACTTTCAGGATTGCAATAGAGATCAAAAGTTCTTGATGGCACGACTACCGAAGAACCAGCTGAATCTCGGTAAATTTGGCATGATTGAATAGAATCAGGGGGTCAAGCAACAATTTCGGTTACCGTGAGATAAATATGTGAATCAATATCTTTAAGAATATGAAAAACAATGTGATGGATTGAATTGGGGAAGAAGAACAGTATCTTATGTCATGTATTCCATACTAATTTTCAAGTACAGTATAGTATGCTCCACTTACATTGGAACCACCGTTTATTTTATTTTTGCTTGATCCAGTTTTAATGGGTTTAAGAAGATCAAGAATCAGATGATGGATTGAACTAGGGAAGATGAACAATAATTTTGTGTAATATATTTTATTCTATTTTATAATCACAGTATAGTATGTTACAATTCTCCTCTTTCTCTTTGACAAATTGTATCTCCTTCGCCTCTTATTTTGCTATTGTATTGAATGAATGCTCTAAGTTAATGGAGATTCACATACATGTTTGTATTGACAGTTTATATAGCTTTCATACAATATTTGAATAAACATTACATTATAGTATACTAATCTATTCATCAAAATAGTATAGTTTCCTCCTATGTCGCTTTCACTCTTACACTCCCTCCTACTCTTTCCCTCCTTCCCTCCCATCCCCGGTCTCTCTCTCCATTCCTCCTTCCTTTCCTCCATACTTCTATCTTTCCTCCTTCCTTCTCCTCCCCTCCTGCTCCTCACCTCTCCATTTTCCTCCTTTTCCCATTCATCAATATAGTAACTATCATCAATTGTCATACTATTCTAAATGAAATATAGTATATTTTAGACCTTCAAGGTTAGGGTTTAGGTAGCTCCGTTATGGGCGATGGTTTGGTTTTACAATTTAGGTTTAGGGTTTGGGTTAAGGGTTTACGGTTTGGGTTTAGGGTTTAGAGTTTGGGTTTAGAGGGGTTTTGGGTTTAGGGTTTGGGTTTAGGGTTTAGAGTTTGGGTTTAGGGGGGTTTTGGGTTTAGGGTTTGGGTTTAGGGTCTACAGTTTGGGTTTAGGGTTTAGACCTTCAAGGTTAGGGTTTAGGTAGCTCTGTTATGGGCGATGGTTTGGTTTTACAATTTAGGTTTAGGGTTTGGGTTTAGGGTTTACGGTTTGGGTTTAGGGTTTAGAATTTGGGTTTAGGGTTTAGGTAGCTCTGTTTGGGTCTATGGTTTGGGTTAAGAAGGCGTTTAGGTAGCTCCGTTTGGGTCTATGGTTTGGGTCTATCATTTTATGAATTAGTTAGTTTTTATTTATTGATTAAAACTAAGCAATTACAAGTAATTATATACCAAATACTATATTACTGAAAATTGACAATGGCTAAAAAGGTGTTAAACACTGCGAACCAGTAAAACAAAGACTATATCATCTAAATATACAATGTGGTATAGTATAAGATATGATATAATAAGTTTCATAATTTGAAAAGATGGACAACTTCGACGACAGTGACACCAACTCCTCCGCAAATCGTATAATCTCCTACACCTTATGATTTACATGGCTTATAACAACTACAATAGTATAACGTTTATAATATAATATAGCTTATAAATGCACTTTACAACAATTTATTTATTTCTATGTCTCGTAAAGCATCTTTCTTCATCTGCTTCCATATTGGATCTATTTTCCTTTCTCACAAAACTACGGTACACCACTAGAGTATAAACATATTGTAACTAGAGGTCATTTGTGTGTTTGATAATGTAATCATACTACATTGAATATAGTATAGTGTACTGCTTTCCTTTTCTTTTCACCTCGCATTTCTTTCCCACGCGCATGCGTTTTAAAGGAGAAAATCGTCACTTTCGGACATAACTTGTCACATCGAAAGGATGACACTGTAGAATGGGTATATTCTTCATTTCTATGCCTTTTATGAATATTCACTAAATTGTCTCTTCCTATTTTTCCATTTTTCCATTTAGAATTTTAGATTTTCTCTAATAGAATATGATTTTGAGAAAATTACCCAGACTAACCTAGAATTTATAAGAAATAGCTGGAGTAACCCATCAAATTTTTTATTACTCACATAACCTATAAATTAATAATTAATTTAATAAATTCCAAAACTACCCTTTTAAAACTTATTTTCATTTTATTGTTACCAAAAAGAATTCAAAAGTAATTATATGAGTAATTATTTACTTTCCTAATTTACTTTGTTGAAATCAAATTTATTTATTAGTAATCTTGTTAATAAGGAAATTTGTATATCAGTAATCTACCCCTTTTTTTTCTTTGTCGACATAAGACTTATTTTCAAAAGATTGCAGACAAAGTTTTGGATCTTGATAAAGCTAGGGTTACTGCTTTATCAAAGTGAGTAAGGATTTAGAATTTGACTTCTCTTCCTCCAATCCATTAACTCTTATTGTTCTGCTCTTCACAAACTCACGCTATTCTCTCATTATCTTCGAGTATAATACTGAAACCAGTCTCTGTTTTGTTTATGCTTTTCTTTATGTTGTTTTTATAAGCTTTTGTCCTCTATTTTGTTAGTGCTATTTTATTAACTTGTCAGACTCTTTACTGAAGGTTGTATAATTGCTTGATACAAAGTTTTCATTTAAGCATGTTTTTTTATACAGGATGTCGATTCAAACAAATGTGGATTTAGGATTCCCGTTACGATTATTTTCAGTGGGTTGTGAGCCGAAACCGAAGAAAAGTATCAATCACCATAACAGAGTTTTTAGAAGATGTAGAAAATGATGTTGGAGAAGAAGTGTGGGACATTGTTCGTGCTTCTCCTCTCGGAGTGATTATACGGTTCGTAGAAAATAAATTCACTTGGTCGTCAAAGATTGTCGAGCATCTTCTGGTGAACCAACTTGCTTGCAAGAAAAAACAGGAGATGTGGTGCTTGTTTGGAAATACACCAGCTCGGTTCTCTTTGTCGGAGTTCGAAAACATAACTGCTTTGAACTGTGCGCCTTTTGTTGAGGATGAGGATGTCACTGAAACAAAGGTGCATAAAGGGTTGTGGAAGAAGTTAAAAGTACAGAGGAAAAGCCCTTGCAAGAGAGAGTTGAAAGGGGCCTTAGAAGATGTATAATCATGGTCAACAGAAGACAAAATCCCACTACAAGAGAACACGGATTTTGCGACTGATTTTCCCGACTGATGGTGTAGTCGCTAAATTTACTAACTGTTTGCTGACTGATTAGCGACCGGGAAATTGCAGTAGCGAAACAGTCGCTAAATTGGAAAACAGTCACCTTTTAGTCGTAAATTAGCGACTAAAGTGCGACTAATATGTAGTCGCCAAATAGCAATCGATAATCAGTCGCTAATCATTTTGGGGCTTAACAGTCACCTTTCAGTCGCTAAAAACCGTTATAAAGCACGCGAATGTCGTTTTTAAGGTAGGTATACCGAGTATTAACGACTGAATATACCAGTAGCAAAATCAGTCGGAAATCAGTAAATATTATCATAAACCTAAATCTGATACCCTAAACCCTAAACATATTTTAAACCCTAAACATGTTTAAACTCTAAACTCTAAATACAAACCTTAAAAATCTAATGTTTCACACAATAAATCTTAATCTAAACCCTAAACACAATTTCTTAAAACCCTATATCATAAATACAAACTCCAATTATAATATTTTAAAACTTAAATATAAAATTTTAACATCAAATCTTAAATTTAAACTTAAAACTAATCTTATAATAATGAATCTCAAATCTCAAATCTATAACCCAAATACTATGCACCAAACCCTAAATTTTAAACCTAAAACTTGTACTCCAAATCACAAATCTAAATATCAATTCTAAATTTCAAATTTAAATACAAATCTAATCTTTTAAAATTGTTATCTCAAATCTTACTTTAAACTCCTAACTTTCAAACTCCAAATTAACCTTATACCCCGAATCTATATTTCAAAATTTAGACTTTAACTCAAATTTACTATAGTAAATTAAAACTGGTTAGAAATTTATATTGATTATTATGTTGTTGTCATCTTCATTAGTCATTACCTCTGCGTGAATCATATCATATGCACTAAATTTGTGAGTAAGACCATTAAGAAATCGAAGAAAAAAGATACGTAACGATTCTAAACACATAACATGATAAACTCACGTTCACTATACATTCAACTTCATTTCATCTACTAATAAATTCGTATATGAACCTTACATAAAAAAATTTAATCTAATTCTTAAACTTAGGGGATGATTGATTGGGACTGTAAATGCTCTGGACAGCCAAAATTTAGTCTACAGCTATATATGTCAACCAATCGAGCTTTGTTTTCCTTAAAAAACTCACAGCAAAAAAATCTCTGCAAAATCAAAATATGGCTGTAAAGAGCTTTATTTCCAGAGCAAAAAATTAGTGATTTAGAAATCTACAGTAAGGAAAGCTACAGCAAATAAATCTACAGATTAAATTCTACAGCAAAAAATATAAAGTTACAGCACTTACCAATCATCTCCTTATTCTTTTAGAAAACTTAATCTCAAATCTTAATAAAAAAAGTAATCACATTCTTAAATCCTAAACCCTATATTCCATATGCTATACCCTGATAATTTTTGTATTAATAGTATTTTAAATCACAAACTTGAAGTCCAAAATTAAATCCACTTATATCATCTATCACACAATAAAAACTAACAACACAATAAAAGCATAAATTTGAATAAATAAATATATACTAATAAAAGAGACCTTTTGAGGCTCCGTAGAGCGTCCACATCAGCAAAAAAAACTTCTTCCGAAAGATGACACGTGTCATAAAATATAGTTTTTCATTTTAATATTACTAATTTTGGAAAATTATAAATAATATGTAAACATACAGCATAAAAAATGGAAAACTACATTAAACATATGTAAAATTACCATTTTTTCACTTAAAAAAAAGACGGCTTATCTCCGTAATGTAACCTTACCATTTTATAAAAAAAAAACAAAAAACATTATATATAATTTCGAAAATAATAAATATATGTAAACATACAACATAAAAAATGGAAATATTACATTAAACATATGTAAGATTACCATTTTACATTTTTATTTTTAAAAAATAATATGTAAACATACAACATAAAAAATGTAAAAACTACATTAAACATATGTAAGATTACCATTTTTCACTAAAAAAAAGACGGCTTATCTCCATAATGTAACATTACTATTTTGTAAAAAAAAACATTATATATAATTTCGAAAATAATAAATAATATGTAAACATACAACATAAAAAATGGAAAAACTACATAAAACATATGTAAGATTATCATTTTTCACTAAAAAAAAGACGGCTTATCTCCATAATGTAAAAAAAAAACAAAAAAACATTATATATAATTTCGAAAATAATAAATATATGTAAACATACAACATAAAAAATGGAAATACTACATTAAACATATGTAAGATTACCATTTTACATTTTTATTTTTTAAAAATAATATGTAAACATACAACATAAAAAATGGAAAAACTACATTAAACATATGTAAGATTACCATTTTTCACTAAAAAAAGACGGCTTATCTCCATAATGTAACATTATTATTTAGAAAAAAAAAACATCATATATAATTTCGAAAATAATAAATAATATGTAAACATACAACATAAAAAATGAAAATACTACATTAAACATACGTAAGATTACCATTTTACATTTAAAAATAACAATAATATGTAAACATACAACATAAAAAAATGGAAAAACTACATTAAACATATGTAAGATTACCATTTTTCACTAAAAAAATGGCTTATCTCCATAATGTAACATTATCATTTTATAAAAAAAGAAAAAAAAACATAAATATAACTATTTGACTATTTGTCCAAGTTCTTCTATTAAACATTGCCGTTTTACATTAAAAATGAAAAAAACATTAAGATTTAAACATCTATCTTAAAATATAAAATATAGATATTAACTAAATACAAAGTATAAGAAAGAGAAATACTCAATATATAGAAACAAAATAATAATTAAATATTATAAACATATGAATTATATATACAATAATAAGTAAATGCACAATTTTAAAAATATGGAAAGAGTACATTAAATATTAAACATCTATCTTAAAATGTAAATATAGATATTAAGTAAATAGAAAGTATAAAAAAAAAGAAATACACAACTTAAAAACAATGGAAAAAATATATTAATATTTAAACATCCATCTTAAAATGTAAAATATAGATATTACGCAAATAGAAAGTATAAGAAAAGGAAATACACAATTTAAAAAATAGAAAAAGTACATTAGTATTTAAACATCTATCTTAAAATGTAAATCTATCTTAAAATATAAAATATTAGTAAATAGAAAGTATAAGAAATAGAAATACACAATATAAAGAAAAATAAATAATAAGTAAATATATAATATAAGTAAATACGCAATTTAAAAATGAAAAATTACATTAAGATTTAAAAATATATCTTAAAATTTAAAATATAGATATTAAGTAAATAGAAAGTATAACAAATGGAAATATACAATTTAAAGAAAATGGAAAATGTACATTAAGATTTAAACATCTATCTTAAAATGTAAAATAGATATATTAAGTAAATAAAAAGTACAAGAAATGGAAATACATATACAGGAAAATAAATAATAAGTAAATAATGTAAATATATAATATATGAATTATATATATAATAATAAGTAAATACACAATTTTGTTTTAAAAATGGAAAAGGTTCTTTAAGCATTAAACATCTATCTTAAAATGTAAAATATATAATATAAGTAAATACACAATTTAAAAAAATGGAAAAAGTACATTAAGATTTAAATATCTATTTTAAAATATAAAATATAGATATTACGTAAATAAAAAATATAAGAAATGGAAATAAACATTTTAAAAAATGGAAAAAGTACATTAAGATTTAAACATCTATCTTAAAATGTACATCCATCTTAAAATGGTAGTAAATTATATAAAAATGGAAATACCACATTAAGCAAAAAAAAAAAATGTATAGTTTTACATCAAGAAAGTCCCTATAAAATTCATTATTCTATCAACATCAACCTCACACTATCAAGGAAAACTTCAAAGCACTCAAGCAAAAAAATGGTTCCACCATCAACTCTTGCCGTCCCAAAAACCTTTAATGACCTTGAATGAGATTTTTTATAACAACGAACTTTTTGTTAGGTGGATTCATTGTTGGGAAACTCGCAACTTCCTAAAGCCAAACTTATTCATGGGAATTGAATTGCTTTTTATAGACTCAAAGGTATTCTTACAAATTTAATTTAATCTAATCCATAATTTTATTGTTAATATTCATACTAACTCTTTCATGATCACACCACTACAGTTAATAATCATTCAAGCGTTTATCCCGAAACACTTCTTTCCTCGCCGAATCAGGTATTGGTTCATGTTGGTTTAATATTGTTTTTGGTTTATTAACCGGTTTAGGATGGTCCTATTGTAAATATAATTTAAGTTGGTTTAACATATATTATGCTTAAAATAACTTAAATTAAATAATAGTAATATTATGTTTAAAATATAATTTTAGAGAGTTTTCAAATATAGTTTACAGAACATTATAGGTGATGAATTTAATTTATTAAATTTGTTTATTAATTAAAACTAAGTTTTTTCAAAAACATACTGAGTTATAAATATCAATGCTGGATTGGTGAGTATAACATGAAGACAAAAATATAAATATTTCATTTTCAAGATAAGAAATTCAGCTTTTATTAAGTTACTCAATATATAATATCTTAAATTATTTTTTAAAAGATATACATAATGTATATATATAGATTAATCTTCCAAACTTAAACTATTATATTATATATGAATAATGTTTTTGAATAAAAATAATTTCTGATTTAAAAAAAATAAAAACAACAAATGGTTATTTTCAAATAATGGATGTAATTTACATTATACTATCATTTAACAAGTATTAGATACGTTTTGATAAATCATTATTTTCTATTTCCAGAAAAAAAAAAATTGTTAAACATCAATATCATCTAGGTTAAATCTAGGTTAAGTACACTAACATCACAAATTCAAACATCACAAAAAATATTTACATAAACATTATAATACAATAATTTAATCAAAAAATACAATTCAAAAAAATAATATTCAAAAGAATAGTTATATACTTAATATTTGAAAATCAAACATATTTTTACTAAAATTGTACTTACCTGGTCAAGGAGATCGACCATCTTTTTACGGATCGATCGATTGTTGAGCATGTGGTCGATCTGAAAATACTCTGCAGTTTAATTAAATATCTAAAATATTTATTCCAACACTCAACAGATAGTTTTGCTAAATATGATAACTAGGTAGCCAACAAAATTACAAAAAAATATTTAAATAGTAAAAAATATGTTAATTTAAGGTGTTAAAATTTAAAAATAAATTTTAATTATGACATGCATCTTAACATTTATATAAATATATATCATAACCTAAATATAAATAATTTAACAACTTAAATTAGAAAAAATAAAAATTCCGGGCGTAGTCCGGGTTAATCTCTAGTATTAGAGAAAGCTTCCCATTGGTCAATTTGAAGAACACAAGGATCAAAGTTATCTACCGTTGGATTAACTTGATCCAACGGATGTAAATTAACTGACTTTTTCTCATTCCTCCTCACCTTCTACGAATCTTATCCTCCTTTCTCTCTGTATCGCACTATCTCTCTCTCAAAATCTTATCCTCCTATCTCTCTGTACACAATGAACAACAAATCAACAAAGACTGAGAGAAGAAGAAGCAATCTCACTATCTCTATGTCACTATATCTCTCGCACAAGAAGAAGGAGATGTCACGAAGAAGCAGAGATGGAGAGGGAGCTTCGGTGTGGCTCTACCTCATCTCGTCGCCACCTCTCTCCATTTCGTCTCCGGTCATCAAGTTCTTCTCAGCCTCTCTTTGCCATGAACCTCGCCGGTCAAGCTCTCTCTATCTCTCTGATTTTGTATTGTTTTTGGTAAAGTAAGGTGGCTGGTGAGGAGAGGTGTGAAACTCTTTGTAAACTGAAAGTACTTTTCTTATAGAATGAAGGCAACATAAGAGTTGCTTAAATAACAAAACGTACAGATACTCCCGACAGTTTTGGTAAAGTCTTAACCACTTCTTATAGTAGAGGAAGACTTATTCAAATAACTTAAAGCAGAAAATAATTCAAAACTACCAACTAAAGACTCTACCAACTAAAGACTCGATCTTTTATTTATTAATCCCTCCCTTAAACTTGAACTCCTTTATAAAGTTTAAACTTCCTTTAAACTGACTCCCATGTGTGCTCTCAGCTTCTCAAACGCTTCAAGTTTCACCGGCTTTGTCATGATATCTGACAATTGCTTATGAGTTGAACAATACTCCATTGAGATGATGCCTTCATTCACAAGCTCTCTTAAGAAATGAAACCTCACATGAATATGCTTGCTTCTTCCATGTAGAACAGGATTCCTTGACAACTTGATAGCTGAACTATTATCACAGAAAAGAACAGTTCCATCACCTTGATCAAACCCGATTTCAGCCAACACGTTCCTCATCCATACAGCTTGACAAGCTCCAATTGCTGCAGCAACATACTCTGCTTCCGTGGTAGAGAGTGTGACAATTGGTTGTTTCTTTGAGCTCCAGGACACAGCTCCTCCTCCAAACATGAAAGTGTAGCCTGATGTACTCTTTCTGTCATCCTCATCGCCTGCATAATCACTGTCCACATACCCTACAAGCTTTTCTTCTCCACCACGCAAGTACTGAATACCATAGCTTGCAGTTCCTTGCACATACCTCAAAATACGCTTAACAGCCATCATGTGCCTTTCATTTGGATTCTCCATGTATCTACTAACCACATTCACAGAGTATATCAGATCAGGTCGAGTAGCTGTTAAGTACCTCAAGCTTCCCACGAGTTGCTTGTAAGCGGTTGGATCAACTTCTTCTCCAGCTCCTGTCTTGGTCAGTTTGTTCCCTGGAACCATTGGATTCTTCACAGAGTTGCAGTCTTTCATTCCATACTTCTTTAAAGTCTCCAGTGCATACTTCTTTTGGCCAATAAAGATCCCAACCTCGTCTTGCACAACCTCCACGCCTAGAAAGTACTTCATCTTTCCTAGATCAGTCATTGAGAACTCTTCTTGCATTGAAGTTTTGAAGCTCTCCAGCATGCTTTCCGAGTTACTAGTGTAAATGAGGTCGTCTACGTACAAGCTCAGGATCAACGAGTTCCCTTCTTCTGTTTTTACGAACAATGTGTGTTCGCAATAACATTTCTCAAAGCCTTCCTTTATAAAGTAACTCTCGATCCTGCTATACCAGGCCCTAGGAGCTTGTCTTAATCCATACAAAGCCTTTTTCAACTTGTAGACCTTCTCACTGTCAATCTGAGACTCGAACCCCTTAGGCTGCTCAACGTAAACGTCCTCCTTAAGCTCACCATGTAGGAACGCGCTCTTCACATCTAGTTGATATACACTCCATCCTCTTTGAGCCGCTAAGCCGAGAATCAGCCTGATCGTGTCCCATCTGGCCACAGGTGCAAAAACTTCATGGAAGTCTACTCCATAGGTTTGGTGAAAGCCCTTTGCCACCAGTCTCGCTTTGTACTTATCCACCTCTCCTTTTTCATTCAACTTGGTCTTGAAGACCCATTTCACTCCTATCACCTTCACACTAGCAGGTAGACTAACCAGCTCCCAAGTGTTGTTATCCTCTATTGATTCAATCTCAGTTTCCATTGCCTTTCTCCATTTGTCATGTTGGATAGCATCTTCAAACTTCTCTGGATCCTCATCTGACAAGAACAGCGCAACTAGTTCTTCTCCATCATCTTCCATGATAAGACCCCTCCCATCAACCACGTAATCTTTCATCCAGACTGGTCTTAGTTTGCTTCTTCCTGCTCTGCTTGTGTCTGATCTTTCTTCTGGTGTAGAGACAGTTCTTTCTCCATCAGACTCAGTGTTATCTCCTTCTTCTGTCTCTTCGTTAGTTGCTGGTGCTGTCACCAGGTTCTCATCCTGATTCCTCTCTTCCTCTTCTTCAGCTTCTCCACATTCGACAAATTTGTCTTCATCAATGTTATCTTCCCAGTTCCACCGCGTTTCTTCGTCAAACCTCACGTCTTTGCTTATTATGATCCTCTTCCTAATAGGATCATAAAGTCTGTAAGCCTTCGACTCCTTGCTTACACCAAACATGACACATCTCACACTTTTCTCATCCAGCTTCACACGCTTCTCATAAGGTATAAGCGCATAAGCCACACAGCCAAACACACGGAGATGCTCTACAGACGGCTTGTGCTTACTCCACTTCTCACTTGGCGTCACTTCTCCCAATATCTTCGTTGGACTTCTGTTAAGTATATGGACAGCATACTGTGTTGCTTCTGTCCAATACTTGATCGGCACCTTCATACCAAACAGCATGCACCTGACCATATTCAGAATGCTTCTATTCTTCCTCTCTGCCACGCCGTTCTGCTGAGGCGTGTATGCGGCTGTCAGCTGTCGTTTGATGTCGTGCTCCACACAATAGTCCTGAAACGCCTTTGAATTGTATTCTCCACCTCTGTCGGTTCTTAGACAGACGAGCAGCTCACCACTCTCCCTCTCAGCGGCATTTTTGAACTCCTTGAAAGTTCTAAGTGCCTCTGATTTCTCTGCTAGAAAGAAGCTCCAACACTTTCGGCTAAACTCATCAATGAAATTGATTATGTACCTCTTGCCGCTTTCAGATGTGGGTGATATTGGCCCGCAGATGTCACTGTGAACTAGCTCCAGTCGTTGTGTTGCTCTCCATAGACTCTTCTTTGGTATCTTTTCTCTGATCTGCTTCCCCTTCATACACACCTCACATACTGTCCCGTTGGTGTTGATCTTTGGTAGACCTTCCACCATCGCCTTTTCTGCTAGTGTTAGCAAACTGTTGTGGTTCAAATGTCCGAAGCGTTTGTGCCAAGTTTCCTCCATTGTCTCCATCGTATTCTGAACTTGGTTTGCCTCCATCGCTTCCTTAGGCTCCCTGACAATAGCAGTTACTACAAACATCCTGTTTGTGGTCATCAGAGAATGCATGATCAGTCTCCGTTGTTGTTTGTGCCAGATCTCACACGTATCTCCTTCAAATATAATCCTCAACCCCTTCTGTTGCAACTGACCGACAGACAGTAGATTGTTCTTCAAGCCAGGCACAAAGTATACTGCAGTGATCACTTGAGTAGTACCATTGATCTCCAATCTTAGGTTACCTCTTCCCTCAACTTGCATTCGCCTATCATCTCCAAGCTTTACTTGTTGTCTGAACTGGCTATCAAACTCTGAAAACCACTCCTTGGTTCCACACATGTGGTTGCTACACCCTGAGTCCAGGTACCACATGTGTCTTTCTTCAGTCTCAACTTGAGTCATCAGCAAAATATCCTCCTCTAACTCTGCATAGTTAGCTGCCTTCTCCCAGCTAGGACATTCGTTTTTGAAATGCCCCATCTTGTGGCACTTAAAGCACTCAATGTTGCTCTTGTCAAAGCTTGTATTTCCTCTGTCTTGTCCTCCACGACCTCCTCTGTAACTGCCTCTTCCTCTGGTTTGATATCCTCCTCGTCCATTGGAGTAACCTGAGTAGCCACCTCGTCCCCTTCCTCCTTCCATCTTCAGGACTTGTTCCTCTTCTGTGTGTTTACTCAGGTTCTGCTCATGTACGAGTAATGAGCTTTGTAACTCATCCACCGACAGCTCCTTGATATCCTTTGATTCCTCTATCGCACATACCACATATGTGAACTTCTCCACAAGGGTTCTTAGGATCTTCTCAACCACCTTTTCGTCTGGCATGTCTTCTCCACGGTTCCGCATGTCATTAGCAACTACCATGACTCTAGAGAAATAGTCTGCGATTGAGTCACCTTCCTTCATCTCCAGGACTTCAAAGTTTCTTCTCAGCCTCTGTAATTGCGCACTTTGAACCCTCTTGTTGCCTTGGTACTTTGCCTTCAGCGACTCCCATATGTCTTTTGCGGTGTCCTTCTTCACAATCGTCTTCAGAACAGTCTTGTCGATGGAGGCAAAGAGATAGTTCTTCACCTTGAAGTCTTTGAGCTTTTGCTCCGCAAGCTCGGTTCTCTGAGCTTCAGACAGTGTCACACTACTTTCATGTTGAATGATTCCGGTATTGATCAGTTCCCACCACTCCTTGGATCTCAACAAATTCTCCATAAGCATTGCCCAATGCTCATAGTCTCCATCAAGCTTTGGTATGCTCAACGAGGACTCCTTTTCACTCATCTCTCTTACTTTCGGATTACCTAGAACTCACAACAGTTTTTGTTAGAGCTCTGATACCACTTGAAACTCTTTGTAAACTGAAAATACTTTTCTTATAGAATGAAGGCAACATAAGAGTTGCTTAAATAACAAAGCGTACAGATACTCCCGACAGTTTTGGTAAAGTCTTAACCACTTCTTATAGTAGAGGAAGACTTATTCAAATAACTTAAAGCAGAAAATAATTCAAAACTACCAACTAAAGACTCTACCAACTAAAGACTCGATCTTTTATTTATTAAGGTGGTGGTCGCGAGCTTGAAGACAGGTACAACGTCGTGGTGTGGGGGTGTTGCAAGCCGAAGACTGGTCAATGGAGAGTAAAGACGAAGCTTCATGGTCGTTCCCGTCGGAGTTATCAGCCAGGAACGGGGAGAGCTGAGAAAGAGTGAAGACAAGGACTGGAGCTAAGGGTCACCGGAGAGCATGGCGGCGGCGGTTTGATAACGATCTCTTTGTCGGTTCTCTAGGGCTTCTTTAGTTTTTCGGTTTAATTGTCTGGTTTCTTATTTTATCTGATTGTATCTGGTTAACCACCATTCCCGGTTTGGGACAAAAATTAATACTACTAATTTGTTTTAAAAAATTACTAATAGTAATAATTTTTTTTTTTTTTTAATTTTTTATTTGGCATGTAGTCGTGAAAATAGTGGCAAAATCAGTCAGTAATTTGTAGCAATTCAGTAGTAAAATTTAGTGACAATTTAGCAACTGATCTGCGACTGGTTAAATCAGTCACTAAACAATCGTTATTTAGCGACTGAATTGCGACTGTTTTATTTATCAGTCGTAAAACAGTCGTAAATTTTTGTTTAGCGACTGATTACCTACTGTTTTTGCGGTCGGGAAAAACATGTTTTCTTGTAGTGTCCGCTTTACTTATTTGTCTATTTTAGCAACTGTCATCATAGGTGAGGATGATAAAAAGGAGCTTCGCTTAAACTTTCTCGTATGGTTTTCGACTTGCCCAAATTTGAGAAATATTCGTGGGGGAGAGAGGCTTTCAAGCGGTTGATTGCTTCAGTGAAGCGTGTAAACTTGAATGCTAACTCATACACACTAGATGGATTTGTTCAGACGCTTCAAGTATGGGCTTACAATGTCGTCCCAAGCCTCGGAGCAAAGATTGGACGTCCATCAAACATTGACGGTCCTCCTATTCTGAAGTTTAAAGGTCTAAAAGGAACAAATAACATTGATATCAATCTCGTCTCAGTTGCTGATACGGTATGCGAAAAGCCCAGGTGTTTTTTGTTGGAGTTATTCATTTTAATTTGTCTTGAAAAAGTAATAATTCTGTTTTTTTTTGTTTGAATTTGTAGGATAACATCAGGAATGTTTTTATCAATCAGGAATGTTTCGGATGATAAAGTTGTCGACAAGAAGATTGACGCTCTCCTACAAGCCATATGCAAAGAAGGAGGTCTGGGACTTGTGACTTGGGTAGAGCATGGCACAAAAAACATCCAAATGGAAAAGAACACTGGAGAAGAAGTTAGAGGAGAAGCTGAAGAAGAAAACGAAAAAAGTGATGATAAGGAAACATCAAGGAAACGAAAAATAAAAGTGAGGATAGATAGCACGAAGAAACTGAAAGCACCAGAGTCGAGTGTTTCTGATAGTTCTATCGAGCACACTGAAGCATTACACATGAAAGCAAAACTTGAGCAACAAGCAAAAAAGGTAGAAACATTGGAGTCTAAATTAGAAGAGATGGGAAAACAGCTTCAGAGCTTTGAGACAATGAAATTAAGGGTTGACCTTTTGGAGAATGAATTTATGCTACTAAAAGAGAAGTCAAAGACTAATGAGGTAATTATTATTATTTCTAGGGGAGCTTTCTAGTATTCAACACGATGCATTTTTGGTGACCGATTATTTTTTGAAAAAGTACTGTTTACTAGCTAACGTGTGTCATTTTAATACATAGATGTTCAAAGTACCACAACTTAAAGATGAAGACATATCTACAGACAAAATGTTTGCTAAGAAGGCTGTAAGAGACAGAATGGTCGAATCCGATGATGAGAGCACAGTGGATGGATATCCGATGTTGAACACTCAGAATACGCAGCCTCAAAAATCATCGCCTCCAAAGATAATTCAGCCCACTGCTTCTATTGCAGAAAAGTTTATCCAGAGAAAAGTTGGGCAAACGTTAAAGGTTATGGGAGTTGACCAGCCTAAAGTTGGGAGAGAAAAGAGCACAAGGGTAAAGAATTTGGGACCAGCTCTACAGACACCATTTAGAGGTATCCTACCAAATTTAGATAACAACAAACAAGATAACCAGCTAAACATTATGAGGGGACGTGGATATGATCCCTTTGCACCAGTGGATATGCAAAAGGTTAAGATTCTGGATGATTGGTTGCAGTTAGACGAGTAAGTTATTTGTTTCCTAACTTTTATGGTAGTGGTGCAATAACAAGTGTTATCGTTACTCATATATCAATGTTTTTCTTTCATGCAGGGAATATCCAATAGGCTCTCAAAACAATGGTGTAGAATTCTTTAAAATTCTCCGAACTCCTCAAAACTGGCTTAATGAAGAGGTTATTGTTGCATGCATGTGATTTTTTACGTTATCTTCATGTTCAAGCAACATTTTAATTTCTCATAAAACTTGTTCTTATTTGGCAAATCTTTTTGTAACATCATATAAATAGTGCCATGAACTTGCTGCGTTTGAGATTTATGAAGAATCCAAAAACTTTCAGAAGTGACAGGATTGTTTTTACAGATACTTATTTCACCGTCGTGTGGACCCGAAGTTATAATGAGTTTTTATCAGCGCAAGATCTGCCTATTTTCCCCAATGGAGCACATGATTATTGTTCTGGAAAACTACCAGCATTTGCAGGGACTGGGAAAAAGTGGATGATCGACGTTGATTATATTACGGTGTTCTCTTTGTCAATAACAACCACTGGGTAGCGATTTATATTTCTATTCCTAACCGTTGTTTTGAAGTCTTTGACTGTGGGCTTAAAGTAGTACAAATGAGCAGATCGTCAAAGCAGTTAAGCCATTCGCTCATATGCTACCGCACTTACTTCGAGCTTCAGCTCCACCATCAGAAAGGCCAAAGATGAGTGTCGAACAATATAAGATTCGAAGACCACGGCAAGGGATTCCTCAAATGCTGAAAACAGGTGATTGTGGAATTTATGCAATAAAGTTCGTTGAGTGTCATGCACTAGGTTCTGAGTTTAGGACACCTATATCTGATGAAAATATCAAGATGGTTAGAGAAAAGCTTGCCGCAGAAATATTCGAGGAGACTGAACAAGATGGTCACACAGTTTCAAACCCGCTCCCGTTTCAATCAAGCGATCGTGAGTTGTTATATCCGTATTGAAGTTGCATTCTTAATTTATTGTTTATGCATTGTACGCTTATATGACTTTTCACTTGGACTTCATTTTTTTTATTGTTTTGACTCATATGGTTTATGGGTTTGCAACATTCGAAAGCCTGCAATTTCTTTAAAATTATTGGCTCATATGTTTGGTGACTCATGTGTTTAGTGACTCAGGTTATGGGTTTGCACTTTCGAGACTGCATTTTTCATATTATTATTCTGAACATTCTGCTGAGTCATAATTTGCAACTTTCATATTATTATGGCTTTTCAAATTTCGTAAGTATACAAAAACTAGTCATAATTTGGAAAAAAACAAGAATATGAAAATAAAGTATAATACCAAGCTCAATATAAATAAGAATCTGCAAAATCATGTATAATCATTTAAAACAAGCTCAATATAAAGTAAGAAGCTGCAAAACCAAGTATGATCAGAATTTTGAAATTAACTATGTATCTAAAATGCTGAATTGTAAATGCTTCTCAGCCACCTTTGCAAGTGGCACGATTATGTCCAGCTTGCTTACATTCTGAGCATGTGTACAGCTTGCGCAACTTTTGGGTTGGTGGTTCATTGTAAACCTTCTTGATTTTCATCTTTTTCAACTGTTGTTGTTTGCCCATCACTCTTTCAAGTGCAGAAAGATATCTCGACTTCTTTGGCCTACCTACTCCACGTTTTACATCTGGTGGGATACATTTTTTCATTGGTAATCTGCATGAGGTTACGACTCAACATCCACCGGATTAACGGACTCCGCATACGCACCGGACAAGTTACTTTTTGTGTAGTACGGATGTACTAGAGTTTGTAAATGTAGATTTGGTCGCTTATCAGCAGAAGCAAGAGCATGTTCACATGGTATCTTATCAATATCATATTTACGGCAAGTACAGCTCCTCTGTTACAAATACAAAACAAGTTATGCAAATTACTACAAAACTAATATACTTTTGAGTAATAAAATAACAATTATGAGACCGTAAATTGTACCTCTCGTATGTCCACGACACAATCAAGTGCACCACCAGTTACATGGCTACGATATGCGTTTATGTGTTGCACAGTGAGAGTATTACCAATCTTGCATCTATACGTCAAAGTTCGTTCAACCCTTGGCGTGAATAATGTTTGTAGTGACATAGCATGTTCTCGTCGTTCCATAAACCATCTTGAAATCACCTTACGCACTTCGTCCAGAAAAAATGCAATAGGATACTCGCGAGCGTCTTTGAGAACCTTATTGATAGACTCAACAATATTGCTTGTCATTATATCATACCTATCTCCTTGAAAAAATGCACGAGACCACAAACGAACATCAGCCTTCTCCAAATATGCAGCAATGGCAGGGTTTTCTCTTCGAATCTCATCAAATAACGCAATGAACTCAGAAACCCTGTACACCTTTGCAGCCTTTTTAACCAAATTTAGTGTACTGGAGTCTTTGTATTTTTTTAGAAGATTCTGATGCAGATGATAGTTACATATTCCTCGATGAGCTAGTGGGAATACCTTTCTAACTGATTTTCGAATGGATTTGTGTCTATCAGAAATTATTGCCAAGTCTTCTCGGTCCCCATAAACCAAACGCAGCTGATTTAGGAACCACTCCCATGAAACATGATTTTCTGAATCAACAATCCCGAAAGCTAGAGGAAATATCCCACCATTTCCATCTTGTGAAGCGGCAACGAGTATAACACCTTTGAATTTTCCTTTCAAATGAGCTCCATCCACAACTATCACATTTCTTATAAATTGGAAACCAGTGATACATGCACCAAATGCAATGAATAAGTACCTAAATCTGTCTTCCTCATCGCAAACAAGTTTCGTAATTGTACCTGGATTAGCCGCCTCGATCTTTTGCAAATAGAAAGGCAAATACTCGTACCCGCTCTCCCATGTGCCTCTTTCTAGCTCACGTGCATGTACTAAGACTTTGTATGCCTTCCAATAATCAATATCAATACCATACATAGCCTTCATGACATCCATAATGTGAATCGGTCTAATCCCAAGACCAACTTTCCCAAATTTTCCCAAATACAACTCTCCAATACATTTTGATGTAGCTTGTCGATGACGAGAACACCTATTTGTAGCAGGGCACGTATGAATGTCAATGTACTTTCGAAAGGGCCAACGTGCTGATATGTGTACTAACGGACAGTCCTCGTGGGCGAAAATCACCCAAACAGTCCACGTTGACTGTCCATCAGTACACAGTTGTCTACTGACGGACAGTCCTCGTGGGCGAATATCACCCGAACAGTAAACTCAGAAGATGCTTTCATTACTGATGCACGAATCTTCCAAGAACAACCAGCAACAAAGCATTTCAGTGCCAGCAAAGTTTTTTTGGACTTATACGTTGTATAATCAAAATTCTGAAATATCGTGATCATACGCAACTTATTTTGTAACTCTACCTTGGTACTAAATATTTGCCCCACGCTGATACGCTCCAGAATCTGCAAAATATTTTGTGTACCTTCTAAGCCACCAACTATTTGATTTTCAGTTTCTCCGTTAAAAGACATATCTGAATCAAATCCAAAGCTACCATCTCTAGAACCACGACTTATTTCATCTTCAGAAATTTCTTCAAAAGTACTACTTTGAATCTCATCTTCCCCATTTACATATGGTATACCACTTTGTGCCTCGTCTTCCCCAGACCCATCAAGGGTACCACTTCTTTCTGTATCATTGCTACCTCCATCAAGAGTACCACTTTTTCTTCATATTCACAAGTTTTATTTAAATTGCTACTCATTTCCTCAACTACGTACCTGCAAAATAAATGTCTATAGAGTATTAGCTAGTCTACTAATAATATGTAGATATAATATAAATCTGCCAACTGATATCTAGTCTACAAAAACATATAGATATAATATAAATTTGCCGATTGATATTCTAGTCTACCAAAAGATGTAGACATCATGCAAGTCAACAAAGCATGTAGACTTTATGCAAGTCTATTAATACTTCAAGGACAAAATACAAGTCTACAAAATTAACATGTTAAGTCTGCTATATCGTGTGGACTTAATGTTAATCCACCGATTATCAGCAGACAACATACCAATCAAGCATACAGTGTATGTCGATCATCAGTAGACATAGAACTAATCTACGGATTATGAATGTCATGTCTGCAGAAACATGTAGTTATTACGTAAGTCTACCAAATTCACATGTAGAGTCTGCCATACACATGTAGATATTTTGCTTATCTGCCGACTATAAGAAGACAACAAACTAATCTACGGGTTTCGAATTTCATGTCTGTAAAATCATGTAGACAATATGTAGCCATTACACAAGTCTACCAAATGCATATATAAAGTCTGTTATACATGTGTAGACTTTATACTAATCTACCTACTATAAGCAGATAACAAACTAGTCTATAGGTTTCGAATTTCATATCTGTAAAATCATGTAGACACTATGTAGCCATCACACAAGTCTACCAAATTCACTTGTAAAGTCTGCTATACATGTGTAGACGTTATGCTAATCTACCTATTATGAGCAGACAAGTGGTTGCAGAAAATAATATGTCTAGCAGTTTGGATATTCATGTCTATCATCTAATTCAGTGAGCAGTTGCAGACAAAATACAAGTCTACCGAAAATTTCTAGTCTACTTTGAACGGTTGGTTCGAAGTTTCTAGTCTACCAAAATTTGATAGGTTTTACATTCTTTTCATCTTCTACATATATAAGGATTACACATGAGATGTCAAAAAAAAGTTCACACATATTACCTTGATCTTGATAGATGTTCAATCCTGGAATTCCTTTTGTACGTTTCTAAAGTAAATAGGTCTACAAAAAATTTGGCAATATTAGAAACAAAACATAAACAGTGATCTATGAATGATATTATAAATACTAGAACTGATATAATAATGGTCATAGAATTTTACTAACTTCTCGGTGAGTCTAAACTTTTGCTTTGATGAAAAAATTGTTTTAGTTTAAAATGATGTCTCAAAAAGATGAAGGTGTAACAATGGTGATTTTTCAAAAAAGTTATTCTTTTTTTTTTACAGATAGGATGAAAAAAACAATCAATGTTGTTTTTAATGTTATATCCATATTTAGCATTATTGTTAATTAATTAGATTCGAATTTTGATCAATTTATTTAAGGAAATTAATTATTCTTTTAATTTTATATGGTAGAATCAAGAAAATAAATTATGTACTTAAGGATAATATAGTAAAAGTTTCTTCATAAAATCTTGAAAATTTTATAGAAGTTATTTTAGCTATTTTCTATATTCTTAAGGTTATTATAACAAATGTCCCTATGATTTTTGTATTCATTTTGATATTAAACTTATGTTATTAGTGAAACATTTTTAAATGGTTGTTATTATGGAACCAAACAATATTTTTTAAGAACTGCCCCCCTTTTATGTTAAGCAACACTGTCTTTGTATTAACCCAAAAACAAAATCTAAAGAACAAAAACAAAAACAGAGATGAGGAATATTAACAGACATTAGCCAAGGTCTTGGCTCTATATATATTTCAAAGGAGTGAAGAAAACTTTTCATCTGCTGATTTCATCTGTTTTGAAGATGGAAAGTCCTTGGCAGAAGAATCATCATGAGTTGATGATGATGGTGATGGTGATGGTGATGGTGCATCATCAATGTATTCTGCAAGTTTTCTCTTGTTAGAATGGCTTAAGGTTTTGCAATCCTCTGCTTCATTTCTCATTATAAGTTCTTTTATTCGCTTTACATCAGCTAGTTTCACCGGTTTTAACAGAAAATCCTCTGCTCCTTCTCTCAGACATCTGAAACGAAAAACAAGATAAGCCACATAGGTTAGATCATAGTGAGACAAAAAATGATCTACTTTGTATTATTACACATTTACAGAAACACTTACTGTTCTATACGAGGTAAGATGTTCTCGGATGACATAATCACAACTGGTATTTCTCTGAAGACGGAAGATTCCTACACATATCAATGGAATTTGTATGAGCATTAGATAAGATTTATTTAAAGAGTTTTCTCAGATTGATAAAATCAAAACATATTATTATTATTACCTTAATCTTCTTGAGAAGATCATATCCTGTTAGTCCTGGCATTGAGTAATCCGTCACTATCAAATTCACCTTCAAATCCTGTTATAAGAAATATCACACAGGATTGTTTATGAAACACTTCAACAAAAATCAGATCTTAACTACTACCAAAACAATTAATAAATAAGGTCTTGTATTTTTTTTTTTGTAAAAATATAAATAAGGTCTTGTTATTATTATTTTCCTGACAAGAAGAAAAGAGCAAAAGTTGCAAGGTTCTATCCTTAGACCATCTCCAATGTATTTCTCTATTTTTTCCTCTATAATAGAGAAACTCTATAATAGAGGTGAGTTTCTCTCCAATGTATTACTCTATTTTTTCCTCTAAAAAGGAATATTCTTGAAAGATTCTTTTTTTATTTTACATTTCACACCTCTAACTTGTAAATGTTGAAAATTAACCCATTCATTATACTTTTTGAATTTTTTTCATAATATTGCAAAAATATTTAAATTAAACATTTTATTACAAAAATACATTAGACAAAAAAAATAAAACAAAGTACCATTATCTAACAATCATTATTACTAATTTTTTTCCCATAAATGATCAATTAATGCATTACGAAGTGAGAAATGAACTTCTTTATCTTTGATTTTTCTGAATCGACTTAGAAACTCTTGGAATCGGTTATCTTCATTATCTGGTATTTGGACTTCCGGAGGTGGAGCTTCTCTTCTAATTCCAATCGGTGCATCGAGATCACGCTCATCCTCAATAATCATATTATGTAAAATTATACATGTAGTCATTATATCATGTAGTACTTTTTTTTTCCAAAAACGTACCGGTCCTTTCACAATCGCAAAACGTGATTGTAAAACTCCGAATGCACGTTCTACATCTTTTCTACATGCTTCTTGTTGTGCTGCAAAATATTTTTTCTTTGGACCTACTGGCTCATGAATAGTTTGCACTATGGTTGACCATTTCGGATATATACCATCGGCCAAGTAATAACCCATATTAATATGTTGTATTGATTAATATTTAAATAAAAAGTTTTTGACTTTTAAATAAAATAATAATTTTTTATTTTATTTTAATTATAATTGACTTTTAAATAAATAATATTTTTTATTTTAATTATAACTATAGTTATAAAAATTAATAATTAGTACGTAACCAAAAAGGTGTGATTTTATATGTAAGAATTGTATTTCTTCGTACATAAGTATTTTAGTTACAATCATAAAATATTAGAGTACTATTTTGTAAATAAAAAAGTTTGCCTCTATTATAGGGGAATGCTATTTTTTCCCCTAAATATAGAGGAAAAAATAGCAATCTCTATTTTAGGGGAAGAAATAGGAGTGGATTGGAACTGATTTTACTCTATTATAGAGTTTAGAGGCAAATATATGGAAGGGTTGGAGATGCTCTAAGTTAGAGGATCTATCAGTAACCAAACAGATTTGTAAAGAGAGCTACCTTAAGACCAGAAGCTCCTTTGTCTCCATCTAAGCCAAGGTACTGCAAAGCCCTAGCCCCACTCTCTACAGTAGTCACTGAAACAACAAATAAGATTTTTATTTAGGCAAAGAACGACACCCACACATCAGAGAAGGGAAAACATCGAGAGAGTGAGACTCATATTGTTATATACCTTTACAGGCTGAGATTCTCAGCAATCTCTCTATGACTTTACGATCCACAATACTATCATCGACGGCAAGAACATGCAACTCTGGTGAAGTAACTGACATATCTCCACCGGATGGGATCTCCATCCTCATGACCTCACCAACTGCCATTGTTAACTCAGAAAAGAGATGAAGACTGGTTGTAATAAAACGAAGAGGAAGCTTTGGATTAAAGGGAAAGAAAAATCTCAGAAATCAATGTGATGTGATGGAGTAAGAAGAAGTAGAAAGAAAAGTTAGGTTAGGTGACATAAATATAAAGAGGTGGGGTTGGAGTAGAGAGATTCGGAAAGATCGGATTTTGCTGGTGAGATCTTTGAAGAGGAAACAAAATCTTACATTGGGTCAAGTGTGATGTTGTGTGTTGGAACTTGTCAGATTTTTTAAATATGTTTTTGTAGTAATAATATTTTTGTGTCTGAAGGTCAAAATCTTTGGGCACCGAATCTTTTTTAAGATTTCGAACATCTTTGTTTGGTCTGTTTCTTTCAATCCGACAGCGACTACTCGCTCATGACGTGGAACTTTCCTTCTTCTTTTAGTAATTATCTCTATTTTTCGTTATAGACCAGTCGACTAAAATAATCACCGATAATCGTTTTAAATCCTTTTCGTTTATTTTTATTTAGTCCCCTAGTTTTTTTTTTTGACTGATAGTCCCCTAGTTAGACCAATTGAAATACCCAACTTGATCATACAATCACAAGCCAATATATATTATTATTTTATAAATCGACATAATCATTTATAGAGATAAACTCTTATATTTTTGTATAATAATATTTTATAAAATTTTATTGATGCTCTATTAAATTCGAATCCAAATAATGATGCCATAACTTTAATCTATGCTCAAAATGGATTATTTTAATTTTTTTTTTTTTTTGCTAACCGAGTATCCTAGCCCTACCGAAATGGTCCAGACTAGAGACCGAAGTGAGCATGGACGCTGCCAGGGCGTCACCATGTGGCTCACCGTGTAACGGTCTTCGGTCTCGGGTGCTGCAGCCCACATGTAAATTCCGCAGTGGCCAAGACTCGAACCCAGGGACGGACACTTCCAGCTGGAGCTCCTGCACCACTAGAGCAAAGCAACTTGGTTGGATTATTTTAATATACTCTAAAACTTTGGTCTTTTATTATATATTCAAATATTACGAGGTTAACTTAAGCTTCTCTTGAAAATAATTATTTTTCGGCAAAAGGGACATTTATTTAATTGTTGACATCGTTTTCAGTTTAGTTTCCTTTATTAAATTATGTTTTTTGTGTGTGTAAAATGCACTCTGTTTAGTGGACCATTGTGTGATTTGTGAATCTCATTTGCTTTCTGGACAAAATCTTGACTGAAAATAAAATATGGAAAAATAATTGGGATGAAGATCCTTTACGTGTCTCTATTTCATTTTCAACATATTCTACCAATAGCAAGATGAAAGGCAATACATAGGGGTGTCAATTCGGGCCGGGCCGGGCTGGGCCGATCCAAACCCGCTAAGCCCGTAAATATTTGAGTCTGGCTCGGCCTGGTCCAAAAATATTTTGGGGCTAGAATTCAAAGCACGGTCTAGTTCTTGTAGGGCTATTGGGCTTTTCGAGTTTTTTTGGGCTTTTCGAAAAATAATTTGTCATTGTCACTTTCATCGTTTTAATATATGTTAATTTTCATTAAAAAAACAGTTTCATTTTTTGTTTTAAAATATAAAATGAGTTAAAAAATTTTTTTATCAAAAATATTTTATTTTTTCGTATGCTTTAAAAACATATTATAAACAAACCAATTTAATATGATTTAAATAATCAAATATAAATTAAAACTAAACATATATGAAAACAAAATTTATGATAAACATGGTCAAACGTTTCATACTTTGTATATTGAAAAAAAAACATGTCGTAGATAAAAGAAGAATGTACATTTGCAAAATTTAAAATGTGACAATACTAATAATGATCAAACAATAAAATCATTAACAACTTTTATATTTACTTTATTAGAGTGGATAAAAATATCAAAATAACATGCCAATACTAATAATCGTTTGGATTGTAATAGCAATAATATTTAAGTTAAAATATAAAATTTTAGATTTTCGGGCCTGACCTAGCTCAAACGGATTTAGGCACAAAATACCCAAAGCTCAGATGAGTTTAGTCCGAAATGCCCAATTTTTTTGGGCTGATAAGACTAAATCCAAGCCCGGCAATTTTCAGGGTTGGACGGGCTTGGATTACGGACTAGGACCCAGTTCGACATGGCTAGCAATACATACACGATTTTGTTTCGAATTAATTAGTCATGCAATAGACTATGTCGGTATAAATTGCAAATATACAAAAAGTAGATTACATATAAACGTATATCACAGACTATAAATGAGTTCCTACATAATATTCATAAAAAAAAAGTAGAAATAAGACCCAGAACAACATAGGTTATATGATAACTTCGGTAACGATTTGTTCGTTTTTTTTTTTGTTTTAACATGATTACCAAACAAAAAACGTAGTCATTTAGCTAGATAACCAGCATTTAGCTGGGGGCCTGGGGTGCTATACTTCTAACGTAGAATCTTCAAAAGTTATGGAAGAGATGATCCTTTAAAGTTTATATTACTTAAAATCTTCTAGCTAATTGTGAGAAAAATACCTTATAGCCAATTGTGAGAAGACTTAGTCAACATAAAATAAAAGATTTGGTTTCATAAAATAAGAATCATACAGTTTTGTCCATATCGATTTGATAGGTATCTGAAAATAAAATTCCAATACGATGGCCTTAACCTTTTCTTTTGGTTGAAAATAAGACGGCATTCACACCTAAAAGCTCCGAAGACAGAATTGTTTACAGATACAAGTCAATTAAAAGTTATGGAAAAGGAAAAGTAAAATATTGTGATGTTTTCCGCACGTTAATCATTTATTCTTACGATCTTAAGGACGATGGAGCCGCCGCTAAGGTTTTAAGGCGATTTTGAAGACGATCGCGGATCTGGCCGTATCTCATCGTTTTGGCTCGTTTCGAAGAGATCGGCAGGTAGGAAATGAGAGGGAGACTACCGTTTACCGTGTTAGCATACCACATAACCTAGTTTTGACGAAAGCGTGATCCAAAAGAAATCTAGGCTTCTGGTTTTGATACGACTATTTCCCCTAAATAGAGTGTTTTTGATCGGTGCTGCTCAGTTATGTCTCAGTCTAGTGGTACCAGATACAGAGGGGAAAGCTCACGATATGTGAGAAAACCTACACTTGAAGAACCATAGATCATAAAGGTCCCGACTTTTGACTACTCGGATCTCATCGAGAGAAGTTTAAGCTTACACTCGTTGGAAGGATGTTCCATAAGGATGGTAGAAGTGTGGATGCGCTCCTGAAGCACATGCAAAGAAGATGCATCTGGGACGTGGAAGGAAGAGTCAGAGGAACCAATAAGTTTCAACTGGATTTTGAGAAAGAGGAGGACCTCCAAAAGGTTTTGAATAAGAGACCTGGCCACTTTAATAAGTGGAGCTTTTCCCTCGAAAGATGGATCCCAACAATCAAAGAAGATTTCCCCAACAACATGACGTTTTGGGTAGAAGTGGAGGGGATCCCAAGCCACTACAAAAAAAAAGAAAAAACATTCTGGAGTATTGGGAAAGCCCTTGGCACTGCAGATAAGGTGGATGTCCAAGGGAATCGACTGAGAGTTTCCATCAATGGAGATGAACCCATCCACTTGGAACGAAAAATAAGTTTTGACAATGGAGATGTGGTAGCGGTAACCCTAAAGTATGAAGATCTTCATCGCTACCGCTACACGTGCAGGAGAATATCTCATGAGGAAGGTACATGCCCTGAATTGAATGAAGATCAACGGGAACGTAATAGGATAGCCAGATTAGAAGTTAAGGAGAAAGAAGAGATAACAAATAGAGAAGCCTTTTCGATTCCACTTCTTCGCAAGGAAGGGCGGGCTCTATCACCACTGCAGGAAAGGAACCAGCTAATGAATCAAAGAGAGAGCGAAAAAAGATATCAGAGACAGTCGCCAAAGAAGGATTCATTCACGGAAAATGCAGACCTCTGAAACTCAATTTCTGAAAAACGTGCCCTGCACTCCAAGAATGTGTGGAACAGAATTGAGAAGGGAAATATGGAGAACTATCCCCGGAATCGGGAGAGATACCATCCTTACCAGTAGAGACGCGAACATTCTTCTTATAGAACAGAAAGACAGAAGCCCCCTACAGAATGGCGGATCAGAGGATCAAATAGACAGTCTCGAGAGCAGTCTTATAGGAGGTCTGAGACCGGAAGCTACAACACAAGAAATGGATCACCATCGGATTCAGCGAGAACAGTATCTGATTCCTATCTTCCTATGAGATATAACGATCGGGAACGCTACAGGGAGCAGGATAGACAATCCCAAAAACTTCGATACAAAACCTGGATTGGAATGGAGACCGGTGCAGAGATCAACATAACCAGTGAATGAGAGGGCCTCTGTATGAGCTCATGATCATGCCTTAGAGAGACGCGAAATTGTAGAAACAGATGAGGAAAAAAGAAGAAGAGTTAAAGGGAAAGCCCATGCTATAGACGATGAAGGAATTCCACGTCGTATGGTCGAGGGACCATCGGATGGCCCCCTGCGGATCAGAGAAAGAGAAGATGGAGAAACTGCTCGCAACCAGACGGATCAACTTCAAATATCAAGGATAAATAAAGATAATAATACAGATGTAATCCCTCAGACTGAGGGGGCATTAGCTAACAGGAGTAATGAAACTCCTGAAAGGAGAAAATATCAGGAAGAAGATGATGTCTCAATGGAGGATGGAGAATTCAATAAGATGGTAGACTACTACAATGAGCTTGGTATGGCTGAAGAAATGATCGACGAGGATGACATGTTGGATGATATAGTGGTGCCTGAGACACAAATGATGGCTGTAGAATCAGAGAACGAGCAGATTGAAGCAATAGCTCAGCTTAGGCAGAAGGTGATATCCAAAGATCATACTTCAAACACAAGGCAGAACAAAGACCCCCCGGACCAGAAACAGAGTACTCTACCACATGACGGCAGAATCGAACAAAACACTCCAAGGGGTCTTCTAAAAGGGCATGAGAAAACATGTGTGAAAAAGTGACTCCAAGAAGTCGTGATACTAAAGGTATTGCTGCATCTCGAAAACTGGCGGCCAAGGGACATATGTCACCAATGAGCAAGGGGATGAAGAATTCTCGACCTCCAATGAGTGGACGCCAAGCAGCAAAGCAAGTCCCCCACTCTGGGGTATTTCCCTCTGCTTTAAAAAGTAGAAAACCAGTGTCTCTTTCAAGTTCGGTGATGTCCCAGAAACCACCCAGTACGCATATATGAGTGCAATCGCATGGAGCTGTCAAGGGGCCGGAGCCTACTTGACCAAGAAACACCTGAGAGAGTTGCATCGCTGTTTTCATCCTACTTTTCTTTTTCTTTTTGAAACAAAAAACAATTTTTCCTTTTTGCAAGACTTTATGTCGGAGTTTGGTTATGATCATTTGTTCACCGTCGATCCTGTTGGGCGTAGCGGTGGACTAGCTTTGTTTTATATGGATGCTTCTGATGTGATTGTTAACTTTTCTAATAATCGTATGATTGACATAGAAGCACATATGGAAGGGCACAAGGTTTTTATGACCTTTGTGTATGGAGATCCGGTGATTGAATACCGAGAGAATGTTTGGGAGAGGCTGCTCAGAATAAGTTCTAATAGAACTGGTGTGTGGCTACTTATGGGAGATTTCAACGAGATTACCAGTAATCTAGAGAAGAAAGGAGGCAAAAAGCGGCCAGATTCGTCTTTCTTGCCGTTTAAAAACATGTTAGCAGGATGTGGAATGATTGAATTCCAATTCATGGGAAATTATTTCTCCTGGGCTTGAAGAACGAGAGCGGGACGAGTCCAATGCCGGTTGGATAGGGCACTTAGCAATGAAGATTGGCATAACATTTTGTCCCACACTTATGTGGAGTATCTGCTGCGATGGGGATCAGATCACATGCCGATATTGGCGAGATTCCAAGCTCAAGAGTGCAAAAATAAAAGAAACTTCAAGTTCAACAGGAATTGGCTAAGAAAGGAAGGTTTTTTCGAAGCAGTTCGGGAAGAGTGGGATAACCTACGATCGGACCCAGCGTTGGAACTGTATGATAAATTAAAAAAGACAAGACAGTCGATCTCAAGATGGAAAAGGCGAAATCCTACCAACAATGCATTGCTCATCGAAGAGTTGAAGAAGCAACTGAATAGCGTGCAAAATGATGACCTCCTCTCCAGCGGAGAAGAACTAGAATTAAAATTTAAACTATGCGCTGCATATAGAGAAGAGGAGTTATACTGGAAACAAAAGAGCATAATCCTTTGGCTCCGAGGAGGAGATCGAAATACGAGGTACTTCCATGCAAAAACTAAACAAAGAAGAGCACGCAATAGGATCACACGACTCAAAAACTCAATGGGAGATTGGGTTCATACTGAAGAAGAAATAGAATCAGTGGCGTCTGGATATTTTCAAGAATTATTCACATCATCAAACCCATATACGATCGAGGACACAATCCGGTACATTACCGCGTCAGTCAGCGAGGACATGAACCAAGGTTTACTAAAAATCCCTCTTGATGAGGAGATCTGTGATGCAACCTTCGCCGTCAATCCTGAGAAAGCCCCTAGACCTGACGGTATGGCCAGCCTCTTTTATCAACGATTCTGGAACAACATTGGGAGTGATGTGTGTGCCATGGTAAAATCATTCTTTGAAACAGGAGAGCTCGATGATAGACTTAATCAGACCAACATGTGCTTAATACCAAAGACGGACATGCCGGTTTCTATGACGGAGTTCTGCCCGATTAACCTCTGCAATGTCAGATATAAGATTATATCCAAGGTCTTATCGACTAGACTGAAACGTATACTACCTAAGATCATCTCAGAGACGCAATAAGATTTTGTGGTGAACCGACTGATTACAGATAATTGATAGCTCATGAGATGTTTCACGCTCTTTGTACGAATCAAAGTTGCAAAAGTAAATTTGTGGCTATCAAACGGATATGAGCAAAGCGTACGACAAAGTAGAATGGAGCTTTGTGGAAGCCTTATTACTGAAATTTGGATTTGATCCACGATGGGTTTCCTTGATCATGAAATGCATATCATTAGTCTCTTACCAAGTACAGATAAATGGCAAAGCAAAAGGGAACATAGTACCCTCGAAAGGACTGAGACAAGGAGACCCGCTATCCCCTTTCCTCTTCATACTATGCACTGAAGTACTGATCTCACACATTCAACAAGCAGAGCTATCCAAGAGCATCACCGGGATCAAGATAGCAAAGGAATGCCCGTCAATCACACATCTTCTTTTTGCCGATGACAGCCTCTTCTTCTGCAAAGCAGAGCAATCTCAATGCGAAGAACTGGTTCAAATAATTGACGTCTATGGAAAAGCCTCAGGACAACAACTGAATAAATTAAAATCTTCAGTTCTGTTTGGTTCTAAGGTCATAGCGTCCACAAAAACCGATCTGAAAAGATCTCTTGGCATTACAAAAGAAGGTAAATGGGAATGTACTTGGGTGTGCCGGAAAAGATCTGCAGATCGAAGAGACAAGTCTTTGCCTTCGTGCAAGAGAGAATGAATGGCAAAATCAACTCGTGGTCTACAAAGCTACTATCTAAAGGGGGTAAGGAAGTTCAAATCAAATCAGTAGCTCAAGCAGCACCGACATACGTCATGTCCTGCTATCGATCACCCCAAGATACTTGTAAAAAACTATCTGCCACAGTGGCGCGTTTCTGGTGGAGTACGAGCAATAATAACAACAGACTCCACTGGGTGGCATGGGATATGATTTGTCCCCCTTTGGATGAAGGTGGTATGGGCTTTCGAGACTTCAACGATTTCAACCTTGCACTCTTAGCAAAACAAGTATGGAGACTTCTTGTCTTTTCAGACTCCCTTCTAGCCCGAGTATTAAAAGGAAGATATTACCGACATTCCAATCCTATGGTAACAAGCAAAGCAAATAATCCCTCGTATGGATGGAGTAGTTTAATGGCGTCTCGACATATCCTGGAAAATTCAATTAAAAAGACCATTGGAACCGGGGCAGAAACAAAATTTTTGGGAAGATGTTTGGATTCATACAGAGCATGCTAGACCGGCGAAAGCGAGAAGCGAGTTTCCTGATCCTGACCTAAAGGTGCATCACCTGATAGATCAGGAAATCAAAACGTGGAATGGGGAGTTAGAGAATTTATCGCAGCAGAAGATGTTAACTGTATCTTGGCTATGAGGATTAGTCATATTGGTCGCAGAGATAGCTATGTCTGGAAACATTCCAAGTTGGGTAGCTATACAGTTAGGTCAGGTTATAAGGTGGCCGTTGAACAAAGAAGAAATTTCCATGCTAGGGAAGTGACATAACCAAGTACAAACGGATTAAAGAAAGAGGTTTGGAAACTCAAATCGCCAAGGAAAATTAACACTTCTTATGGCAAGCTATTTCTGGATATGTAGCTTCTGCAAGTAAGTTGAAAGAACGGTATTGCGGATCAGACAGTACGTGTCAAAGATGTGGAGCTGAACAAGAAATAGTGAATCATATACTCTTTGAATGTCCGCCGGCGACCCAATGTTGGGCTTTGTCGCATATACCCTCAAGTCCGGGGCTTTTCCCGAGTTCTTCCATTTATGTTAACGTCGAGACTTTGTTGAAATACTCCAAAGAGCCTAATCATCTCGGAGAATGCTCTTCGATGTTCCCATGGATCATGTGGTATCAATGGAAGGCACATAACAACAAGTGTTTCAGTAACAAAGACACCACACCTTTGGAATCTCTGCAATTAGCTTGTCAAGAGGCGGATGCTTGGAAGATGGCACAAATAGTAGAGACGACATTCACGGCAGAGGAAAACAATCAGACGTTAGCTCCCGTACCTGCGACAAAAACCGCGATGAGCCGATGGAGATGTCAAGTCGACGCCTCATGGTTGGAGACAACCGATGGTATAGGGATGGGGGTTTGTTCTGTTTGAACATGAAGTGGAAGTGCTACGAGGACAACTCAAAGGGCCACAAACAGAATCACCACTACACGTAGAGACAGAAAGCTTATGTTGGGCGATGAAGGAGGTAAGCGAACGCCGTGTGTCTCAGATAAACTTTGAGTCGGATTGTCAGCAGCTCGTGCACATTATCCAACAGAAGAAGCAATGTCATGTTCTAGACCCAGAACTGGATGAAGTTGAAACCATGAAATCTGCATTTAAAGAGTTTTCTATAACGTTTATCTCTCGTCTTGCAAATGTCCGTGCGGATGGTCTTGCTAAAAACGCCCGATCACGAGTGCAAATCTCTAGTTTCGTAGAGGTTAAGGATTCACTAAGGTTACCCGTGGAGGCTAGCTTGTATGAAACCTTTTAAATTGGAATAAATCTTTTGATGACAAAAAAAAAAATTAAACATTTATTTCTTTATTTACACTGGGTGTAAAAACATAACTGAAAAAGTGAAAAGAAAAGAAAAACCATCAATATGTTTCACATTTTCTCACTTTAAAAAAAGTTGGTTCGATTCCAAATAAACTATCACTTGCAGTGTATATACAGAACAAATCTTACTTTTCAAAAGGTTGTTTTATTTTCCTCCAGATTTTGATGTCTTGTTCCAAAAAAAAAAGATTTTGATGTCTTATGTCAAAATATTACCACTGCAGTTTTTATACGGAACAAATCTAACCGAACCACCAAAGTCTATGTAGTAAGTCTTTTGTAAGTCAATAATTTGACAAGTGGCTAGTCTCTCTCATTACTTAAACTAATCTTTCTCAAAGTAATTTTAACTTTTTAACACATCAAAAAGTCAAACAAGCTGCAGTGGACGATTGATATATTATAATAAGGAAAATCGCATTTTAAATCAGTGTCGCATTCTCGCATTTTAAACACTGAACGTTTTTTACTAGCACTTTAAACTTTGAAAGTGACATTCTTATCATAACAAACCTCCAACGAGGTTTACTTGTTTACCAAGTCAACGAGTTGACCTGTACTGTTCATTTTGTGATGACATTTGTGCCGTAAATAAAAATAAAATACATAGAAAATTCGAAAAAATTCAAAAAAAAAATCGTTTTTATTTTGAAAAATTCAAAAAATATAAAAATAACATTTCAAAATTAAAAATAAAATAAAATATTTTAAAAAAATTAATCCGATTATAAACTAATAAATATATATAATATAATAACTTGGATTGTGATACTAGATTCTGTTTTTTTTTGGTTTTTGATTTTTTTTAATTTTTGATTTATTAATACTTAACTTATTAATTTTTTGTGAAACTAGAAAATATCTCATAGACCACTTGAAATGTTTTTGACCTTAACTAAAATACTGTAAGTTAGTTTGAAATATAATTAAGAGATAGAGAGGTATGCCTTTAGATTTGTATATGTTAGGTTTTGGTATGAGTGGAGCTTCTTAGATAAGTAACATATATTTTAGTTTCTCTAAAGTTTGAATAGTTATTTATTTAATTTTAAAGTTATTTACTATTTTTAAGAACTTCACTTATAAGTTAATTTCTTTTTAAACAAACTTAAAATTACTAAAATAAATATCATTTTAATAAACAATACCAATAATAGGATTAATTTTGAAAATTTAACAAGTTAAGTATTAATAAATCAAAAACCAAAAACCAGAATCTAGAATCACTATTCAAGTTATTATATTATATATACTTATTGGTTTATAATTGGATTAATTTAAAAAAAAATATTTTATTTTTAATTTTGAATTGTTATTTTTTATATTTTTTGAAATTTTAGATTTTTTGAAATTTTTTCCATTTTTTCTATTTTTTTTTTCTATTTTTTCGATTTTTATATGTATTTTATTTTTTATTTAAATGAAAAAAAAAGAAAAAGAAAAAACAGTACAGTCACCTAGATGATTTAGAGGTTTGTTATGATAAAAATATCACTTTCAAGGTTTAAAGTGATAGAAAAAAACGTTCAGTGTTTAAAGTGCGAGAATATGGCACTCTCGAGGTCTAAAAATATGATTTTCCCTATTATAATCCATCAATGAGCCAAAGATTTGTATAATCCCATGCATGATCTATTTGCAACTGCTCAAGTAACTATCCCCTAGACACGAAGATCACTCACTTCATTATTTACTCGTAAAATCGCCTGGAAGGCTGGAACTTTAGCTAGACCACACCTGACTTGTGCTTCTGGTCTCTAAACAATTAACTTCAAAACGGTACTATCATCCCTAACGTTATCTAGTATGGTTAGACCAATTCAAGGAGAGCATAGAAAAAAAAAACTTTTTGTTGAAAAATAAATAAAATATGGGGGATAAAATTAGAGAGCTCTTCGGTTAGACAATTAGGTGAAATAAACCCTAAATTAAGACAAACGTAGCGCACAAGACAAAACAAAACCTCTCTGTCTCTTGTCGGAATCCAAAAATAAGCGAGAGAGCAAAACGAAAAAAAAAAAACAGAGCTTCTCAATCTGTCAAGATGAACCAGAACTACAGAAAGATTGAGATTGACGTTACTAAAACTTCTTCTCCCGTTTTCTCTTATCTCGAGAAACTGTCTATCTACCCTTTCCACCCGCCGTTGCCGAGAGAGCCGGCGGAGTTGGAGTAGCAGGAGAGAAGAAGTGATAACAGAGGATTTTGAAACCAATTCCATCGATGTTATTCTCCATTGTTGTAACCAGAAGCTGCGCAACTGCATATGAAAACACCCCTTTTTGTGCGCGTTTTATGATCACGCGCCGCCTTGTCGGTGATGCAACTTTATGTTTCGACCGCTCATTTCCTCACGTGGGTTTCATTCCTTGTACTATTAACGACGGTGGCTTCGAAACCTCTCCTCTTCTGCCAACGTCAACACCAGCAAGTTGCAAACCCTAGACGCCACGTGGATTTCCTCCGAGCAATGTCTTCCGTCAACGACCACATAACCAAACACAAGCTCTACGTCGAGTCTTCCTTCACCGACGTATCTCCACCGATCTACGTGTTCCTACAATGCCGCCAAGACCTCTCCGTCTCCCACTGTCGCCGTTGTTTCAACGATAGCAAACTAAAGCTCGAGGAGACATGTTCGAGTTCCAACTCCGGTCGAGTCCACGGTGACAACTGCTTCTTACGTTTCGATAACAGAGACTTCTCGGAGGAGTTCGTCGATCCAAGATTCGACCGAACCAAGTGCAAGAGAACAGGACCAGTTGTTGATAAATTCTGGATAGATCTTGATGAGGCTTTTGTGAATGCGACACTTAGAGCTGTTAAAAAAGGAGGCTTTGGCGCAGCTTCGGTGAGTCCAGCTGGTGGGAGCCCCGGGGTTTACGCTTTGGCTCAGTGTTGGCAAAGACTTGATGGTAACTCGTGTAGAGATTGTTTGGTTAATGCTAGGTCGAGCTTGAGAGCTTGTGAAAGTAGTGAAGCTAGAGCTTTCTTTACAGGATGCTACTTGAAGTATTCTACACGCAAGTTTTTTGACGATGCTGCTGTACTTAAACTTGACGATGGTATGTAACGTTATTATGAATGTTGTTGAGATCATTACAGTTTTGGTTACTCATTAGACTTTGTGTTTTTTCTTTCTTGTCCAGATGAGGGAAGCTTTAGAAATTCATCGTACTTACCAGATTTGAGTGATCAAGATGTTATGAAACTAGCAGTTGCTGCGTTTTCGTTGTCGATTCTTACTTCTCTTGGTGCCTTCATCAGTTACAAACGGTTTTCAAGGGAGAGAAAAGGTACTTGAGCTAATGTATGAGGTTTTTTTTTTTTTTTTTTTGATTAACCTGGGGATATCTCCGACCTATAAGGTTTCTTGTTTCGTGAAAATGTTTCTGATTTGTGATATTTCTTTTGGTCTAGCTCAAATACCATCGTGTTCTAACTTCAAATATGAGGTGCTTGAGAAGGCGACGGAGTCTTTCCACGACTCGGTGAAACTAGGACAAGGAGGAGCAGGTTCTGTATACAAAGGGATTCTTCCTGATGGCAGAGTCGTTGCGGTTAAGAAGCTATTCTTCAACACTCGTGAATGGGCGGATCAGTTCTTCAACGAAGTGAATCTGATCAGTGGAGTTCAACACAAGAATCTTGTGAGACTACTTGGTTGCAGCATAGAAGGTCCAAAGAGTCTTCTTGTCTATGAATATGTTCAAAATAGAAGCCTCGACCAAATCCTCTTCAGTAAGTTGCAAAGATCTTTCACAAACAAACAATCAATCATGTGAATTAACTTCGTTTTAATATTGCAGTGAAGAACACAGTCCACATATTGAGCTGGAAGCAACGGTTTAACATCATTACAGGAATATCAGAAGGTTTAGAATACCTACACAGAGGATCTGAAGTGAAAATCATCCATAGAGACATCAAAACCAGCAACATTCTCCTTGATCAAAACCTGAGTCCCAAGATAGCTGACTTTGGACTCGCACGTTCATTAGGCACTGACAAAACGCAAACCAATACTGGTATCGCTGGAACACTGTGAGTGTGTGTATACCTCTCGACCAATGCACGTTTCAAAAACTAGTGTAGAATTTGATGTTGTTTTTATTTTGGAACTGTAGGGGTTATTTGGCTCCTGAGTATCTCATCAAAGGCCAACTAACTGAGAAAGCTGACGTCTACGCATATGGAGTTCTTATTATTGAGATAGCAACTGGCAAGAAAAACAATGCATTCTCGCAAGGAACTAGCTCAGCTTTACACTCTGTAAGTAAACTCTGTTTTTTTAAGTTGGATTGGAGATTTAAGAGATCATAAACATTTTTAAGTTAATTTGAATTTAAAAAAAATTGACAATTTGGGGGCTACCCGACGAATGTATAATAGCTCTTAAAAGTTTAGAGGTCAAAGACGAATGTTTCATCCGGTTGTACCAATAATCGGCCTTGATAAAAACACTCACAATCATATTTAAGCTTTGTATATGCTCTAATTGGATGTTGTGTGGGATAGGTATGGGAACATTTCAAAGCAGACACTCTAAAAAGCTCGGTAGATCCACGGTTAAAAGGGATGTTCACAGAGGAAGAGGCCTTGAAGGTTCTTGAAATCGGATTGCTGTGTGTTCAGTCTTCAGTAGAATTGAGACCGTCGATGTCTGAGATAGTCTACATGTTAAAGAACAATGATTGTAAGTTTGACTCTCCAAGACAGCCTCCATTCTTGAGTGCCAGTGTTCTCATGGCTGATGAGGAGACTAGAGACTAGAGTCTGGTAGTGTCATTTTCTTAGGATTTTAAATGTTCTTGTGTTGTGATTATAAAATGCTCAACAAACAGTGATACTGAAGATGAATAGCTCACCTTCTTCGTTACATAATTACGTATTTATAATCTCGTAATATTACACAAAACAAAGGCTCTGACTAATATCTCTTGTAAGGAGTGGTAACTGGTAAGGAACTAAGGATTGTGCTGCTTATTCTGTAACCAATCGTTAGGGTGGTACATGTAAATAATATAAAGCAACTCAAGAAACATAAAAAGCCAGTGAAATGGATGTATAACCGTATAATGTTAATGCAGTCAGGTCAGAGTGAATAAAGTGCATAAAGTAAAGTAGACACAAGTTTTTCTTTTCGAATTCACTAGAACAAGAAAGTCTTACACCAATCTTTTCTATTACAAGAATCCTTTAGGATTACTCTAATTCTAAGCTAAAACTCACCCTAGAGTCTAGACTTTTGTTTATCAGAATCACCCCGATCCTGAGCTAAACTCTCCCTGAATCTAGACTTCAATCTTCCAATACTCGGAAGTACTTCAACAACTACTCCAGCACCTAATACAGAGCAGTGACACTAAAGGCTTGCTCACACAAACCCCAAACAATGATCTCTCGACTTTTCTTCTTTTAGCAGAGACAAATCTCTTCATAGAGGCACGTCTTCCATGTATACATAACCAGAATTTGCTCCTCAAGTTCTTCCAAAAGCAACTTAAGCAACTTTCATTTTTCTCTTAAGGAATAACTGTCTTGCTTTTTTCTCTTCAAGTAATATTTTTTACACTTAATGTAAATCTCCCAATTAATATATTGCTTATTCTCCAATCTTAACAAGCCCACGGACATCACACAACACGAACTCCAACCAAGCTCATCTTCATGACACACGCATGTACTACCTCTTGTAGTACTTCACGAACCGATACGAAATATACATCATTAATCTCCCCCTTTTTGACTATGCATGTGAAGTCATCACCTCTGAATAGAAAATCACGTCTTCAATCTCCCCCTATGAGTCACATCATGGTCAAAAACTAATATGAAAATCCATATCCTCCAAAGTGAGAAGGAAATCCCATTCCACCATCTCCATAGTGATGAAATCTCCTAGACCACATATTCTTGAGCCCAAATCCTCCATGATTAGCTCCTTGAACAGACCTGAAACAGTCACGTTGCATATGCCCTTGAACTCCACAAGAATAACATATATGACCATGATACCTCATACCATAAGCTTGCTCCATCTGATTCTTCTCCCTCAATAACTTGAAACACCTTGGCCTAGTATGTCCAACAACACCATGGTGATGACAAACAGGCCTAAACTTTTGTTGAGATCCACTCTTCAATCCATAAACTTTCTCTGGAGCAGTCGCCGTACCAGTTGCCGTAGCAGTACTTGTAGCAATACGCGTAACAGTCACATTCTTCACATCAGTTGCATGCTTCATTGCAGTCTTTCCATTTGTTGCATTCCCAGCAAACTTCTTAACCTCTGGCTTTGTATCAGACGTAACTACATCCTTAGTTTTTTCCTGTTGATACAAACACACCTTCAACTTTAAAACATTCTCCTTGATATCCAAGGCCACATCTATCACTTTGCGCAAACTTGAGAAGATGATCTAGCTGATTCGTCCCATTATTCATCATCCTCAAATTCTTTTGAGTCTCTGCAAATTGAGCACCAGCCTGTCGTGCTATTTCTTCTTTCTCTGAAACATACTTAAGTGCTTCAGCAACTTGAGCTTCTAGCTTGGCTTTCTCCGTAGCCAAATCCGAGTTCGCCTCAACCAGCTTGAGCCAATGCTCATATAGCTTTTCATAATTTCCAGCAAGATCAAAGCTTCCACCAACATAATCATCACTTCCAGCATCATCATCACCTCCACATGAAGACCCTGACACAGCCGCTGAAGCAAATCCCGTCGCAGATTCTGTCTTAGAACCAGACACAAAAGTTGTGAACGCCACAAAGTTCTTTAGCTTCTCACCATCATCTGAATCATAATCAGAATCATTCTTGTCGTCCTTCTTTTTTTTTTTCCAGTAAATTCGCACACTCCTTCCGAACATGCCCAAATCCATTGCACTCAAAACCAGGGGCGAAGGCAGTAAGGGACTTATGTGTGCCCGTGCACCCACAGTTTTGTCAATATTTACAATTTTGCAGGTAAGTTACAAATCTTCCTGCTGGCTTAAATGCTTACATTCTTATTGTGCACCCCTAGACATTGAAGGTTCGACATCACATATGTCACATATTTTTTCCTTTATGAATTATGCACCATTAAAAAAAACTCCTAGCTTCGCCCCTGCTCAAAACATTGTACCTTTGATGATGATCTGCCCAAATCACTTCTTCTTCCATTCTTTATTTTGTTTTCTCTTTCCTTCAGATAGCTAGCAAAGTTTCTTGACAGCATCGACATATGATCTTCAGAAGTTGAACCCTTGAAAGCAATTCCGTGTGGATCTTCTTTCTTTTTCTCTTTTTTTCCATATGATTTGCTTAGCTCAAAAGCTTGAAGAATCCCAACAAACTCATCAAAAGCTATCTCATCTAGATTGTGAGCTTCTTCTACAGCAGAGATCTTTGACTCAAACTTGGATGGCAACAATCTCTTTAGCTTCTTCACCAGCTTCTTGTCCTTGTACTGCTTTCCAAGTGCAAAGCATTCATTCGAAATTTCACACAACTTAGCATTAAACTGAGCCACAGTTTCCTCTTCATCCATCCTCAGGTTTTCAAATCTTGATGCTAACATATCCAACTTGGTACGCTTGACACTTGTAGTACCTTCAAACATGTTCTCCAATGTCTTCCATGCCTTCTGAGCTGAAGCACATTGAGAAATCAACTTGAAGTAACTTGCATCAATAGAATTGTAGATCACAGTCTTGGCCTTAGAGTTGCAACTTGAAGCCTTATTCTCTGCAGCAGTCCACTGATCTCTTGGTTTAAGAACTTCAACCTTCTCCTTATCAAGCATCACATGATGAATCCAACCAGCTTCAATAGAACTCCAACAATCCTCATCAAAACCACTGATAAAAGCTTGCATACGCACCTTCCAATATCCATAATTGGATGAATCAAGACGCGTGGGTTTTGTCATAGGCATTCCCTCTTGATATGACGCCATCAAAAACTTTGTCCTTCTTCCTGAACCAGTTTCTGTCCTCACCCTTCAAAATCACACCAGTAACTTAGGTGCCCCGTTCTGATACCAATTGTTAATGCAGTGAGGTCAGAGTGAGTAAAGTGCAGAAAGTAAAAGACACAAGTTTTTCTTTTCGAATTCACTAGAACAAGAAAGTCTTACACCAATCTTTTCTATTACAAGAATCCTTTAGGATTACCCCAATCCTAAGCTAAAACTCACCCTAGAGTCTAGACTTTTGTTTATCATAATCACCCCGATCCCGAGCTAAACTCGGAAGTACTTCAACAACTACTTCAGCACTTAATGCAGAGCAGTGACACCAATGGCTTGATCACACAAGTAACTTAATCAACTTTCCTTTTTTACCAGAGACAACTCTCTTCATAGAGGCACGTCCTCTATGTATACATAACCAGAACTTGCTCCTCAAATTCTTCAGAAAGAAACTTAATCAACTTTCCTTTTTCTCCTAAGGAATAATTCTCTTGCTTTTTTCTCTTCAAATAATATCTTTTACACTTAATGTAAATCTCCCAATGTTTGATAAAAAAAAATCTAAATCTCTCAATTAATATATTGCTTCTTCTCCAAGCTTTAACAAACTCACAGACATCACACAACAGAAAATCCAACCAAGCTCATATTCATGACACACACATGTAGTACCTCTTATCTTCACGAACTGATACAAAATATACATCTTCGTACAAGTCGTCCCTCGACCTATAAAACTTGCATCATGGTGCATAAGCATTTATTTGCAAAAAAGAAGAAGAAAGATTATTGTATGTAAAAAGAAACATTCAAAATAATGTCAAATATAAACTACAAAGTTAGAATACATAATTTTCACAAAGCAAATTATTATATACTCACATATGTATTTCGTGTATGGATGATTTTGCACATAAAACTTAGGAGTATAAATTAAAACTTATGTATGAACTTAATTATCAAATATTGTTAGGTAACTAATGTATGAACTTGTGTATGAAATATATGAGCTAGGTTCATGTGATCACAATATATTGTGTATAAGAAAGATTTCACAATAATTTTAACTAACTACACAAAACACTCAATAGATTTTTCTAAACGAAGAAGTAATATTTCTACCCCAGCAAATCTATTATCATATTGCCACCTCAGTGGTATGAATCAAACGTGCTTTTGACTAAGATATATGCAACAAATGTATTTGTTGTGGCCAAATAAAAGACAAGTGTAGGAACATTGCTCTAAACATGCATCAAAACCTGCTCTTTTTCTTTAATTCCATGAAGATATTATTTGTTTACTTCTCTGCTTTTATTCAGGGGTTGTTCAACATTTTTAATAGGTTTTAGTACAGAAACAAATTTTAAATTTTAAAATTTACTCTGATTAAATAAATATTTCAGTTATATATGTAAATCAATAAATGAGATTACCCTACTCTGCTTAGTTTTCTTCCATTGTATAAACTAACAAACCATATGGTTAAACTTTTTATTTATATTTTCTTCAAATATATAAAATCTAGATTTATTAACTACCCACTCTGTTTCGAACAGATCTATATTTTATAAAAATTTATTTTTAAAAGGTATTTTTTATATTTTCAATGTATTGGCAAATTTTAAATTTCATAAAATATAATTGTGTTTATTAAAATTTATTGATTAAAATATATAAGGAATACTTAGTTACAAAAACTAATGCATTGGTAAGACAAATTATACTCTCTCCGTTTTATATTAATTGTTGTTTTAGATTTGTACACACAGATTAAGATATTTTTTTTTAAAAAAAAACATAATTATCCATACACCTAAGTTACCTAACAATATTTCAATCAATAGAAAAATAAATTAGAAAATAATATTGTTAATAAATTTTGCATTAAAATTCTAAAACGATACTTATTTTGTAACGTAAATTTTACCTACAATTACAACTAAACTGAAACAGAAGGAATGTTTTTTTAATATGTGTAAAAGAATAAAAAAAATCTATTTTTGAAACAGAGAAAGTATTAAATTTTTGTTATAAATGCATTAATTTTTATAATTAACTATTTCCCATAAATTTTAACCCGTAAAAGCTCAATAAACACAATTAGTTTTATTGTAATTTACAATTTACCATTATTTCATATTCTCTCTGTTTCATAATAAGTGTCATCCTAGCTTTTTTTCTTGTTACACAAAAAGTGTCACTTTACAATTTCAATGCAAATTATACTTATTTTCAGCTGAAAATTAACTGTAAACTGTATTGGTTTTATAAATAATTTTATTTATCTCAATTACTATTGGTCAGAAAGATGTAATTAATAATAACTTACATATATTTCCGCTACTTTATTAGTCTGTGTGAAAAATGTCATTATGACACTTATTCAGAAACGGAAAGAATAATTAAAATGTATTTATTTACAAAAAAAAAATTCTTGAACATAAATTTTTGTAGTATTAAATTACGGAGAACATGAATGTGAGCGTGGGATGCTCACATTGTTTGTCCCTCCTCTTGTTATCCATCAATATTTTTATTAATCTTATTTTTAATCACGAGAATATATAAAATTTAGTAATTTATATTTTAAAAGATATTTTTTATTAGTTTAATAACAATAAACAATAAATTTAGAATAAGTTAATTATGAATTTGATACTCTCTCCGTTTTATAATAGTTGATGTTTTAGAAGAAATTTGTTGTTTCAAAATAGATGAAGTTTTGATATATTTATATCATTTTTAATTTTACTGAAAACGGTGTAACCAATTAGATTTTACAGTCATTTTTTTAATTGGTTGAATGATTTTTAAATTATATTTGTAAAGTTATTTTTTAGAGAAAAATAGATTTTTTAATCTTTGTGCAATGAGTCAAACATCATCGTGAAACAAAAAGAGTATTAACTCAAGTGATTGGTAATTTTAATCAAAAATTATATTTTTGATTAATTTTATGTTTTTGGTCAACTTTATTTTAATTTTGTAGGTGTAGAGTTGGGTTAAACCCGGGTCTATTAAAGACACAGACCTAACCCCGGATGGGAGGTGCAGCCCACGGATAGACCCTCTCCCGGGTATTCAAATGAGCCGAAATGCAATAGACCATATCCGTGTAGGTGACCAGGAAAATATGACTTAGTTTCGCATGGTAGGTGGATCGAACTTGAAATGCGGTGACATCCCAAGCCCTTTCCCTTACCAGTTGACCGCAAGCTCCCGGTCTTGTAGGTGTAGAGTTGAAACAATAACAGAACGAAAAACATAATAGCTGGCTGGCTCTACATATTTTTCCCCGTCCAAGAGCAGCTTCCCTAGAAGTCTCAAACCCTGCCCTCCCCCCCCCCCCCCCCCCCCCCCCCCCAAATTCCCAGTCTCCCTTCTCAAGAAGCTTTCCTCCTCCGCGTCTGATTCGACTCCTTCTCTCTCTCTCTCGCTCAGTCGCAGATTTCAATTTATTTAATTCTCTCTCCGTATCGCGGCCTTGTTTTGACGGGAGCAATTTTCCGGGATAACTAACTCCTCAACTGTCTGGGTTTCATCGCCTTTCGTTCTCTCAACGCCGTGAAAATAAAATTCCTCAAGAAGTTCCTAGGTCAAAGCGACGCCGGAGTGGTATTCACTATACACCGGTTCGATTTCCATCGTTATTTGATTATCTTCTCTCCTGCTTTATACACGGTGTGGTCGCGAAGGAAAGTAACAGTCGATTTGTATGAGAATTATTGTCAGGTAAACTCAAATCCTTCTTAGCTAATATCATCTCTCTCTCACGCACACACAAAAGCCTTTGTGATTTGCTATTCCCCTAAATTTTAATTTTCTAGGTCATTCTTCTAATACATGAAGGAAAATAGAGAGTTTCTGAGTGATTTGTTAGGTCTCAGGCTCATGTCTATCATCTGTGATTGTGATATGACTGTCATACTATGAAATTCGTTTGTTGCAGTTAAAGGAGATGAGCAACAACACAAGCATAAACGTTTCTCATGATGCTCTGGTTGTTAAACCCGAGCACCCTTATGGTTCCAAAGGGAATCATGCTCTCCCTCAAGATTCAGAAGAGAACAGAGGATCACTAGGTGCGCAGAGTAGCACTAGTGTGGTTGATCAGGTCCGGACGCCACCTGATGATTCCGGTGTCACTTCTTCAGCGTCTACCATATGCCCTGCACCTGTTTGTAGGCAATTCTGGAAAGCTGGGAGCTATAATGATGAATTGAGTTCCAAGTCTCAGCAACCAAGTATGCAATACTTCTCAGTTTTCACTTACTTTGTCTTATTTGCTTTATTGTTTTGGTCTTTACTCTCTGGAGGTTACGTATAATGTTTTTGAGTGATACACGCTTGAGAAACATTGTTTCAGTTACCTTGAATCTAGCCTTTTTCTCTCTCTCTTTTTTGTGTGTGCAAGGCTTTTACATATTGTTCTTGATATATGTTTCACAGCTGGAAAAAATTATCTTCATGTGCACCCTATGTTCCTTCACTCCAATGCTACTTCACATAAATGGGCTTTTGGTGGTATGTAATCATGATTTCCCCCTTTTTTGGTATGTGGCAACCAAGCATTATTCAAACGTTTTAACAAGACTTATCTGGTTTTCTCTACCTGCAGCTGTTGCAGAACTGCTTGACAATGCTGTTGATGAGGTACGTCTTTTCTTTTGATGCGCTTCAAATGTTTGAATAAGATTCTCTGGAACGTTTGTTTACTATGCATCTTAATGTCTTGGCAAAATCGAAATTGTTGCGAAAATTAAAGTACTTGATATAGTCGTAGTATAAGAATATCCTCGATAGTGAAGCTGTCCTTCCGGAACCCGGGCGCTTCACTTTCTGACGATTGTTTCTTTTGTTTCATCGAGGTGGAAGCGTGCCCCTGAATATTAGTTAATAATTTTGAAAGTTCTGGATGACAATGTATTAATATGGTTTGTTCTCTGTATCTTTATCACCCTATAGATCCAAAATGGGGCCACTTTTGTCATTGTAGATAAAACCACAAATCCAAGGGATGGTACACCAGCATTGCTAGTTCAAGGTAATTGTTCATGTTTTTTTCTTGGTTAAGTTCAGCCCCATTTCGCAAAGAAGCATGTCTGATCATATTTGCATTAAATTTTCAGATGATGGTGGTGGGATGGATCCTCAGGCAATGCGGCAGTGCATGGGTTTCGGATTCTCAGATAAGAAATCGGATTCAGCCATTGGAAGATGTATGAATCTTTAGTTATGATTCTGCAGCACATCTCTCTATTTATGATTTTGTAGCAAAATCTTTAGATATGATTATATTTCTCATTCTTAGTTATGATTCTTTTTAGATGGTAATGGTTTCAAGACCAGCACAATGAGACTTGGAGCAGATGCCATTGTTTTCAGCCGCCATTTCAAGAACCAGTAAGTGGCAATTGTTTGTTAATATCTATTAATCGTTTATTTTTCAGTTTGCTGAAATGTTTTATTTTCCATCTGGCTAGAACATGGACACAAAGTATAGGGCTCCTTTCTTATACCTACCTGACACGTACTGGCCATGATAGAATAGTTGTTCCCATTGTGAGTCTTCTTCTCTCGCATATACAAAATTTACCTTGTTTTCTGTAATCTTAACTGCTTAGCCTTATGGATAATCAGTTGGATTTCGAGTATAAGGCATCAACTAGCGAATTTGTGACATTGCAAGACCGGGAACGTTATATATCCAGTCTCTCCATTCTACTAGAATGGTCTCCATTTTCAACCGAGGCAGAACTTTTGCAGCAGGCAAGTCTTCTTTTAAAAAGTTTTCCAACCCATGCTGTTTACAATCTGTACAGTAATGGGTGACTTGGTTAAAAGTTTGAGATTCGTGAGTCGGATATTTCACTGTTTTGATATTTACTCTTTAAGCTTTTCTTGAGCTTTAAGTTACACTTATAACTTCATGCCTTTAACTTTGAAGACATAAACGATTGTTCTCCATTTCCATACCATAACTCCATATTTCTTGGATATTAGTAGTATTTGAAATCTCCACCCACTCCTTGAAAATATGGATGAATGGTGCAGAGTTAAGTGGAGTGAGCTATTTAATGGGGATTTTAGTGTGCGGTCAAGTTAGGTTCCTTCGCGTTGGCCTATTCTCTGTTTGTGCCCTGCAGCGATGAAAGACTTTTCTTTTATCTGATATGTTTATACGTTTCCCTTCTCGGTGATAATTTGCTTCTTTTTTTTTTTCCTTCTGGCAGTTTGACGACATTGGATCACATGGAACAAAGGTTATTATCTATAATTTGTGGCTCAACAGTGATGCTAAATTGGAATTAGACTTTGACTCGGCTGTAGAGGTTAATATTATTTATCTATCTTGTCTCTGATCTTCTTTTCGTTGCCAAGTGTTATCATTTAATTGAGAACTTGTTTTGTTCCTTGCTTATTACAGGATATTCTCATTGAAGGAAACATTAAAAAAACTGGATGTAAGATTACAAATTATCATATTGCAACACGGTTTTCCTACTCTCTTCGTGTAAGGTTCTATTTCTTTTGGTCAGTAGTGTTGGGAACAGTTGATGCTTATGTTAATGTGCAAGGGTGCATACACTATAATATTGAACCACACCTGTATGCATGAATGTACTCATGAATACTCGTGAGAAATACGTAATACACATAGACATAGATTAAGGGAAACTGTGTTCATATATTCCGCTGCTGATACCTTTTTACAGGTTTACCTATCCATACTATACTTGCGGATTCCTGAGGCTTTCAAGATTGTGTTGCGTGGTAAGGTTGTCCAACAGCATAACGTTGCTGATGATCTCAAGCATCCGCAGTACATCTTGTATAAGCCTCATGTTGCTGGACATGAAGAGGTGCGGAAAATATCAGGACTTCTTTTAGTACTTCGTAATTGTTATTTCCCTTCACCATGATTCCAATCTCGGTGTTCAATGAGCAGGGTGAAGTTGTAACGACGATTGGATTTCTGAAAGAAGCTCCCAAAATAAACCTTAATGGGTTCTGCGTTTATCACAAAAACCGCCTAATAATGGTGAGTTTTGAAATGTTAAATATGCTAGCTCACATTCACTTGAAGAAAGAATTATCATATACCGGGATAATATTTTAATAATTTGTTGCATCCTTTTTTGCACGGCTGTGCCATATATAACCCAGGGAAGAAGTGTCTAAAAGTCGCTGGACCTCCCTATACTGATACTATCATGCATATATAATCTACTTAACATATTTAAATTCAAAATTGCTACACATTATCCTGTCAAGTTAATCACAAATCCTGCACACAATCTTGTATATTACTGTGACCTTGTGTGTTTTCTTTTGCTCCTTTCAGCCATTTTGGCAGGTCGTGAGCAACTCAAACAGCAGAGGAAGAGGAATTGTTGGTAAGAAGCTGCAAAACGGATCAATCAATAAAACAGTAGAGTTCCTACTTTGCTGTTGTTTTTGGCACAGTTCTCTCTGGTGGATGATTTTATGGTAAGTTTTATGTTTTTGCAGGTGCTCTAGAAGCTAATTTTGTTGAGCCAACCCACAACAAGCAGGATTTTGAGAAAACGGTCCTTCTTCAGAAGCTTGAAAACCGTTTAAAGGAGATGACAATGGAGTATTGGTAATTTCTTAAGCCTTATCTTTTTGGTGGCTGTTGTGTTACTACTTTTATCTGTTTCGTCCCAAAGTAGATAAGGAGAATATCATATAAGATATCTTGTTTTCTTTCTGAGCATGTGATGTTACTCCTCCGTTTTGCCTCTAAAAGTTTCCCAATTACTTCTGGCTTGTATAACTTGCCAGCGTTTCTTACTGTTTCAAATGTTTGGTAATCTTTAATAGGAATTGCCATTATGTGTTGATTGGATATCAAGATGTTAATAAGCCTCGACCTAAGGTGCCTCAAAATGTACAACCTGGCGGTAGGCCAAATGCCAACATGCTCCGGAAGAATTCTGCTGGATATAGTGGCAGACAAACAATGAGCCCTCCTCCAGGCTTCCCAGCAGTTTTTAATAACACAAACTTGGCATCTCTCCCTAGAGTTTCAGCTGAGCCAGGTAATGCTTAGAAGAGTTAAACTGTGAAGAAAGTGGATCGTACTCGGTCTTTGACTACACCAAAACTATAGCTCTAAATAATCGACTGCTCCAACCCCTGGATTGGTCCAGGATTATGCCATTTTAGGAAACGGCAAAGTGATAGTGCTGCATAGGCTCTATATAGACTTTGCAACAATTTCATTTCCCATACCAAAAAAAAAGAACAAAACAATTCAATACGCAATATCTTACTGGAAAACTTACTCTTTTTCTAAAGTTATTACAAATGCTTCTACTATTATTGTAAATTCGTAGTTTTGTACTGTATATTTCCTGTTCCATTATTCCTGAACTCCCGTTGATACTGACACGTTTACATATTGTTGCAGTGGTGTTAGAAAAGAGGAAAGAACATCCTGATCTTGTTGCAAGTGCTGCGTCAAGAAGAAAGGTGGGAAGTGATGGCTTCACTGTCCCGGGGCATATTCGTGTTGAACAGGTACCTAACATATGTTTCTCTTCCCTCTACTTTTACTTGATTGTATTGAAAATGTATACAAAAAGTGTGAATATTGGGTTTCATCTGATCACTTTTTATATTATAGTAGATATTGCATTTCCCATATGTGAATGATATATCCCATGCACTGATGCACACGTGCCCCACACAGAAACATGATAGTAAAATTAGGTTGTATCCACTTCTTCCCATTCCGTTTCTCTAATTTCATTGATTTTGCACATGCTCTGAAGTTCATTCAAGGATCTGCTAATCAGTCACAAGATAGTGAAATTGTCAAGTTGATGGAGAAAAACAAGAAGCTCCGAGCAAAGTAAGTTAATATGCAAACCATATATTTTGTCAATTTCTGCTATAAATTGATAAAATTTTATGATACTCAGATGGTTGGACCACAAGGTGCGAAGTCAAACTCTTGAAGTCAAGGTACGTTCTTAGGACATAAACAACCTTTTTCTTATTACTTGTCTCTTTTTGATTTACTTCAGTGGTTTTAATTTGCCCCTTTTCCTTCTAAATCCCAACCTCTAAAGGCATATCAAAATATATGGAGCTAATATAGCATCTCTCCTTGAGTCTTGTCCTCTGTTTTTTTAAATTAAACTATTTACTAATCAGTGATTGAGTTGGTTTAGTGGCAATTCCATCCATCGATGGACTATCTCGCCATGAGGTTCCTCCATATTTTGCAGAATAGGATATACGATAATGAGTTCGAATCAAATGATTGTAAAGGCGATCTGGATTTTCATCGTGATACAATTTGGGTCTTTTGTGTGTGCAGGCCATGAATCTAAGCAGTGAGCTGGAGAAGGTTAAAAGTGAGTATGAAAGGCTAATGGAAGAGCTACAAGCTTTGAGTGTGGTGAAAGAGGAGCGCAGTAGACATGTAAATACGTAGAAGGTTTTCTCTGACACACCTTTTGGCTCGCCATAACATATCCTTCTTCTTCTAGGTGGAAACTAAAAGTCCTTAGTTTTCTCTCTGCTACGCAAGGATAACTTGGGCCCTAGGGAAACACAAAACAAACTGTGAAGGGAAAAAAAGGATCCATGTTTATGAAACTAAGATATCATTTTATCTAACAGTCGGAAAAAGTTTTTGAACACAGTAATGTATAAATATTGCAAATTTCAAAATTTTAATCAGAGCATCAATCAGTCTTTAACTCCACCGACTATTTGTTATCGTTTTTGTAATGCCAGCAATTACTGATGAATCATAACTCCACAGTAGTATCCGTTAATCACAACATCTAATAATATAATCATGATTCCCCACAAAACGTATTGTGGTTATAAAGTTTTGATTTGTTTATAGACCATATCACCAAAAATACCATGCCAGGAGACAATCCAGCCAATTAAAAAAATACAACTAATAGTGTGATATACGTCACACGATCCCACCAACGCATTATACGCGCAATGGATAGCCCATGAGCCAACGACTAGGCCCCTCTGCACGTGAGTGCGCACAAGCATCCATGAGATGTTACCGTTGAAGAACGTTACTAAAGCCTAGAATCCGATGCTTCAGCAACATTTATACTTCCCTGTAGGTCCACCATATCCTCTTGAAGCGATTCCTTGACAAAAATAAATCCGGATATAGCTGATTCGCCCATCTTGTCGGCATACTTAACAGAGCTCTCAACCGTTGGATCTTCAAAAAAAGAAAGGACATTTCCGTTATAAACCGAAAAAGGCAAGGGTACTTTAGTAATACACATAATTCGTATAAATTAAATAAAATGTTAGTGAAAAAATATAATGCGCGGCTCAACTCAGAAGAAACAAAACCGAAACGATTCAACTCAACGATTCGATTCGTCTTCTCAAATTGTTAGTTATCTGGAAACGAAAGAGAGAAGCAACCAAAGCCTAAGACAGCGTCTCTCTCTTCGGTAAAAGATGGCGGAGGATTTCGCGAGGGCGGTGGAGGACGGTCTCAAACTCGCGAAACGGATTTATTTCGGAAACGACCGAGCCGTCGCGGCGCCGAGGCTAGCGTCCCCGATGGAGAGAGCCGCCTCCGCGGCGCATGCTCACCTCCCTACGGCGCCAATGGTTTACGCCGTGATACACGAGCCGGGAATCGTGGATAACCCGGACCTGCCTAGCTACCAGCCTCACGTGCACGGCAGGTGCGACCCTCCGGCTCTGATTCCTCTCCAGTTGAACGCGATTGAGCTCGACGTCGACTGCTATCTCGACACGGCTCTCGTCACCGTCACCGGATCGTGGCGTGTGCATTGCGTTATGGGAAGCAAGCGATGCGATTGCCGTATCGCTATTCCCATGGGTGAACAGGTTAGGGTTTTTCTTATTGGGATTTTCCCGGGAAAATGTGAGATCTTCCGTTGTGAAAATTAGCTCACTGTTAGGGTTTCATTAGTCCTTTAGCTCAAACTCTGAGCATTGATGGATCTCAAGCTAATATTTGTGTGGCTAACAGGGCTCAATTCTAGGTGTTGAGGTTGAGATTCCTAGAAAATCTTACACAACACAGTTGATCACTGCTGAAGATGGACATGAGTTGGAGAAGACGGCACAACCTCAAAGTGGAGGTTTCTTGAAACCAAACATATTCACCATCACAATACCACAGGTGATGTCGGAAGTGTCAGCTCAAAGGGGTTTTTTTTTTTTTAATCCTGTTTGCTTGTTCATCTTTCTGAATATTGGGTATTGTCTTGTTTTTCAGGTTGATGGAGGCACCAACCTCTCTATCAAGATGTCTTGGTCCCAGAAGTTGACGTATAACGAAGGAGAGTTTTTCCTCGATATTCCTTTTCACTTTCCTGAGTATGTGACTCCTGCTGTGAAGAAAATCTCCAAGAGAGAGAAGATTTACTTGAGTGTTAACGCCGGTACTGGAACGGAAGTTCTCTGCAAAGGATGCAGTCACCCGCTAAAGGTGTGGTTTCATATATCTTTCTGAACACGGTCCATGATATTTCAGGGGGTCTATTAACTTATCTTCTTCCTTCTTGTATTACAGGAAAAGATGAGGAACGCAGGGAAGTTGAGGTTTTCATATGAAGCTGATGTTTTGAAGTGGTCGAACACAGATTTTAGCTTTTCTTATACGGTATGAAGTCTCACTGGTGCTTTGAATAACCTCTGTTTGTGCTCCATTTTAGATTGCTTATCTCTTTATTTATTTTTCGTAGGCCTCTTCAAGTAGTATAGTTGGTGGACTTTTCCTTCAATCTGCGCCTGTTCAAGATGTTGATCAGAGAGAGATATTTTCTTTCTATCTTTTTCCAGGAAAGCAACAAAGAACTAAGGTTTGATGATTTTACACCTCTTTTTCTGTGTAGTAAATGCTATCTTAAGTACAATCTTTAAGTTTCCTTTTGTTTTACTTCAGGCGTTCAAGCGGGAGGTAGTATTTGTTGTTGATATAAGTAAAAGCATGACTGGAAAACCTCTCGAGAATGTAAACAATGCGATATCGGCAGCTCTATCTAAGCTTAATCCGGGAGATTCCTTCAATATTATGACTTTCAGCGATGATACTTCTCTGTTTTCGACATCAATGGAGCCGGCTACTCCAGATACTGTTGAAAGAGGCATTGAGTGGATGAACAAGAACTTTGTTGTCGCAGATGGTACAAACGTGCTTCCTCCCCTAGAGACGGTACTTACGCTGCTCACTTGTAGTTTAAAAAGCTTAACAGATTGGTGGTTATAGTCCCTCAGATCAAGTCCTGGCATTAATTTGGCCAACTTCTTTTAATACTTTCAGGCTGTGGAAATGCTATCGAATACTCGTGGCTCCCTTCCTATGATCTTCTTCGTAACAGATGGGTCTGTTGAAGATGAGAGACACATTTGTGATGCAATGAAGAAACGTCTTGCTAGTGCTGGATCAGTGTGTCCACGGATACACACTTTTGGGTTAGGTAATTATTCTCTCCAAGGTTTTAATGTGAGAGGACCAGGATTATCTTTTTACCTACCTTCTCATATGTGGACTCTTTAAAATATTGCAGGTATATTCTGTAACCACTACTTCGTGCAGATGCTTGCAAATCTATCCAGGGGACAGCACGAATCAGTTTATAATACTGGTAAAACTTTTGACTCCGTATTGTGAATTAAAGGGAAAAGGTTATATCTTATGTATATTTTCTTAAACATTTTTCATCTATCTGATGTACAGATCACATCGAGGAACGATTAGACAAATTGTTTACAAGGGCTTTGTCCACTGTTCTTTTGAATATAACAATTGAGCCCCTTCAGAATCTTGATGAAATTGAGGTGTGCCTCTCTATCCCAAGATTGCTTGCTTATCTTTTCTGGCAAATCGTTTTTGTTTCCTTCAACTATATGAAGTTAATGCCTGGAAACTGAAAGTGGAACCTGTGATTACTAATAGGTATACCCTTCAAATATTCCGGATCTGACGTCTGCAAGTCCATTGATGATATATGGGAGATACCGAGGAAAGTTCCCTGAGAATGTGAAAGCCAATGGTCTGCTAGGAGACATGAGCAGCTTTTCTGCAGACTTGACTGTACAAAGTGCAAAAGACATACCTCTTGATAAGGTAAGATCACCTTCCTTCTCATTATCATATTCTTAAGGCGCTTTCTTCTAAAGACACTCAGGTTTAACATAAACTGTCATTCCCTTAATATTTTCAGGTGTTTGCAAAGAATGTGATTGACTTGCTAACTGCTAAGGCATGGTTCTCGGAAGACAAACAGCTAATAGAAAAGGTTTGTTTGCAATTCAGTAACTCTAGTTTGTCTTCATGATTATCTTCTTCATTCTGCTTTATTGTTACTGCGTTTCAGATTACTAAACTAAGCATCCAAACCGGCGTACCATCTGAGTATACTCGAATGATCCAGTTGGAGAACACAGAAGAAGCACTGAAACCCAGTGACACTGGCGGAAAGAAACAGGTATTTTATCCATATCTAGAAGTTATGAACTAAGTCATTCGACCAAGTCAGACTTGTTTTTAACTCATATGTTCACCAAATACTTTAACAGACGGGACGCAATGGCGAGAAACAGAAGCTGATATCAAGAACAATCCCACTACAAAACTTTGGGATAGGCTTTGGTGATACAACAGTTACCAGAGAGAATGTTCCACCAGGATTTGGAGAACAGAGAGCGCCTGACGCTGCTGAGAAGTTCGTGAAGGCTGCCTCGAGCTGCTGTGTCTCCTTATGCAACAAATGTTGCTGCATGTGTTGTGTCCAGTGCTGCACTAAGCTCAATGATCAATGTGTCCTTGTCTTCACACAGCTCTTCACAGCGCTTGCTTGCATCGCCTGCTTTGAATGTTGCTCAAATGTCTGCTGTGCATGTGGTGGAGACGAATAGTTATTAAAAAAAAAAAGATTTTGAATTCTGAGTTTAAAAGCTTTTAAGCTTCAAAGTAAGTTTGTACATTTACCTTACACACTAAATGTAATTTCTGTACGGCCTGATCCAATATAAAAGCTTTACTTAAATTTTCTATAGTTGCTTCAGGTGAGGAAGTGTAAAGAACCGACAAATCCATGTGTACTAGTTACTCGATTTCGATATCATAAACCATGTTTTATATAGAATGTTATTAAGGTGAACCGACATTCAACAAATTCCACAAAGATGGGATCAAGTACTAGAGAGGTGGTGACTTGAAGTCATAAGAAACTGATTTCGAGGGTTTATAGCGACTTGAGCCCAATTTTCGATGTGCTGGCGTTTCGCTGGCTTCAGGAATTTGTGTTTACTGTGTCTTTAAAAACATGGGACCAATATGATCATCTTTATCTTCTAAAAGCTATTCAGGTAAATATCTCACTGCAGTTAATACAGATGTTACTATCGGAAAAAAGAAATCGCTCTCTTTTCTTCTCAAGAAGATGTTTGTTTGCACAAGTGGCTTCAAAACTCCACCTCCTCTTCTTGATTTGTCTAGAGGAGATTCATTCCCAAATACACGAATGGAAAAGGTATATTATGTCTACATATATATTATCAAATGATTCAGCCTATACTTTTAATTGTAAAGACGAGTGAATTCAAGTATATTTATGTAAAACTACAAACATCTTTCTTATGCTGTGTATGTGTGCAGATGCTAAGGACAATCCTCAACAAGAAGATACATCCACAAAGTTCAAATAATACTGCAAAAAAGTATTTGGAGAATCATAAAATTATAGATGAAGCATGTAAGTAAGTTCCACTCGTAGCGATTCATCCACGGCGGAAAGAGGGACGGCGCACGGAACAGACTTCTAAAACCCTTTCCCCTTGCGCAAGGTAGACTATCGACACTTCGTGACGGCGGGAGTAGGGTTTTAAGGAATATATATACGTACCATAGCATCTAGTACTCTACTAAGCCTCACGGAAACCCTAATACAAAGCTCTCGGTTTTTGGATCTCTTCTGTGTGAGCATCCCCTCTCTGATTCTCTCCAGCTAGTGCTAGGTACTGATACCAAAGCTTACTCCATCTCATCCCTGAAAGAATGGTTTCCCAGAGTAACCTAATCCAACAAGGCGGCCCGTCGTCGGTGACAAAACGTCGCTTGGATCTAGAAGCAGAAGATGAAATCATTCGAATTCCAGCCTGTGATCTGACCACAGTTGCTGAGCGTTTCAAGAGAACTTTGATTGGCAGAGTCCTTCACAAAGGGGGACGCAGCGTTGAAGCGATGATTGCCCTCCTCTCTAGGGCTCGAATCTGGAACGTGGAAGGCAGAGTCCGAGGTGTTAATTTGGGCAACGGACGCTTCCAGGTCGATTTCGATAAGGAGGAAGACCTAATCATGGTGCTCAATAAACGACCTTGCCACTTTAACCACTGGATCTTCGCCTTAGAACGTTGGGAGCCATCTACAAGTGATAACTTCCCCAATACGGTACCTTTCTGGGTAAAAGTTACGGGAGTCCCAGTACATTACTGGAATGACCAGACCTTCGACGAGATAGCAAAGGCTCTGGGAAAGCGTTTAACTCTTGATGCAACGAACGCACGTCTACAAGTCTCCATTGATGCGGAAAGACCACTACAGTTTGAGAGAAGAGTCGGCTTCCCAAACGGAGACATAGGGAAAGTCTCTCTGGAGTATGAAGGTCTGTCCCGTCACTGTTTTGGCTGCAGAAGAATCACTCATGATATTTACTCATGCCCGGAGTTGTCTACAGAGGAACGCGAACAGAAGATTAAGGAGTTCCGGGAACTCAACCAAAATGATACTTTACCTCTCCAGTTTAAAAACCGGGCTACGCTGAGCATCCGCAGTAACAACACAAGTAATAAAAGGCCCCGGTCCCCCTCTGATGATGATCTCAGGAGATCTTCGGGTCGTACACAGTATCCTGGAAATTCCAGAGATGAAAAGAGAAGGAAGGACATAGGAAGCTACTGGTCCTCCAGGAATCATGGAGACGACCGTGAAGACAGGAAACACACCGATCGGAGAAGAGATGACAAACTTGCTCGCCTCCCTGTGAGGAACGCAACAGTCTGGAATCGTCTGGAGAATCGACAGGAGGACATATTGAGGGAGGTATCTGCCTCTCAGAATAGAAGGTATGACAGACCAAGAGAGCTTTCAAAAGACAGATCAAATGACCGTTACCAAGCGCCTTATTCTCGACATTCCCAACAAGTTTGGAGACCTAGAAGTCAAGCGAATGACTCCAGAAGCAATAACCAGACAAGATCCATTGCGGTCTCCAGAAACCGGGCTCAGGATGTACGTGAAGTGACTGACTCCCAGAGGACAATCTCAGAAGTGTTCCCGAGACGTGGGACTAGAGAGATACAAGGAAATGGTGTCATGGTGGTCCACCGAGATGAAACCCCGGAGGAAAGAATGAGACGTTTAAAATGGAAAGGCCCAATGTTCGACGAGGCTGTGGAAAATACTCCAATATCAGCTGAGAAAAGACTACCAGCCGGTCTTCTCACAAGAGATAGAGGCGTCATCAGGATCAGAGACGAGGAGAACCCGGTGCAGACAGAAGAGACAAGGTATGTTTCACCATTAGATAGGTCTAGTTCGGATCATGAGGTAGACAATCTGGAGCTAGATCGGCTGATGGAATCAAAGAAAATAGATGATATGGTGATGACTAAGGAAGACGAGGCTGAGGTTGATAGATTAGTCGAGGATTTTGGTGATGTGGTTATGGATGATGATATGATGCAAAATGATGATCTCCTTGTGGATGAGCCTGGTTTTGATGCAGAGAAAATAGATGCAATCTCACAGCTATCTCCAGCTAATGCTGCGCGTAAGGATAAGGGGAGAGAAGAATTCCAAAGGGTTCAAGACAACACTGTCTCCACACAGGATCATGTTCGTGGAGCATCAAAATCAGTCACTGCAAAGGATGTTCTTATGACTGGTGCCCAAAGTCCGGAGGGGAATGAACCGAGCAAGCACAACAGCTTAGGAAGGACTGTGATCAAGAAGCGACAACCGCACAACAGCTTAGGAAGGACTGTGATCAAGAAGCGACAACCGCACAGCCCGCTGGTGAAAGGAGCTCGAGCATCCAAGAAACTGAATCTTCCAAGGGGCCGACCGTCCTCCAAACTACCCAAAGTTCAGGTTACTTCTAAGAAAACTCAAACACATGAGGTCCCTCGTACTGAGGCGTTTCTTTCTACTAAACGTATGAACTCTTCTGCTACTTCAGGTTCGGTGGTGTCCCAGAAACCACCCAGTAAGAAGATATGAACACCATCTCCTGGAATTGTCAAGGGGCCGGAGCCTACATGACCAAGAAGCATCTCCGGGAACTTTATCGTTTTTTTGCACCTTCTTTTCTTTTTTTATCTGAAACAAAAAACAATCGTTCTTTTCTGCAAGAGTTTCAAGTTTCTTTTGGTTATAATAAATTGTTCACCGTGGAACCGGAAGGCAAAAGCGGTGGACTAGCACTTTTTTATATGGATTCGTATGATGTGTCGATCCTTTACTTTGATAAGCACATGATTGATATAGAAGCCACCATGGAAGGACACAAAGTCTACATGACTTTTATATATGGTGATCCGGTCGTAGAGTACCGCGGATATGTCTGGGAGCGTTTGACGCGCATGAGTACAACTAGAGTGGGAGCATGGTTCATGAGCGGGGATTTTAATGAGATTGTTGGCAACCATGAAAAGAAAGGAGGAAGAAAGAGACCTGAGACTTCATTTCTACCCTTCCGCACGATGTTAGCAGATTGTGGTATGATAGAATTTCCCTATAAGGGTAACTGTTTGTCTTGGGTGGGATATCGTAGTTCCGGAAAAGTTCGATGTAGGTTGGATAGAGCTGTAGGCAATGAGGAGTGGCATCATCTTTTTTCCCACACTAATGTGGAGTATTTGAAGCTATGGGGCTCCGACCATCGACCGGTCTTAACACGCATTCAGTCTCGAGAGGTGAGATTACGCAATTCCTTCAAGTTTGATCGACGCTGGCTACTAAAAGATGGTTTGAAAGAAGCAATTGAAGAGGGCTGGGGAAGGCAGGATGACACAGATTCTCGACCTATATTTGTGAAACTTGGTGAGGTGCGTCGTACCATAGCCCGATGGAGACGAGAGAACCCTTCGAATTCGGAAAAAAAGATCGAGACTATCAAAGAGCAACTGGAAAAAACACAATCGGATCCAAGTATCCCGAGTGGAGAAATTTTAAATCTGAAATGGAACCTGTGTGCAGCCTTTCGGGAAGAGGAGTTATACTGGCGCCAAAAGAGCCGAGCTCTATGGCTAAAAGATAGAGATCGGAATACAAAGTTCTTTCATGCAATCACTAAACAGAGGAGAGCTAGGAATCGGATCGTTAAGCTTAAAACCCCAAACGGGGGGTGGGCGGAGAGCGAGACAGGGATTGAGCAAGTGGCTTCAAATTACTTCCAAGGCATTTTTACCACATCAAACCCGAGTGACTTTGAGGAAGCACTTCGATATGTAAATCCCAGAGTTACTCCGTCTATGAACGCGAACCTAGTGAGACCTCCATCGGACTTGGAAATCAAGAAAGCTGTTGAAGAGATAAATCCCGACAAAGCACCAGGACCGGATGGCATGACAGGACTTTTCTATCAGAGGTTCTGGGAGATCACAGCCCGTGACGTAATCTCGATGGTGAAAAGTTTCTTCAGATCAGATTCCTTTGACCCTAGGCTGAATCAAACAAACATATGTCTGATCCCTAAGACAGAGCGGCCCATGGAGATGACCGAGTTTCGCCCTATCAGCTTATGCAATGTTAGTTATAAGATCATTTCCAAAATCATATGCTCTCGTCTTAAGAAGGTCCTACCAAAACTAGTGTCAGAAACACAATCCGCTTTTGTGGCGAGGCGTCTTATATCTGATAATATACTTTTGGCACAAGAAGCTTTCCATGCCTTACGCACGAACCCGATGTGCAAAACTAAGTATATGGCGATCAAGACTGACATGAGTAAGGCATACGACAGAGTAGAGTGGAGCTTCTTAGAAGCTCTCCTCCGCAAGATGGGCTTTGAAGGAAAATGGGTATCATGGATACACCGGTGTATTTCTACGGTCTCATACCAAATCCTGCTCAACGGAGAACCCAAAGGCAATATTCAGCCAACAAGGGGACTTCGACAAGGCGATCCTCTATCCCCATTCCTCTTCATCCTGATGACGGAAGCTCTAATTTCTCAACTTAAAGGTGCAGAGGAGGAAGGTAGGCTGACAGGTTTAAAGATAGCACGAGCTAGTCCAGCAATTTCTCATCTCCTTTTTGCCGATGATAGCCTTTTCTTCTGTAAATCAGATGTCCAGCAGGGTGCTGAGTTGATAAGGATCATCAATCTATATGGGAGAGCTTCGGGACAGTTGCTAAACCCATCGAAATCATCTATTTTGTTTGGCAACAAAGTAGGACAGGAGGTCAAGATAGCGATGAAACAAATACTGGGTATCAATAGAGAGGGTGGAATGGGCATGTACTTAGGACTCCCGGAAAAAATCTGTGGCTCCAAAAGACAGGTTTTTGCCTTCATCAGAGAACGACTCAATGATCATATCAATTCATGGTCGGCCAAGCTCCTGTCTAAAGGAGGCAAGGAAGTACTGTTAAAGTCAGTAGCACAAGCGCTGCCCACCTATGTGATGTCCTGTTTCCTTTTACCGAAAGATATCATAAACAAACTACAAGGAGCAATAGCAAAATTCTGGTGGAGCACGAAAGGAAATAATCGGGGACTGCATTGGATTGCTTGGGAGAAAATCTGTGTTCCATTGGAGAAAGGAGGTTTAGGATTTAAAGATCTCCTAAACTTTAATCTTGCACTCTTAGCAAAGCAACTATGGAGGCTGCTTCATCATCCCAATTCTCTACTTGCCCGGGTACTTAAAGGTCGATACTACAGACATATTAGCCCAATGGAGGTTAAAACGTCTAACTCCCCGTCGTATGGGTGGAGAAGCATTCTAGCGGCTCAGAATTTACTCAGAGAGGGACTGCGGAAAACAATTGGATCAGGGTACAATACCCGTGTCTGGATTGACCCATGGATTCCGACCATACCCGCCCGTCCGGCAACGGACGCTGGTGTGTATCGAGATAGGGATATGTTTGTAAACCAGCTTATTGATCAAGCTACCAAGCAATGGAGGCTGGAGATGCTGGAGGCTTTGATAGACCCGAGAGACATCCCTCTGATCCAGAGCATTCGACCCAGCCATATATTTAGAGATGATGGGTACTGTTGGAGTTACACAAAGACCGGTTTGTACACTGTGAAGTCGGGATACAAGCTTGCATCCCAGATGAAGGAGGCGAATATCGAAAGTGCAGTCATGGAGCCGAGCATCAACCACTTAAAAGAGATGATCTGGAAGCTAAAAGCACCAAGGAAGATTCAACACTTCTTGTGGCAAGTTTTGTCGGATAGTATCGCGTCTTGCAGCCGGCTTGCTGATAGACATTGTGGGACCGACAAATCATGTCCCAGATGTGGACATGAAGAAGAATCACTTAATCATCTCTTGTTTCTTTGTCCCCCGGCGCTGCAAACGTGGGCACTCTCAGATATACCAACTCTTCCAGGGTTATTCCCGAGCGAATCCCTATACGAAAACTTTGACTACTTACTTCTTCGTGCAACAAAGAATGGAGCCCCGAGGAACGTTCTTGCTAGGTTTCCGTGGATCGCATGGTTCATATGGAAAGCGAGGAATGAAAAGATCTTCAACAACACACAAATCCTACCTCCGGAAACTGTACTTCACGCTACCCAAGAGGAGGAGAACTGGAGAGTGGCACAAATTTTAGCGAGTCAAGAAGTGACTGGAGGAAACCAACACACAACTAACGGGAATATGGAGAATGAGTCACCATATCCAAGATGCCAAGTGGATGCATCCTGGGTGACAAATTCGCCATTTTCTGGTGGAGGTTTTGTTCTCGAGCTGGCGCCTGGAACCGTTACGTATGGCTCCATTGGTATGGACCAGACCCTGTCTCCTATGCATGCGGAGTTCACCATCTTGCTTTACGCAATGAAAAATTTCCTACTGCTAGGAGTTACATCGATGTCCTTTGAATCGGACTGTCTTCAGCTTGTCAAGCTGATTAACGATGAAGAAGATTGGCCAGCTATGGCTTCGGAATGGAATGAATTCATTCATCTATTATCTCTTTTTACTGTGTTTTCAATTTCTTTTATCGCAAGAGAGCGGAATGTAAGAGCGGACCTTCTTGCAAAAGGAGCTCGTTCAAAAAACTCTATTTTCTCCCATGTAGACTCTGTAATTCCGGGATGGTTAGCCCACAAAACTAACATTTTCATTCTGAATTAATAAAGCATGGAGTTCGATGTCAAAAAAAAAAAAATTATAGATGAAGCTCGTTCAAGTGTAACGCCAACAAATGGAACAAGACTGATTCTGAATGTGAGATTTTCTAAACAGATATGTTTATTTATTTATGTCATAAATTTAAAAGTTTATCTCATCATATATTTTATAAATGTAAGTATGTAACAAAGTTTATATGGCTGGCTTTACTGCAATATTTAGTTAGATCAAATTCAAAAGCATATAATATATACATCATAAGGACAAATAAAAATACGAAAAGATGAAAAGTGTAAGAATTTTAAAAATAAATAAATAAATGAATGACAGAAGGATATAAACAAAAAATGGAATAGCAAATCTAAATTCAATTTCTTTGATGATTACAGATATTGTCTTGGAGATGTAGATATCAACCAATAATCTAAACAGACCTGATTGATTGTCATGGTAATAATAGAATGGAAACATCCTACCAAAAAAAAATAATAGAATGAAAACAAAACTCTTTTTTTATTATTATTAATAGATGATTCATTTCTATTATAGAATATGGAATTGGGTAAACATGGTTACAATTTTTGAAAACAACCAAATTTCTTGGGTTTCAGGTATCAAATGACCGGTGTAAACTTAACTATTCAAGATATAAAGAATAACACGAAGATGATGGGTTATGAAATATCTCTTTGATAATTACAGTTTACATATATATATTTATTTGTTTACTTCCAAATTTTTTTTTTTTTGTTCTTCATCTTTTATTTTTTTAGATTTTAATATGGCGAAGAAATCTGTTTGTTCTCGTGTGCTATTGTTGTATCTACAAATATTCATCTTATATACATAATCTGAGTGCTTACCATATCAGTATGCAAAAGGAAAAAAGAGTTCTATTCAACTTAAAATGATTGGATAATGACTGGATGTGATTTTGAGCTTAATGCAATTATTAATAACATATAATAATAATAATTTGTTTATGAAATTGATATGTGAAAGTGAAATGATCTAGTCCCAATACAAAGTAAATGAAAGAACCCCAAAATGCACTATTGATGTGCTTTTATGAAAGACTAGAGGTTGGCCCGCCCTACGGGCGGGTAAATTTATATTAAAATGTATTTAAATTTTATAAAATATTTGAATAATTACTTTTAATTGAATACAATAAATATTTTTTTTCCGATTAGATTATATACATTTATTTTGTTAAAATTTGAATTTTATGTTTATAATTCTTACATGTTTGGATTTTTATTTGCTATCAACTAAATTGTATGACATTGTATTATTTTATTTTCAGTATTCATTTCAGCTATATTTTTAATGAAAATACGTCCTTTTTTGTATTTGCATGAGATTATATGTATAGTATATTAATATATTTTTTTAATTGTGTGTTAAAGCTTTATGTTTGATTTTGGTAAATCTGAATGTATTCTCTCCATGATTATGAGTGTGTCTGACTTTAACAATGTTTTTATTCAAAAAAAATCCTTAACCAAATACTAAAATTACATTGTCTTTGGCTGCATTTTTTATCTTCTAAGTTTTTTTGTTTAGTGTTAATTGGAAAAAAGTATTCTTTTTTTTGCCAGCATAAGGGAAAAGGTATTGTAGAACATAATTTATTTTAATTCACTTAAATAATGAAAGTAAATTTTGTCATTTACTTATAGTAATAACATGTGTCACATCGATTATTTATGTTGGGTCTGTGGCATATTATTGTTGCTCTTGTGCATCTATAATTGGTAAAATAGCATTCTAGTCAGGTGACTCTCACTCCATGAATAAATTTTGTGCATCTATTATCTGACTCTCACTCCATGAATAAATTTTGTGCATCTATTATCGTTTATCTGTTTTCCATTCAAGTGCATCCAATATTTCAAGCATAGAAAGAACCAGAGAGGAGGAGACATTGTATTTTTTTTTTTTTTTGCAAAATTAGAACATGAATAGTACTTGATATCTTAAGTGCACTATGATAAAGTTATGCTTTTAGATGGGCTGATTTCTAGTGGTCTGTCCTCGCGGAATATTACCTATTTGTTATCTCTGTTAAACTATCTTTTCAAAGTGATTGACGTTTTTGGCGAGGGTATGCATTTGGAAGTATTGATTGTTAGAATATAGTTTACTTTCCAATTGATTTCAATGGTATGATGTAATGGGGAAGTTTTAGAAGCCAATTGTTTGGAATTTAATTCACTAAATTGTTGGTTAGTTTTCAATGTGTGAATTGGTGTTTAGTGTGCATTTTTGTTTGGTATTTGGTCGTGGTCGTTGCCAAAGTGAAAGCATATGTAACCTATTTATACATATATTATGTAGTTATTTGAGTAGTTAATATAATTTATTCAATTTGTTGGATATTAAGTGCGGTCGTTTGGATTAGTGTTCCCTATTTCATTTTTTTTTTACATTAAGAACTTATAATGCAGAGAATATGATGCTGTTTCTCGTTGTCAATAAAGAAAGGCCTATCTAGTATCTAGGTATTATTATTTTCACTTCTTTTTATTGGGAAAGTTGAACCATAGAGTAGTAAAAGATTAAGCATATATTTTTTTGAATATTAAAGTATATTACGGGGTATTGTGTATGAACCAAAAATATAAACTGTATAAAAGGGATGGGTAAAATGAGAACTCCGAGGGATTATACGAATAAGTAATCTCTTATCAAACAAATGTCAAGTGACTGACTGTTTAAGTCTGAAGCTGCAAAAGAGCTTGAAGAAATAGAAGTAAACACACGCAAGAAGAAGTACACACAAGCAAGAGTTTCAAGCCCTCAAAAAAAAAGAAACTCCAGTTTTGTTACTTTTGATTCATGCGCAAACCACCTCATCAGGTCAAACAATTTTTTTTAAAAAAAATCATATCTCAAATTCTCGAGACCAGTAAAATCCGAGTTTGTGTACTATAGCTCGTTATCACAGAGACAGGATCATTATTTCAGAGACTATTCTTCGCGCAAATGGAATATAACTGAGGTTGTACCTGCCATTATTACCATCGTTTAAATTAAGAAGGTGTTGGATCCGAAAAGGCTCTAAGAATAATCTTCAGAACATTGTAGAAACAAATAAGTGCGTGCAGTGAACTTACCACATAAGTGCACAAGTCTTGCATAGGATCGCAATCACTGTCAAAATCTTGCTGTGGATCTACATGAGACAAGAAATGATGAAGTTTCAAGCTGAGAAATATTTGGGGAAATAACAAAGTTGCAGACTTTGGAGATTTTACTAAGATTAGATCTAGCTTTGGATAATAAACATTGTATGAAAGAGATGGAGAGAAAGAAGCTACCAAGAGAGCGCAAAATGAGTGCAAGAAGGATGCATCTAACATAGATAGAGGTAGCGTAGATAGGAACATCATATTTATCTGTTGCTCAGGTCCCACGAGGAAGGCTGTGCTGCCAAAGAAAAAAACAACGTCAAGGTCATCTAACTGGTTATTGTGATCTCCCAGTGAACATGTAGTCGTAACTCATCCAAGAAAACACAATAAAGGAACGATTTTGAGAGAAATGACCACATGAACCATTCAAAACCTATTGAACTCAAGAACTAAATCTCAACAAAAATGTTTATAAGACAAAAAACAGCAAGTTCTTGTCGGCTACCAGGCAAAACATACCTTCTCATTTGCAAATGTGAAGAGCAGCGCAAACTTGATGGGGATGACAAATACGATCACAGACTGCAGAAGAAGAAAGGAACATGAATTACTTATTACAGATTGGCCACAGGATCATTCCAATTCAATTCATGGTAAGGCACTGGATATGTGAAATTGATCATTACCAGAAACATGAGCAGCAAACCAGCGGCCAAAGACGCGGCGAATCCGTACATTCTCTTAAAATGAAGTGCCATCAATGGCGAGGGGAGCATCAGACAATCGAAAATTGTTGTTACTGAAACGCTTCCTGAAGAAGCTGAGAGGGTTCACACTCACGGATCCCTACATAAGCGTTGACTGTTACAGACAAGCAAATGAAAAAAAAAATCAGATATTTAAAACTGGCATCGTGAAAGCTTTAACAAAAATTGGGAGTGATTAACTTCTCGTCGATGAGTAGCATATCAACACCCATCAAATCCTAAGAAGACAGAAACTTGGCTGTGGTTGAACATCGTCCGGCTTTCAAATCAGCAAGCACTGTGAAGGAATTCGCCATTGTTGGAGCTGATAATTAGAAGAGATGATACTTGTAGTTCTCGTAGATTTGGCGTTTTCATCTATGCAACGATGCCAATTTATATGAAAGTTTTGGCTGTTTCCATATGAAGAGTCCAAGCTTGATTTAATGCTGCGTAGTGGGGAGGATGGGAATTAATGGAAATCTAAGGCGTTTCAGATGTTTATCAGAGGCGGCTTCTACAAAGGCGATAATGAAAACCTCACTTTCTGGTATCACACATGATATATGGGCCTGGAAATTAAGAAGCCCCAATTAAAGAATGCAAAAGAAACAAAACAGAAGCCCAATTCAATAATGCAAAGGATACGACAAATTGGTTTCGTAGAGTGTTTGTTTAGGCGACAGGTGGCACGAAAAGCCCTTACCTCCTTGATGACGTGGCAGCAGGAGGTGAGAGAAAACTCCCCTTTATATAGATAGATAGCTTTAACCTTTTATGACACAAAGGTGGTACCATATTGTGCTATTGAAGAAGCTTATTTTCCTCGCCCTCCATCTGGAAAGTACTACTTAGTCGACTAAGGTTATCCAACCAGAGATGGTTGCTTAGGTTCTCATCGCAGAACTAGGTATCATATAGATCAGTTTAGTAGAGGAGATCCACCATCAAACAGTAGCAAATTGTTTAACTGTACGAATTCTGGTTTGAGATCAGTAATTGAGGACTTTTGGTGTATGGAAATCTAAATGGAGGATCCTAGACAGAAAACACCCCAAGTATGAGCTTAGGAAATGGGTTAAGATTGTGACAACAACAATGGCTTTCCATAACTTCATTCGAGATTCACAGCATGAAGTATGTGGCTTTTCACATTGGGAACCAATGAAATCATATGAACAACATGGTGATGAACAACATGGTGATGAACAACAGGATGAGCATATTCAATACATACCAGCAGGTGATAGAGTGATGAAGGGTACGCATGAGTTTATTATTCTACAGATGGCAAGAGGAACTAGACTTCCATATTAGCATCATACATATATACGTTGTTGCTTGTGCTTCCTTGTGCTAGTTCTCTTGAGTTTAATGGTCGATCTTCAGTTCAGTTCAACTGGTTCCTTCAAATTGATCTTCTCTTAGTGTTCATATTATGTGTTTATGAATTAAGACAATAGACAGTAGCACATTCTCTCTCTAGCACATTCTCTTTATGTTTCTTGCAAAGTCGTGATCAATTACTGTGATTTAGCTTTGTGGCACTAAGAAAAATCCAGCCTTAGATTGAGATTGGTGTTTAGTGGTTAGTCGGATAGTGAGTTCTTCTTGTTTAGTGGTAATAGTATCGAGCTTATAAGCTGAAAATGATGAAAGGAAATGTTTAATGGATGTTTTTTTTGTGATTTGGTGCACGGTTATATGGGATTAGCTTTTAAAAATTGAATTCGATTCTTTTTGACATCGAGTTTGATTTTCTTTAGGGAAAGTCTTTGCTCGAAAGCCATCTTATGATTCTGAATCTTCTTCCCTAGCTACCACTGCGTCTGATAAGCTCGTAGAACCTCCAGAACCTGTCTCTGAAGTTACTCAGGTTTGTTGTTTATGCCTGTTAACTCGGTTATGTAACTATGTATTAAAGCTATGTTGTGTGGTTTATGTGTAATTGTGCTATCCTTCTGTTTTTTATGAATAAACCATTTGTGATCGCTTGAAAGTTCTATTTCATGTTCCGGTTTATGGCATTTTAGTGAGAGAAATAAAACATTTCTCCTGGCTTTGTTGTGAATGTCTTTGATTGTCCCATTGTTGATTGACTGACCAAGACCTTTTTATATGGCAAGGTTGTTTCTCTTTTTGGGTTGTCTTGATAGTAATGGAGCAGATGAGTGAAGAGGGTGAAGATTCAAGATGATTATTTGTTGAAAACATTTTGATTTAGCAATGAAAACTTGTTTTAATATAGCAATGAGTACATGATTCTCTTACAATTGCCTTTTTTATCTTTTCAATTTCATTTTATAAAATTTAAGTTTCTACTTTGAGTTGTTTGGAAGTTTATTCAAATTTGAGTTTCTACTTTGAGTTTTATTAGAATCTATAGTTATAGTTAAGTTTTAATGCAATTTAAATAAAAAATTATAAATTTATATGAAATGAAAATTTATAAATGTCAAAATTTACATTTAGAATAATTTCAGTGTAAATATATTTTAGGCTAAATAATAAAAATTAGTATAGTTAAAATTAATATAAAACAGTAGTATATTTTTAATTTATTTATTAAATAGAAAAAAAAAAAAAAAACGAACATAAATCCACTATATACATGGAAAAAACGAATAGCCCCTTAAAATCTAGATGAATACATAGATGGAACAGCTAGAAAGAAATAACAGACGAGAAAACGAACGACCCGGTAATGTCTTTCAGCAGAAACCAAAACCATTAAGGCATCTCTTCTTGGTCCTTTCAGTCCCGGGTAAGAGAGCATAGTGATTCGCGACTCGTGTTGAATAAAAGTTTATACACTTCAAGTCATACATACTAATATCATTATTAGAGCACATCTCAAACTCAAAATACTAGATAATCATAAAAGGATAAAGCAAATTTATTGTGTGAAGGTGACATATTTCTTCAAAACGCAGAGCTACGACCACCCCTTGTGGACATGGTCTGCATAACTCCATTCATGAGTCCTTGAAACGATTTCCCAACTCCAGCTCCTATGTCTTGTGCAAAATACTTGGCCTGCCACACAATAAGTGAATTTAAATCCCTTTCAATTTCAAGCGTAGCGAGAAAGGTTTTATATTACCTCTTGTATGCTCTTCTTCAGATCAAAAGCATCTTTGACTCTGTCATCCAAGAATGCCCATGTATCACGATACTCTGCTCAACATGAAACGATGATTATGTTATATTTCTTCAAACACATAACAAGGTATCCAAAAGAGGACTTGAGGACCTGGGGAGTCATCTGTAAGCATGTAAATCTCGGTGGTCGAGTAAACTCCTCCAAGAACAGTGCGCTTGACATACCAATCCAAATCCGAGGCTCCATCACCAACAGTGTGCCATATCTCATCAACCAACATCGCCCGCTGCTTAAAACTCGTCGGAACATTCACCGGATGGGCCTGTTTTTTTTTTGCCAAATAAAATCCATTCAAACATCAGGACTTGCTTAAAAAAAGACTTTATCACAAAAAGAAACTTACTTGAATACTAAGAGCTTGAGGCCATTTGGACATGTAAGGAATCTGCATCTCTAAGCGAATACTGACGAGCTTCGAAACACGTTCACTTGGAATCAGGTTTTGCAAATCCAACCCAGAGTCTACTCTATCGATAAGGAGTTGCAAGCAATCATCCATGAAGTACTGAGCAAGAACGAAAGTCAACAACAAGAGTCAAAAAGTTTAAAACTTTTCATGATTCTCTAGAAAGTGAGATTTAACCTCAACAAGAGCAGCTTCTTTCCTGGAGAAAGAGCCAACAATGGAAGGAGACACACCAACGTCTCTGGAACCAGCAATCATGGCTTCCTCCGTCCAACCTAACCTCGGCTGCACCAAACTCACAAAAAAAAAAAAAAAAACACATTAAAGATTGAAAAAGAAGAATTTGGAGAAGAATACCACACACACCACGTGGCGAAGAGACGCGGCGAGGACACGAGCCTGCTCTTCCTCAAACTCAGCTCTCGGTTTCCTGCTGCTCTCATCTCGACGATGCCCTTCCTCTCTAGCCGTATCCGATTGATTAGGGTTTACGGATTGATTACCAATCGGCGATTCGGTGGAGGAAGTGCAGTAAGAGTAAGGGATGATGGTGGTGGGCCTGGGCTTGGGTAATCGGAGGAGGCGGCTGGTTGTGAAACCAGCTCCGAGAAGACGTCTCGCCGCCGTTCGGAACATTGCCGGAGTGAGGGGTTTGAGTTTTGGTGACACGTGGATGAGATCGTTGCCACGCAGAAACTAAAAGAGCTTCTTCCTTTGATTGATCCCTGCTTGTCAGTAGTGATCGATGCTGATTGAATAAATCGAATTGGGCCTTTATTTAATTTATTATTGATATTTTTGCCAACTATTTATGCTTATTTGCGTAAACGATGAAATCAATATGGAAATATACTAAATAACCCATTTCGAGGATTTACAATTAGCATGTTTAATGTTATTGTTGGTTATAGTCCAACAAAGGAAGTGAATACCGAGAATCTGAGATCATTGATCATTCATACAGCTTTGAATGGTTTCCATTTATCATGTTATAATTTCATTTAGAATTTCTCATGGTACGACGCAGTGTCTCGCGAGTGTTTTACGGATTCCACTACACTGTTCTTGGCTCAATTATTTTTAATGGGCTGGGCTGAAGGTACACGTTGGGCTGACTTTATTAAACCGGGGTCGGGACATACACGTTGGGCTCTTTACCTAAACCGGATGTTTGTTACCCAGGAGGGGTATGGTTCTATCCGATGATGTGGGGGGAGAAGTTCTCTTGAACCGGTTAGGTTATGAGGACTAAAGAGATTAAAAAACGGACGGTTCGCGATGCTTTCTTTCGTAGGGTTATGTTACCAAGCTAACTACTAAAGTGCTAGTCAAGATCCAGTTGGGAATCTCATGGCTTATATATCATCTTCCTGATCCTGGTCATTGCAACGTCTTCTAGGTAAGCCCATGTTTTGATCAGATGATTATGATGATAATATGTGTATTATTATTAATCGACTTTCATTGCTACTTCTTTTGTAAGCATTTTACATCACGTTTATGGGGATTAGTTTGCATGCAGCGAATATAATATATATGTTGATGTTGAACTTTTGTATATTGCATTTTATTGTAATGGAAGATTAGTTATTTTCCCGTTTAACCAAAACGAAACTGCAGAAATTGTTCGATAATTTCTAGAAATTTCATGTGCGTATACTGTTTTCTAATCATTTTTTTTAAAAAGTTATTCGTATCATTGTATATTACGTATGAATCTACGATTAGGTAAGTCAACCATGTAAAGTTTTTAAAGTGATAATTCACATACTTATCAAAAAAAAAAAAAAGAAGTTTTTAAAGTGTTCTCTTGCTCTTAGAAAACAAAACCCTAAACGAATATACAGGCTTGCATTTATTTTTATATAGATGATATTAAGTTTATAAAATTTCGTTTTTTTTTTTGATAATCCGGTATCCGGACCTTATTCCGACTATCCCACCGCGTCCAACCGGAACTGGAGAGTCCTGGCGGCCAAACGGAAACCATGTTAAATCCGCTGTGGCCGGGACTCGAACTCGTGATGGCGGGCACCTCAGCTGAGGTTTCTATACCACCAGACCACGAGGCCCGGTTATAAAATTTCGTTTTTTTATCAACAAGTACTGCAAGTCTACGACCCTATATATACAACGACAGAATACAAATAAATAAGAGTCGCAAATTAAAGGTAAGCAGATGTTTTTTTTTTCTTTTTTAAAAAAGAGCATTCAAATAAAAGACAGAGAAGCATACAATGTATGGTTTTGAAACTATAAAATTTGCATGGATAAATGTTAAAAACAAATATAATTGGACATGTTACTCAACTTGCCTTTGCAGATCTGTATTCCTTCCCCAACGACTACACGCATTTCCCACGAGTTTTTTTTTTTTTTAACTGGCTTTCATATTTAAAACAAAGAAACAGAGTTTACAGAGAAAGAACAAAGCAACAAACTAAACAGAAACAGAGCAAGGGAATTTAAAGAGAAAGTAAAGAGATGGTCACAATGTCGTTGAAGACCATGAAAGTGAAAGGAAAAAGCACAGCAGTAGAGATGCTGCACTTTTTAAAACGTAGACCAGAACGCCACCAAACTAAAGCCAAGATCAGATCCACAGTTTCTCATAGCTGAAGACTTGTCCTTTGCATGTTTGATGACATCTTGAGATAACATCCAATGAGATTTCGTAAGACCGTTATGGTATCGAGCATTGCGCTCTTGCCATATAACATATATAGAACCGTGCCAGAGTTGAAGCACCGCAGCAAGTTGAATCCGATTAAAAGAAGCAGAAACAAACCACTCAAAAACATAATCCCACTGCAGTGGAGGGTTAGTGAAACCAAGCACCCCAATAACAGCTTTCCAAATAAAAGAGGAATAGGGGCAGACAAAAAACAAGTGATCCCTAGATTCAGGGGCGCTTCCACAAAGCAAACAACAATTCTCCAAATCAAGTCCCCAAGAGATCATACGATCCATAGTCGGATTACGATTGAGGGTGAACAACCAAGAGGTAATCCTATACTTTGGTATAATTGCCTGATTCCATATGAATCTCGCCCAAGAAACAGAAGGCTTAGCCATCCTAATAGACTTCCAAACATCCTTAGTAGAGAATTTAGTACAAATTCTGTCTCCAACTTTCCAAATAGCAGCATCTGATCCAGGAGAAGGAGAGAATTGATGATCTTTTTCGTTCAATCTAATCATATCTACTTGTTTATAGTCTCATATATAGCCCACGTTTCATTTCCTTAATAAACTCAAAATTATATGAGTTTTATATTAGTGAAAAAAATCTTGAGTTTTATATTAGTGAAAAAATATCATGAGTTTTATATCAGTGAACAATAAATTGAATTTTCTATCTAATCTTAAAATAAAGTTTCCATCAATTATGTAAAAGAAAGACTATTGCATTGGACGACTTTTCATACTCATACTTTTACATACCATTATAATATTAATTTGTCGCGTAATCAGCAAACTTGGATCTAATCCGTGATCAATTCGTTTTTAGATGATTAATTTAATATGCTGAGTATGTGATTTGTGATTTCAATTTGGTTCGACTTAGATCAGCTCGGTTGATAGAACTCAGATATTACATACATGCATATCAACAAATCAAAAACTAAGGTTGATGAGTGGGAAAGGCTTCTGGATTTTAACACAGCTGATACACCGTTTGTATTTGCCGAGAATATATAAGCATCTTCGTGCGTAGTTTAAGAGCATGATTAATGAGAGTTTTTAGGGATGGAGTTCTTACCGTAGTTTAAAAAAATGTTCTTAACTTTAACAAAAAAAATAATTAAGAGCATATACAAGCATCTTCACGCATAGTTTAAGAGTATGATAAATGAAAGTTCTTAGGGGTGGAGCTCACTGTAATTTAAGAAACAGTTTTTAATTTTAATAAAAAAAAAGATTAAGAACTGATTCTTAAATTACGGTAAGAAACCCGTCTCTCGAAACCACATTAATCATGGTCCGACCAACAACAGTTGGATACTCTTCACGTTAGATTGGCACAGAGAACGTGCAAGCCCCCTTCTTTCTGGTTTCCTCCTTGTTTTGTAATAAGTATTTCTTTGCTTTTCTTTTTGAGTTCTTTATTTTCCATTTTTAACTTTATTAGTACTGTTTTTTTTCTTTACTTTAAAACGCATAACAACAAAAACGTGGTCGACGGAACAGTGTGGATTGTGGAGCTGTCTTTGACTGAGACCCACTCACAGTTTATTAACGCCGTGAAGATTTCCTTCGTTCTATTCAAAAAAAGAGATTTCATTCATTAACGTTTTTCTCAGTTGGACGATAGTATCCTTGGACATATGCATATACAATAAGGTCATTTTTGTTTGTTGGATGAGGATCTGATTAGGTCTCAAATCAACCTGTAATATTGATTTTATGGACGACAACGCCAAATTCATTTTCGCTTCCTTCATTGTATTGTTATTCTTCGTTACGTTCTGTTATATTTTTGTTCTTGTCAAGATTGTTGAATTCAATTATAATATGATTCATGGCAATTATCAATTCTGACGGTCGACATGTGAATTGACTTCAACCTTCAGCTTCTGCCGCATTTAATTACTAACCGACGGCTTACAGACCTTAATAGACAAACATTTAGTAGCATCTCTGCATGAATCACGAGTTAATAACAATTATAATAATTAGTTTAAAAATGTTTCGAGTATTATTCAAATTCTAAGACTATGTCATTTACTATCAAGAGCACTTACAAACTGCCAAAGAGGCTTGACTCTGACTTGTAACGCGTTTTGCTTGATTCTATCTTATTTCACCTGATTTGTTTTCAATTTATATAAATATATATATTTTCCCCACATTTGAGAAAAAAAAATATATTTTTTGAATTCATTCAAAAAAAAAGAATATATATTTTGGACGTATGGTCGATTTCTTGTTAGCATAAGATACCAAAGAAATTTCACCACCGGAACCATGAGGAAAAAAATACTTCATTACAACTTTGATTACTTGATACGTACTTATATCACACTATGATTCAACTTGCAGAGGAGGATTCGAGTTTTAGTCTTAACCAACATGAAATATATATCATAATTTAATTATGAAACTCACTGTAATTTTTGTATATGGACTTCATTTGTTTTTAACGAATTTTAAACTGTTTCTACTGATGTCGTATACATTATAAAGGGTTTCTTCAAATGTATATAGAATACATACCAACCATATATGTTTTATATTATTTTAGTTTTATTTTTCTATGTTTTATATTATTAGAAAAAAAAAGAATGTTATTATTTGAGTTTGAACAAAATATTTGTTACAAAATGTCTACTTACAGGATGTCATATTTTGCAACGGCTAGTTCAAGCTGCTAGGAATGTTCCTTCTCCATACTTATCAAAAAGTTACATTGTTTGATAACAATGACTTCGAGAAGAAAAAAAACAATTGTAAACAGACTGTCTAATTAATCCATTTTAAAAGGACAACTACATACAATTTAATCTGCAATAAAACTGAACTTAAAAAGAAAACGTACATAATACCATCTGTTAAAGAAACAAAACCTACCCTTTATTTTTGAGTAAACACCGGTTCATGCAAACACCAAAATAGAACAACTGGTATCTTTTTGACTTGCAAGTTACCATACTACGTAGGGCAAAACGGTAAATTCACGATGGCTGGTGTTTTGTTTGAATTCGTCTTCCTAACCAGCGCACAACCAATAACTAACTAGCATCGTGAAGAGGGGATAAGAGCATCTTTATCCAAGGATATTAGATGGTTTCTTAGCGCGTGGATCCCGCGTATGACCCACTTTTTTTTTAAGAAATCGGTTACAAAAACTATTAAATAGTAGTCGATTCTTAAGGGTTTCTTACACTGTTTGCGGACCCCACTAATACGTGACGGCTTATAATTGATTCGTTTTTTTTTTTTCTAAATTCGAAAAAGTAAAAAAAAAAAAAAAAAAATTAAGAAGCGATAATGTTGCTCTAAAATCACAATTTGACTAAAAAGCGTTGAACGTGAAGAACAGTGAACCGAGACGCATTTCCCGACTTTGATTAAAAGAAACAATAAATAGAACACGTGGGTTATTAAAGGACGCATAATTAGATAAAAATTATAATTTATTTTATTTTTGTGATTGGAGGAAAAGAAAGTTTTATTTAAGAGGCCACCCCATTTCTCCCTCGTGACAAACTCGAATTTGCAAGAAGAAGAAGAAGAAGAAGAGAGAAACTGAAACTCAGAGAAATAAAGATAAAGCAAACTGAAGAAGAAGAAGATTATAAACGTTTTCTAGTGGTTTTGATTCGTTTCTTCCAAGTCGCTTAACGATGTCGAGTTCTATGGAGTGCTCTGCTACTCGGAGATCTTCCTCAGGGAAGCCGAGCTTCTCGCTGACGTGTAGTCGATTGAGTCAGTATCTGAAGGAGAACGGTAGCTTTGGAGATCTCAGCTTAGGGATGTCATGCAAGCCTGAAACCAACGGTAAGGAGCCTTCTCTTTCTTCTGCATCCAGATTTTTTTTATTTCATTTTTTTAGTTCCCTGAAATCATACTAAAAAGTTAATCCATTGACCCGAACTAGTAACACAAACCGGTTCTTAGAGTTATTTCATCTGGAATTAATAGCTATAATTTTAGGTAGGAATTAGACACGTTTGTTGACTTACATCTCTATGCGTATGAGTGTGTAAGTTAGGCTTGCGTGTCTGATTCGTTTGATAGTGGTTAGCCTTTTGTTTTCTACCTAAAGTTTGCTAAAAGTGTCAATGAAAGCTATGGAACAGAGAGAGATCTAACTTGTTTGGATCATACTTGCAGGCATGTCACGTAAGCCTACAACAACCATGAGTTTATTCCCTTGTGAAGCTACCAACGTGGGTTCCATGGCCGCTGCTCAAGATGTTAAACCCAAGAATCTGTTTCCTAGGCAGCCAAGCTTTTCTTCCTCATCTTCCTCTATCCCCAAGGATGATGTCCTCAAAATGACACATGCTACTAGTAGTAGTAGGTATGTTTGGTTGTTAAAACATAATCTCTTGTACTAAAGCTAAGATTTTTTTTCCTGATCACTTGACTAAATTATGGTGCTTTATTGGAGCAGATCTGTGAAACCAGAGCCTCAAACTGCACCGTTGACTATATTCTACGGCGGGCAAGTGATTGTGTTCAATGACTTCTCTGCTGAGAAAGCCAAAGAAGTTATGAACTTGGCTAACAAAGGAACCGCTAACACCTTCACCGGTTTCACATCTACTCTTAACAACAGCATCGCTCCTACCCCAAACCAAGTTCCTCATCTCATGAAAGCAGCAACTCAAGACCCAAAGCAAACCTCCTCAGCTGCAATGGCATGTGGTAATCTTTCTCACCCTCTTTTTGGTTTCCATCTACTTTTAGCTACTTTTTTTTGTTGTCATACAGCTTCTAACAAAGAATTATTCATTTTTATATTACAGAACTTCCGATTGCTAGAAGAGCTTCACTTCATCGGTTCTTGGCGAAGAGAAAGGATAGGGTTACGTCAAAGGCACCATACCAGTTGAGCGATCCAGCCAAAGCGTATTCAAAGCCTCAAACCGGAAACACCACCACCTCTTGGCTTGGTTTAGCAGCTGATATGTGACGTGATATCGCAAAATAACCACAAACCGCACCGGGCTATTCTTTTGACGTTGCATCAATAAAACAAGAAGAACAAAACTCCTTTGTCCATGGTTCTTAATTATATTTTTTTCACAACTATTCAATTAGTAGGAAACTTCATATATTTGTATGTATTTGATTATGATTAGCGATCAATTCTTGTTAGCGTCTGTCTTTTCTAGGTATTGTATCATGGTGTCTAAACCCCATCTCTGGGTTATTTCAAAAATAGTCTCGTATGTTACTGAATTTGTAAGAACAACAAATTTTGTTGACGACTACTATACTTTAGTTTCGTTTAAATATTTCTTTATTAATCTATTTACAAAGAACTGCTCTTATAGCTCAAATGAAGATAAAATCATATTCCGATGAAAATAAAAAGACATGTATGTATGTCCTTAATTTCGTGTGTTCTTTACGTCCGTGGCGTGTCTTGATTGCTGAGGAAAAAAAACATTTAGTATTAAGAAAATCGTTAAATTGGTTCTCATTTGCTTAATTTTCCAACCTACTACGTACTCTAGTTCAATTTATTTAATCGCATTTTGTCATCTGCACCAATGAATCAGCACGAGTTTAGTAGGTGTAACAACAAGGAAAAAAAGAAACGTGGATCAATCAACCAAGCCTCTAGAAAGTAGACCATTTACATATAAATCAGCTAATCCATCTTCTTCTTCTTCTAGCACTGGTAACATTTTCATCCAACGACCGATGGATTCAGATTCCGAAATCGCATACGACTATCCGAGGTATAGAGTCTACAAGAATGGCCGTATCGAACGCCTCGTGGCCGACACCTTCGTCCCACCTTCGCTAAACCCTGAAAACGGTGTCGTTTCCAAAGACGCCCTCTATTCACCGGAGAAAAACCTCTCTCTCCGGCTTTACCTATCTCATAAAGCCGGTGAAGACAAGAATAAGAAGAAGCTCCCGCTCCTCGTCTACTTTCACGGCGGGGGTTTCATCATGGAAACCGCTTTCTCTCCTATTTACCACACTTTCCTCACGTCGGCTGTCTCAGCCGCGGACTGCATCGCCGTATCGGTGGATTACCGGCGTGCCCCTGAGCATCCGATCCCCATCCCGTACGAAGACTCGTGGGACGCGTTGAAATGGGTGTTCACTCATGTCTCCGGGTCTGGTCCGGAGCGCTGGGTGAACGACCACGCCGACTTCAGCAGAGTGTTCCTCGCCGGAGACAGCGCCGGAGCAAACATAGCTCATCACATGGCTATGAGAGCCGGAGAGGAGAAGGGAAGTTTCGAAATCTCGGGGATGGCTCTGTTTCACCCCTTCTTCTTTTCGAAAGCTCCGTTGGAGGAGGAGCACGAAGCTGCGGCGGCGATGAGATACATGCAAGGGATGTGGGAGATCGCGAGTCCGAACAGCGAGATGGGAGTGGAGGAGGATCCGTGGGTTAACGTGGTCGGGTCGGATATGTCCGGGTTGGGTTGCGGGCGTGTTTTGGTGATGGTGGCGGGGAACGATGTGCTGGCGAGGGAAGGTTGGGGTTACGCGGCAAAGCTTGAGAAGAGTAGTGGATGGGAAGGGAGAGTTGGAGTGATAGAGACTGAGGACGAAGATCACATCTTCCATATCAAGAATCCTGATTCTGTTAGTACTCGTCTTCTTGTACAGAGATTTGCAGAGTTTCTTAAAGATGACATAAGTTGTCGACTTTGAGCTTAGACTAAACACACACACTTGTTGTAAAATTTGAATAAACTTGTGATACAATGTGATTCCAATACGTTTTTGCTTTTATTTTCGTTTTATCCCCCTTTAAACCGGAAAATTTGGTATTATTCGTAAGGCATATTTTGTTTGATACTCTGAGGATTGTGTTCAATGACTTTTCTACCGAGAAAGCCAAAGAAGTTATGAACTTGGCAAGCAAAGGAACCGCTAGTATGTGACGGCATATCACGTCATATATCAGCTGCAAAGGCACCATACCAGTTTAGCGATCCAGCCAAAGCGTCTACAAAGCCTGAAACTGAAGATAACACCACCTCTTGGCTCGGTTTAGCAGCTGATATGTGACGTGATATCGCTAAATAACCACAAATCGTACCGGTTATTCCTTTGACGTTGCATCAATATTCAATAAGACAAGAAGAACAAAAGTCAAACCGAAAATAAAATCGAAATTACTAACTCATTTAGAGGTTTTTTCTCCCAGACACTTGTTTCGAGGAAGGTTGTTAGAGCAACATTATCGGTGGAACAAAGAGAGAGAGAAAGAGACTCCCTTGTTTTGTTTTGTTTTTGTTTTTTTTTTTTTTTCTGGTCGTTGGAGAGTAAGGGACATCTTTTAATTAGGGGCTTTTCCCTTCTCTTTCTTCCTCGGTTCTCACCCCCCCTCCTCTAAGGGATGTCTTAAGGGACTCCCAATAATGTTGCTCTTACCATGCGGTCCTAATGCTTCGTCCTCCTTTCTGGTGTCAGTTTTTTCACAGTTTTGTGGAACATCTCTGAAAATCCCTGCAAAACTTTCAAATTCCTTCCAACTTTACCAGTAGCCAAAGGATAATACAGAGCTTTGGTCTTTACCCACCGAGTTCTTGCCCCCGACTCGGGTCGGAGGGTCCGCCGGTCACCGTAAGCTCTGCTCCTCCTCCCCTCAATTCCCAAGTTTCTCATCAAGAAGATGACCACCTGCAAAATCTATTCCGACACACAAGAGGGAGACTTCCCTAGCTGAAACCGTAACTGTGTTTCTCTGGATAAGTATTGGGGAATCCTGGTACTATCCCTCTTCTTCCTCTGCATCGATTTGCTTCCTACATCACTAAGTTTCCTTCACAGTTCAAACACACTACTTCATAAGGCTCAGTTAACTTTCTGTATTGGCTACTTTGGTCTTGGTTTTTTAAGGGGAATCCGCTTAAGAAAGAAACCACAGATCCTCTGTTTTGCTACTGCAACACCATCTACAACTATTAACAAAAACCGAACCGGCAGTTGCAGTCACCACATGGAGCATCGAAGAATCTCCTCTGCAGAGAAAGGAAAGGGTCTTGACCTAGGACAACAACAACCGCTCAGAACTGCGCGAGTCAAGGTCCCACTTCTAGATAACTCAGACTTACTTCGCAAGCACTCGCTGACCCTTATTGGACGAGTCACTAATAAATTTGTGCAGAAGGTATGGTCACTGATTATGTTCTTTACGGAACAATGGAAGACAGGATTCAAACCAGTGGGATCCGATCTGGGGAATTACAGCAGCTAAGTAATAATGAGAGACTCCCGGCGACTCTGAGATTGGGACCTGTGTTAATTCCAGAAGCAAATTTGGAAACAGCAAATGAAACTAGAGAGATGAAGCGTAAACCAGGTCGACCCTCTCGAAAACGTAAGGCTCAAGATACTCAGAGCTCTGTTAGAACAAGAAAGGTCTCTCAAAAGCCTTCTCCTGTCTGTCGTAAATCAGCTCCTCAGACAGCTACTGATAAAGCAAGGACGACGACTGGTTCTTCCCGAGGCAGAAAACAAACTTCTTCTACTACAAGCTCTGATAATCACCCAATCTGCAACATGATCCCTGCAACGATAAGGAAGAGGATGGATTTTCGGATCCAATCCACTCCCGGTCCTTAAAGATAACAAGCTGGAACTGTCAGGGGTTAGGGAATCCCCAGACAGTTCGTCGTCTAAAGGAGATGAATAAGTCCATATCTCCAGACATCTTATTCCTCATGGAATCCAAAAATCCCGATCAATTTGTCATTGATAAAACTCAGGCTCTAGGATATGAGCATCATCATCTCATCTCGCCCACGAGACATGGCGCAGGAGGTTTAACTATTCTATGGAAACAATAGATCAAGCTTCATGTCCTTAGCTCAAACTCTAACTTCATTGATTCTTGTATTGAATTTGAAGGCAAAACTTTCTTCGCAGCCTTTGTGTATGGGGACACTGATTTTATAAAAAGAAGACTATTTTGGAATCAAATGGTTTCTCTAATGAACGGTAGGGACGCACCGTGGTTTATAACTGGTGACTTCAATGACATTCTTAGCAATGATGAAAAACACGGAGGACCGGTGCGGGTTGAAGGGTCTTTCTCTGACCTCCGATCTTTCTACTCCGAGGGAGACTTATATGACCTGCCTCATTCGGGTGATCTGCCCTCATGGAGAGGACAAAGGGGCAATCACTTAGTTCGATGTCGACTAGATAGAGCGGCGGCAACAAGCTCATGGGAAGAACCGTTTCCATCAGAACGCAGACAATACCTAGCCTTCGAAGTCTCAGACCACATGCATTTGGTCACAGTGCTGGAAACAGGGATAAAGAAGAGGAAAGGAATGTTCCGCTACGATAGGCGACTTAAAGATAATAAAGAGGTCAAGGATCTGGTTCAGGCAGTTTGGATAAACGTTGGTGACTGTCCCATTAGAGATAAAATCTCCCTGACTAAAAGTGCTATAGTGGAATGGAGCAAACAACAAAACTGCAATAGCCGCCTGACTATCGAGCTAAAGAAACAGGAACTCGAGGAAGCCCTCTCTAGCCGGGTAAATGACCTGACGCTCATTCATCAAATTAACTCAGACCTCAACGATGCTTACCAGGCTGAGGAAGAACATTGGAGACAACGAAGCCGACTGCTATGGTTGAGACTTGGAGATAGAAATACCGGATTCTTTCATGTTGTCTCTAGAAACAGAAAAAGAGCTAACGCTTTCTCGATCATCGAGGATCTAAATGGGAATGTTGTCTACAAGGAGGATGATATAGCTTGGGCTATAGTGCAGTATTATGATGCTCTCTTCACTTCTGTTGAATGAAACAAGACATAGACAGTTAATGCGGCTTTGCGCAGAATGGTGTCTGATGAAGATAATGTTGAGCTGATCAGGCGTCCATCAGCCCAAGAGATTAGAGATGCAGTCTTTTCCATCCACGCCGACAAAGCCCCCGGCCCATATGGTTTTTCAGCTAGTTTTTTCCAATCAAATTGGGAAACAGTTGGTCCGGATATGATTAAAGAAGTGCAGAAGTTCTTTGAAACGGGAGTCTTCCCGCCTCAGACTAATGAGACAAATGTACGGCTAATACCGAAGATCCTGAACCCGCAAGTGGTAGCTGACTACAGGCCAATCGCCTTGTGCAACGTCTTCTATAAGACAATATCCAAGCTTCTGTCCCGACGAATGCAGCTGCTGTTAGCTAGTATTATATCTGAAACGCAGTCTACGTTTGTACCGGGCCGAGCTATATCTAATAATGTGCTCATTACTCACGAAGTCCTCCACTTCCTCAAAACATCTAGAGCGGAAAAGCGATGCTCCATGGCGGTTAAAACTGACATGAGTAAAGCGTATGACAGATTGGAGTGGGAGTTTATTGAGCTAGTTTTTCAGCTAGGTTTTCATGAGACATGGATCAAAATGATCATGCAATGTGTATCCACTGTTACATATTCCTTCCTCATCAACGGTTCGCCTAGAGGAAGGGTTCAACCGAGTAGAGGCATCCGTCAAGGAGACCCTCTTTCACCATACATCTGTAGTGAAGTACTTTCGGGTTTATGTAACAGAGCCAGCGAGGAGGGTTCTCTAAAAGGAATACGGGTGGCAAGGGCCTGCCCCCGATTCAATCACTTACTCTTCGCCGATGACACTATGTTTTTCATTAGAGCCAACAAAGAAAGTACCCAGTGTCTCAGCAAAATCCTGAAACCATACGAAGAAGCCTCGGGTCAATCGATCAACACCATCAAATCTTCAATCTCGTTCTCTAGGAAAGCCCCTCTAGAACTAAGGGAAAAGATCAAAGACGACCTCAACATTCAGAGAGAAGGAGGAGTAGGGAAGTACTTGGGGTTACCGGAACATTTTGGAAGAAGGAAGAAAGATCTTTTAACCTCCATTGTTGATAGAATCGTTCAAAAGGGTCGTAGTTGGTCTAATAGGTTTTTATCCAAGGCGGGTAAACTGACAATGATTAAGAGTGTCCTCTCCCCTATACCCTCACATGATATGACTTGTTTTAAGTTTACCCTTATCTCTGTGTAAGAGGATTCAAGCAGCGGTAACGAGATTTTGGTGGGACGATAAAAAAGGTACTAAGAAGATGGCTTGGGTGTCTTGGGACAAAATGACTCTGCCTAAAGAAGTGGGGGGACTTGGTGTTAGAGATTTCCAAGCTTTTAATGATGCATTCTTAGGGAAATTGAGCTGGAGGATTCTTAATAATCCCGATATACTTCTCTCGCGGGTGCTCTTAAGGAAGTACAGCTTTACGAAAAGTTTTCTAGATGTCACGAAAAAATCAGCTATATCCCATGGCTGGCGCGGAGTTCTTATAGGCCGAGATTTACTTAAAGAAAACCTTGGATGGATAGTAGGGAATGGAACCTCCATTAGCATCTGGAATGAACCGTGGCTAAGTCTCTCGCAGCAACTATCCCCAACTGGCCCAGCCACGGAAGAAACAAGTAACTTCATTGTCTCTGATCTCTTCAATGAACATGAAAGAACGTGGAATGTGACTACGATCAAACGAGTCCTACCTCAGTGGGAGCAAAGCATTGTCAATATTAAGCCTAGTCTATCGGAGGCGCCAGACAAGCGAATATGGCTAGGTACAAATAATGGCATTTACATTACAAATTCTGGCTATCACATAGCGCTCAAGAGGAGAAGGGAATTGGATGGAATACAAACCAGGAGCGATCAGATTCAATGGTCTAAAGAAGTGTGGAATCTACAAATTGCCCCTAAGGTTAAATTTTTTCTGTGGAAGACTTTCCAACAAGTGTTACCTGTAGGAGAGGTGTTGTGCACTGCCACATCTTGAGTGATAATCTATGTAAGAGATGCGGCACACCAGAATCTATTAATCATCTTTTCCTCCACTGCAACTTCGCTCGTGAAGTATGGAGAGCAGCTCCGTTTGCGGGTGCTGTGGATATAAGCGGATTGATAGATTTAAAGGATGTGTGGCTGAATCTGTGCGGAAAAACTTGCTTACCTCCTACAGGTTTAACAGAAGGCTCGCTAGCCCCATGGATATTGTGGCAAATCTGGAGTGCACGAAACCAGATAATTTTCAACGGAAAGAACTGGACGGCTGAAGAATCACTAATGAATAATAATATTTGAAATCTCCATTTATAAATATTTGAAAGTCAACGTACACGCTGGAATTCCTGTAAATAAAATAAACGTCTGAAATATAAATAACATAAACGATATATAGAAGCCCAAAGGCCCAAAAACGATAAAACGATAAAAGTGATAGAAGTCCAAAGCCCGATAGTAGTAAAAACCCAAAAGCCCAAAAGCCCAAAAGCACCGGTCCGATATAATCACTCCTGCTCATCGGTCTCACCTGGGAAAGAAGGAGGGGTGAGCGATAGGGGAATCGCCCAGTGAGGTATGGGATGCTAAACCGCAAACCACAAACCACTGACTCAGTTCATAGCACTACAATTATGTAGGCCTAGCTCTAGCATGAGACAATCACGGTACCTATTACACCACACAGAACAATCAATATATGTCCAGTGGACTAGACATGCTACAACCAATGTGATGATAGCATACCGCATTTCCTCATAAGGATATAAATATATATAACTCTACAAGCGTCGTAAGTACAGTAGTCCACTCTGTACCCCCGCAATCTCCACAAACAAGTGGCCTAGTACAAACGTCTCTGTACCCCGCTAAACATACGGCCTAGTACAGATATCTCCGTACCCTGTGATCTCTCAAACAGGCGGCCTAGTACAAACGTCTATGTACCCCGCAAATCCCGCGGCTAGTGCAGACACCTCTGCACCCCGCAATCTCAACACATGGACTCACATATATACATATATATATATATATATATAACAGTTCTTAACATCAAATCATTTCAATCAATCGTTGAATCCTCTATTATCATATTTCCGGTTTAACAATCAATATCAATAATGAACAACTAAGACTCTCAAACAGACTCGATTCACAGAGACGGATCATGTTTCGAAACTAAACTTTCCATAATGGTAGTACTAAACTAGCTCGGGATTTAAACGAAGAAGCCCTCACTTTAGCAATGAAGAGAAGTGGTATCTATAAACTCCAACTGCTTAAATAGACTCCAAATCTGAAACCATGGCGAAAAATCGAGTGAGAACGCTCTTCAAACGGTTTAAAACGGGTCCGGTCGAAGTCTGCGGAAAAATCAACTCGCTGGTCAAATGTCAACCCTGTCAACCCGGTCAATCCTTGACCAGAAATCAATTTAACCTAACCGGCCGGTTAACCCTAACCGATTTTGAATTTAATTTAAACCGGTCAACGAGTTGACTCACCGAGTCACCGGCGAGTCACGGCGGCCGGCGGCGTTCCCGCGGCGAGTCACGGTCAGCGACGGCGAGTCACGGCGGTCCGCCGGTGGTCTGGCGGCGGAGGAAGGTGGCGAATGCGGTGGTGACGACTTCCGGCGGCGGCGCGTGAACTCACGCGCCCGCAGAGACGAAACTTCTGGAGGCTCTAGCGGCTTCGTCCGGACTCCAATTGTGGCGTGTTCGGTGGCTAAGGCTTCGTCTCGACGAGGGGAACACGATGGTGTCTTTGCATGCGCGAGATTCTCAACGGTTAGAGAGATATGCCCGATTTACTGAACGGGCGAAAACAAAGCTCAAGAAGGTGGCGGTTTCCGGCGATTCTCAAGCTTGGCGAAGTCTCGGCGTATGGTGGCTCCGACGATCTTTGGTGGCTCCACTTCAAAGGTTTCCCATCTTTTCTTGTTCTTGAACTCTCTCTCTTTTTCTCTTTTTTTTTTTTTTTTTTTTTTTTTTTTCTAACTTCTGATTTTTCTCTTGCAGGAGGATAAAACAATGAGGATGGAGTATTTATAGACAAAAAATTTTAGGCCTTGATGTATTGCTCGGATCTTAGCCGGCTAACGAGTTCCGAGACCGGAATCGGGTCGTTAGAGAAACATTTTTAATTTCCAGAACCTTAACGCAACAACAGCTACAGTGTTCGTAACAGACCGTGCGCATATACATGATCCAGACACTTTCTGGTGGATTTGATGGTTGGAGTGTCGGAATCAAAGAAGAAGGTCGTGTGGATGTCATTCGACGTGTAGGACGATTCTATCATTTCAAACCTCGCCAAGTGAACGTTGAGGGTATATCTCTTAACGACGGGACCAGAGATTCAGAAGGCTGTCGCGTGGCAGCTGGTTTGGCTCAGGAATCGCGGGTAGCTGGTTTCTGTCAGTCTGACTCGTGAAGGGTCATCGATGGCCAGCTTCGAGGATGGAAGAACTGCTCTTCAGTTCGGACAAGCGAAGCTACATTAATATCACCAAGTAGGTCAATTTCAGGGGAAGTTGTTCTCTGGTTCTCGGAGACAGAGAATGAGGAGGTTTGAGCTTTGTCATCTGGTCAACGTAGGAGTTCGTTTCTCAGCGATTCATGTGTTGAAGTGAAGCATTCGCAGTACCGGATAAGTGCCTTATCTGGTAGCTCATTTTGTCTTATCTTGGAGGAGGAGCTGGAGTTGGAGCGTTAACTGGAAGCTAAAATCTCAACTAGACTTTTCATGAGATGGTCGGAAGTTCAAGGATTCCTTTAACCTCTGGTTTCAGATCCTATTGAGTTGTGCATCAATCCCTTGCAAGGCTAAACAGCCTTAGTTCCTGGTAAGTTTGAATCTTCTGAGGTGGAAACGCACCCCTTTATATTATAGCGGTTGGTCTTGCACGAAACTCCAACCTGTCGGTACCAACGGCTCCACTCCAGACTGTTAATAGAATTTGAGGATTTTGAGCTGGTTATAGGATAGTTTTGTAGTCTTGTATTGTAATACAGTAATAGAACTAGGTGTTAAAAGGTCGGTTCATCATGTGTCTTAGGGTGAATTTGTCCCGAGTGAACAAAAGTACAATGGAGGTTTGATTAGTAGCATAAGATGATACTAGATCACTCCATTGTTTTGCTGTTGAATCTTGTTTGAAGTCTAATCACGTTAACAATTCTTTAGTGAATGATAAGTTTGAAGTTCAGCCAAAAAGAAATCTGGGAAATTTGGTATGTTCTTTAGGCATTTTTTGTTTGAGACTCGAGGAGCTTCCTTGTACTTGCTGTACTACACATGTACATCATCATGTACGCAACCCTTGAAGTTTCTTCTTACACAAGCAACATGAATCCTGAACAGACTACTTCCTAGGCCATACCCCATATATAATATCTTCTTTTACGACAAATTAAATTCATAATATCAAACAAACTGATAATATCATTTTTTTATTAGTGTTTCAAAACACTAACAAAATTATTGTTGTCTGTTTTATCAAGATTATCTATATTTTGTTTTGTCTACTTATAGAAAAACTCACAAGCCTACTAATATAATATGGCTTTATGAAAAAATAATACGAACAAACAAACAAGAAAAAAAAAAAGAAAAATTTGGGTTATAATCTAGGGTTGGGCATAAAATCCGTAACCCGAAATCCGAACTGAACCCGAACCGAAAAACCCGATCCGTACCCGATCCGAAATGTAAAAAATACCTCAATGGATCTTGTAAGGTGTTATAAAACATATCCGAACCCGAAGTGTTATTAACCGAACCCGAACGGATAACCCAAAAATTCGAAAAACCCGAAAAAATATCCGAAGAAACCGATCCGAATGTCTAAATTAATATACAATATAAATATTTGAAACATAAATATGTACTTCAAATATTCAATTTCATATTTATTTGGATATGATACCTAACAATAAGTATTTAAAATTTAAATAAATACCTTAAATACTCCATTATATACAAAGAAATATATATTTCTTATGTTTTATTTTTGAATTTTAGATTTTACTTTGGATATATCTGAACCGATCCGATATAACCCGAATCCGAATGATATATGGTTACTTTGGATATATCTGAACCGATCCGAAACAGTAGTGTTATATCCGAATCTGATCCGTACTTGTAAATTTATTAGAATGAGACCTAGAGAGTGTTACAAAATAGAACCGAAATCCGGAGGACCCGATCCGAACCCGAACGCGCAGGCCTAGTATAATCAATCAACCGCTGATCACAATTCTAAATTAGTAAATCCTTTATATTACGAATATTCCAGCTGGAGAAACTTGTCCTCCGGTACACCGAGAGCTCAAAACCTCAATGCTTGTCGATTTATGTTGCGCGTCTATATATTATCCTCCATTATTCTCACCGATCTACACTCTTTACTACAAAACCCTCTAACTCCTCTGCACATTCAATAACAGAAACATCAGTGAATCAATCCTCACTTTTTTTTTTTTTGACAAATCAATCCTCACTTAATATGGAGTACTAATGTAAAGTTGTGTCTCAAGTTTAACACAAGAAAAAAAGACACGTGGGTAGAGGAGCTTACTTGTACATGTAAATGTCTTTGCCTCGAAGTTTCTTCTTACACAAGCAACACAAACTCAGAAACTCTTGAGAATCTTTCATCAACACATCTCTCTTCTTCGCCGCTGATTCTTCAGCTGTTTCCGTCGATTTGTCCAATCTCCGCTCACGACGATCACCCTCCGATCGATCATCACGAAACTCAAACTTTTCGTCGTTGTAATAAACCTTGCTCACGCCATCACGACGACTCGTGACGCGAGTGTATTCCTCAGAGAGTTCAATCTCCGCCTGAAACTGATTTCTCCGGGGACAATGAACCGGGTTTGATCTGTTCGAACCGGAACCAGAGTAGTAAACCGGGTTTTGTCTCGACGACGAGATCTCTTGCCGGTTGAGCCTCATGATGCTTCCAGATTTCTCAAGCGCAGCGACGATGCCTAACCCCACTCCACCGTCATCGTACCGCTTTGTGCTACCAGGCGACGGCAGCTTCATATCTAAGGGACTTCTCGGACTCGTCGTGAAGTTTCCCGGCGAGATAATGGATCTGTATCCCGGGACAACCATGTGGGAATTGCTTAGAAGCATAATAAAAAGCTTTAAAAGGAGGAAGCTATATGGAGGAAGAAGGGCAATGGAAGAAAGAAAGGTTATAGGATGAGTTTTTGATTGTGAAGAAGGAAAGAAGATAACTTGGAGAACCTAAAGAGTAAAGACGTAAAGCCCCTTCGCATATCCGCATTTTTACGGGTCGGATATTCGCATTTTTCTTGAAAATCTCCTTAAACGGCATCTATGTACGCTTATTATTAAACTCTTATCATCCGTATGCTAATTTATTTTTATTACTGACTCTGTTTCATATTAGTTGGTGTTTAAGGTTTTTGCACAATTATTAAAAAAATTGTTAATTTTCATTCATTTTACATTAATTAAACTTAATCAAACCAATAAAATTGTTTGATAAAATATAATTGATCAAAAACACCAACAACATTACTCCAATTAAAATTTTACATAGAAATCCGAAAACATTATTTAAGCTAAAACTAAAACAAAACCTTAAAACACCAGTTAAAATGAAACATCTAAAGAATTATTTCCATCTATGTCTATATATTTACGACCAGGGTTTAATATTATTATTTTGGTAATTTGAGTTTTAATAGTGGCTACTATGTCCTACATAATCTGGTAACAATATTAGATTACGTGTGTTGAATCATTTTCCAATTCATGTTCGATTAGTCGTTTGTTTTAATTGGTTAATTTAGTATAGTTTTGTAATAGAACGTCTATGCCCAAGAGAAGAAATGTGAAAAGTACGTGATCTTGTTTTTATCTCGTCTCCAAGGGTAGCAACAAAGAAAGAAGTTTAGGATAATTAATTTTATTAGAAAACAAATACGTGTGGTTTTGCAACATTGACTTCATGATCAACAGTTCCAACTTCCAAGACAAAGACTTGTGGATAATTTTTATTTATTTATTTATGAGTTAATGATATTGGAATTCTAAGAACATCATTATCTCAAGCTCTTAAATAAGTCTCTTAGAATAATTGTGATTTAAAAAAAAAATTGTGATATATACAAGAAACGTCTCCTAATTAGATATCACAAGAAGCGTCTCTTCTCTTCATCTAACTCTTCCTCTCCATGTCTCTACCGTTTCCATCTCCTTTCTCTCTTCATATTCAATAGGTTTAATCTTTGAAAGGTTCTGAAACGAAACACAAAATGGCATCTTCTTCTAGATCCCAATCTGGGTTTTGTCCTCTCTCGTCGTGTTTATCTCTCGGTAACTTCGTCGAACGGTGTTGATTATATCTTCAATTGCATGATTAGATTTGATCTAGATTCTTATGTAACTCGATCGTTTGTTTGTGATTGCGAGATCAAGAATCGTAAACAGAGCACACAAGATTTGTTAACCCGGACTTCGTTTCCTACTGTCTGGGGAGAGATCGAAACTCTCAAGCAACTTCACTAGAATCAGTATAAAGTTCTGGTAACAACAATACAAGTCTCGATCTAAACACACCGGAGAAGACGCGCTGTTTGTTACCTCCGAAATACACCACCGGTAATCGGATCCTGTTACAGCGACGTCACCGGAGTTTCTTCTACTCCAGTTCTCCGATCAATCGCTCAGGTGAAACTCTTTCTCCTCGATTCTCTCTTTCTGTGAATCGCCTCTTCTCAGCTGATCTTAGTCTGTTACTGGTTCGCAGTCACACCGAAGAAGATAATGTCGTTAGGCCAATATAACCGTCAAAACGACGTAGCAGCAAGATTGGGCTTTAGTCAGTTTCGGCCCAAACGAAGAAGGCACTGTTGATGGACTTTACGGAAATGACCGGAGTCAAGCCCAAAACCCACAAATCTCCACCTCTTGACTTCGGGCAAGGTTCGTGAAAGCCCCTCAGAAGTCTTCTGTCTCTTCTCTCTCTTGCCGCCGCTTTGCCCCTCCATCTCTATAGACGAGCTCTGACATAAACCACTGAGAAAAACTCACCTTTCTCTGGTGAAACACTTCCCTGTTAACAAGGTAATAACCTCTGACTCTTCTTTCCTGATATTAACCTGAGAAGTCAAAACTGATGATCTATCGGTCTTCACTGAAGACGAAAGACACACCCTGAAAACCTTTTCTTTTACTTTTCATGTTTTCGATCTGGGTTTCCACAGCTTGAAGAACCCAGAAAAAAACACCACCACGTTTTCTTTCTAAGGTAACAACTTTCTCAGGCCCTTTTTATTATTATTCATAACACATTTGATAACTTCAAGGACGTATACTGACCACAGACTTTCCTTTCTCTGTTTCTGAGTTTGCAGACCTGACAAACCAAAACTCAAAACACCCACGACGGAAGAATCTCAGATACTCTACCTGAAGCCACAGAACACTGCTGAACAAAGAAACAATCGTTCACCGACGACTCCACCTCAACCCTCACCACCAGAGATCGATATTGATCTCTCCTTCTGTACGGGTAACTCCCTCTCTATAATCTGAAGTTTACAAATTCTTTTACAGATAGCTCAGATGTCTTACAGAACACGAACCATCTCTCCTCTGTTTCTGTATGTTGAGGCGCTTATAGAGTTACCCGGAGCCGATCATCATCCTTAGCAGATGTTGAGAAGTTCACAGCAGAGCTGTAACTTAGTACCAGGTTCACATTTCGTCAGAAAATCTGCAGTATTCTTAAATGTATGTATCTTCGCTAGGTTGACGATTCGCTTAGATACAATATCCATGATTAAATTGAACTGTGTATCCATGTGCTTAGTTCTCTCATGATGTACTGCATTTTTAGATAGGGCTATTGCACTTTGAGAATCACAGTGTATCCTTACACTGTCTTGTTGGTAACCTATCTCTGTAATGAAATTCCTTAGCCAAATAGCTTCTTTGACTGCCAATGTTAGAGCCATAAACTCTGCTTTGGTGGTGGATAAAGCCACCACTGACTGTAGTCCTGACTTCCAGGACACAATATTTCCCCCAACTTTAAACACAATTCCTGAGACTGATCTTTGCTTATCCAAATCCGCAGAATAGTCTGAGTCTGAATAACCCTCCACCTTGAACTCTGTAGACTTCTTAAATGTCAAACACTGATCGTAGGCTCCAGCTACATATCTTAAAACCCATTTAACTGCTTCCCAGTGTTCCCTGCTAGGATAAGACATAAAACGACTGATGAATCCCACTTCAAAACCCAAATCTGGCCTTGAACCAACCATTGCATACATCAAGCTTCCAACCGCACTTGCATATGGAACATCTTTCATATGCTCATACTCTGCAGCTCTTTCCATAGGATGTAGACTCCTTAGTTTGAAATGAGAAACCGTAGGTGTAACCACTGATCTAGCGTCAGACATTCCAAAAGTGTTTAGAACCTTCAGTAGATACTTCTCTTGTGATAACACTAGAATTCCCTTCTTCATATCTCGAGTGCTCCATTCCAAGAATTATAGAGGCTTTCCCTAAATCTTTCATTTCAAACTCTCCACTCAAACTGTCCTTCAGAGACTGAATCGCAGATTTGTTTCCAGAGGCTATGAGCGTGTCATCAACATAGAGTAGTAAATAAACTACCTTCTTTGTGTTGATGTCATTCATGTACACACATGAGTCAAACTCGCTTCTGATGAACATCTGCTTCTTCATAAAACTATCAAATTTCAGATTCCACTGTCTCGGTGACTGTTTCAGACCGTAGAGATACTTCCTTAGTAGACATACCTTGTCCTCATTTCCTTTTACAATAAATCCCTCAGGATGTTCCATTAGAATCATTTCTTCTAAGTCACCATGTAGAAAGGTTGTCTTAACATCCATCTGCTCTAGCTCCATATCGAAATTTACCACCAGTGATAAGAAGCTACGAATCGAAACATGTTTAACCACTGGTGAGAAAATTTCATTATAGTCTATTCCTTCCTTTTGAGAGTATCCTTTAGCTACAACCCTTCCTTTAAACCGCTTGTCTTCCACTCCTAGAATACCCGGTTTTAGCTTAAAGATCCATCTGCATCCAATCGTCTTTTGATCCTTAGGTCTCTCAATCAAGTCCCATGTTCTATTCTTTTCCAGAGAAACCATTTCTTCCTTAGCTGCATTATCCCAAAACTTCCTTTCTTTAGTCTTCATTGCTTCGGCATAGGACCTTGGCTCATCAATATCTAATTCTTCAGCAACACTGAAGGCATAAGTAACCAAACTCGCATCATCAAATCTCGATGGTGCTTTAACATTTTGTCTTCTTTCCTGGTCTCTGGCTAGAACATAGTTATCCAATGAGACATTTCCAGAGCTTACCACAATACCACCATCTGGTTCTGAATCTGAGTCTCCATCTGATTCTGACCCCTGTGAGCTTTCATTATCATATTCAATCATATTAGACGTCTCTCCAGTTTCAAAATTTCCAGATGAAGGTCCCTGAATCAAATCATCACTAAAACTGACTCGCTTTCCTTCTTTCTTTGACTCTGATCTAACCCTTTCAGTGTTGTTATCATTTGAGCTTTTAGATGTGTCTTTAAACAGTTCTTGCTCATGAAACACAACATTCCGACTGGTGGTACACTTTCCTTCTTCCTGAATCCAAACTCTGTAGCCTTTGACCCTAAACGGATAACCAACAAATACTCCCTTTATAGCTCTAGGACTTGTCTTTTCTTGAACCTTATGTACGTATGCAGAACATCCAAATCTTCTTAGATGAGACAAATCAACCTTGCCTCCTGACCATCTCTCTTCTGGTAATTCAAAATCAATACTTGAGCCTAGTGTTCGGTTGATTAGATAAACCGCTGTAGAAGTAGCCTCACCCCAAAATTCTGAACCCAAACCCGTCTCTGCTAACATGCTCCTAACCTTATCCATAATTGTTCGATTCATTCTTTCAGAAGCCCCATTCTGTTGAGATGTATAGGTGCAGGTGCGGTGTCTTTTAACCCATGTATCCTTGCAGAGTTGATCAAACTTGTGATTTCAGAATTCTAAACCATTGTCGGTTCTGAGACACTTGAGTTTATTTCCTGTTTGATTCTCTACCTCTATTTTCCACTCCTTGAACCTTTCAAAAGCTTCATCCTTGGTTCTTAGAAAATAAACCCAAACCTTCTTAGAGTAATCATCAATGAAACTCACGAAATACTTACAACCACCAAGTCTTTCTGGAGTTGAAGGGGAACCCCAAAGATCTGAATGAACATAGTCAAGAATCCCTTTGGTTGTATGCTTAACCTTCGGAAAACTTTGTTTGTGAGACTTTCCCAAAACACAGCTCTCGCAAAACTTTAAGTCTTCAACGTCCTTGATTTGAAAATAACCTTTGTTGACCAGAGCATTCATGTTTGCTAAACTCATGTGTCCAAGCCTTGAGTGCCACAGATCAGTAACGTTTGGCTCTGCTCTTCCAATATTGGCTTCGGCTTTGGACACATCACCAATCAGATAGTATAGTCCATCTTGATACCTTCCAGAGATAACCTTTTCTCCGTTCTTGTAGAAAATAATCTTATAGTCTTCACCCGTGTAGGAACATCCAGCTTTTTCAAGCATACCATAGGATATTAGGTTTCTGCTTATTCTTGGCATGTATCGAACATCCGTAAGTATAACCTCCCTTCCATCTGAGTTACAAATCTTAATCTTCGCAATACCTTTAACTTCGCAATGAGTGTTGTTAGCCATTAGGACCTTTCCACCATCATGCTCTTTGAAATCAAACAACTCCTCCTTCTGTGGAGTCATGTGAAATGAGCAGCCTGAGTCTAGAACCCACTCGTTCTTGGAGTCTTGAGTGCTCACAGTAAGCACTAGAGGTTGCTTGGGTTCTGACACAGAGTTAGCTGAATCACCATTTCCCTGTTGTTTGTTGTATCTTTGGGGACACTCACGCTTCCAATGGCCATCTTTGCCACATATAAAGCACCCAGTCTTCTGCTCCTTATTATACCTTGGTTTAGATTTGGATCTGTAATCTCTAGACTTTGATCTTCCTTTATTAGGACGGTTGTTGTTCCTATCACCCTTCTTGCTAGACCTCCCTCTTGATTCGACATATAAGCCTTCTGAACTAAACTTTCCTTTGTTCAATAGACCTCTCTGCCTTAACTCAATCTCCTTTGAGTAAGATGAAGCAGTTACTTCTCTAACTGTAAGAGTCTCCTTGCCAGTTCCATATTTTAGAGTATGCACAAGAGCTTCATACTGAGCTGGAAGACTCGTTAGAAGCTGTATAGCTTGGTCTTCATCACTCACATTTATGTTGAGACTGGCTAGATCTCCTACTAGCTTGAGAAACATATCCATATTCTCTTCCATACTTTTACTCTCCTCCATCTCAAAGCTAGCAAACTGTTGCTTTAGATCGATCATGTTAGGTAGAGACTTGGTCTGATAATCTCGTTCAAGAGCTTTCCACATGCCATAAGCAGTACGCTCATGCATGACTTTCCTTAGTATCATATCGCTAAGACACGTTCCAGTGAGATTCTTCACTCTAGTATCTTTAGCAACCTTAACTGGATCCAAGACTGGTTCAGCTCCTTCTTCAAGCTTCTCTGAGTCCTTGTAAAGAGTAGCATTTTCATCAAGAGCCGATGCTAGCCCCTGGATATCAAGCTGACCAAGAAGCTTATACTTCCACATCCCAAAGTCACCTTTTCCATCAAACTTATCCATCTCGAACCGACCTCGAGTAGGATCCAGCTCCGTAGTTATAGTCATCCTCCTTGATTAACCTCAATCAATCCAATCAAGCACCAAACCACAGCTCTGATACAACTTGTTGATTATAGCTTCGATTGCTTGATTAGATTTGATCTAGATTCTTATGTAACTCGATCGTTTGTTTGTGATTGCGAGACCAAGAATCGTAAACAGAGCACACAAGATTTGTTAACCCGGACTTCGTTTCCTACTGTCCAGGGAGAGATCGAAACTCTCAAGCAACTTCACTAGAATCGGTATAAAGTTCCGGTAACAACAATACAAGCCTCTTCTAAACACACCGGAGAAGACAAGCTGTTTGTTACCTCCGAAATACACCACCAGTAATCAGATCCTGTTACAGCGACGTCACCGAAGTTTCTTCTACTCCAGTTCTCCTTCTGTGAATCGCCTTTTCTCAGCTGATCTTAGTCTGTTACTGGTTCGCAGTCACACCAAAGAAGATAAAGCTGTTAGGCCAATATAACCGTCAAAACGACCTAGCAGCAAGATTGGGCTTTAGTCAGCTTTCAGCCCAAACGAAGAAGGCACTGTTGATGGACTTTATGGAAATGACCGGAGTCAAGCCCAAAACCCACAAACGGATCAAAGACGCATGTCGTTTCCTCGTCTCTGCTGTTCTTGGCACAATTCTCTCGGCGATCTTGACCTTCTTCTTCGCTCTAAGTCTGCCTCTCGTCTTCTATGCACATTTCAAAACTTGTTCTTTCCGTCATTGTATCCCAGTTTAGTCACTGTGGGGGTGAAAAGTATATTCCTTTTGGATTGATTTGATCAATTAAAGTCTTGGCTCTTGGGGTTTATGTAAAGCTGATAAAGTTGTTTCCTTTTTGATCTTCTTTTTCAGTGGGAACATTGCTTGGAGCAGAGAGTGGTTTCATCTGAGGAGCTGCGGTTGGAGCCATCTCAGGAGCTGTTTTCTCCATCGAAGTCTTTGAGTCGTCTCTTGTTCTCTGGAAATCTAATGAGTCACGTTTCGGTTGCCTCCTCTGCTTGGTGAGAGCTGAGATCCTTTCTTTAATTCTTTGAAACCACTCCTTTGCCAAATTGGAGTCTCACAAAGTTTGCTCCTTTTTTTATTTCTGCGATAACCCTTTTCAAGTGTCTTGCTTTGTAGCTGTAACTCGAGTATCCTACTGAATGAAGTCTTGTTTCTATTAAAGCTCCAATCTTTTTATACTTGTAGTACAAATTTCACATAATGGTTTCCATTGTCCTGCAGGTTTCACATAAATTGTTTTCCTTAAAGTCTTTGGACAAAAATCTCTTATAGACCAAATGGTCAAAAAAAAATCTAGAGCATCCAAAAATAATCTACATGGACCAATTAAAGGGAAATGACGATTTTGCCATTAATAAAAGAGTAATATGAGCCATTGGATCGTCACATCTATGTTTTAATCTTGGTCATACAACTTCATACATATCTAATTCTCCCTCCTTCTCTTTCTTTAATCTCAGCCACTCACATCCACACAATCTTCGTTATCTCATTCTCTCATTCGAGTTGGTAAAACTAGTATAACTCGTAAAACTAAACATTTTAAAAAATTATATAATTAGTATACAAATGTTATAATTTACACATGAAAAAAAAAAAAATTCTAATTGGTATATGATGACAAAAATGTCATCTAATTCATTTAAGATTTTTCAATTCTTTGTTAAATTATTGCATTACAAATTTAATTTTATATTATGTATTGTATACTTTTAAGGTTATTAACTATATTAGCCATATTTTTATGATAATCAAACATCGAACATATTTTATAAAGCTATGATGTGAAAATATTGGGACAACCCTTATAACTAGACATATAAACAATATATATATATATGTATATAACTTTTATTATATATTAGACGAGTATTACTAGTATAACTAGTACAACTTCGACGTTTCAGAAATTAACAAAACCAATTTGGTATTTCATATGAGAAAAACAATCATATATCCCAGTTGGTATGTACTCATAAAGTTTCTCTTAATTTAATTTGAAGTTTTAAAAAAAATATAAAAACTATTACACAATTCCATAAGTTTACATGATTTACCTTATACTTTTAATGTTTGTTAACTTATTTGTCCACATAATTTTTGGAAAACATACATGAAATGTAGTTTTACAAAATTGATGATTTCATTGTAACCGGGCAAAGACTTGTAAACATAAATAAGTGATACAACTGAGGTAAATGTATTTATTATGTGGTACAACTAATATTTTATGATTTCACTGCCAAAGTACAACTATGCACAAACTGGTACAACTCAAAAACTAGTACAACTATCTACAGTCGGTACAACTAGAAAACTGGTACAACTACTTGTTATTTTATTTAGTATTATTTTAAATATGCATCATGTTGTAACTTAAATATATCATCCCATTTAAATATGTAAAAATATAAATTATTTGCATCATTTCATTTTACACAAAATTAGTATCAATTTTAAGAAGTTATTCAAAAATATGAATCATTTACAACTGCTGATTTATATCATTTACTAATTAAATGCAATTTAAAAAAAATATTTGATTAAAATGATTTATTTTGGTAAGTAATTCTTAATTAATATTTTTACCGATTATTTGTATTATTTGTTGCAATTTTTTTCTTTCTAATAGCTATTATTATCTTGATAAACAAATTAAAATTGTACAATTGTCGATAACAATTGTATTAATACATCACGATTAAAACAATTATTTGCAAAAAAAACAAAAATCATACATCAAACCCAATCTTTTTCTTCTTTCCGGTGATTCGTGTCTTTAGAGCAATGGTTGAAGAATTTTCTGGCTCCGCATCTAGCTTTTTCACCTCGAAACTAAAAAAATAAAGATGATTTTTTTTCCGAAAATCATACAACTAGTATAACTTATAAACGTATCAATTCCAAATCAAATATTATTAAAAATATACTATTCATATATTTGACACATGCAAGCAGAAGAGATTAGACCAGTATGTCTTATTGGTTCTACATCATTCTCTTTTCTAGCATTTTCATATGCTAGAAACAATCAATAAAGGAAATTATACATCTCATAATTAAGTGATGCCATTTTCTTGATGGAGGTATATTACTATTGATAACATTAAAATATTCTCCAAATATGTGTAATGTCTATAGAAAATCATAGTTGATAAATTATTTTAATAAAACTAAAACTATAGTTGAAAGAAAGCAAAATAATAATCTTCTATAGAAATTTTAATAATTAAATAAGTTTTACGATTTTTAAAATAAATAATAAAATAACTTGATAAATTATTTTAGTAAAAACATGAAAATTAATTTAATTGAAGTTGAGAATAAGTTAAACATTTTAAATACATTTATATTATATGTTCATTTGTTTATTACGGGCGGGTCTACATGCATAAGCACCACTTGCACTTGCCCAAAGACGGGCCTGAACCTACTATAACTTTTTCTGGCTTTGCTAGGGTTGGGCAAAAAATCCGAGAACCCGAATAACCGAACCAAATACGATCCAAAAAGTAGTACCGTACCCGAACCGAAATTAGTTAAATATCCGAACGGGTTCAAAATTTTGGTATCTAAAGAACCATAACCGAACCCGATCCAAACTGAAATATTATAGATACCCGAATATATCCAAATTAGAATTATGTACCTGAATATGTTAGCTATTTTTAGATATAATATCCAAAAAAATATCTAAAATGTATAAGATATTTTGAAATTGTCTAAAATATTTAAAAATATATACAAATAGTCAAAAATAAATATCTAAAATAGCTAACTCAAAACACCAAAATACTTAAAATGTCTATTGATTGATTCTCCATCCAAATTTTCAAGCTAAACTAATTTTTAGGTTAAGTATAGGTATTTTAGCATACATTATTCAAAATTTTATGTTATATATTATTTTTATTTATAGATTTTGAGAAATTTAAATTATATATGAATTTAAAATTTATTTGAATAATTTAAACGGAGACAGAATCTTTAAACCCGAAAACACAAAATCCAAATAGATACGAACTGAATCCGAATGGGTACCCGAACGTCCACCCCTAAGCTTTGCAGCCGCCTTCTTTTGCTACTAGAACATAAAGAATGAAGATACATTTTTTTCCTAAATAGTACACTAGTATAACTAGTAAAACAAAGTCATTATCCAAATTAAATATTATCGAAAAAAAATTATTAACATATTTTGACACATATAAGCAGGAGGATTATACCAATATTTTTATTGATTCTGCATTATCATCTTCTATAGCACTGACAACAAAAACCAAATATCATCATATTAATTGCAAAGTTGTACTAGTTATATGCATTGTATTTGTACCAGTTATATTAGTTATACTCAATCTATTTGTACTAGTTATACTTGTTTTAGTTATACTAGTTGTACTAATTTGAGTTGTACTAGTTATACTAGTAATACTCTGCGTTTTTTTTATTTTGAATCTAGTACGTAAAAGATGAAATTTGATTCTGGGTAAGTTATAATTGATTGAATATGATTATGGGTTGATCGATTTGGTATAAGAAAGAGAAAATTAGCGGATAATTGAAATTTTTTTTTGATTTTATTTTTAAAAAATAAAAACTATCGATGGAGAAGAAAGGGGGAAGAAGAAGAAGAAGATTTAGGTTAGTTGGGTCGGGTTTCGGGTGGGTCGGATTCTGGATCGGATAATAATGGCATGGTTAAGTAAATATGTTTAAGTCTTTAGGTTTTTTAGTTATTTTACTTAAATTTCTATTTAAATTTAAATACAAAATGAAAAGAAAAAAGGACGGGTCTAAATGAGATTTTTTGGACCCCAAATGGTCCATAGTAGCATTTGATCCAAAGTCTTTTCTTTTCTTGTGTTTAAGGTCTTGTGCTCTGCTTGGAAAGATGATGGAACCACTGTCTTTAGTGATTTAACATATGGGTTTACGTGTTTCTGATACATTTGAAGATATGGATAGATCCATAAGTTTTTTTTTGTTCTGTTTTATTGCATTCACTGGCTTTATGAAGAGAGCTTGCGTGAGTTTTTTGTCTTTCTCACTCTTTCTGTGTTTGATGATTATGTAGATGATGCAATGGCGATATCCTTCTTTTTGGTGTAAATTCTCAGCGAGTAAAGATGAACAAAGGCAGCAGCTTTAAGCTTGACAACGATTACGGTTTGTCTTTCTATCTTAGGTTTATAAGCATGTACATATATATATGTGTTTGGTGTCCATATCTGATTCTTCGAGATGTTTTTTTTTTTGTGTATAAAAAAGAGGAAAGCTGAAGCTGATAGGATCAGGGAGAAGTACCCTGATAGAATCCCGGTATGCTCTGTTTCTTGTAAAGGTTTCATCTTTATGCTCTATGCTCTGTTTCTTGATTCCACGTACAAGAACATGATCTTTGGTGAAAACCCAAGACCCTTTAGCGGAATGGTTGGATTCTTGTGTTTGTTTAATAATGTAAAGTAAGACTAATATGAAATATTCTCTTCATTAGCATTATTTTTCTTTGTCATTCAACGATTCCCTCTTAGCTTCTCCATGGCTTGCATCTCCATCATATTTCTGATGCTGCCACCCAAGTCTAGGACTGATCCTGCTAACCCCATAAGAAGAATGATTGTTCTATCGTTTTTTTAATATGTTTTTGTTTTTGTTTCAGTTGTGACAATTCGAACATAATACTACTCTATATATGTAATATAATAAATAAAATGATGGTTGAACTAAGGAAAATGATGTTGAACAAAAGATATATCTGTTTATTTGCATGTAAATGTTCTCGGTGTAGTGTTTGTTGTTGGATCATGTCTCTCTTTCTGTTCTTGATTGAAAGTTTTGATTCAAAATCCATACCAAGTAACTTCACAGCACAAGATTCATAATCTCTTTCTATTCAAAGTTCATATAAAGTTTCACAACATTCTTGTTCTCTCTTTAATCACCATTCACTCTTTTTATTCACAACACTCTTGTTCTTTCTTTTTTATAAAAATCTAAAACAATTGCTACACATATTTTACTAATCTTTGTTTTTATGATTTTATTTCAAAATCTATGTTTAAAATGTTACTCTTTTAATATGTTTTATTTAATCAATAAATTTTAAGTTCTCTAAAAAGAGATAATTGGCTGTATATACCTTTTATGAGCCAATATTAAGTAAATGTCCTAAGAGCCATAAAACTCCAATTCACTGTAGAATTTTGGCAGTATTGTTCCCATAATACCCTTATGTCTACGATTTCATAGATTTGGCATATGTCTCTATTCATCTCTAGGTGTGCCAGCACACTGATTCTAAACCATATTTTTATGCCTTTAATATATTACTTTTTCATTGCAGTAAAACATCACAATCATCTTCTTCCTCTTTCTTAACTCTTCATCAACAAATTTTTTTCTACTCCTTTGTCCTTTGCGTATTGATATTTTTCACAAATGATCAATTTTTATTGTTTAATCAATTTATATATATATATATATACTCTTCGGTCGACTAACGATTCTCCTTCTATTTTTCATATGTAATTTGAGATTCAAAAAAGAAAAAGAGAAAAGCGATGATGTTTATGGAGGCTATGGAGCACAAACTGGTAAAAAAGATTTGTGTTGAAAAAGAAAGAGACAGATTTGGAAGATTAAATCGTAATATCCACCTTCGTATTTTACTTTTATGAAATTGATGTTTTAATGTAGCAACTAATATATTGTGTTATATATAAAATATACTATAACGGTTAACATTGTAGTTATCGGATGCATGATATTTTAGATGATATATAACACCATAGCTTAGCAAAAACAAATATGTGATGTTTGCCGGTGTTAGATAAATGGTCTGTATTTTTCTTTCAAAGCATCTTCTTTTTATCTTTTTGTACTTCATCGCATTTTGGTGGAACTTAAGGTCGTTTAATTAACAACATGTGAAAGAGCTCAAGCGCAACATTCTCTTTAGCAACTCGCTTGTTCAAAAGATGCGCGAACAATCTAACAAATGATTAAGAACATATGCTTCTTGATGCAATAGTAAGTCCGCTGGAGTTCCAAAACCAAAGTATAACACTATGATTTAGCGGTAAAACATTTCGTTAGCTGACACTAATCTGTATTGTTTATCGGTATTAGAAATATCATCTGTATATTTTAACCAAACTTTTATCAGTTAATGGTAACTTAATTTGTAGCATGTAACAAACCAAGTATCATCTAACAAAAACTCTTCATATATAAGATAAACATTGGTCAGTCACTCACATTTAACAAAACCATTAACCTTTAAGCCAAAAGATTTATAATATATCAATTATATTATCTATCTTTTTGGTTTAACAAGTAACATAATTTTTTATGTTAATCTGATTGTTGTTCCAACATAATGTAAATATTGTTCGCTGGGACAAGTTCAAAAATTTAACACATACTCCATGTACTCAATAGAATCTCATGAGGGCTAACAGTAAGCCGACAATACCATATAATAACCTCTAACAATGCATTTTACGTCTAACATCGGTTGTAGCGCCTAACACCATGCTAAGCGACCATAAAAGAATGTAACTAGATATACATCGGTTGTAGCACCTAACACCATGCTAAGCGACCATTAACAATGTAACTAGATATGATTTAACAACAGAACCTAACATCTAACAAATCTTGTCATCAGATAACTAATATAATTTAGGCTAACATAAAAGTCAAACCAAATGACTAAGATAATGCATCTAACATCAGGTGATAAAAAAACTGAGACGAAGACGGCGCTGCAGGAGAGGAAGATCGGTAGCGGACTCTCACCGTTCAACTCATGCAGGACACCCACGAGATCTGGCCATTTTATTCGGATGCAGCGGCTCGTGTGACCTCTGATTAGAGCTACAATTATGATTTGGAATTTGAAAAAGCTTCGATTGTGAAGGAAGGTTAGAAACAATTATTAAAGGAGAACTGAAATTTAGATACCTAACAACAAGGAGCTTAGGAGATTTCCATGCGACAGAGGAGGTAGGAGAACTGGGCACGAGCAGTTGCAGCAGAATCGATCATCGCCATAGGTCATCGTCGTCTAGATATTTATCATTAAAGGTATAGGAAGAAATCAAAGATCGTGACGATGGCTCTATGAAATTGTTCTCTCTACAAAAAGTGTTAATTCTCCAACCAATGGATTCTTCACCTGCTACAAAATTCTAATAAAAAATGAAATAATTCTCTCACCAT